>NW_022436960.1:16167358-16244484 GCF_009761245.1 Sapajus apella | reverse complement strand
GGGTTCAAATGATTCTCTTGCCTCAGCTTCCCGAGTAGCTGGGATTACAGGCTTGTGCCACCATGCCCAGACAATTTTTTGTATTTTTAGTAGAGATGAGGTTTCTCCATGTTACCCACGCTGGTCTTGAACTCCTGACCTCAGGTGATCCACCCATCTTGACCTCTCAAAGTGCTGGCAATAAAGATGTGAGCCACTGCATCCAGCCTACTCTTTATACTCTCTCCATACTTCTTTCTTTTCCAGAATTCCATATTCATGGAACCACCCAGTATATAGCCATTGCAGGGTTGGCTTTGTTCACTTAGTAATAAGTATTTAATTTCCTTTATGTCATTATAGCTTGAAGCTCATTTCTTTTTAATACTGAATAATATTCTACTTACTGTCTGGATATACTGCTGTTTATTTATCCATTGACCTGCTGAAAGGCATCTTGGTCACTACCAAATTTTGGTAATTATGAATAAAGCTGACATCAACTTCTATGGTTAGGGTTTTATGTGAACATAAATTGTCAACTCATTTGGGCAAATGCCAAGGTATATCCCTGCTGGATCACATAGGAAGAATGTGTTTAATTTTGTAAGAATTCTCACCAACAATGAATGAAAGTTCCTGTTGCTCCACATCTTTGACAGCATTTGGTGTTTACCATGTTTTGGATCTTAGCCATTCTGGTAGTTTTCTAGTGGCTTCCCATTGATGGTTGTTTTGATTTGCAGTTTGATAATGACACAGAATGTTGATCATTCTTTTGCATGGTTATTTGCTGTCAGTATACCTCCTTTGGTGAGGTGTGTGTTCAGGTTTTTTGCCTATGTTTAATGTGGTTGTTTATTGTCTTATTCTTGAGTTAAACTATTTAAATTTGAAGTTTTATTTGATTTTTTTTTCCAAAATATCCATCTTTTTTTTTTTTTTTTGAGACAGGGTCTCACTGTGTTGCCCAGGCTGGAGTGCAGTGGTGCAATCGTGGCTCACTGCAACCTCTGCCTCCCAGGTTCAAGTGATTCTTGTGCCTCAGCCTCCCAGGTAGCTGGCATTACAGTCATGTGCCACTATTCCTGGCTAATTTTTGTATTTTTAGTAGAGATGGGGTTTCACCATGTTGGCCAGGCTAATCTCAAACTCCTGATCTCAAGTGATCCCGCCTGCCTCAGCCTCCCAAAGTGCTGGGATTATAGGCATGAGCCACCATGCCCCGCCTGCCTACCAAATTTTTAATCAACAAACTCTTGAAACACAGTTCTCAGATATATCAATTGGTAGTTCTTAAGTCTAATTTTCAGTTTAAATGTTTAAAATGCATGCCTATTATCACATTTAAACTCGCATTTTATTGCTGAATATTGTTTCAACAGCAGTCAAGCTGAATGGATATTCTAACGACGGGCATCCTGCACTCTAATATACTAAAGAAAGCAAGATTTTCAGAAAAGCAAATAGATATACCAATAAAAATCCTGTAAGTTATTTAATTTACTTTCCTAAAACTCAAATAGTAATATGAATTTAATTCCAAGTGTCGAAGCCCCCAAAATTGTGTAATAAAATTAAGTGCCATAAAAGCGACATTCCCCAGCTTTATTTCTAGCATTATAATCTAAGAAATATTCAGGAGAAAACTTGGGTAATATTAGATGCCCCTATATGGTGATACTCTCAGATGTATAACATGTTATTTTGGGTAATTTTAATAAAGTAAAAAGAAAATCAGTGAATTTTCCTCATAATTGGCTACTTTACATTTTTAGATCTATGCCTTTTAGATTTCAAATAATGTGTCTTCATTGTAAGCAAGGCCTTCTTGCTATGACTCACTTTCTGGTATAACAGCTTGTTAGAGGATGAAAATGGAATTTTCAATTAGAAATATATACATAATGTTCAAGTTATGTCCAGCTCTGCAAATGCAAAGGATAGAAAATAGCAAATGCATTTCATTTACATAAAACAAACAGATTTTCCTCTAGAGAAGGCATGTATTAAAACACAATTCTGTCTAATTTGAGATTCATACAAATCTAAATGTACTAAGTGTCAGAGATATCTAGAAGCCAGTCCTAGCTTCCACAATATGGAATTTTAACTTTTTTTTAAAAAAAGGGAAAACATTATACTATTAATAATCATTAAAATGATCATTTTTCCCAAAGCAATTTACAGATTCAGTGCTATTGTTATCACACTACCAATGACATTGTTTACAGAACTAGAAAAAAAAATTTTTTAAATTTATATGGAACCAAGAAAAGAGCACAAATAGTCAAGGCGATCTTTAGCAAAAAGAGCAAGGATGGAGGCCTCATGTTACCAACTTCAAACTATACTACAGGGCTGCAGTAACCAAAACAGCATGGTACTGGTACAAAAAACAGGCACATAGACTAATGGGGCAGAATAGAGAGCCAAGAAATAATGCTTCACACCTATTTTTAACAAGCTGACCAAAATAAGCATGGGGAAAAGATTCCCTATTCAATAAATGGTGCTGGGATAACTGACTACCCACACGCAGAAGCTTGAAGCTGGACCCCTTGCTTACTCTATATACAAAAATTAACTCAAGATGGATTAAATACTTAAATGTAAAAACCAAATCTATGAAAACCCTGAAAGACAACCGAGGCAATATCATTCAGGACATAGGAACAGGCAAGGATTTCATGACAAAGACACTGAAGGCAATTGCAATAGCCAAAATTGGCAGGTGGGATATAATTAAACATAAGAGCTTCTTCCAGCAAATAAATTTTAAAAAAAAAACCCACTATCAACAGAGTAAACAGAAAACCTACAGAATGGGAGAAAATATTTCAAACTAGCCTTCTGACAAAGCTCTAATATTCAGCATCTATAATGAACTTAAACAAATTAACAAGCAAAAACAACCCCATTAAAACGTGGACAAAGGAGATGAACAGACACTTCAGAAAAAAAAATAAATTTGGTCAACAAGCATTTAAAAAAAAAAAGCTCAATATCACTAATCATTAGATGAATGCAATTTTAAAACCACAATGAGATGCCATCTCACACCAGCCAGAGTGGCTATTGTTAACAAGTAAAAAGTAACAGATGCTGGCAAGATTGTGGAGAAAAGGGAACACTTACACACTGTTGTAATTAGCTCAACCATGTGGAAAGCCATGTGGCAATTCTTCAATGGATAAAAGCAGAACTACCATTGGACTTGGACCCAGCAATCCCATTACTGTGTACATACCCACCGGAATATAAACCATTCTACCATAAATGCAAATGTGTGTGACTGTTCATTGCAGCACTATTCACAATAGAAAAGACATGAAATCAACATAAATGCCCATCAGTGACAGACTGGAAAAAGAAAATGTGGTACATATACACCATGGAATACTATGCAGCCATAAAAAAAGGATAAGATAATGTATTTTGCAGAAACATGGTTGCAACTGAAGGCTATTATCTTTAGTAAATTAATGCAGGAACAGAAAACCAAATACCACACGTTCTTATTTATAAGTAGGAGCTAAATTGATGAGAACTCATGAACACAAAGAAGAAAATAACAGATACAAAGGTCTACATGAGAGTGGAGGCTGGGAGGAGGGAGAGGAGCAGAAAAGATAACTACGGGGTACTGGGTTTGGTACGTGGATGATGAACTAATCTATACAACAAACCCTCACAACATGAGTTTACATATCTAACAAACCTTCACATGTATCCCCAAACCTAAAATAAAAGTTAAAAAAAAGAATTGTTTTTACTACCTGAAGCTTAGGAAATTTTTGAATATTTAAACAAGGTTTATTAGTTAATAGTGGGAATATTAATACATTCAAGGAGGGGTTAAGATAATGATTCTATCACAATTTGAGCATTGTTGTATATCGACAGCTATCATTTTGGGGTTTTGACCTTTCTTTCTATAGTGCATTGTGGAATTAAAATCAAATGTTAACCCTGATGAAGGAAAATGATTCCATCCTATGAGTAAGACTGAAGGTCAGCAACTCTAGTCCTCAATGCTGCTCAGGTACGTTCTACATTTCATGAACTATCCATAATTCAGTTGATTTATTCCATAGTTTTTTTAGAAGCAGATGTTCGCCTTGTCTGCCAATCCGTGATTACCTTATAGAGTGCTCGGTATGTTTGGTGGAGTATATGGTACTTGTTCTCAAGGGGCTTATAATGTGTGATTTGATGTCTTGATTAATTTAACGGCTTTCTAAACTGAGAACTTTCCTTTTCTGTGTGCCAGTCCCTAAGCTAAGCAGCTTTGGATCCCCTCACCATTTCTATGTGGTGGATGTTTTTATTGCCATTTTACAGATGGGGAAATAAAATCTCAGAGCCCAAGTTCTTAGAGTTAGTAATGCTGGAATTCAAGGGATGACTGGCTCCAAAAGCCAGTATGATTAATGTTGATTTCCTAATGTTGATTTCCCTTAAATTTTTGTAAAAGGCTTTTTCTTTACCTATCTTTCTGTTATCACATAAAATTGCTTTCTTATTTTGCATTTAAAGTCCTTTACTTTTGTCAACAATATTCTTAGTATAGTTTTAGGCCATAAAACATTTATGAGAAACCAGGGGAAAAATGAAGAGAATTGTCAAATATTTAAGAATGTTTAATATTTAGAGAAGGGAAATTTTTGTTTGGTGAAAGTGTTGGGAACCTTGAAATTTTACAATGGAAATACACTCCAGAGTGAATAAATGCCCACAGCAATAACAACAGCAGTAACTGAGGTCCCTTATGGTTGATTTAGTCTAAAACCCTGTTGCCCATGAAGAGGTGAGTTAGAAGGATATTTTGGTCTCAGAGAACTAAAAATAACGTAATTATGGCAATATTACTATTATAGATTATTTGGTTAAGTTTAATTAAATCACTGATTGTATGAAGGACAGCAAACTGAGTAGAGGCATGACATAGAAGTAAAACTGCTAAGTAAGCATACTGTGTGGTAGTGATCATTGTCTGACTTTGGAGGAAACCCTCCCAGCCACACACAGTGAAGGGACAGGTGGGCCTTGCCCAGTGAGTGTTCTGTAACATAGAAAGTACTCATCAAATGGATTGACTCTGTGTTCTAAAACTCATTCGTCCAAAGCATACTTGTTAAAAAGTAAACATGCTGCATGTGGTGGCTCAGGCTTATAATCCCAGCACTTCGGGAGGCCAGGGTGGAAGGATTGCTTGAGGTCAGGAATCAAGACTAGCCTAGGCAAACAGCAAGATGCCATCTCTATAGAAAATTTAAAAATTAGCTGAGCATGGTGGCTTGCACCTGCTGTCCCAGCTACTCAGGAGGCCGAAGTGGGAGGATCAGTTGAACCCGGGAGTCCAAGGTTACAGTGAGCAATGATTGCTTCAGCCTGAATAACAGAGCAAGACTCTGTGTCTAAAAAAAAAAAGAAAAAGTGAACAATTTAGCTATCAATAAACATTTATTAAACACATTATTAAATGATTTGGCAAACACTTCTGTAATACTTCCTAGGTACCACACATTGTTTTATGTTCTTTACAAACATGAACTATTTATTTCTCTTAGAAACACTTTGGTCCTCTTTAGTGCTTTTAGCCATAGGAACTGATTATCTCGTTTTGCAAATGAGGAAACTAGGGCATTACAAGGCTAAAGTCCTTAGCCAACTCTAGTGAAAGACATTGAAAATGGGAGACGGTCTGCATGTGTAGGATAGGGACAATAGGAGAAGTCTCTGTGTCTTTTTCTCAATTTTGCCTTGAAGCTAAACTGCTCTAACAAAAGTCTTTAAAAAAGAAAGATAAGAAATCTAGCTGAGGTCAGTTAGTGATTAGCAGAAACCTGACACTAGAATTCATGCTATTAATGATTATGCTATGTGTCTCTCACTTTGTAAGGAAAATGTTCAGATTATTCAACCTTGAAATAGTGTGGTGGGAAGATCTTTACAACTTTACCTCTTTGTAAAGATCAAAACGAACAAAAATATCTTCTAACAACGTTAAAAAAATCACAATGGAAATAATTTATTGGGCCATATATAAAATACGTATGTCTTCAAAAATGTAATAACCTAAGGGCCAGAACCGCGTGGTCAGACAAGTGAGCATGATAAAACTCGCCCTGCTTTTTAACCCCAGAAATGTTAGTATCTGGGCATGTTTGGAAAAACAAAATAATTTGGAGGCTTCATTGTATTTTATTTTTTATTTTGAAATTTAAATGGGTGCATTTAGCCAAGTTCAATATCTACTGCCACTCACTTCTACAGAGTATTTATCACTGCAGATTTTAGAAGATGGAAGGCTGGGTTGCATAAATGATGTGTGGAACTGTCTCAGTTCTCCATTTTTCTGTTAACCAACATATAACAATGTTGGCTGGAAACTGTAATGAAGGCTTGCAGAAGACACTCCAGCCAACACTGTGTGCCATTTCCTGCCTGGCCTCATATTTAATGCAAAGGTGCAGTTAGTAGAAATTGCTTTACCAATCAGGAGAAGAACACATTGCACAGAGGAAGCCATCCTTTTCATATTATACCAGAGGTCACTATAGCAACATTACAAGTCAGATGGGCCTCATGAAGAGCCTGGTCACGTCTGACTAAACCTCTATGATTATTTTGAAACTCTTGCTTGTGAAAAATAAATATTTATTTGTGTTATCAAATTAGCCAAACTGCTTGATTTCCACAGTATCTTTCCAGTTGAATCTGTCTAAATAGATCCCATAGTTTGCACACAAATCAGATCAGTTATCATTAGCCCAGTCTTCTCTTAGCCCAGTTATCATCAGCCCAGGGCTTCCCAAATCTGTGGTTAATTTCCTCAGCCATAAAGAGGAATCCATTTCCCAGAATGGCATCTTGTTTTATTTACACAAATAGGCATGTTCCATGTAAGAATTTCCATAACACTTGCAATGGGAAATGACTACTTTCTCACCCAATATTACTGTCAGAAATTATTTTCAGTAGGCTAGATTTCTGGGGCTGGGGTTTTAAATAATATATAGCATATGTGTAGACCATAAACAAAAATATATTTGAAGTATATGAATAACATTTTTTGTTGCTTTCTTTTTTGAAGAGGGAAGAAGTAAAATAAGCTGTATTTCCCTCGAAGAGAATTAAATGTCTCCTATTTGCAAAAAATAAGCAGTTTAGTTAATCATGTTTAATCAAATTTATTCATGTGCGAGGGAGGCTGGTTTATTTTCTTTGCAGGGCAACAACGTGTGTTGAAATGTCCCATGGTCATAAAGACTCAGCGTACACACATTCTCTGTGCGACCTTTTTATTGTCTACTGCTTGCTGACTGGGCAAGACAACCAGACATCTTTAAAGTACTCACCGCTTTCTCATTTCAGACCTTCCCTTGCTATTGTCCCTCCTCCTACTTTCTCTGTCCTCACTTGATGTTAATAGAGGACAGGCCAGACTTTTGACATAAATGTGAAGCAAAAATGTGTTCTTAAATACACCCTTTAAAGACATTCCAGTGGTGAGTGCAATCACATTGTGGTAAAAACCCCTTTCTCAACAGTTTCTAATTTATTTAATAGCAATTGGCATGCTTGCCTTCTCTTCCCTTCCACCCCTCGCCTCTCCACCTCTCCTCTGGAGTCCTGATTCTTTTCAAACTGGTTTGCCACAGAGAGAGATGCAAACATTTGGGGCTCAAATAAAACTGAGAAACGTGGTGGAAAGCGCTCAGCTGTAAATTCTTTGAATGTTATAATCGGAATCAGATGAGCAAGTGACATCACTACGGCTCAGTCACGGCTTTGGCAAAAATCTGTTTTTAATTTTTGAGTTGCCTAGAAGCAAAAATAATATTTAAGTGAAATGGGGTATACCTTCAGTGTTTTAGCTGGTATCAGGTAAGTCAGCCATTTTATCACTTTAAATATCTAAAAACACTCATGTAGCTTTAACGACACACGAATTTAGAGCAGCGAACAGGACTCTGGGACATCAAAACAAACAGAGAAGAAAACTTCATGTCCCCATGACACAGGTGCTGGGAGGGGTCATGACCACAGCTTGCTTCTTGTATAGTAGCCATTAGAAGACAGGAGCACGAGCATAGAACACTTGTATTTTTCTCCAAGTACGATCTCCAAATGAGCTACAGGCATCTCTCCTTCCTGGCTTTTGGTTTTATTGTCGACAATTTGTCAGATCGATCTCCTAGTTTTTCCTCATTGTTGAGCTACAGAAAGTCCTGTCGAGTCAAATTTGATATTGACATCTTCAGCCTGGCTGTTCATGACTAATGCTAGCATTGTCTTGGAACCTAAACATGAGTGTTTTTAAGCAAGCTCTTGGTTGAGACTCCTTATGACAGAGTTCTCCCAACCCAACTCACCCCTCAGTTCCGTTTATTCTGTGTGATCCCCCACAGCCTTTTGCTGATAGAGTCCCATCACCAGGTAGCCAGCTTTGTGGGTGAGCTAGCACCCAGGGAACAAATTCTGGGCTATCTGTATCTTAGGCTACTTGTGTTACAACAGGATACTATAGAGGAGGTAATTTATAAAGAAGAGAAATGTGTTCCTCACAGTTCTGGAGGCTGAGAAGTCGAAGATCTTGGCACTGGCATTTGGTTTGGTGTGGGTCTTCTTACTGTGTTCTCACATGACAGAAGGCAGCAGGGCCAGTTAGGCCAATGCTTTGCGAAGCCTTTTTTTAAAAGGGCCTTCATCCCATTAACTAGGGAGTAGCTATAATGGCCTAATCATCTGTTAAAGGACCCATCTTTTAATAATGTCATATTGGCAACACCTGAAATTTGGAGGGGCTCCATTCAAACCACGGCAATCTGCTCTAGTGCACATTGAACCCCAGAGGATACTCGACCCTCTGTACCAAACAAAAGGCGGAAGTGTTGTCTGTTTCACCCATGGACCCTCTCTGCGCTCAGGTATCTCCTTTCCAGATCTCTTTTCCCTAGCTGAGGTAGACACAGAAAAAATAAATAAGCGAGGTTACTACCTAAACTTATATCCAGTGTGAGAAGGAGATAGAACTCTTCTCTCCTTGCGGAAACTCTTCCATATTTATAAGTGATTTTCTTGGTGCTACCTGCACTAGATACGGGAGTTGTTGGCACCCTCTTCTCTAGATATCAGAAAGACCTAGCACTCTTCAGTTTAATGCCTCTCAAATCTGAAAGTTCTTCCTCTTCTTTCCATCTCCCTTATAAAGTCTGGGAGAGCAGAGACTGGAAGGAGGTTTAAGGCAGAAGAGCCTGTTCTTATCAAGCATGAGGGAGGTGTAAAGCCGTCCTTTGGGGCATCTCCCTCTTTAGAATATAGGCTACTTTTTGTCCACGTATCCTGGACTTTAAGTTTAGTCATCAATTCCAGGACATCTAGAAAGGCATATTTTTAAATGACATTACAGTAGCTTATATTCCCTGCTTTGCCCACTCCTAAGAGAAGAGAAATTTTCAGTAGTAGAACCAACTAGAAGTACTGTTAAGCTTTGCATATTGAATTGGTTTACAAGGTGAACAAATGTAAAATTCTTTCTCACTCTAGCATCCTCCCTCCTTAGTTTCTTCCTGCCTTAAGTGTACTCCAAGCTAAAGAGAAAACTATTAATTTTACTGTTTGATTGAAGTATTTCCCATTCTCCCTGAGTGCCCAGGACAGTGCAAACATGAAAATAGTTGACCTTAATAACATGACATCAGGTGTTTTGAAAATTCACCGAATGTTTATGAAGTCCTCGGTTATAGAAATAATCATAAGACTGAAGAATACAGGCTTGTGAATTCATTTACTTGAGTGTGATTAAGATGACAACAGCAAAAAAGTAACATGTAAGCATGAAAATAGATACTTTTTCCTCCAAAGAGTTGAAAGCTTTATGACAGCTATTGCTATGTTGGCACTCTCAGCTTCCTATGGAATACTTTATTTGAGATAAGTGCTATTCATTTTCATATTTCGTGGATTTGAAACTTGACAAATTGATGCACACAGTGGCTTATTCTTGTGCTCATAATCTCGGTGGTAAAGGCAGCCAAATTCAGGACTTGTTTGGAACCTCAGGGTAGGGAGGCTGTAGCTGTGAGCTCTGCTTAAACCTGGGTATCTTGATACCTTTCTGTGTCTGCTCTTGCTTAAAATCAGATTCCTTTATCCTAGAGAGACCTGGCACATTTAAGAACCTCAAATTGCATGGAAATAATTGAGGCTGGCTTATTGTGATCAGTCCTGTCACATCCAACCCTTACGAGGTTGGGGAGCTCTGTGAAGTAACAACCGCTGTGTCCTAGACACTGTGATTATCGGTATGAATGGTTAGTTGACTGTGTCACTCCAAACCTCAAAAATGTATAATGATACTTTCATTCGAGTCATATGTGTTCCTAAGTCTTCAAAATGGCATAAAGTCGCCGTGAAAGTCAAAGTTGTGCACAAGTTCCACATTCCACCCACTACGAACTGTAGCCAAGAATACTTCACCTGTAGATGCAGGTTCTTCTGAAGATAACACCTTGCACTTTCCTTGCCTCGTTTGTAAGAGGAAATGAACCATACCTCAAACACAGAAATAAGTTTTAACAGGACACACATATTTGTCTTCTGCCAGATTTATTTCTAGAAATTTTTTAAAACTTGGCTTCTAAAAAAAAAAAAAAGCATCTGAATGTACAACATGTAATGGAGCTGTAATGTTTTCCGAGCAAGGAGGAAAAGTGTTTTTAATCGACAGAACTATCCGCAAACATGTTTATACAGACACATTCATGCATATGCTGATAAATGAATTTTTTTTCTTTCTTTTTAGTGCTGGAGTAGAATTTCGCCAATACTTTAAAAACATTATCTTTGCTTTCAAAATTTTTATTTCGAAACATGAAAGAGCATAATGCTATCTGGTAAGAATAAATTTGGAATACTCTTTTTTTTTTTTTTAATAGCTCATGTCTCTAAATTCCCGCATTCCATCTTAGTAAATATAAATAGGTCCTACATTTTCATCACGTGTCCCACTGTGAAATGCAACTTGCAGACACCTGATGATGAGAACTGAATCCATTTTTTTTGCTGTTGGTTCCGGCTCTCCTGGTAACTAAATCCTGGGGAAGAAGTTGCCCTGTACTGATCAAGCCAGTATTCTATTCAGAGTCGAACAAATTGTCTTTCTTGCTGGTGCTGATTCCTTCAACAATCTCTGGAACTTGTCAAGGACAAAGAGGGTCAAGAATAGCTTTCCCATTTTAAGCTACATGACAAAACAGCATAAAGTTTCAGCAAGTCTGTGTGAAGTTTATTCCTGTCATTGGTGCAATCAAATCAAATCTGTTCAGCCGAAGTCAAATGTATTAGCTCCATTCTTTATAATTCAGGAATTAGAGAGCCATCTACTGGTCTAATCTTCTTCCTAAGTGGTTTTCCAAAATAGCTAAGGGACTGTCATAAGTAATTGAACATAGGTCAAAACTGTAAGCCACCTCCCTCCCCTACCAAATTACCTTTTTTATTATATTTTGGGAAAAGAAGTAAATAATTTTCTCTTATGAGATTTCAGAATAAAATAAACATATCATTTCCATTGGACAAATTAAAGAAAATGGAGATTATGCTATAAAAGTACAATGAAATACTAATTTATATTAATTAACCAGTTATTAATCAGCACACAGTTACAGAATATTTGTTGCATATTTAGATTTTTTTTCTAGAATAATTATAAGACATGCTAACAACTGTCAGAGAACATATATTCTAATTTTAAATAGAAAGTGAAAAAATAAAACACTAAGTGGACAATGCATTGTTTTGGCATCAAAGAAAGTGTTCAGACTTGGCTAGAACATCTGAGTTTAAATGTTGCATATCCCACAAATTAACCTGATAATTTGAGGCTGATTAATTATCATCAGCTTTCCTGTCTGAAAATTGAATGTAATATCTGCTTCAACAACTTATCATGCTACTACACGGTAAATTATGAAAAGTTATATATACACAGGATATAAAATACTAAAATCATTAAATCTAATGAGATGCATGAGGAACAGAAATGTAAACACTGTGAGAGAAGTAATGAAGACCACAGTAGTTAGGGGTGATGTTATAAAAGAGGTATGAATGACGATCGTGTGTCCACAGGTGAAAGGGAGGTGGGTGGGCACTTCGTAAAGTACTTAAGTAATTTAAACATAGGACACATGAATCTGAAGGGAAAAAACACATTAACAAGTATGATTTCCCTACGGCTGGTAGCATTTAGTGTATATCATAGTGCTTCAAGGAAGAGAATATGAACTTAGTTGAAATTTAATCTCTGGCTAGATGAATACAAGTTTTAAAAAATCATCAAGGGAGAGAACGCAAAATCAAGTATCAAGTAAGATGAAAAATACGAAGAGGGTGGAGAGCATAAAGTTGATGAGGGAGACTTCAAAAAATATGTATGTATGATGGAAAGAGTCAAATTAACTTAGCAGAAATACAAATAACATTAATGGTTCAAATCTTTGGAATTTCTGGAGATTTTGTATTAGCATTAATTTCTAAGGTGAATATACTGATTACAGACATGTAGTAGTCTTCCACACCTACTAAGTAATGAAATCGACTCCTAAGGGAACATTGTTCCCTTCCTGCAAAGCCCACTGTAAATGAGAAATTTGTAACCTAGATCAAAAGGCCTGATTTACCTGAGAAGATTCTTTGCAAAGAGAATTTAAAGCTTGTCTTAGTTCAAGTAGTAAACAAAGATATGAATGGATTGTCCTTGCATGTCTTCATTCAATAAAGCATACTGTATTTCCTCCAAATGTAATTAGAACAAAGAAAAAAAATCTGACATCATTATTTTCTTTTTAAGGATTGCATGAATAGTAAGTAATATAGCTATTGCTGATTTTTGGACAATGAAGGTAAATTTATACTGGGTAATCTTGTTTATTTTCCAAAGCCTTTTATATTTGAGTAATGACTAAAAGCATATTTTCTCCTGCAGCTTTTCTATTTAAGAAAATCTCATTAACTGTGATTTATATTAATATTAATGGAATTAATGGAAAATTTAGGGTGCTTAAATTCTTAAATTCTGAAAGATTTGTTATTTTATTTTGTATAAAACATTTAACCATCCACAGCTTCTATACTTTTAACATGGAATTTAAACATAAACCTCATTCTTTCTCACACATACCATCTTTAAAGGTCCAATTTACATGATACCTTATTCCTGAAGCAAGTTAATTCTCAAGACTGTGAAAGCCTGAAGGTGAAATTCACCACAATTTCTAAAGCACATGCCATTTATTTATTGGATCATTTCCTCCCACAATGAACTAAACTTCTAAGTATCTCTCTCTCTCTCTCTCTCTCTCTCTCTCTCTCTCTCACTCTGTCTCTATCTCTCACACTCTGTCTGTCTGTCTTTTGCTACCATTCCTTTTTCAATTGCACTGCAAAATATCTTTGGCACATGAAAATGTATTTCAGCTCTGCAATGAAAATCACTTTTTTCTTCTGAAGCCCTAGAGGTTTTAATGGGTTCCTCACTTAAGATATTTGTATTCCACTTTCATTTTAATTATTTTTGTCATTGTTAATGGATCCTAACAGAAGGTGTTGCTCAAAATAGGTGTCACTCTCTGGGAGGAGTCAATGGATGATGCATTACCACCCCCTGCCTCCCAATACAAACACACACTCATAGCCCTTAGCCCATATCAGGGATATAACAGAAATAAGAATAAGGCACACCACCCAGAAGGAGTTTTGCTATGTTAATTAGGCCACATATTCCAGGAATGGAGTCATTGTAGCTGACGAAAGGGTCTAGACAGTTTTGCCAAAATTAACCAGACATCAAAATAACTGGGAGCTTTAAAAAAATAAAAAGTAATTTTAAAAAAAGAACTTATCTAGGCCCTACCTCAGAAGTTCTGAATTATATTCCCCTAGGGTTGGGCTTCATAAGTTGCATCTGGATGAAATCCTTAGTGATTCTTAGGCAGTCATGCTGGAATTAGTGTCTGGAACACTGGCTAGTCCAAGAAAACTTACCAAATTTGCTAAGTCCTAAGATACATGTTTAAATTAGTCTGCAGATGTTTTTGCCTTCTACTCTCTAGCCTAGCCAACTAGAGTTCTCTTCAAGGGCCTAGGCCTCAAATATGAAAATATGAATTGATTCTTTATTTGACTTTTTTTTTTGCCTTATTTTATATGTTTCTACATCCAGGACCACTTGGAGTGGAATAAATTTTTGCAGGCAGAATTCTGGACACTGTACTAGAATTCAGAACATCCTGGCAAGATCTAAATTCCCCAGTCTTACCCAGTCTCCCCAATGATTCTTAACCTTGTAACTTGATACTAGTTTTGAAAATTAAATTAATTTTAAAATAAATTTAGAATTTGAGGTATAGATATTAAATCATATGTTACACATTTTAACAGGAATAAGCTGAACATGAACCCATAAATTCTGCAGTATTTTATTGGCATAGAAACCTTTGGGAAACCACAAAATGTGTGTAGATTTTCATATAAAACCATTAGATTTCAAATCACATCCCTATTTATTTATTTGCAATCGTGCCCAAGGCTCAGTTTTCTTGTCTGTCAAATTGTGATAATTGTACTCTCTACAACCTCAGTTTGTTCTGGCTGAAGACGACTTGGCATAATCCATGTAAAGCACCTAGTGTTCAGTAAATAAGTGCTAAATACCTGCTAGTTAATGGTTATTACTATTATCCTATTAGAAATTTAACAATAGGTACCCTTACCAGTTAGAGAAGTCAAGCTTATAGCCTTAGTTTTGTTCATCTAAATGAATCTCCAGCACCGTGAAAGCCTTGGGTTGAAATTCACTAACAGTTTTTGAAACACATATGGTTACTAGTTAGATCATTGCCTGCCACAATAAACTCTTAAGCATGTGTCCCTCTTTTACTGCCATTCATTTCTCAACTGTGTTCTTAGCATCTTTATCTAAGATCAGTTGAACATAAATGGGTAGATTTATTTCTGGGCTCTCTATTCTGTTCTATTAATCTGTATATCTATATTTGTGTCGGTACCATACTGTTTGGATTACTATAGCTTTGTAGTGGATTTTGAGATCAGATATTATGATATCTTGTTCTGTCAGATCAAGATTGCTTTGACTATTTGAGGTTTTTGTGGTTTCATACAAATTTTAGTACTCGTTTCATTTTCATAAAAAAAGTCATTGCAATTTTGAAATTTTGATAGGTATTTTATTGAATTTGTAGACTGCTTTGATATATGGACATTCTATCAATATAAATTATTCCAATCCATAAACAAAGAATATCTTTCTATTTATTCAAATGTTCCTCAAATTCTTTATAGTTTTTAGTGTGTAGATATTTCAGAGAATCTTACTTCTTCTTATTCCATCTTTTAAAGAGGAAAAATATCTGTCCAAAACTGCAGCATTTCAATAGCAAAAAAAAAAAAAAATCTGTATAGAATCAGATAATTACGAGCACTGAATTAGATGCTGCTTTGAAATAAATTAATGATAAACAAAACCTTCAAGGAAAAAATAAGATTAAGTATGTTGGTAATGTCCCAGACTGTTCTCCCTACCACCTAGCTAATTGTAACATCTGGCTTCATTATTGTAGTTGATGAAAAAAATTGACACCATGAGCACTGCAGACTGTATATCTCAGACTGTACCCAGTTTCTGTGTGTTCTATAGCTATTACACCAAGCTGTAGGTTTTATATGTATATATTTATGCCTTTGAAAATAGGCTCAGTATGAGCAGTTAAATGTGATTGGATTTGGTCAATATTCCATGTGAGGTGCTAAGGACAGCTCAGCTGAGTCACCTGACAAGTCCCTGCAGTTAAGAATTTAATTTATAACACCTCCTAGAACAAATAAATAAAAATAAAGTACCACTTAGACCACATTGTATAGTATAACTTATGTATCTCAATTTCTCCAGAGGCTGAAGCTGTTAAGCCAGCTTCAACTGAAGAGAAAACTAGAGAAACAACTGGAGAGAAAGGCTTACATTTTCATAAGGCGAGAATCCAAAACTTTTCTTCTGTATTCTGCAATAGGAGGCAAGAGTCCTATTCCCATTTAACTCAAGCAGTGTTTTAAATAGATGTTTATGTGTTGTTATTGCCATGAAATTTTAATCATACATGCATCTTTTAGTCTGAAATATAAAAGCATTTCTTCAAACATAGATAAATCTCTTATGTTTGAAGAGCAAAACATTTTTAGTGATGTGATAATGTATGCAAGTGGAGGCTCAGTGGTCTACTCAGAACAATTGGCAGGATTTAAGAGAGATAGAAGAAGGACTTTTATATGTGCCTATTTTACTAATTGAGGATATGTCTGATGCATCTGAATTATCAGACTTTTGGCTGCGTCTGATGTGCTTGATGAGTTTCTGTTGAAAATATAAAATGCTAGACAAGAAGCGAGGAGTGGAGAACACCTAGATTTATTCCCAAAGTCTACTAGCCTCCCTCTGGGTAACTTAGGCAAGCTTATATTCATATCTTTAATATGAGAGGCATGGAGAGAAGATCATAGATAAAATAATAATAATAGTGATACGATGATGATACTAATGCCTAATATTTATTAATAATTTTTATATATAAGCACTGTTTTATTACTCATTGTGATTTACATTATTTAAAAAAACACAGTCTTTAAAGCAACAAGCATATTAAAGGCCCTCAGGGAATAGGGCTGTACAAAGGGGATTTTCAAGTGAAAGCATCCAAAATAAAGGGAGTCTATGGCTAATCTCTACTGCATCTCCACCAAATAAAATCTTGCTATTTAGCAACTATAAGATCTGCTGCATTATCTGGCCTTCAACCTTCCTGCCCTGATCATTTATCATGCAAGATATTAACCTTGTGATTGTTACGTTTATGCCAATTTGACTGGGGCACAGGGTGCCCCAATTAAGCACTGTTTCATGATGTGTCTGTGTGGCTGCTTTGGGATAACCTTAGCATTTGAATTAGTGGATTTAGTAACGCACATAGCCCTCAATGTGGTGGGCATCAGCCAATCTGTTGAGAACTTGAATAATACAATGGGTGGATGAAAGAGAAACTAACTTTCTGTTTCCTGTTTTACTGCTTGCACTGGGTCAGCTTATTTCCTCTTCTACCTTTGGACTGAAATTCGTACCATTGACTCCCGGTTCCTCGAGTCTTTGGACTCTGATTGAATTACACCTGTGACCACTGGCTTATTCCAGTTATGCAGATGGAGGCATTCTTCAGTATCCATAATCATGTGAGGCAATTCCTTATAAGTTTATCTGGAGAACCGTAACTAACATACTACACCTTCTTCCTTTTATTTTGTACAAACGGATGTTATTATATGTGTCACACAATGTTTACATATCTATAAATATTAGATACACCCAGCTCTCAAAAAAAGAATTGAAGAGGACGCTATCGAAAGAAATTTGAAGTAGGTAATATTGTTCTCCCCATTTCACAGATTGGAGCACTGAGACTTGGAGAGGATGTGTAATTATTTAATGCTACACACTGGTGAAAGGCAGACCAGGAACATGAAACCCAGGTTATCTAACCTCAAATCTGCCCCTTTTAAACAGAAGACTGTATTGAACAGATGTTCAGCTTTTCTCAGTCCCTTGAAGGGGAAGATGATCTAAACTGGCTGTTTCCATTGCACTTGGGAAAGCTAATGATAAAGCTTGTAGAAGCTCTTCCAGCCCAAGGAAAATGAGCCAATGAACCACCTTATTTGAAGAGTTACAAAGCCAGTTGTTACAGGGAAACTTAGAGGTCAGTTGCTCACAGCTAATTTCCTTCTCCAAGGTTGTGCCCACAGTTTTGGACTCTAATCTGTCACATTCCCTAGAATTGCTACCTCCTCTTAGGTACTCAATTGATGTTTAACAGAAATCAATATGCAGTGTTATCTCTCACTGACAAGGGAAGGTGGATTCTTGTTTCCCTATATATCAGGATAACTTGCTCCTGCAAAATTATTAAGTCTGTGTGACTTGTTGGCCAACCTGACTTCAAATAAAGTTATTTCAACCGATAATAAAAGTCCTCCAAGCTCGCAAGACAAGGAAGACCTTAATTAAAATCAATGAAGAAAAAATCTGTAAAACAATTAAGCATTTAAGTTGACTCCATTTAATTTGAGGTCTGAAGGTCTTCTTGGGAAATTACTAAATCACTGGGATGATTTAATTTGGCTGCCTTGAATTAAGTCTGGTGAAATAGAAAAGGTCTCTCAGATACTGTATAATATATAACACTCAGAAGCATTATAGGAGTAGTAAAACTCAAAGAAACAAGAAAACATTTATTTAAAGAAACAGATGCAGAAGTCAGCTGTCCTCTGGGATAAATTCTTGCAGTTGAAATATTTAATAGGCTGTTCATTTAAGAAAAAGCCAGTTGGAACCATTTTCTCTGAGAAACAGATGGAAATTTCCATAGAGATTTTTCCCTAAAAAACATGTATGCTTTCATCTCAATCTTTTTCTAGAATTCAGTGTTTATTGAAATAAATAAGTCTGTGAACAAGATAGAATCATCATTCTAGCATTTCTTTTAAAACTGTTGTACAAAATAGTGAAGTCATGAATGATTATGGAACTAGTAGTTTTGTTCTTTATTTTGATAGACATCTGTTGTTCCCACCATCCAGTGTTCATTGAATTTCCTTTGGGAAGTTATCTTTTCCCTTTTCTTTCCATAAGGCTTTAGGGCTAACTACAGCTCCAGAAACATACATGTAATCTAACCTAGAAGAATTTGAACTGAGTCTGCTTGGGTCATCATGTGAAGACCAAAAATAAATAAATAAATAAAAACAGAAAACAAAAAAATGAAGAGATGGTAATTCCTGATGATGATATGTTTGCACTCCAGGATCAAACCAATTCCCAAGCCTACACCTAAGCTTGGCGGGATTGCTACTGTTTCTGTCTAATAGTGCATGGATGTGGTTTTTCCATGTTTGCAAACAGTAAAATCAATATTTGTGAGGGCTCTTATTTTATCTCACTTGACTTTCAAACAGGTGATATCATTTTATTAACTAAATGTACACATTTACATTAGGTTTCTTTCTTAGGAAATAATTAATTCTCATTCTTTAAGAAAGATTTCCTGCAGAGTAGTATTTTTTAACACCTTGAAGAGGCTATTTAATATATTTAAAGACTTTTCTCATTTACCCTCAAATTTGAATACCTGTAACCACTGAACAGATCTTTGTAGAATTCAGCCCGTATATTTTATGAGGACTGTCTTTTTCCGAAAGGATGATGTAGACTGCAGGCTTGTGTTCCACCAAACTCATATGCTAAACTTCTAATTCTTTTTTTTTTTTTTTTTTTTAGACAAAATCTTGCTCCATCACCAAGGCTGGAGTGCAGTGATACACTCTTGGTTCACTGCTGCCTCTGCCACCTGGGTTCAAGCAATTCTCTGCCTCAGCATCAACCTCCCAAGTAGCTGGCATTACAGGCACCTGACACCATGCCCAGCTAATTTTTTGTGTTTTTAGTACAGACAAGGTTTCACCATCTTGGCCAGACTGGTCTGAACACCTGGCCTCATGATACACCCGCCTCAGCCTCCCAAAGTGCTGGGATTACAGGCATGAGCCACTGCTCCTGTCTAAACCTCTAATTCTTAATGTTCTAGTATTTGAAGTTGAGGATTTGGGGAGGTAATCAGGTCATGAGGATAAAACCTTCTTGATGGCATTAGTGCTTTTATAAGAAGAGACATAGGAGAACTTGCTTCCATTCTTCCTCTCCACCGTGTGAGGAAACCAGGAAGAAGGCACTCGCCAGAACCCAATTGAGTTCACATTCTGACCTCAGACTTCCCAACCTCTAGAACTATGAAAAATAGCTTTTCTTTAAATTACCAACTACATGGTATCTTTTAATAGCAACTTCAAATGACCAAGACATATGCCTTAAGCCAATAGCCCACCATAAAACAGAATAGTAATCTGAAATTTTTGATTATTTTTTATAGAGGACTGACCCTAATATGATCATTTGACAAGTAGGTATAGTCAGACAACTAGTGGATACAGTGAGTTCAAGGTAATAATAGTTTACTAATAAATGATAGACATTACACTGAAACAAAGTAAGTTTAAGCCATTTAATATTTCTTATATTTAAATTAATATGACCTAGTTTTTTTTTTTAATTTCTTAAATCTATGAACTGTTGTCATGTAGGTTACCATTGCACCATCACAAAAATGGGTTGATTATGTTAATTAAAAATTTCTCTCCATAGTGTTTGTTTGAGGGTGAAAAGAGAGAGCTAAGCTAATGATAACCAGTTGTGAGAATTTTTACTTGCCTGGTTGAGTTGGTCTTGGGTGAACTTGGTTGAGTCAGTCCTTAGGAAACCCAAACTTTGACCCTCTGGTTGGTAATGAACTTGCTCTGCAATTATTTAAGTCCTTTTGGCTTTCCTTTCCCATCTACAATGGGTGACATATTCTACACTGAGTCACTTTTGACTTTAAATTATGCAACGATGCCAAAACTCTTTGCAAAAATAAAGTGCTCTGTATGTGATTCATAACCAAAAACATAATGTTAACCTCTACACAGTCTCCTAAAAAACTAATTATGCTTCATAAACTCCAAATAAGTAAAGCTGGCTGGAGCTGAATTTTAAATCCACATCAAGTTAGAAACATTTGATCAAGAAAATTCCACTTAAAAGCAGTAGGCAAGCTAGAGAATAGACGGAGGGTCTGGTTAAAAAAAGAGATTAAGAAGGAAAAGTCAGAATGATTTTGGTAATGTTTGTACGTAAGCACAGGTCTACCTTCAAAGCAGGAAAATAATTCCTTGCTAAGTAATTCCCCAAGAGAAGCCTGATAAAGACAGAATGGGTTAATATTCTTAGAAAGAACAATGCTTAAAAATACCAACTTATTGAGAAAATTATCTGCAACAGAAACTAGCTAAGCTATGCTCATGTATTTTCACAATTAATTCATACAAAAATTTTAGGATTTAGATATTATTAAATTTCATATTTTACAGAAAAGCAATCTGAAGTAGAGGGAGGTTAAGTAGCTCTTCCAGAATCATGTATTAGTTAGTGATAATATAGGTATTTACACCAAGCTTGACTCATTACTGAAAACAACTACAATGCATAACAAGAAACACATATTTTTCATTTTCTAGGTATTATATAACCTAAAGTAAGAGCTTTGCTCACACTTGAGATGAGCAGTCACTTAAAACATTATTGTTACGGTCACAAGGTTTAATGTTTATAGATTAAAGTTTTTACTTTATTATTATTATTATTATTTTTGGTTGTCCCACTAACCAGTCTCAACTGCAAAAAGGAGGAATGACAAACACGGCAGAGAAGATGCTCTCAAAAGCCTTCTAATCATACCAGCATATGACTGAAGATTTCAATAGGATCCAAGAAAACCCAAAGTGTTCAGAAGGTACTGACTATATGAGTCAACACCTCCAACTGTCAGTGACATACCCCAATGTAATTAGCATAAGCAATGAAAAAGATGGGCCCAACTTCTTAGATGGCATAACTGGTAAGTCTCAGGTTAGGTAAAACTTCAGGCAGACTAGAACCAAGAACAGAAATGATCATAAAAGATTTCACTTTCTTTCTCATTACACCCATCTCCTCCTCTTTTACCTTGATGGGGATGGGTGAAATACACATGGTGAATTACACGTCACCACATGCAGTTTTATTTTGTGGACCCATTTCAGGGAAGGATTATAATTGACTTGTTTCCATCACATCTCAATCTTTAAACCAATCAATGCCACCAAGAGGTAAGGACTGGGAAGGTACATGCCCATAAATACCTGTTCCCCATTCTAACCTTAATTTGGGACAAAGGGACACTGGGAAGACAGATGTGGCAGATATTCATTGCAGAAGCTGTTGTTCTCCTGTGCAACAGTTATAATATTTTCTTGGCCTTCACAAAACTTCCAATTAGATAGTAATACATTTTTAAAAGTTGAAGTTCAGAGGTCTTAAGTATATATGGTTCATTATAACACACCTGCTGTTGTCTTCAACAAATGTACATATTCTTAGCTATAATACTATAATGCCTCTAGGAAAGACAGATATGGCTTGCCTATCAAAGGAGCACAATGTTTTTCCTCCTTCATGCCAAAGCTATAAAGATTCAACAAACCCTGTTAGATACTTAGAAAATGGAAAAATTCTCCATTTGCTTTAAATGTAACCCAGGAGTTTTAAAATTTTCAGTATAGGCAGACCTATCTGAAAGAAAATGGAATCTGTTTCTGCCTAAATCTTCAGAAACTATAATGGAAACTCTGCAATATTATTATCACACAATGAAGGCTTATAATGCTCAGCATTCTGATTTCTACTTTTCTTACTAACTTGATTGAGAATGATTGAATTAGGCATACTGGCATGCAAACTCTTAAAATTAAAAAACTAGTTTATAAGAAGACAGAGGTTAAAATGAGGAATATAGCATAGGCTTCTTCAACATTTCCTTACTGCTCTTGGATCCAGAAATAAAGATTTCATCTTGATATAAGTTTACAAGCATATGGAACTTTCTGAAATAGAGTTGAATGTAATGGAATGTGTCCCTTGCTATAAGTGGATGTCCAATTGTTTATCTCAAGAAGCTGGAGAACTAAAGGGACAAAATTCTCTCCCTTCAAAAGTCTGTATTTTAATAACTCAGGCTCTTTGATCTAGAGCAGTATTGGGATGTGTTTCTTTCTTTCTTTTTGTTTTTTAAATTATACTTACGGTTCTAGGATACATGTGCAGAATGTGCAGGTTTGTTACATACATATACATGTGCCATGGTGGTTTGCTGCACTCATCAACCCATCATCTACATTAGGTATTTCTTCAAATGCTATCCCTCCCCTAGCCCCCTACCTTCTGATAGGCCCCAGTGTGTGATACTCCCGTCCCTGTGTCCATGTGTTCTCATTGTTCAACTCCCACTTTTGAGTGAGAATATGTGGTTTTCTATTCTTGTGTTAATTTGCGGAAAATGATGGTTTCTAGCTTCATCCATGTCCCTGCAAAGGATATGAGCTCATCCTTTTTTATGGCTGCATAGTATTCCATGGTATGTATATACCACATTTTCCTTATCCAGTCTACTATTGATGGGCATTTGGGTTGGGTGCAAGTCTTTGCTATTGCGAATAGTGCTGCAATAAACATACATGTGCATGTGTCTTTATAGTCGAATGATTTATAATCTTTTGGGTATATACTCAGTAACAGGATTGCTAGGTCAAATGATATTTCTGGTTCTAGATACTTGAGGAATCACCATACTGTCTTCCACAATGCTTGAACTAATTTACACTCCCACCAACAGTATAATAATGTTCCTGCTTCTCCACATGCTTTCCAGCATCTGATGTTTCCTGCCTTTTTGGTGATCATCATTCTAACTGATGTGAGGTGGTATCTCTTTAATGCTTACTTCTTGGCATAGAAGACAGAAATATTATTAGTCAGTTCCTAAATCTTGTGATATTTCTGCTCTTTAAATAATCTCATTTTAAATATTGTTGGTATGTTTCCAGTTTCCTTTAAAAAAAATTTTATGCTCTAATGTCCATTTTCTTTGGCTGACATGTAAAGACTGAGTATAATGATTAACACAAGATATTATAGGACATGTATTAGTCTAGTTGCACTAACATGTACCAAGAAAAGCTTATATATATATTTTTTTTTTGAAAGGAAGAAAAAGAATTAAAAAAAAAAAAAAAAAAGAAAAAAAATACAGGAAAGGAAGAAAGAGGAAGAGGAAGAGGGAGAGAGAACAGGGATGTTGCTTTATTGCCCGGGCTAGAATGCAGTCTAAAACTGGGTATGCCTGTAATTGTGTTTAATAATAGAGACATAAAAAAAAATGAGGGAATAAAATAATTAACAAGCAGCCAACCAATATTTCATTTAAACCTGTAAATACGTGTGATGTAGTACTGATAAGAGTGTATATTTTGTGTATTTAAAGTGGAGAGTTCTATGAATGTTAATTAAGTCTACTTGTTCCAGATCTGAGTTCAAGTCCTGGATATCGATGTTAACATTCTGTCTCATTGATCTATCTAATATTGATGTTGAAGTCTCCCGCTATTATTGTGTGGGGGTCCAAGTCTCTTTGTAAGTCTTATATATCTGGGTATTTCTGTATTGGGTGCATATATGTTTAGGATCTTTAGCTCTTCTTGTTACATTGATCCTTTTATCTTTATGTAATATCCTTCTTTGCTTCTTTTGATCTTTATTGCTTTGAAATCTATTTTATCAGCAAAAATTGCAACTCCTGCTTTCTATTTATTTATTTTAGCTCTCCATTTGGTTGGTAAATTTTTCACCATCCCTTTGTTTTGAGTCTTTATGTATCCTTGCATGTGAGATGGATCTGGATGTAGCATACCAATGGGTCTTGGCTTTTTTTGCCTGTCTGTGTCTTTGGATTGGGGGATTTAGTCGATTTAAATTTAAAATTAATAACAATATATGTGTGTTTGATACTGTCATTTAATGTTAGCTGGCTGTTTTGCCCGTTAGTTGATGCAATTTCTTAAATATGTTGATGTTCTTTATTTTTTGGTATTTTTTAGAAAGGCTGATACTAGTTGTTCCTTTCTATTTGTAGTGGTTCTTTCAAAAGCGCTTGTAAAGCAGGCCTGGTGGTGATGAAATCTCTGAGTGCTTGCTTGTTCACAAAAGATTTTATTTTTCCTTCGCTTATGAAGCTTAGTTTGGCTGGATGTAAAATTCTGGGTTGAAAGTTTTTTTCTTTAAGGATGTTGAATATTGGCCCCCACTCTCTTCTGGCTTGTAGGGTTTCTACTGAGAGATCTGCTGTGAGTCTGATGGGCTTCCCTTTATGGGTAACCTGACCTTTCTCTCTGGCTGCCCTCAGTATTTTCTCTTTCATTTCAACCCTGGTGAATCTGGCAATTATGTGCCTTGAGGTTGGCCTTCTTGAGGAATATTTTTGTGGTGTTCTCTGTATTTCCTGGAGTTGAATATTGTCCTGCCTTGCTAGGTTGGGAAAGTTTTCCTGAATAATATCCTGAAGCGTATTTTCCAGCTTGGATTGATTCTCTTCATCACATTCAGGTACACCTATCAAACGTAGATTAGGTCTTTTCACATAGTCCCATATTTCTTGGAGACTTTGCTCGTTCTTTTTTATCCTTTTTTCTCTAATCTTGTTTTTTTGTTTTATTTCATGAAGTTGGTCTTCGACCTCTGATATCTTTCCTTCTACTTGATCAATTCGGCTGTTAAAACTTGTGCATAGTTCGCAAAATTCTCGTGTTGTATTTTTCAGCTCCATTAATTCACTTATATTCCTCTCTAAATTGTGTATTCTTGTTAACATCTCGTCAAACCTTTTTTCAAAGTTCTTAGTTTCTTTGCATTGGGTTAGAACAAGTTCTTTTAATTCCCAGAAGTTTCTTATCATCCACTTTTTAAAGCCAGCTTCTGCTAATGGAACACAGTCTTTCTCCATCAGGCCTTGTTCTGTTTCTGATGAGGAACTGTGATCCCCTGTAGAGGGAGAGGTTTTCTGATTTTGGGTATTCTCAGCCTTTTTAGGCTGTTTTCTTCCCTTCGTTATAAATTTATCCATCTGTGGTCTTTATAATTACCGTCTTTATAGTTGGGTTTCTGAATGGACGTCCAACTTGTTGATTCCCGGCGCTAGAATCTGAGCAACCCACTGCTCCGGCCAAAACAGCGGCTTTAAGATTGATGGTGCTTTTCTGACTCTGCACCAAGAACCGCCACACCAAGGCAGCGGCAAAACCGCCTCACCGGCCTCAAGAGTCACGCTGGCGACAGGTGGGGCTCCTCCGCTGGGAATCTCCTGGTGTGTGAGCAACAAAAATTGATCTGAAAGTGTGGCGTCCTCTCGTTCTCTGCTCTTTCAGTGGGAGCTGCAATCCCGAGCTGCTAGTGATCAGCCATCTTGGATCTCTCTCCTATATATGTTATTTTATGAGTTTGCATAATCAAAAAGTAATACTAAAGTAAACAAATAGTACCACTGTGAGATTTTACCCCGGGTATACACAACAGATAATGCCTAGATTTTAAAAATAATTTTATCTCAAACAATTTGATAGTTTCATCCCAATGAACATTTATTAAACACTGAGTAAAACATAAGTAGTTTTTTCTTTTTTTGGTAATCTGAGGGTCATTGGTGAAAGTTACGAGGAATTTCCCAACTGCCAGGAAAGCCACATGCATTTCATACCAACTATAGCCTGTGGAGAGGTGAAAAACTGTTACATTCTTAACTGTGTATTTACACCCTGAAATATCCAAGGGCATCCCAAAAGTTTTGGAATTCTAGCATGAGATATTTAAAATCACCACAGCACCTTAATTTTGCAGTAACACCCACATATCAGGTGAAATGCTAGGTATCCCTTAACTAGTATTCTACTGACCTAGGTTGGATTTGGTTTCCAACATTTCTGAACATTATGGACACTTCATGTACTGCAATCAGCACCTGCTGTTACTTCTTCAGATGAGACCAAAGACCATTAGCTAGGCAATGAAAGTACTAAGGAATCCCCTTTGCTGGTCCCCAGATATGAGATGTTAATTATAAAGAGATGCCATCTGCTTCTTCATCCCCAACATAGTTAATCTCAGAGTTCAAAAGATTTTGGAAAAAAGATTATACTGCCTACATGAGGATTATGTAAGAATTAGATAAGTACTAACTTTCTCAGCTCCTCTTTGCACCAAAATCTTAATATGAGCTCTTGCTTTTCATCCTTGAAGGATTACTTATACTCAAATAAACTGTTGATTTTTGACAAGCACAATGACTCAGACAAAAAGCTAACATACAGTAACTTTATGCTGATAATGACAACTAAATTTTCAAATTTAATGAGACATTAAAAAATAAGAAAATGTTTAAGAGGTCAAAATTAGTTTCTTCTTGAAAATTTACTTGGATAACATAAAATGTACTTGAAAAATAGTTTCTTCTTATTTTTCATGTAAGATGTTATTTTTTAAGGGTGCCTCTTTTCACTTTGTTATTTCCCATTTTTGTTTTTAAATCTGCTAGATCCAAGTATGATTACCATATTGAAATAAGTAGAGTATAATTTGATCCTCAGTTGAGAAAAAAATGAAGATAGTATTTAAGTAAACTGAATATTTATTATAATTATATGATGAATTAGCTTGCAAACTATTTTATAAAAACCAAAGTGATATTTCTCTATCTATCTGATCTCATCTACCTTTCTATATCATATCTGTGTCTTATGCGCCTCTAAGTTTACCCCAGTTTTCATTTGCCAAATTGAAATACTGTTGACTGTCATTTCCAAGGAAATGGTACAGGTACTGAGATAGGAAGGAAAGAAAAATACAGTAGAAATTACCTGAGGCATTGTTAGGAATATAAAGCCTCCTGTTAAAAATCTTGCCTGGAGACAGTTCACGTCTTAGTCACCATGCTTAGAAAACTCTATAATTGCTGTCAAAGAAGTTTAGTCATCTTCAACACAAACAGTGTCAAGTTTCAAGCCATATTATAGAAAAGAGATGGAGAAAAGTCAGTTTATTCTCACGGGATAAGAAGGGAGTCCACAATGATCTAATTGAGATTTATCAAGTTACATCTGACTTGATAAATCTTTGAGCAAGCATCTCTTACACAAATAATAGATCCACATGAAAAAGAGCGTATCTTGAAATTAGGACTATATTAGAAATAATAGATCCACATGAAAAGAATGTATCTTGAAATTAGCCAAAATTCATTTACAAAAAAAAAAAAAAAGAAATTGTAAATTTCCCGCTCTAAGCACCACTGAAAAGGGAAATGCAGGGCTGCTGAGATAGGGGCTGTTAAAGCAGGATTTACAGAGCAAAGAGGAAATAGGGAAGACTCACTATTGAAGCCTGTAGCAGTATGGAGGATGACTGTCTTCGTTAGCCATGGGAGACTAGGACTGGTATGCACCTGTCTGGATCTCCTACCTAAATGTACAGTTACAGTTACATTTATTAGGCAGAGTTTATCTTAGATTACGGTGAGTTTTTTGACCCCAAAACTCCAGATGGTCTTTTGTGTCCAGAAGATGCTTACTAGTGTATAATTTACAAATCAATGGATAAATGTAGCTTTAAATTTGTTAGTAGACTATATTTAGCATTCAAATTTGAGTGCAATTTCTAATAATAATGCATTAAGATGCTTCAATGAGTAACATTCTAATAGAAATATCACATTAGTGGTGTAGTTGATAGTATTCGCAGAGATTTCTCCTATATTGATTCATTTGAACTGGCTATAACCCTATAAAATAGGCAAGGTTGATATTTTTTGTTCTATTACACAAATAAATCTGAGCTTTTAGGTCTTAATTAGCTGCCTTGGTTTACATAGCTAGCTAAAGGTTAGTAAGAAGCCTTGTAATGGAGAAGTAAACCAATGCACACTGGTAAATAGTGTCTAAGCAGTGGCTTTAGGGCCAGCAATCTACAGTAAAACCAATCTTCATAACAATTGATGAAAGAAACCCAATTTTAATATACAGAGAACATGAGCAATTTTATGTTTTATCTCCATTAACTCACCCCCTTATTCATTTATTGTCAATAGCATAGTAAGTAAATGGGGGACTATCATCCAGTCTCAAATGTAGAATATTTCCAATAACTTAATTTTACTTTTGGGCTTTTCCTCTATCTCACCTCCATATCTTCTCATCTTCCTTCCCAGTTATCGCTCTGTTGAAGTGTTTATTAGATATATCTAATATATATGACATATACATACATATGGATGTATCATATATGCATATATGTGCATGTACATATGATATGCTTATATATACAGATATATTACTTCACTATGCATTTCACAATACATGTGCATGCATGCACACATACATAGACAGCCACGCCCTCTTACTTGGTGTTTCAGTTACCCATGATCACCTCTGAAAATAAGTGACTACAGTATAAGATTTTGAGAGTGAGAGAGAAACCACATTCACATAACTTTTATTACAGTATTTTGTTATAATTATTCTATTTTTTGTTTTTTATGAGATGGAGTCTCGCTCTTGTTGCCCAGGCTGGAGTACAGTGGCACAATCTCTGCTCACTGCAACCTCCGACTCCCGGGTTCCCAGCTTCAAGCGATTCAATCCCCCCAGTAGATGAAATAACAGGCACCCACCACCATGCCAGGCTAATTTTTGTATTTTTAGTAGAAATAGGGTTTCACCATATTGGCCAGGCTGGTCTCAAACTCCTGACCTCAGGTGATCCACCCGCCTCAGCCTCCCAAAATGCTGGAATTACAGGCATGAGCCACTGTGCCAGGCCAGCTATCATTATTAATATCTTTCTGTGCCTAATTTATAAATTAAATATATCATCAGCATATAAGTCTATATAGGAAAAAACATAGAATATAGAGGGTTTGGTATTATCTGTAGTTTCAGGAATCCACTGAGGCTGTTACAGTATATTTCCTGTGGATAAGGAGGGAGATTACTGTATAACTAAAATGAGTAAAATTTTATTAAAATAATAAAAGTTGTTTTTCTTTAATTTGTTTTTTTAAAGTCAATATGTTCCAGATTATGCTACTAGGATCTATTTTTTGTTTGTTTTTCAAGTTGCAGTCCATTTATTTTCACTGCATTATAGTATTCCATTGTAGACACCATTTTTTAAATCAGTTTTCCCATTGAAAATTATTTAGTTATTTGTTATCTATTATGAATAGAAACTCTATGAATATTCTTGGAAATATCTTCTAACACATAAGATAAAATTTATCTTGAATGTATACCTAGCTCTGGGTTTAGTGAGTCATAGGTTATGTGAATATCCCACTTTATAAGACAATGCTAAAGAGTCTTCTGGGCCGGGTGCGGTGGCTCACGCCTGTAATCCCAGCACTTTGGGAGGCCGAGGAGGGTGGATCACGAGGTCAAGAGATCGAGACCATCCTGGTCAACAAAGTGAAACCCCGTCTCTACTAAAACTACAAAAAATTAGCTGGGCATGGTGGCGCGTGCCTGTAATCCCAGCTACTCAGGAGGCTGAGGCAGGAGAATTACCTGAACCCAGGAGGCGGAGGTTGCGGTGAGCCGAGATCGCGCCATTGCACTCCAGTCTGGGTAAGAGGAGCGAAACTCTGTCTCAAAAAAAAAAAAAAAAAGAGTTTTCTGAAGTAGTTTTACTGATTTTCACTTCTACCAGCATTGTATAAAACAATACTTTGATTGACACTGGGTATTGTTAGACTTCTTAGCTTTTTCCAATCAAGTGATTGTACAATAATTTCTCGTTATGTTTCTAATTTGCATTTTTCTTGAGATGGATATTTACTCATGTGCTATTATATACATATTCAAGTCTACGGCTGTTGAATTTTCTCTTAATGATGTATAGATGTTCTTTATACATGCTTGCTTGAAATTCTTCGTTGGTTAAATGTGCTTTGCATATTTACTCCTAGATTTTAGGTTTAATTTTCACATTTTATAGGTATATTTTGATAAATAGACCTTTCTGATATTAATATAGACAAAAGTATTAGTCTCTGTAGTCATGGTCGGGACTTTCTGTGTTTGCTTAAGAAATTCTTCCATATCTTGAGGTGAGAAAGATGTTCTTCTATTTTTTACAAGTTTCGTTTTTTTTTTGTTTTTTTTTTGGTGTCGAAATGCTTAAATTCATCTGTAGCTTAGTTATATACATGGTCTTAGCCAGAAATCTAGTTTTTAACCTAGATATAATACATTTTTATCTACATTTATTGAAGAATCCATTCTATCATCAGCAATTTGCTGTGCTACCTCGTTTCTAGACACAATTCTCCTGAGAGTCTGCTTCTGACCTCTCTATTCTACTCCACTGGCCACATGCTAATTAAGGCAGTGTGATCTCTATATACACACAATGCTCTCTTAATTAGTTGTATTTTTTATAAGTCTTTCTATCTGCCTCTACTAAATATACATTTTCAAAACCATATTGGACCATCTAGCCAATTCACAAGTCTATATGCATTTTTGAAAACACTGTTTTACAGTGAAATAGGACATACTTACAGAAAAGTGTATAAAATATAAATGCACAGCTGCATAAAATATTGTAATGGAAACACCAAGAAATAGAACAAAGATTTTTTCCAAGTTTTCCAAATGCCTCTTTTCAATCACAGTCTCTTTCTTCTTTCTGAATGTAATCAATGTGTTGATAATCACTACCCTGCTGTGCTTTATACCTAATTATTTATCAGTAAAATAGTATAATTTTACTTCTTTGGAATAGTTTTTTAGTGGAAAAATATAGTATTATTTTGTATCTGGCTTCCTTTGAACAACATTAAGCTTTTAAGATGTATTTATATTGTAACATTTAGGTACAATTCATTCATTTTTATTGCTGTATAGTATTCCACTGCATGAATGTATACCAAAATGAATTTATCTGATAGAAATTTAGTGTCTTCAGTTTGGAGCTATGAAGGATAGCATCTACATGAATTGTTGCAAATGTGCACACATTCCTCTAGAGTAATACTGAAATTAAAATTTATGAGTCATAAAGAATGCATAAATTAAAATTTAATAGAAAAATGCTGAAATGAATGAGTGAATTTGAACATACATAAGAAATATACACAATTTCTTATTCTTCTATATTTTCATCCACATCTACTGAGTTTTTGTTTTGAGTGAGTTTTTGTTTTAATTTTCTTAAGGTTTTTAGCTATTTTAATGAATGGGTAGTAGTATATCACAATTTAAAATTGTATTTATTTGATTACTAATAATATTGAGTCAATTTTTATATGTCTTTTGTCTATCCATATTTTTCCTTTTAAATGCTCATTTTTCCTATTTGATGTCTCTTTTTCTTATTGAATTGCTGGATTCCTTTATATTCTACATAATCTTTTGCTGGTTGTATTTTTTGTACATATTTTCTCTCACTGTGCGGTTTGCCTTTTCATTCTCTTAATGGTAACACCTCTCTCTCTCTCTCTCTCTCTCTCTCCTCCCCCCCCGCGTGTGTCTATATATATAAGTAAATATATATATGTGTGTGTGTGTATATATATATATCTGTCCCATGAACAGAAGTTCTAAATATAAATGCAATCAAATTTGATATTTTCCTTTGTGATTGGTGCATTTTGTATACTGTTTACAAAATATTTTCCTACAGCAAAGCATGAAAAAATTTTTCTGTGTTATATTCTAGAAGTTGCTCGTGGCTTACATAGTATATATTTGGTGCTCTTTTATAATTAAGCATATACTCCATGTGAAATTGCTATTTTGGCCGTGTATGGTGTAAGGTCGGGGCCAAAATTCTTCCCCAGCCCCGCTCCCAACTCTGAATATTAAATCGTTTCCATTTGTTTACTAAAAAGACTTCCTGCCCATTACTCTGAAATTTCACCTTTCTCTCAAATTAAGTCTTGATGTGGATGTGATTCTTTTTTTTCTTATGCCATATTTTTTGTACTGTTTATAGTTAGTCCAACATTATACTATTTTAATTATGATACAAATATTATAAGCTCTCATGCCATTTTTAAAGCTCTTAGAGCATATAATCTATTCTTAGATCTCTGCATTTCCATATAATGTTTTAAATAACCTTTTCAATTTACACATATAAGTACATACAAAAATATAAAGTTTTTGGTTAAATATCTATAAAGAAACTGTGTAAAAAGTGCAGAAATTATAAAATTGCATCAAAAGTCAGCTCAATGACTGAAATAAGTGGAGACAGCTCATTTTCATGAAAAGAAAGAACTGATGTCATAAAGATATCTGTTCCCATCATTTTACTCTGAAGATTTCATAAAATCCGTATCATGTGAATAATAGGTTTGATAACAATTGCTTTAAAACTATGAACAAAGGGAAACCTGTATCTCCACATTGTCGATTCTTTCAATCTATTAAAATGATGTCTTTTCATTATTAGTTATTCCCAGGATGTTTTATAGTCATCTGTGTAGTGGTATTTAAATCTCTTTAGAAGGACTGAATTTTATATATGGAAATCTTATATACATATAAAATCTTACCTATATATTCTTAGATATTTGTTATTTGAGATGCTAATGTAAAAGATATCTTTCAAATTTCATTTTTTTGGTGTGTGTCAAGCATTTATAAATAAAATATGCTGTTTGGTACAATGAATTTGTACTCATAGCTAAATAAATAATAAACTCTGTCTTGATTTTGATATGGATTTTATGAAATCTTCAGAGTAAAGTGATGGGAACAGATATCTTTATGACAATTTTATAATTTCTGCATGTCTTACACAGTTTCTTTATAGATATTTAACTAAAAACTTTATATTTTTGTAAATGTTAGCAGTTATCTGTTTTTACAAAGTGTATTCTTTAACTTTTTGGCTGTAGTTTATATATGTAATTGACTCTGATATGTTAGGCTTATATCCAAGCAGATATGAAGATGTGTAAACATTAAAATATCTTTGTGTTACTAAGATAAGTCAAATCTTATATTTATTCTCTGTTGAGTTTAGCCTTCTTATATTTTAGTTTTTTTTTTTTTCTTCCTCAAACTAAAATGTGAGGAAATGAGACTCTAAGCTTTCTATTCTTCTGCATACCTCACTAATTTTGGTATAAAAATATGCTAAATATGTTACTCAAATGAAATGAGCTTGAAGACATTCTGTCTTCTTCTCTTCTCTGAAAGAATTTTTATGTTGAACACATTCTCCTATTTAAGCAAACTCACTTATTAATCTGCCTATGCTAAGTGGCATAATCTTCAAATGACCCCTCTAATTTCTAAACTATTTGTAACTTATCTTTTTTCTTGAGTTTGTTTTAGTAAGATTAGCTTTTAATTTTTTTGGAAGTAAATTTGACAGGATTCTTTCTTGCCTTTAAAAGAAACTGTAGTACCTACTATTATGGCCCTTTTTAATCATAGTGCTGGGCTTTTTTTTGCCTACTCTTTTTAGTTGAAAGGGCATCTATTTTGCCAGAGGTTATCCCTTTTACTAGGCACTTAAAAGAACTGACTTTTATGACTGTGGATGATATTTATCTCTAAATTGATTTTTGCCTTCATCTTTATTTTCACCTTTGTACTCTGCTTATTCTGTCGTTCTTTTTTTAACTTCTTAAACTGGACAATTGATTCATTTTTTTTATCCTCTTTATTTTCTAATATATACATTTCAGACTGGAAATTTCCCTCAGATTATTTTTTTGTCTGTGTTCCTCAATTTTGATATATAATGTTACTTTATCATTCACTCCTATATATTTTTAAAATTTATTGATTTCTCCTTGAAACCATGAAACACGTGTTTTATTTCCAATTTCCAAATATGTATGTTTTATACAAGTATTTAAATTATCTACGATACATTTAGAGAAAAAATTATATATGTAGCATTTTTAAGTTGATAAGAATCAATTTGTATTGTAGCATTTAGCAATGTAAGCACATCTTCACCGTGCTTACATCAGTCATCTTTTGCTATAAAAATAAATATCCCAATTTTTCATAGCTTGCAACAACAAAACTTTTATTTAGTTCATGGTTGAAAGGCTGAGTATCAGCTCCAGTTGTATTCAACTTAGCTGGGCTCAGGTGAGCTCTCCATTTCTTCCCATTCCATATTCTACAGTGAAGGATCAGCATCTATCTGGGACATGCTGTTTGCATGACAAAGAGCAGAAACTCCTAAGGCTAAACTAAACCACATAAGCAAATTATACTTATTTATTGGTGCCTGGGTTTTTCATATTCTCTTGGAAAAAGCAAGTCATTGGACCAAGTGTGACATTGGGGCAGCTACATATACCCAGTGTACCTGGAGGCATGACACACAGATGGGAATAATAATAATATTTTTAAAAATGAGAAATCATATAATTGAGAACGTTAGTAAAATCTACCATAATGGTTGAAAAGAATGTCTATTCTAATTTTTCTTTGAAGAATTAAAAGAAAAATGGATGGGTTCATTTGACTATGCTTATTAGCTGTGTTGTTCTAATCTCTGTTTCTTTACAAATCTGTCTACTTGATATAACAGTAACAGAGAAAAGTTTACCGAGAAGCTAAAATGTTTATATTTAATAAAGTATCCTCATTTGTATGAAACAAAATCTATCGACTGTATTAAAGAACTAAACAAATCTATCATGATAATAGGACATTTCAAAACACTTCTCTGTCTTTGGCTAAAGGAAATCTTGCTGACTGGTTAAGCTTGAGGAGTTCACTTTTGTGTGAATTTTTGAAGGTAGCTTTTGTCTTTTATTAAAGACAAAAAATAAAAAATAAAGAGAAAATTTAATGTCTGAATATCTTTCTATGTAATTTAACTGTTCAGGCTGTATTCAAGAGTTTCAAGTGGTTTTAGCTATGAAAAGACAAATTATTTTTGAAGTTCAAAATATAAAATGTTTACATTTAGAAAGAATTTATGAGTCTCAAATTGTTGCTACATTTAATTTTAGGCTGTTATTTTGTCACTTGTGGCACACTTACATGCAAAGATTATCTCCCATAGATAAATAGAAGAAAGGAGAGTCATAGCTTTTGCCTACAGAAAACCCCTGAATGTGAAAGTTTAGGTTACACCCGTGATAAGAACGAGTGTAAATTAAAAGATGGTCAGTAACTTGAGTAGATAGTTGAGTAGATGCATTGGTGTGTCCTACATAGATTGCTTCAATAGATAACTTTAGTTGAAAGAATTCATTTTACTTATAACAGTTAAAATTTATAGAACAAGGCAATGCGACCTCCCCAAAAAATACTGTTTAGGAATTCTCTATGTGTGTGTGTGTTTGTGAGAATAATTTTGCTGCTCCAATTTAAACTATCCTCTTGTTTGAGTATAGTTTTGTCATTAATACCAAATGTAATTTTCTCAGGTAGATTATCAAAGAAGTTTTAATTTTGACAGAGTTTCTGTTAACAATGTGCATTTCCAATCTTTGGCAGAGAGCAGGTCATAGTCAGTGGGGAGACTTGGCCTGTCTCCAATAAACTTTTCAGATTGTCTGTTGAGATGGTTCATGTTAGCGTAGGAAAGAAGTAACTTTAGGTACTTTACAAAACTCTTAGCTTATCTCCTTCAACCATGTGGAAAAACATGCAATTTCATTTACAGAAAGATCTTCAGACCATATACTGCCTCCTCAGGCATAAATACAGTCAATCTGAATTATTCACAGTTGGTCATCTCCTGAACCATACAAGATAAATGGTTTGAAACACGTCTAATAGGCTGTTTTTAACTCATGCTGTCTATTTATTATGTTGCCTTTTTTCAAATTATCTATTGACAGTAGAACCAATCTCAGCTTCCTAACTTATTCTGCCAAGCCAAGAATATGTTCATGCAATCATTCATTCAACAACTTGTACTGTGAACACCTAATGTGTGTCAGTGACTATGCTGGGCACGAGAGATACATCCAGTGCAAGGCAGTCACTGTTCCTTCTGTCATAGAGTTCTTTGAGTATGTTTTAGTTCCTTTGGGAGTTCCAGGGGTGGGGTGGGGATGAGAAAATTCTTTGACTTTCAAATTCATCCTTCGGATGCTTGATATTTTCCTTTTGTGGTGTAAAGAATGACCTAGAAAATGTTATGGGGATGATTTTCCTTTGGTCGTGGCTCAGAGGTAACTCAAGCAAGGGGTTTAATTACAGATCCATTTCTATTGCTGGACACAAGTTTTAGCTGGTGGGGTCCAACTCCAAGTCACCTGTCAAGTTGAGGATCAGTTCTTACATGACAAGTGCATAAAAATGTCCAAGCTAGTAAATGTTCCTCAGGGAACAGTCCCTAAAATAAATGGAGTTCTTAGGCTTCTTTTTCCAACAATCCCAGCAGGCAAAAATAAGAGACCAGCATTCTTGCATACTCTAGTGCTCTTAACACTGGAATACATATGACACCCAGGATGGCTGGGTCAGAACAGAGATACATACAGAAAGCAACATTGTAACCATCAGGCTACTTCCTGGACAAGTTTTATTGAGTATTAAATAATTTACATATTTATTGTTATATCAAAGCAAATCAGGTATATTATCAAGTAAATGAAAATTTCACATAAATTTTAAGATAATGATAATTGTTAATACTTAAAAAATAGTTTCCAGGTGCCAGGCACCATGTTATACACTTCGCATGGGTTACCTTATGTTAGTGCTCTGCTATGGTTTGGCTGTGTCTCCACCCAAAGTCTCACCTTGAATTATAGTCCCCATAATCCCTACGTGTCAAGGGACAGACCAGGTGGAGGTGTTTGAACAATGGGCAGTTTCCCCCCATGCTGTTCTCGTGATGGTGAGTGAGTTCTCACAAGATCTGGTGGTTTTATAGAGTAGTTTTCCCTGCTCTCTCTTGATCCTTTCTCCCTCCTACTGCCATGTGAAGAAGGGCCTCGCTTCCCCTTTGACGTCTACTATGATTGTAAGTTTCCCGAGGCATCTCCCACCGTGCTGAACTGTGAGTCAATTAAACCTCTTTCCTTTATAAATTACCCAGTCTTGGGCAGTTCTTATATCAGTGTGAAAACAGAAAATGCATTCTCCTAATAATGAGGTAGGTACATTTTACAAAAAGGAGGCTAAGACAGGTAAACTGTTCAAAGTGATAACATAGTAAATGCTGGGGCCAGAATTTAAAGCCAGGCGATCTGAATTCAGAATCTATGTTCTTAACCACTGTGCTAGGTAATTAAATATGCAACTTTAAGGAAATGGCTGATGGCTGAAGGTCAGTGTTACTATTTGCTTTTTTTTTAATCAAAAGAGAAATATCAAGAGACGAATCAAACTGTGCTTTAAACGATCCTGCTACTGCTGCTTTCTGTTCTATTCTCAACCCAGAACTCAATAGCCTACAAGAATCAGTCACTAACCCAATCCCAACCCATCTTTCACTGGCTTCTGGCATTAAACTTCAGGGCCTGCCACTTCATGACATTGTTTCTTACGTAAAGAAACAACAGCTGCTGTCTCACCTCTTGTTGCTCAACGTAAATCCAAAACACTTTCACCTGTCCTTTCCCCAGTCTCTGATTAGACAGTTTGTCACTCAGCAACACCATCACTTTGCTCTTGCCAGACAAAACTCTCCTCCTGCTCTTGCCTCATCCCATGAACTTTTGACTTCTATGAGCTCACTCTAATTTTAACAGATTGAATTTTTTCTACCCTAACCAAGTGTATCTAAGAAAATCAACATGGCAAAATCTCACTTGGTGATCTTGGGAAAACAAAGAACTTTTTTCAAAACTGATCCTCCCTTCAAATCCAAACTGTTTTCCACGGAGGGAGATCCCATTTCAAAATGTGTCTGAACCAGATTAGCTCATCTCAGTTTGAAATTGTGATTTATCTTAGGAGATAGGCATGAATGGTAGACCCTAATGAAAATGTAAAGGTTTTCATAACCACCGGATCAATAGAAAATGCATTTATGAAGGTTTGGGTTTGTTTTCAGAAGCTGAGAAAGGCGAAAACCCAGATTTATGAACTGAGGATTAAGGTGAGTTATAGGCAGTAGGCGAGACAATGTTTGGCTTTTTATTTATTTATTTATTTATTTATTTATTTATTTTTGCCTTTTTCTTCAAAATGAGTCATCTCCAAAGCCAAAATAAACAGAATCCTTTGGCTAAATTCAAAATGAAGAGTTACACTTGAGTTAAAAGACTAAAGTTATTTCATATCCTTTGTAATTGTGTCACACAATGTTTCCATTTTTAATCTGAGATTGGAACCATGGATAATGTGAATGACAGTGCTCCTGGGTGATAGATAAATTAAATTGCAGGTAATTTCATAAAGATTGGAAGAAGACTATTGTGTCATAGGAGAGAGGATAGAAATACTATTGCCAAAACCTTAAGAAAATTGATTAAGGAAAAAAGATTCTTGCAGAAGGAGAGATAATATTTAGCAATTGTTATGTTTACTTCTGAGGGTTTAAAACTTCCTAACAGATAGACAGGGCAATTCTGATGCCAAAAACGTCCTTCAGGTAGTCAATTAACTCTAAGCTTCCTCTGCTATTTTTGAAATATACTTGCTGTGAAAACGTTAGGGACATATATCTAGCAAAACCAGCTATAACTCATCAATGTCTTAGGTTTCTAAATACAACATGGAAATAAAAATAGTACTTGATACTTGCTATATTAGAATGTTATCTTCTTACATTAGTAAGAAGACAGGATTAAGAAAATCCCTTCCAAATTTTGGGTTTTGGTACTAATTTTATTGGACCTTTTGAAGGTAGAAGGGATTTCTTAGTAGGTATTAAAGCAGCAAGTAAAACTCATTTCAAAAAGCATTTTCCTAGCCTAGAAAAAATTTCTGAGATCCATTCCATCTAATCAGTAGGAGCGCATGTATACTGTATAATCAATATTTATGCAAAGTGAAACAAAGTTATACAATTCTGGAAAACGACCATCCATTAGACCTTTGTCTAGTACCTAAGAAAGCCATCAGCTGGCTCCCCAACTGGTGTCTCACACCATTTATAATATGCCGTCAGACTTTACTGTGAAGCTGACAATAAAGGTGATATATCGTTGATCTGATGCCTCACAAAGCATGTAATATTCATGGAAGGGAGGCAGTGTTTTTCTCACATTATAGGTGGAGTGTATTACTACACTCAGTCCCTGCCAGGATTATTAATAATTTCTCTGATTATGGTTTCTATAGCAGATTGCCAAAATATTATTCTACACTGTTCATACTGTGATTAAATGTGATTCACCTAAGAGCAGAAAGAAGGACGGGCTTGGGCATCAGAACGCCAGCAGGCAACTTGGTATAAGATGTGAAAAAACTGTAGGATTTGGAGTGCTTGGCTCTGATTTGTGTTGGTATATAGCTTCCATAGAGAAAGCTACTTTCTATACCTCAATCTTGCTGTTGTTACCAGTAGGAAGACGAGAATCATCACTTTTTTAATTCTTAAAAGTTTCTCAAAGGATATAAGGATATAATCTGCGGTACACAGTGTACGTAGATTTTGTTTCCTGTTTTTACCTTTCAGAGTAACACAAAATGAGAACGTTTTTCTACGGCTCTTTTTCTTCCCCAAATTACATCCAAGTAAATATCGAAATGCATTTATGAAGACTGCCCCTCTGCTCCCAAAACTCTGGTTATTCATACCTTGCGCTGTGATTTCCAGAGCTGTCTTTGCTCTTCCCACTTCTCCTATGAGCTTTACTCTCCCCATTCTCTTCTTTGGTCTCCATTTCTGTTTGATGTAGTTATACAATAGCATCACCACATGCAAGTCTGGCTGCTTGCCACTCAGAAGCTGACAACAGGAGAAGCGAGGTGTGGTGACCGGAAAGTTACTTGATTCAAATGCCAACAGTTGGGGCATGGTCAGGCTCATGCCCTTAAAGGACCATTTCAAACTTTAGGCTGATGAGAGGTGTTTATAAAGGGGAACTTAGAGGGGGAGGCATGCAGGGGTGGTACTGGGTGCTAGGTCTCTGTGCCTTAGTCTGATGGCTATCTTGAGTCATGGCCTACCTGGAACGCAGGCTGATGTTATCTTGGCAATGGCTGGGTTGTAGACTAACAACCTGAAGGTAATCTCCGGAATTTTGCAGCTGGGTCTCCGTGCCTGGTTCATCTGAATGTCAGTCCTTGGAATTTCTAAGCAAGCACATAATTAGATAAGCTAGCAGTACAAGGGAATGTCTGGTGGGTAGGTAGGGAAACCAAGTTTTAAACTGTGTTTCAAGGATGAAGGTAAGAAAGGAAAAAGACAAGTTTTAAAATGCATTTTGAAGACAAGCTATTGGGTAGAGTAGTTCCCTTTTACTCGCAGGGCATACATTCCAAGATCCGCAGTGGGTACCAGAAATCTCGGATACTATAATACCAAACTCTACGTAATGCCATATACACACATACCTATGATAAAGGTTAATTTATAAATTAGTCACAGTCAGAGATTAGCAACCAGAACTAATCATAAAATAGAACAATTATAATGATAGACTGAAATAAAACTTACGTGAATGTGGTTCTGTCTCTCAAAATAGGTTACACTGTACTCAGCCTTCTTTTGATGACGTGGGATGATTCAATGCCTATATGAAGGGGAAAAAGTGAGGTGAATGATGTACGCATTGTGATGAAAGTGAAAAATTTCAAAACCAAACAACTCCTAAGTTTTAGAGAGTGTGCCACTCTGAGCAGCATGATGAAATCCAGTGCCATCCTGCTCCAGCCTGCCTGGATTGTCCTTACTCTCTCAACTGTCTTGGTGAGCAGATAAACCTTCACAGTACCACGGTGCTTGTTTGACTTAGTGGTTCCAAAATACAAGAGTAGTGATGTAATATTTCTGGATCTCCACTGACTGTAGATAACAGAAACCTCAGAAAGCAAAACTATAAATGAGGGAGAACCTCTGTGTTGTTTTCAATGTAACAAAATTCCTCTGTAAAGCATAGCAACATGATTTAAACATATGAAAATTATGAAAGTAGTACATTGGTCTCAAAAAGAAGTGTTTACCTCAGTTCAAAATGAATGCCACTGTTCCCCCTCCTTGGTCCTGGCAGTCTCCTTGCAAAATGAAATCCTAGTACTCTAAGAACTGAGTTTTTGCCTGGGGCTCAGCTGGTGAATTGTAACATTATGTAACATTTCTCCAACCCTGTTCTATTGGAGTTAACTGACATCTGTTTGATGTCCCTTTCAATCTGCTTTGGTTGAGGTAACTATCTTCCCTGATTATATTTAAGGAAGTGAAAGATGAGACTGAAACAAGCTATAAACTGCCAGAGTACTTAATGCTGTGTCTACACTAATTATACACATGTAATATCAGATACTTTGGATCGGAGGATGCCTGCAGTCCCGGTGTAATCTACATCATATGGAAATGAAGACCTGATCAAAAGCCAGGGTGCTCCACAGAATGATTCTTCTGTTCATCTGAACAAACTCTCAGTTTAAAACATTAGGTCTATTTGATGCTTCTCTCTTATTAAAACTAGCTCCTGTTTTCAGTAAACAGCTTGTTACTGATGATGTTAGTCTTTGAATGCCCAGAATCCAGGCAAAAATCCATCCTCCAGAGAATCCGAGGTCAATGTTGATGTGTCCAAATAGTGAGTTTCACTTTTCCAAAGCAAATAAAATCTGAGACCCTTGGGAGTACCACAGTGTTGTATTTAAACTGTAAAGCATGTAGGTACAACCTATGAACAGCATCAGCAAAACTAAACATAAAATCCCAATTTGACAATGAATGGATGTGCTGAGTTTTATATTACACTGAATATTGAGAACTACTCTTGCAATGCGCTATTGACTTCAAGGTTTATTTTTCTTAAAGTGAGTATTTAAGATCACCATATGTAAGCAGAGGCAACACTCTGACTGGCTGATCAGCCAGCCTCTGGATGTTGCTAATCAGTCTTTAAAAATCAGTGTTGAAACATACACATGCATAAGTCACATTTGATCAAAGCACAACAATTAGTGCCGAGCCACGTGGCTGGGGAGTAAAAGAGGAGTATGAACTAGAAAATTCAGGCAGCCTGGTCAAAAGAAATGAAACACTCTTACACTTAAAAATCTTTTTCCTTAAAATGTATTATGTATTAATAATAGTGGAACCTAACCTCATAGCCCAATTAAAAACGACAATATGATAACGGTTCTCTTTTTTTTACACAATGTTTTGTACATGTCAGTTTAATGCTATTGAAAAATACTGTTAAGAGCAGAATCTTTCTGTAAACAAAATACATGGCAGAAAGAAGACCAATCTATTTTATTAATATAACAAACCAAGCTAGAAACAAGGGCAGAGTAACACATAGACTTCATAGTCAAGAAGAGATCTGAAAGACCCCGTTTACTGGGGAATCCTTAGGACTCTGTCTAGCATCATTTTAAAATCACTGCATTGGATTTATCTTCATAACTACCCCAAGACCATGTGCTGTTGTCTCAGAGAAGCTAAGCCTGAGCGATGTATGGAAATTTGCCCTAGTTCTTCTGCCAGAAATACGAATTTTCTAAATCCAAAGTGTAGTGTATGCCTTTTTTTTTTTTTTTTTTTTTTTTTTTTGAGACAGAGTTTCGCTCTTGTTACCCAGGCTGGAGTGCAATGGCGCGATCTCAGCTCACCGCAACCTCCACCTCCTGGGTTCCAGCAATTCTCTTGCTTCAGCCTCCTGAGTAGCTGGGACCACAGGTGCGCACCACCATGCCCAGTTAATTTTTATATTTTTAGTACAGACGGGGTTTCACCATGTTGACCAGGATGGTCTCGATCTCTTGACTTCGTGATCCATCTGCCTTGGCCTCCCATCCCAAAGTGCTGGGATTATAGGCGTGAACCACCACGCCCGGCCTATGTATGCCTTTTTTTAAGACACAACATTGGTCTACAAGAGAAAATAGCAGCTGTATGCTAATGAAATAGAGATTACTGTAGGAGAGAGTTAATATAGACGATTGTTGAGTGGCCAGACATAATTAATTTGGTGTGATGATTACAAGAATACCTATTTGGACCTGAAAAATAGCATTTGGACCTGAGAAATGCTGACAATCAAGAGCCTATCAGCAACCCTGTAAAATAACAGCCTTCTCTGAATTATTTAAATTAAAGAAGGGTGATTTTGCTGAGTTTAATAATGTTGACATATAAATAAACATAAACCCTTTCTAACTTAAGAATGTGATCTCCACGTGTAGGTTCTGGTCCATTTCACTGGTGTCATGCTCAATGTGGGCTTTTCAGTTTGTTGCTAGCAAATCTACCCTTTACTGACTAGCCATGCACTCATATAGCTTTTAGTTAATAGCATTTTAAGGCCATCGCTTTGTGAGAAGAAAAAAAATCAGTGTCTAATCATTCACACACTTATATAAAAAATTCATTGTAATGGGGAGAATTTTAAACTTTATTTCTGTACCCTCCCCCCCGACCAAACACATTTTACTTAACCACAGTAGTATCTTGGCTCAAAGAGGGAAAGAAGATATCAGTTGTCTTGGGAAAGAGAAAACCTAACGACTTAATTATATGCAAGATTTAAGAACCTAAAAATCCTGTGTAGAGGAAAAAAACACTGAATCTAGAACTCCTGATACTTTATTTTTTGTCTTTCAGGTGCTTTATAGCAATAACCACCTGTGATGTTGTGAGCAAAACTAGCTAGAATATTTACAATTATTTCAACTCTTTGGTTGTGAAGCTGTTGCTAAGTACCAAAAAAATTACATTCAGGTTACTTCTTTTGGCAAAATTAAGCTGGTAAAAACTTATTTCGTGGATTAGAATAAATGAAATTATTCAACACATGTTTATAAAAACTCTATTGCACACAGGCATTCAGCCAGTTGTTTGAGAAACAAGAGAGATCTTGCTCCCCTAAGATCATAGCCTAGTGAGTGGGAACAGAAACCCCAACACAGTAAATATTAAAAATGATGACTGAAAAATGTTTAAAAAGTGATTCTCTATCTTTCCATGGGGTTTGTTGTTGTTGCTGTTTGTTTGTTTGTTTGTTTTTGTCTTATTTCAAGCAGATTGCCAATCAGAGAGGCACATGTTTCTGGGAGCCTGGGAAGAGACGCAAGTCTCTGCCTCACAGTCACACTCTCATGAAGAACCCCTAGTAGTGGTCAGACCTGAGGGGAGAAAAACTGTGTGATGCCTGTGGGGAGGTTGGGCCTTGATTTCTCCAAATTTTTCCATGCCTTTACTGTGGTAATGAAGACACAGTCCTACGGTAAAATGACAAGTGAAGCTGGAAAAGGAGGTCACATGACATGAGGAATCTCCCTAATCCTCCATGCTAGCTATTACCCCAAGAACTGTCCAGAACTCTTATAGCAGGAAACCCAGAATATTATTGGGGTGGAATTTCTTCTCATCATGCAGGCAGGGTAGATGTTTATGGTCAGAATTAAATTTACATAGAGGAAAGCAAATGTGGTGTATCCTTGACACCTGAAGCTGAAATGCATATTTATGAAAAAGAAACTATTTTTATTGTAAGCCATTTGGAAAATAAATAAAAACCCAAATAAGAACATTTTTGGGAAAAAAAAAAAAAGAAAGAAATAGGCTGATCAAGGAAGGGTCTCAGTATAGATGGTGATTAACCTGAGAAATGGGTTCGTGAAGAGCTGAACACCAACCCTTCATAGAGAACACCATTTAGGAGAATATCAGATTTACGGGGCAAAGCTCATCACTTCTCCACCCACATAGTTCCCTTTCGTTTCACACCAATGGTGTGACAGCATTACTTAGCCAGGCATTGTTGCTTTCTGTATGACAAAATAACACTTTTGTGCTGGATGCATAGGTCCCTTACGGACTTGCTTTCTGTAAAAGTTAATTTTATGTGTCAACTTGACTGCGTTATTGGACACGCACATAGATGGTAAAACATGATTTCTGGGTGAGTCTCTGAGGGCATTTCTGGAAGAGATTAGCATTTGAATCAGGAGACTAAGTAAAGATCTGCCCTCACCAATGTAGGCATTATTCACTTCATTTGGGAGTCCTATATAATATGAGAGAGAGAAAGCGTGAATTCATTTTCTCTTCTGAAGCAGGAATATTTATCTGTTCCTGCTCTTGGACATCAAAGCTCCAGGTTCTTGAACCTTTAGACTTTGGGACTCATACCAGTGGCTACAATAATTATCAGGCCTTTGGCCTCAGGCTGAGAACTAGACCACTGATTTCTCTGGTTCTCAGGCCTTTAATTACTCCACCAGCATTTCTGGGTCTCCAGCTTGCAGGCTGCAGATAGTGAGACTTATTGGCATCCATAGTCAAGTGAGCAAGTTCCTATAAGAAATTCCCTTTTATACTTCAATATATACTACAAGGTTATACTTACCAAAACAGCATGGTACTGGTATAAAAATAGGCACAAAGATCAATGGAACAGAATAGAGAACCCAGAAATAAAACCAAATGCAAAGCATACAAAAACATCAAATGGGGAAAGAACACTCTATTCAATAAATGGCGCTGGGAAAACTGGCAAGCCAGATGGAGAAGAATGAAACTGAATCCTCATCTCTCACCTTATACAAAAATCAACACAAGATAGATCAAAGACTTTCCTCTAAGACCTGAAACCATAAAATTCTAGATGCTAACATGAGAAAATCTCTTGTAGACATTGGCTTAGGCAAAGAATTCATGACTCAGAACCCAAAAGAAAATGCAACAAAAACAAAGATAAATAAATAGAACCTAATTAAACTAAAAAGCTTCTGCACAAAAAAATAATCAGCAAGTAAACAGACAACCCACAGAGTGAGAGAAAATATTTGCAAACTATGCATCCAAGAAAGGACTATTATACAGAATCTATAAAGAACTCAAATCAGTAAGAAAAATCAAATAATCCCATTAAAAAGTGGACAAAGGACATGAACATACAATTCTCAAAAGAAGATGTACAAAGAGCTATTAAAGTTATGAAAAAAAATGCTCAATATCTCTAATTATCAGGGAAATGCAAGTTAAAGCCACAATGAGATACCAGCTTACTCCTTCAAGAATGGCCATAATTTAAAAAATCAAAAAATAATAGACATTGCTGTGGATGTGGTAAAAAGGGAACACTTTTACACTGCTGAGGAGAATGTAAACTAGTACGAACACTGCAGAAAACAGTGTGGAGATTACTTAAAGAATTAAAAGTAGTGCTACCAACAACCCAGCAATCCCACTACTGGGAAAAGAAGTCATTATCTGGAAAAGACACATGCACATGCATGTTTACAGCAGCTCAATTCACAATCACAAATACATGGAAACAACCTAAATGCTCTTCAAACAATGAGTGGCTAAAGAAAATGTGTTATGTATACATCATGAAATACTACTCAGCCATACAATGGAACAAAGTAATGACCTCTGCCGCAACTTGGATGGAGCAAGAGGACATTATTTTTAGTAAAGTAACTCAGGAATGGAAAACAAAATACTGTATGTTCTCATTTATAAATGGGAGCTAAGCTATGAGGATGTAAAGGCATTAGAATGATACAATGCACTTTAGGGTCTCCAGGGGAAAAGGAAAGAGGGAAGGGATAAAAGACTACACATTGGGTACAGTGTCACTGCTTGGGTGATGCATGCACCAAATCTCAGAAATCACTGCTAAAGAACTTATCCATGTAACCCAAAACCACCTGTACCCTAAGCACTATTGAAATTTAAAAACATATCCCTTTCATACACCTATCTCATTCACTCTGCCTTTCTGGAGAGACATGCCCCCCATCTGCTGTGTCTATACTCATGTATAATCACCCCTCACACTCTGCATCCCATTCGTACTGAGATACTGGTGGGTCCTCAAACACAAAACGCTGTTTCCCATTCCAAGCCTTTGCATGCTAAGATTTTCTCGACTTCAGATACTCTGTGAAATTCTTACATATCTTTCAAGATTGAGAAAGATCAGCCCATCTTTAAAGAGCTCCTCGAGCCCTGTGGCTGGGGATGGAGGCTGGAAACCTGTTCTCTTGTTGTGTCTTGTCATTCTTTTGAACAGAGGCACACCATAAGACCCAACACTTCCCCTTGCATTCTATGTGATTACAGCAAGATGACAATACCAAATACCCCAATCTCCAAATGTATCACTTACTGGAAAAGAAAAGTGAAATCCGAATACATGCAACTTAGACAACTTAAACAGGTTCAGGCAAATATGGGTGCAAAGACCTTTTATGTGGCAAATTTTGCAAAGGTTCAAGAAAAAGCCCACATCCTCAGTGATGAATATAAGAAACTTTATGTCCAACCTGTTCAGTTAATGAAGCCTGTGAGTGGACACTCTTTTCTCAAAAAGAGAGCATTTTCCCAGGATTTGCAAGCCAATGTATGTTAATAAGGTCAATGAACACAGTTGCATTGGTTCCCATCATGTATTCCTGGTCCCCTCTCCAGCAGAACTTTATAGTAGAAGATGAGACGGTTTTCTGCAATATTCCCTACATGGGAGATGAAGTCAAAGAAGATGATGAGACTTTTATTGAGGAGCTCATCAATACCTACGATGGGAAACCATGGTAAAGAAGAGATGATCCCTGGATCCGTCCTGATTAGTGATGCTGTTTTTCTGGAGTTGGTAGATGCCCTGAATTATTACTCAGATGAGGAGGAGGAAGGGCACAATGACACTTCAGATGGAAAGCAGGGTGACAGCAAAGAAGATCTGCCAGTAACAAGAAAGAGAAAGCAACATGCTAATGAAGGCAACAAAAGGACTTCCAAGGAACAGTTCCCAAATGACGCGGCCTTCAGTGCAATTGCTTCAATGTTCCTTGAGAATGGTGAACCAGATGACATGAAGGAGAAGTATCAAGAGTTAAGAGAGATGTCAGACTCCAATCCACTTCCCACTCAGTGCACACCCAACGTCAATGGCCCCATGCCAAGTCTGTGCAGCGGGAGCAATCTCTGCACTCCTTCCACACACTTTTTTGCCAGCTCTGTTTTAAATACCACTGCTTCCTTCACTGTGAGTAGGGCTACTCCGTTTGAAATGCTGTCCTCTCTTCCATCCCCAGCCACCATTTTCTTCTTTGTTCTGGTTTCTTTTATAGAGTTACGCATCTTTCAAGACTGAGAATGATCAGCCCCTCTTTAAAGAGTGCCTTGAGCCCTGCAGCTCAGAATGGAGGCCGGACACCTGTTCTGTTGTGTCCTGCCATTCTCCTGAACAACAGAGGCACACCATAAAACCCAACACTTCCCCTTGCATTCTATGAGATTACAGCAAGATGGAAATACCGAATTCCCCAACCTTCAAATGTAGGCTCTGATCTGATGTTTTAGAAAGGGCCGGTTCTACTTTCCCTTGTTCAATTATAGTGAAACATGCTTTGCATGCTAGGGAGAGACTAACCAGCAACGTATCTGCCCCTCAGTACCTCCTAGCTTTGAAAACATTGTGCACTGATGTCAGAAATTACTAAATTTTGTGCTCCCCGATGGTTTCTGTTTATATCAAATTCTAACTCTTACAATAGCTCCCTAATTTTGTTCCTCCCCATCTTGTCAAGTGGTTAGGCCACTGGAAACAAGACAGTTTTTGTCTTCCAGGTCTTTATGCCACTCCTAATGTATGTAAATACAAAAATAAATCAAGATTGCAGCAGAAAAAAAGAAAAAAGAGTGCCTTGAACTCTCCAAGGTAAACTGTGAAAACTTTGCTACCCCATTGTGACATGGGATTCATCTTTAAACCCATCTATAATACCAGCATTGGTTTGTCTAGATATCTGTATTGTCCTATATCTCATAAAGAATTGGGGAAAAGAGACACTTTTGTATTAGCAGAATCTAGCCTGTAGCCTGGCACTTCTGAAAGTGATTAAATGTAATTGCATCTATTCTTAGGAAAGTCAGGAATAATGCATACGACTCAGCTTCTCTTGATTTTACTTAACTTCTCATAAGTGACTCAACTTTGCATCACTATGAGCCTGGTTCTGAGCCCAGGATGGATAATTCATTCAACTTTCGCATTGCCTTAAAAACAAGAGATGCTCTCTCTGGTCACAGTTTCTAGAGTTAGACACCTTCTGGGTTTTTTGTTTGTTTGTTTGTTTGTTTTTAATGAGTGTTGCAAAGACACTGAAATTCTCTTCTTCCTCCTCCTTAGTGTGATCCAACCACACCTCCTTTGATGTCTCAGTGTGTGCCGCACCTTGTAAGGAGTGGTTCCCCCTATTGGAATGCTGGAGCCTGCTCACACATTCCCCAGGGCCATCTCATCCCACCTCCACATTCACTGACGCTACGTTAGTAGTTTGAAGTCTGCTGCACCGAGGGGTTGTAACACCGTGGAAATTAGCACATGGTTTTGTCAGATGAGAAAGGCAGAGAGAGGCAGAGTTGAAATAAAAAAAATCAAGGTAGAAATAGATATAGAGATAGAAAGATAGAGAATGAGATTTAAACTAAGCTCAAAGAGGTTACAAACCTGCTTAAAGTCATGTAAATGAGACAGAGCCATAATTCAACCACAGGTATGTCTATTACCTTAATATCATATGAATTTCCTCTCATCTCTCAGCGAAGCCCTTTAAATTTCCTTTTTCCCAGCCCCCTTGAGTTTACAAGCTGCCCTATACTTGCATAATACTAAATTGCCAGAAGTATGCTCAGTCAGGGCTGACTCTCAAATTTTTACTGAACAAATCATAAAAAGATAGAAGGAAATGCCTAGAAAGGCTGCTTGGGTGATTTTTCACCTCTAGCTCCTAATGAGAGGGTGAGCCATCCGTCTCTCAGTAATCGTCTGATATATTCTGCTACATCAAGCAATCCTGCAGCCATGTATTGTTACCTCGGTATGTTGTCCTTTCTTTATGAAGCTGAATGGACTTGAATGTGTGATAGGCGCCAAAAAGTAAAAAAGGTGGTAGGTTGTTACTTTCAGACCCAGAATCTAACTGACTATGAATCATATTTGGAACATACAGGTGCATAGAAGCACAAAATGTTCCAGGGTATAACTTAAGTTTCATTTTTATGTACCTCTGTATAAAAGAGAGTGCACACATTTGATTGACTGTATTGTATCATTCGTTTATCTTGAAAATTGACCTGAAATACTACCACTTGGAATGCGCCCAAGAGCCCCAATGGCCTTTATCAGAAGAATGGCAAAGGAATCTGAGTGCCTGAAACTTTAACGCTTGTAGCAACTTCCCTTTTAAAAGGAAGCTTTTAAACGCAGTGTGTGCTTCTAAATCAAGCCTTAAAGCAATGACTTAAGGCAGATGTCAGGGAAATGTTTTGCACTTTTATAGATAAGAAGATAGAGACTCTGAGGTAAGTTGATTCCTGATGCCCCTATGAGTCAGTGACATTAGCCAAGAAAACAAATGGATTTCCACTGTTAGTGGAAGCCTCCTTCTATCATGGGGAATAAAGATATTATCATTATTGTTCCGAGGGACAGACTTGAAAAAACCTGACACATATGCAAACTTCTAAGTTTCCAGTACTTTCCTCAGACCTCACATTTGAACATTCCCAGCAGCTGCTAAAAAGAGAAATAAACTTGTTCATCTGGGTAAGTTAAATGAAAATTCCAAAGCTAAAACATTAGCATAGCTATCTTTCTCTGGGAAGAACATGGTTATTTAGGTCCTTCTTTAGGAGATAGAGATTGTGCCCAACCACCTCCTCCAGGAATTGAGAGCCTGGTTTTCTACTGCTCTATGAAGACTTGTAAAGTATCTCCACGTATTTTAAATGAGAAAAAATACAAATATTCCATCAGTAAGTCCTTTCTCATTTCTTGTCAATATCTACCCCTCCCGTCATCTCATGTTGACAGGACCAATTTGCAGAAGGAGGGCTTAACATTACAGACACTCTTTCATCAGCTTAAAAGTTGAGATGAGTCAATATTTACATCATGTTGCTCATCTTTAAAGTACGTACCCTGTTTTCTGTTCTAATAAATAGCTGTCACTCTTTCCTCCATCAGAGCTTAGCTGAGAGTGGGTTGGCATGTTCAGTGGTCCCTGTATTCCAGGAACGATTTAATATTTCAGGTCTCTCATGTGACAGCAGGTCAATTTCTCTCTCCCTCTCTCTTTCATATTGGTTTGCAATGACAGACCTTATAAAATCATTTAGGTCGGCTTGAAGAAAAAACAATCCGTAAGCATGCTGGGTTTATCTGTCTTCAGAAATGCACGGTCTAACATTTAGTGAAAGAAGATAGGCAGTATGTTTGTTATCTATTTTGCCATGCAATCTTCAGAGCCTATTTTTAGACTAAAACACTGGATGCTATTACTATATTCCTATTTCTTACCAATGAAAAGAAGTTAATACCAAACTGGAAAAAGAGCAAAGTCTTCCATCCTTTGGCCAGGAAGTTCATAACCATAGCAGTACACTTGTTCACGATCCCCTTCACCCTGTGAGTGATCTCACTTAGCTCCTGGATAAATTTAATTGGGGGTTATTCTTCCAATGGACCCACATTGACCACAGAGGAATTTCAAGATTAGTTTTGTTTTATGGTTCTTAGGTTTTGACTGTTGCTGGTTTTTACTTTCCAAAATCATTGCCATGGTTCAGGAGCACAGAGGTGTCTAGATCAGAAATAAACCCTCTTTCCTTTTAGACCATCTGCCTCTCACACTGCAGAAAGCCAACTTCAGAAAAGCCTGTTAAGCGTGTTTTCAAAAAAATTAAGCAAAAAGGACAGGAGAGGAGATGATCTGAGATATTACAGATATCTTGACATGGTTGAGGGAATGTCTATTTTAGAAATGTGGATTAAAGACTCTGAGATAAAGAGCAAATGAAGCTAAGAACTTTATCCCCAAACGTACACAGCATTTCTGGAGACAAAATAAGAAAGTGACACCAAAACAGATGTCCATTTACCGTATTTGCCTGCCTTCCTCACACTATCCAATAAAGATGTGAGCTGTGAGCACACAATGGAAACATCCAGCAGAAGCCAGAGGGATCTTTACAATATCTACAATGCTGTGGTTGTGGATTCAAGTGTGTGTGTGTGTCTGTGCGTGTGTGTGTGTGTGTCTGTGTGTGTGTCTCTGTGTGTGTGTGTGTGTCTGTGTGCGTGTGTGTGAGGAGGCGAGAGCCAGGCCTAATTCCAGCTTGATTTGTTCTATTTCAATGATTCGATGATAATTTGTTGTTCTAAGGAAATACCCTAATGCAGTAACTAAACCTCATGATATATTTGCATGGACTATTTGGATAAATGCTTACATATCATGTGTGATTATTAAGATCAGTTGAGAAAAAGCATTTCAGAATCTGCAAGTTCAAATAAGACAAAGAAGAAGAGAGAATGAGTAAAGCTCAGCCTCTGATGTCCTCTGAAATTCATCTCTGAGCTCAATATCTGCTAGGATTTGAATGAGGGTGTCCCCTCAAAAAAAATGTTAAAATTTAATCCCCAATGCAACACTATTAAGATATGTGGCCTTTGGAGCAATTAAGTCATGAGGGCTCTTGTGCGAGAACTAGAAGTCGAGGGGAGCCCCCTTTTCCCTTCCTCATATGTGAGGACACAGCATTCCTCTACTCTGGCGGATTTGGCAGTAAGGTGCCATCTTGGAAGCAGAGAGCAGCCCCCATCAGACACTAATCCTGCAGACATCTTGATCTTGGACTTCCAAGCCTTGCAGACTATGAGAGGTAAAGTTTTATTGTTTACAATTTACCTCATCGGTGGTATTTTGTTATAGCAGGCTAAATGACTAAGACTCTAACCCAAGCTGGAGTACAATGAAGGAACATTTCCATGTGGCCAGTGATTCTGCTTTTACAGTGGACTTGATGTCAGCAGGTATTTTTCAGCTCTGCCTGCTTACACATGACATCTTAAGTAACTTCTTATGCCTTATCAATAGCAGTTCCCAAACAACAAGGATGAAAAGAAAATCCTACAAATAGACCTATAGAGATTTAAAATCCTCAAATGGAAGTGAAAACATGTCTAAACCATCAATTGTAAAAGGCACATTAGTAATTATGTTGATACATAGTCAATAACTCATTATGCTATTGATTGATCAGCAATCAGGTCAGTTTCAGTCCTTGACCTCATAGTTTTCTAGGCAATTTCTCTTCTAACACAGGACAATGTTCTTTTTCCTGCATGACACCAGGGAGCTGGTGAGAATTGTTTTATAGATCTTTCCTCTGTTAATGGCTGCTTTGTTTTGTTTTAGTTTGGCACAGTGGATTAGCCATTATGTGATGAGTTTTTATTATTATAGTTTCTAAAGTATGAGAGGAAATGAGGTAAATGATTAATGGCAGAGTAACTTAAAATAAGATGGAATTATATAAAGCCATTGAAAAATAGATGGGAAGTGCAGCCTCCCAAATGAACTTTGGATCGGCTCCAAGGGTAACAGTCTTATCAAAGGTGTCACAAGCTTTTATTCATGATCCCAAGTACGGGGGCTCTCGGTATTCAATCTTAGCAACTGCACAATACCATGAGTCAACAGGAAGCTTCCCAGCCCTGGCGTGTTATCCATCCTGTCTCAGAGGGAAGCCCTCTTTGCTTCAGGGCCAGCATCATTTTTATACATCAGCTCCTCTTTATTTTGACTTTCTAAAGTTGTAGTTCAGTTCACTGCTACTTTGGAGATTTTCTTAGAGACCACCTGTATATACTTCAAATGAGCTTGGTTTTATTCTGTTTTATGTATGTTTGTTTGTTCGCTTGCTTGCTTGCTTTTTAAGGCTGTTAAAAAGAGTTTGGTGGATTGATTTTGGTCGCAGGACCAGGAGATCTATATGCTCATTCTGTTTCGGGTTGTTTTTACTTCATTTAAAATGCAGCCCACCCTGACATCAGGATGTTATTGTGTTACAGGGAAGATCAGTTGGCAAATGTGTGTGAGTGATTCCAGATGAAAGTGAGGTCACCCAATCAACTTGATAAATAGCACTCATAGCATAACATCCCTCATTCATATCTGAAATTTAAAAACACTAAATAATTCTGAATTATTTTATTCTTAAGTATACAAGTGAGTATTGTATTCTGTGAAGCATAATGGAGAACCCATACCAGCTCTTAGAAGGCAGCCAGCATTTTATAAACACCTCATTTTTTTTCACTGGTAATATCCTTTTCATTATGACAACAGTGGATACTATCAGTTTTTAACCAATGGTGCTAACTAATAATAATTAGGAGGAAAATTGCTCAGTGTTCTATGCATACATATTTCGCCGAAGCCTCAAAAGAACAATAAGAGGTGGATTTTATAATTACCATCACTTCTTACAACGATGATGCTAAAATCTCAGGTCAAGTGTTTTGTCCAAGTGGCTCAATTGGACTTGAATTCCATATTTTGTTTGATACTGTATTACTTTTAGAAAAGACTTCGGGGAATGGGGAGGTCTTACTAGAAATTCATTTCTAAAAACCTTGTGAGTTTCTTTAGCTGAGAATTCTGAAAGCAGCTTAAAGAATTCTGCAAGAACCGAGCTGCTGATTCTTTTATGTCCATTTGCCACCAAAATGATTTTTTTCCAGAGGAAAAACCAAAGATGGAACAGTATTTTTCCACCCTGACCTTCCTGCCTGCCTTTACCCTACTCCATTTTGTTCATGCTGCTCCTTAGGCAACAAAACAAATGGGGCCAAGCTGTAGATACTTTCCTAAGAGAAATTCATCAGGTGAGAGAGAAAGATAATTTAGATTAACCATGTATTGTGTAGGCAAGTTCAATGGAGAGAGAGATTAAGTAAAAACCTAACATGGACATGAGCACCACCTCCACCAAGCAGGACACATGAACAAACAAGGACTCCCCAAAAGAACCAAGGGATAAGGCTAATATCCAGAAACTACAAAGAACTTAAACAAATTTACAAGAAAAAAACAACCCCATCAAAAAGAGGGTAAAGGATATATGAACTTTTCAAAAGAAGACATATATGCAGCCAACGAACATATGAAAAAAGCTCATCATCACTGGTCATTAGAGAAATGCAAATCAAAACCACATTGAGATACCACCTCACGCCAGTTAGAATGACAATCATTAAAAAATCAAGAGACAACAGATGCTTGAGAGGATGTAGAAAATTAGAAACGTTTTTATACTGTTGGTGGGAGTGTGAATTAATTCAACCATTGTGGCAGACAATGTGGCAATTGCTCAAGGATTTAAAAATAGAAATATCATTTGACCCAGCAATCCCATTACTGAGCAATCCTTAGGTATATACCCAAAGGATTATAAATCATTCTATTATAAAGACACATGCACATGTATGTTTACTGCAGCACTGTTCACAATAGCAAAGACTTGAAACCAACCCAAATGCCCATCAATGATAGACCGGTTAAAGAAAATGTGGCACATATATACCATGGAATACTATGCAGCCATAAAAAAGGATGAGTTCATGTCCTTTGCAGGAACATGGATGAAACTGGAAACCATCATTCTCAGCAAACTGACACAAGAACAGAAAATCAAACACTGTATGTTCTCACAACATTAAGTGGGTATTGAACAATGAGAACACATGGACACAGGGAGAGGAATATCACACACTGGGGCCTGGAGTGTAGGGGGCTGGGGGAGCAATAGCAGAGGATGCAGGGAATAGTATTAGGAGAAATACCTAATGTAGATGATGAGGCGATGGATGCAGCCAGCCACCACCATGGCACATGTATACCTATGTAACAAACCTGCATGATCTGCACATGTACCCCAGAACTGAAAGTATAATAAGTAATTTAAAAAAAATTTTTTTTAAAGTAAAAAAGTAACCAAAGGGTAGACAAGCATCCCAGGCATAAAACCAGAGTGTTCTCATCATATTTGTGAAAATAAATTACATTTTCTACTACATTTTCTTATTTTTATATATTAAAAAAAAAGCTTTGCAGTGCTCAGTCTCTTATTTTTTTTTTTTTTTTTTTTTGAGACGGAGTTTCGCTCTTGTTACCCAGGCTGGAGTGCAATGGCGCGATCTCGGCTCACCGCAACCTCTGCCTCCTGGGTTCAGGCAATTCTCCTGCCTCAGCCTCCTGAGTAGCTGGGATTACAGGCACGCACCACCACGCCCAGCTAATGTTTTGTATTTTTAGTAGAGACGGGGTTTCACCATGTTGACCAGGATGGTCTCGATCTGTTGACCTCGTGATCCACCTGCCTCGGCCTCCCAAAGTGCTGGGATTACAGGCGTGAGCCACCGTTGATACATCTTCTTTTCATCATCTCAACCTTGTCAGGTCATGGAAGGTTTGCTCAATTTAGCTTTTTAGTCTCACTTCATGGTATGCTGCCTGTGCTTCTCATGAGGGAAACACTCCAGCTCAGAATCAGATGCCCTCTAGAGAAAGGCTGGCTTGACTTTGTTGTGTGTCTGCACCAAATGACTTATTTTTTCAATAAAACCCTTAGTGCAGCTTGGTGACTCTATGTTACCTTCTCTCTAAAGAGCCCCAGAAGCCACAGAGATCACTTTCCAAGTGAACTATTGAGCATTGCAGTACTGTGCATCAGGGGAGCAAGACTTAGATGGCAGAGGAAGAACGTTTACAGGAGACCAGGGAAAGGAAAAGGAGATCAGTAGACAGCTGTCACTCCATGTCTCTTAAAGACACATTGCCAGTGAATATGAATGCTTGACAAAGAGGAAATTCAACACTGGAGGGACAGCCCATAACTGCTATAACTCAGTGCTTCCTGCATTTTTATAGAACTTTGTTATTGTACAGATTGTTAAATTGATACCTTAATTACATGTATTGTGGCCAAGTTATAGCTGTCATGAGAGGCATAAATCTGGTCTTTTTGACATGCTCTGGACCAGATCATTTTGTTAAAGATAGTTGTGGATACAATTTTGATGTCAAAAGGAGATATGCAATACAGAGATTTACTTCATCACTAAATAAGTACGACTGTTCTCTACCTTGCTGCTGATGGATGTGTTTTGTAAAAAGAGTGAAGTATAACCTGATGTCAAATTCTGAAGGAAATTTATATTGCAGAATTTTAAAATGAAGCTCTTTCTTGGCAATTGAATAGGTAGTTCAAATTTATAGTCACTATTGCAAAGATTGATTCAATTAGGATGTCCGAAAATTCATTAAAATATAGGCTTTGGGGATTTAAAAAAATTATATATCTATTAAATCTATCAAATAAGTAAGGTTTTGGTCTTTGGGGTAAATGGTCTCTTATTGTTTTCTACCAAATAATTGTAAGGTTTGATTTCCTTTGTGTTAACCTACAACTGATTTGTTCTATAATTTTATTCTCAGCATCTGTCATCAGTCTTACTTATCATAAATCTCCCTCTCATGTACTTCAATTTTAAGCCACTGTTCTTAAACAAGGATACACACAAGTCTATATGCAACTATTTTTGCCCAATATAGATGGAATATATTTGGTGTTCCACTAAATTACGTTATTAAAAAGTAAGTATAAGCTTGTGTGGTACATTTTTCTATTAGTTTGGAGTTTCAAATTTATTCTATAATCCTGGAGCTGTACTGTATGGAAGCAAGAACTTAAATGGGAAAACTCATCAAAAAATAATTTTAAAACTCTTTACTTAAAGAAATGTTTAGGACACTCTCATTCAGACATAAATGGGAATATCTTAAACAGTTATTTAGATAAACCGATCTCTATGCCTTTCATTGGAACTAGAAGCATTACTAGGTGTTCTTTAACTGAGCTGTGAAGCTATTAAAATGGAAAACTAAACACATTTTTGGAAGGATAAGCCTTCTGGTTTGTTATGTTGGTGAGACAACTGAATGGCAGGTACTGGGGTGTGAAAGCAACTTTTTGTCCATATGTATTTCTGTTGTACCTACCAATTTTGAATCATATGAATGTTTCATCTAGTTACAAACAAAGCCTTTTATATTATTATTGGCAACACTTAAAATACTTTTAGACTATAACCTATCTAACTCGGTAGGCCTGACTTGCAATTAAATTGCTGGAGGTTTGCAAGCAGGAATGAGGGTCTACTTACATTAGGGAGAAAAAAAAAAGATGAGACTCTGAGCTAAATGGATGGTTAGGGACCATCTGGTACAAATTGTACACTTTTAACTGAGACTTGGTAAGTGAAATCACTTTTTCAAGTCTACACAGCTGATAAGTGGTTGAGCTGGTCTTGAAGTCCATGAGTATGATTTCTAAGTGTGGGGTCTCTAATGATGAGCTTCATTCTTTAGCTTTGAGCAATCAACTTCTGTAGGATTCCATTTTGTTATCTAGAAAATGAGAATGGTCACACCTAACTCACTAGGCGTTTGTGAGAGACACATTTTTATGGAAAATGAGGAGCTGAGCACTTAGCAGGGAGCTCTGCCGTTGGTTACTGGGATTTGCAGTGGCAGTTAAGCAGTAGTAGAAGTGGCTCAGTTAGAGTAGAATTTGGGTGAGAAACCATGACTGAAATTCAGGCATTAATGCACAGCTGAATGTCCTTTCCAATAAACCATGTTTTAATTTCCTCAAACAAAATTCATTATTTGTGGAAGGTTGTTTGTACAGTTTGGCAATATGCAGTTTGGAGTTACTGTGTTTATTGAGAGCTTACATACAATATATTTCTCTGCATCATTTGTGACTGCCTTTTTGAAAAAGAAAACAAAAACAACACACACACATACACATTTGGATTTCAATTTGCATATTTCAGATGACTAACCACGTTATCTTCTGTGAGTCATTTTGATCCTACGAACCTTAAATTCTTCATCTATAAGAAAGGAATAAGATTGTTCTCTACTTAAAGGATCATTGTAGAAATTAGCATTTTAAAACGAATTTAAACATACCTTTAATCTTAAGATGCTTCACTTTCTGCTCCAAATGTAAAGGTTCTATCTGGTGAGTTGTCTGACAGAGGTGCTGAGAATTGGTTTAGAGTCACAAAGATGGGATTTCTAATGCTGCATGCCTCTCCTGCAACTCTGGTAAACATCCTTATCTATTCTAAGCCTCAATGTCCAATATGCTTCTTAGGGTTATTCCTGAAATCAAAACAGAGAGAGTATATAAAATGCCCGGCACACAGTTCATTTAAGAAATTGCAGCTATTTTAATTATTTTTAGTAGACCAGAGGAAAAAAGAGCCATACAATCATTAGTGATATCAGAGTCTTAGCTCTCTTAGCTGTATCCAGTGAAGAGTAAAATTACACTTTTACTCATCCCCAGTTTCTCTCCAGTGCTTAAAATTGTTTTCTGAGGCTCAGAAGCATCAATATAGGTAATTCTTAACCATGAAAAATGGAATTTAAAAATTTTGCAAATTTATGACAATAAGCTAGCCAGACTGCTCTAATCTGCTTCTCGTAATAAAAATCAGAGGGCGCCTTGTGCCCACTGGAGGAGGGCATGTGTTCTGGTCAGCCTTGTTCCTATGGTGATATAAGCATTTGAGCAGATGCCCTGGAGGCAGTTAGCTATCGCTGTCATGTTGGCGAATAGTGGCAGTGTGACATCGATCCACATGGACAACTTTATTCATGTCTCCAGCCAAAACCCTAATCACTTTGCTGATTCTTCCTTAGTCAAACAGGTAGTGAATGACAGTCATTTGAAACCTCAAACTTTGAAAGTCAATGTACTGAAGCTCAAAGAAAGACTGCAGAGGCAAGTCAGATACTCCCAGCTCATTATGGATTAAGTTGTCAGTTCTTGAGATTAGCTTTCTTTGTCTGTGTGTGTGCACGCATATGTGTGTATGTATGTGTGTTCTGCATGTGTTTTGCATGGGCAGGCCAGAAATACTCTTAGATACCCCTTCAAGGAATTATTTGCTACCTAGCAGTAAAGTGTGTGGTCATCAGATATCTTCCAGCTCTCAGTAACTTCAGAATCTGACTCAGCTGCTACTGCTAAAAGCCGCCTTGCCTAATCTCATATCCTTCCCAGCACAGTGACACCCCATAGCTGAGCCACAAGGAGTTAGAAAGTCCTGCTCTAGAGCTGCCCAAGGGGCTGCCTGAGATCACTCCAGGCTTTTCTAGGCCTATACTGGAGTTTAACTTCTCTACTCAATCCTGCTTCCCCCATTCTTTTTGCAGACATTGATCTCTAATCACCATTTGACACCTCAAATGGTCCTTCCTTGAAGTATCTGGTCCCTGAGAACTAACTTCTGCACCATGTAGGATTGAGGATGGCCCAAGATAGCAGGATGGAGTTTGGACCTAGATCACCCACAGCTCAGCAGACAGTGGGAAACCCATCACTGGTGATAGGCAGAACGCAGTCCCTGGTTTTGAACTGGTAAAAATTTGACCTCTGATAAATTGAGAGGGTAACTAGTTGAAAGAGAATGTGCAGCTGGACATGAAGTTCTAGGCATTAAAATGTATACAGAAAATAATAGCTATAAGGGTATGACATTAGACGGTTATTGCTAAGCAACATTGCTCTTTACATAAAATTAATGAAGAATTGAGGGAGTCAACTAGAAGTAAAAGACAGGTGCATAACAGAAGGTCTCTCTAGTTGCATACAGAAAAAGCCCTCATCTCTTCTAGCAGGGACATAAAGAAGCCATGTGCCAAAACTAAGATTTACCAATCAAAGTGGTTGAACTTCGAAGGGGGTTCAACGCATTGGTTTGTGACATGCTCAGAAAGGCCATTCCTGACTCCTAATATTAGTTTTTATCATGTTTTCTTCTAACACTTGATATTTTATGCTTAGCTCTTGGCTCCATCTACAATTTATTTCCATTTGCAAGGTTAGGTCTATATTTATAGTTTAAAATGTTGAACAAAACTATTTTCGATTTAAGGTATTTTAAAAATAGCTATTGTGTTTTATTCATTTGTCCCCAATAGGCCAGACTCAATTTTCAATGCATCTTAAATGACTGAGTAAATAGATAAATATGCCATACCGGTGTTATCTTGGTCATAAAAATTTGGGATTTACACCATTAGGTAAGTATGATGCTAGTTTTTAAAGAGAAAAATTTAAAAAAAAAATGCTTGGGAAAGACTGCTGTAGAGTGAGTTGTATATGTGATGTGTAATTCAATGAAAGTGTTTAGAAAAAGGGAGACATATAACCAAAGATTGCAATCCCTCAAAGACAGAAGCTTCGGCTTTTTTTTTTTTGAACTGTTTTAATCTTTTATATTATTTATTTATTAATATTTTTCTTTGTTGTTATGTAATAATAAAAACCAATAAGGAGCTCTCTGAGTGGCTGCACTCTCTGCTTGTATAAACAGGGATGATGCGGCCGGGCACAGTGGCTCAAGCCTGTAATCCCAGCACTTTGGGAGGCCGAGGCAGGTGGATCACAAGGTCAAGAGATCGAGACCATCCTGGCCAACATGGTGAAACCCTGTCTCTACTAAAAATACAAAAATTAGCTGAGCGTGGTGGTACGCGCCTGTAGTCCCAGCTACTTGGGAGGCTGAGGCAGGAGAATTGCTTGAACCCGGGAGGCGGAGGTTGCAGTGAGCTGAGATTGTGCCACTGTACTCCAGCCTGGCGCCTGGCGACAGAGTGAGACTCTGTCTCAAAAAGAAAAAAAAAAAAAAACGGGGATGATGCCTAGCCCAGCTTTGTTTCCTGTTGGTTCATTTAGTTTACTTATTATCCTCTGGCTAATTAACAATTACTGACCATTATTACATTGTTAATGAGTAGTTGGGTAGTAGGGTATTGAGTCATTTTTATCATGCTAAAGAAAACATAACAGTTATCTAAGAGAGAAGCTTTCCTTGATGCCATATTGGAAAAAAAAAGTTAACAAGCAAGTCTTTATATAATTTTGAGTCCATTATCTTCAAAATGGCTTTATAGAACAAGCAGAAGTGAGCTTTATATGATTAGTTCTGGGATCAAACTTCTATTAAAAATAATATATACTATTACAATAAGTTACTAAATATGGTGACCCATCTGTTGAGATGGGGCCGACTGTGTACTTTTCTGTTATTCTGAGTTCATAAAAGTATACAGTTAAATATATTTTATGTATATATGTATGTGTATATGTACTACATAATTCAGAGTTACATTTTTGCTTATCGTTGATAAAGTTATCCCCGGGCATCTACCATTTTAACATATTTTGTGACCAGAGACACTGAATGCCTTTGTTGCTTTCTTCTGGCAATTTTTTCTTTTCTTTTTTTATTTAGAGACATGGTCTTGCTCTGTTGCCCAGGCCAGAGTGCAGGGGCAAGAGTAGAATCATTGCTCACTGCAGCTTCAATCTCCTAGGCTCGAGCAATCTTCCCACTTCAGCCTCCCAAGTAGCTGGGACTGAAGGTGGGTGCCATCATGCTCAGATGATTTTTTAAATTTTGTGGAGACACACTCTAGCTATATTGCCAGGGCTGGTTTTGAACTCCTGGTCTCAAACAATCCTTCCACCTCAGCCTCCCAAAGTTCTGGGATTACAAGTGTGAGCCATCCCCACCTGGTCTTGTTCTGGCATTTTTTTCAGGGAAGTGTATATAGCAAAAAGAATTGAAGATGAATATATTATCTTCCTTTGGAAAGAGAGAAAGGCATGCTTACATCATTATAAAAATTTAGTTCCCTAAGGTCTGGGTTTCTCTGCTGTATACAACCCACTGAAAATGCCATCTGTTCCACTGCTTGTTGGAATTGGGGCTTAGGGACCCAGTGGAAGAAAATGTGGATACTCTGGCTACTGCTTTTGCTTTGAAGAATAAAGCCCTTATTTAGTACCCTAGAGTTTCAGGTCTACTGCTTGCATCTACAAAATTGTAACAGAGTAACTTACTAGCTCCAAAATAGGGTAAAAATCTCACTCTTCACCCATTCTTGATGATTATTTACTTAGATACAGAGTTCTCAGTAGATAACGTATCTTTTACCTGTTTTTTTTAATTAAATTTTTCCTTTTCTCATAGATGCTGCAAAACAATCAAGATAAAACTGACATTTTGTTATGAAAATGGAGAAGCTAGATTTATCTTTTTCATGTAAGAGCATTTTTCTTCCTTGCTGAGGTCTAAGCAGAGTTACCTACGGGTTGGGTTAACAGATATCTCCAATGGCAATTTTAGAGTCAGTACAAGACCCAAAGTCTTAGATACTAGATTAGTCAAGGGTTTCTAGAGAAACAGAATCAGTGGGATATATAAATATATGTATGAATATACATATATATGTATATGTCTATATAGATATATACATGTATGAATATATATGTGTATGCACACACACACACACACACACACACACACACACACACACACATATGGAGAGAGAGAGAGGGAGAGAGAAAGAGAGAGAGAGAGAGAGATCTACCTTAAGGAATTGGATCATATGATTATGGAGGTTACCAAGTCCAAAATCTGCAGGGTAGGCTATCTACCGGAGATTCAGGGATGAGCTCATGTTGTAGTTCAAATTTGAAGATTGTTTGCAGGAAGAATTTCTTCCTACTCAGGAAAAGTCACCCTTGTTCTATGAAGGCCATCAAGTGATTGGATGAGACCCACACACATTTTGGTGGGAAATCTACTTTACTCAAAGCTGATATAATCTTAATTTCATCAAAAAAAAAAAAAAACACTGTCAGCAAAACATTCAGAATAATATTTAACCAAATATTTGGGCAGTGTGGCCGACCAATTGAACAACAAAAATGATAATCACTGGTACTATTGTATACTAAATACAGAGCAGTCACTGCAAATTTAAAAAAATATATATTCTACGGTCTAATAATTTTGGAAGACATTCTATACAAAATTACCTGCCTTGATACATACAGTGCATATTAATATATTAAATGTTCTGAAAAATTTACAATAAACTCATTAACATTTCTTAGACTAAAAAAGCAACTTCTTTGATCATATAATCCTCTTTCGGGCAACATCTATTAACAATGAATAAGACTAGCATCCAATAAGTCACTCTTTATTAAATACTATCTTAGTTCATTTAGTGTTGGTGTAAAGGAACACCCCAGTCTGGGTAATTTATAAAGAAAAACGTTTATTTGGCTCGTGGTTCTGCAGGTTGTATAAGAAGCATGGCATCAGTATCTGTTTCTGGTGAGCGCCTCAGAAAGCTTACAACAGTGGTGCAAAGAGAAGGGGAACAGTCGTGTAGAGATCACATGGTGCCAGACAAAGGACAAGAGAGGGAGGAGGCACCAGACTCTTTTTAACAACCAGCTCCCACAGAAACTCAGAGCCAGAACTCACTCACTGCCTTCCTAGTAGAGCATTGATCTAGTCATGTGGGATCTGCTCTCCTGACCCAAACACCTCTCAATAGGCCCCAACTCCAACACTGGGGACCACAGTTCAACATGAGATTTGGATGGGATGAATATCCAGACTATAGCAAATACTCCCTATGGAATATGATAGAGATGATATTTTTCAACTGTAAAACACAAGGTTTTACTCACCTTGATTTTTTTAGAACTTTACAATGGAAGTTATTGAATATTTACTCACCTACCCAATGTTTTATTATGGCTCTCCTACATAAGTTTCCTATTTCAATATTGGGAAGCAAATGTAATTTTACTTACTCTGTGTAACACAGTCTTAGCCTAAATATATCTTCTCTATATGTTTTGCATTTTTCAAGCCTTTTTTTTAAAAATAAACATGCACTTTAGGCTATCTGCAAATGCTGCTACTTTTAGAAGCCTAGAGTTTATCCAATGGTCCACACATGTTTTCTAGAAAAAGCCTGGTAGTAAATATTTTAGGCTTTGCTGGCCATGTATCCCAACTAGCTAGCTCTACCATATACAATATGTAAGTAAATGGATGTGGCTGTAATCCAATAAAATTTTATTTACAAAAAGAGGAGATGGATAGGATTTGGCCCATAGCCCATTATTTACTAATCCTTTATCTAAAATAGCCCTTTAGAGAAATAAGAGAAAGTGAGCTATGAATGGAAAACTATATTATTTTAAATTTTCTAGTAGCTGCATTACAAAGTAAAAGGATGCACACATAATTAATTTTAGTAATATATTTTCTTTAATCCAATATATATTAGCATTTAAGTATATAATTGATATATACACTATTAACATGACATTTTGCAGTCTTTCTTTTCTAAAAACCTTTGATGTCCAGGGTGTATTTTATACTTCACCATATCTCAAGTAAGAATAACCACATTTCAAGTACTCAACAACCACACACAACTATTGATGATCATATTGTACATTTTTTCTATATTTTCATATCTCTGAACGTTATTTCTTTTTCTAATAAGAAAGATTCTTACTATTTTTCTCCTAAGACAAAAGCAAACATTAATACAAATTTAAAATATTGTAAATAACTTCAACTTTGATCATTCTCATGACTACCAAGATATATAGGTCATATGTCTAAAAGTATTTTAAATGTTGCCAATAACAATTCAAAGGCTTAATTTATAACTAGATGATTCATTCATGATTCAAAAATGTATAAATACAGCAGAAGTACACAACAAAAAGTTTCTTTCACATCCAGTCCCTGTCATTCAGTTGCCTCACCAATATAATCAACCCGAAAATTTGTCCTTCCAAAAATATTTTTAGTTTTCCATTTTAATAGCTTCATAGCTAGTTATGTTTTCTGGCTGGGCTGTTTTCTGGCTGGGCACGGTGGCTCACGCCTATAATCTCAGCATTCTGGGAGGCTGAGGCAGGCGGATTTTGAGGTCAGGAGTTTAAGACTAGCCTGGCCAACATAGTGAAACCCAGTCTCTACTAAAAATACAAAAATTAGCTGGGCATGGTGGTGGGCACCTGTAGTCTGGCTACTTGGGAGGCTGAGGCAGGAGAATCCTTGAACCCAGGAGTTGGAGGTTGCGATGAACAGATATCTTGCCACTGCATTCTAGCCTGGGCAACACAGCGAGACTCTATCTCAAAGAAAAAAAAAAAAAGCACAGCTAGTTATGTTTTCAGTTCTGGTGAGTGGCATAAATAAATCTTTAGGATATTATATTCTCATTCAGGCAGAAATGAGAATATTCTAAATGTTTCTTTAAAGAGTTTAAAACTACTTGATGAGTTTCCACATGTAAATCTTGCTTGCGTAAAACATAGCTCCAGGATTTTAGAATAAACTTGAAATTGAAAACTAATAGCAATATACACCACAGAAGCTTATATTTATTTTTTATAGTCCAAAGTAATTTAGCAGAAGAACAAATACATTCTACATATATTGGGCAATAGTTGCATATATTCCTGTGTGTATCTTTGTTTAAGAACAGTTGCTTGAATTTGAAGTACATATGAGAAAATATATGATGGGTAAAAATGACATAGTTGCTGAAAATAAAATTATGGGACAAAATCAGTTGTGATTTAACACAAAAGAAATCAAACCTTGCAATTATCTGGTAGAAAAACAATAAGAGACCCATTTACCCCAAAGACCAAAGTCTTACTCATTTAATAGATTTAATAGATATATATTTTTAATCTCTAAAGCCTATGTCTTAATGACTTTTCAAACTATAGAAACTATACAACAAATCCTCCACAAATAATAAAGTTTATTTGAGGAAATTAAAAGACAGTTTATGGGAAAGGGCATTCAGCTATGTATTAATGCCTCAATTTAAGGCATGATTTTCTTCCCAAATTCTGCTATCGCTGAACTGCTTCTGCTGCTGCTTAACTACTATGGCAAACCCAGTAATTAATTACAGAGCTCCATGCTAACTGTTCAGCTTCTTATTTTTCACATACTAGCATGTGTTCCCCACAAATGCCCAGTGAGTTAGGTATGATCATTCCTGTTTTCTAGATGACAATAGAATCCTACAGGAGTTCATTGCTCAAAGCCAAAGAATTAATCTAGTCATTAAAGGCCTCATGTTTTGCAATCATGATCATGGATTTGAAGACCAACTCAGCCCTTACCAGCTGTTTGAACTTGGATAAGTGACTTAACCTACCAGTCTCGGTTTGAAATTGTAGGATTTGTACCAGATGATCCATAAGCATCTGATATGGTTTAGCTGTGTTCCCACCCAAATCTCAAATTGAATTCTATTTCCCAGGATTCCCATGTGTTGTGGGAGGGACCCAGGGGAGGTCATTGATTCATGGGGGTTGGTCTTTCCCATGCTATTCTCATCATGGCGATGAAGTCTCACGAGATCTGATGGGTTTATCAGGGGTTTCTGCTTTTGCTTCTTCCTCTTTTTTTTTTTTCTCTTGCCTCGGATGTAAGAAGTTCTGGTCACCTTCCACCGTGATTCTGAGGCCTCCTCATCCATGTGGAACTGTAAATTCGATTAAACCTCTTTTTGGTCCCAGTTTCATGTATATCTTTATCAGTAGCATGAAAATGAAATAAAAGAAAATTTATGGAACTCTAAGTTTCTGTCTTTTTCGTTGTTTGTTTGTTTGTGTTCTTATTTAGGCAGACCCTTCCTCCTACTTGGGCTCCCATGAAACCTCCAGAAATTTAATAACAACTCACACCACCTGTGGTTGCTTCAAAAATTAGTCTCAATGCCACTAAATTCCATGTCCCGTAATGGGAATTCCTACCCCTAGGGTTATCCCTTATGAGCCTAATGGCAATCGGAATTAACCTAACTGTCCATGAGCAGATGGTGGTGGTGTGGAAGACATAAGGTTTTCTGAGTGAAGGCACGGGATGGAGTGTTAACTGTCCCACATATTCAGTCACTGTCTTCCAAGCTCCATCAGCCACTTATATCTATTCTTATACATCCTTAAGCTCAACAATATTTTTCTCACATTTTTTAATCAGCTTTAAGTTTCATTTTCTATTAAATGTGCTGCAGAAAGCCTTGTAAGGGGGTAAAGACGCCAAATAAAATACAGAGAAAGAAAACCCATCTGAGATCATTGATCAATGTGAATTATTTCCTTTCTGTTTTTGATAAAACTCATAAAATTATTTCAAAACTACAAGACTTAAAATGTCATTTATCTTTGGTTACTAACAAGCAGGATCTTGAGTTCAGTGAACTTTCATTGTAAAAATGGATTTCAAGCCATTGTAAATCTTTCATCATGAGAAGGACTTACAAGTATGTGTTAGAAATAAACAAAAAAATAGAAAAATCTTTCAAAATGTATTATATTCCAAAATTCTAAAGCAATCTCCAAAGCAAATTATTGGTATATTGAAAAGGACTTAAACTTTCAAGTCAGAGTGAGGTTTGAGCCTCCAACATTCAGTGATGTGTGACCTTGGATACTTACTCAACCTCTCTCAGTCTCTCCAGTGACATAAAACTAATAATATTTACAACAAAGATATTCATGGAGATTAGATGAGATAAAATTTAAAAAGTGTCTCACACAGAATATCATACAATGAAGCCCTTAATAATTGCTGCTTTCCTTTAATAAAGAGACAAATAAAATCTAACTTCTGTTTTCTCTTTCCTAGTGAATGAGAACTGAAGGGTGATATTTATATTGAAAAGAATAATACTCTTGGCTGACCTTGAGCAAACTGGGAGCTGTGCTTTACATCTATTTAGCATTGCCTGTGCCAGGAATTACTGGACAGATCCATTTGACATAAGAACTTTCATACCTGAGCCACTGCCCAGAAATTGTGGCGTTACTTCTGGGAAGTTTTGCAAACACTTTGAACTTATTTGCTAAAGTTGCTTTGCATTCTTTACTGCTGGGCCCCTCTGCACATCTATGATTTGGCTGAAGCTGATGCTGGCTGTGCCAGCATATTTTCAACCTGATCAAGGCTTGGAGCCCTGAAAATTTCATGAGATTCTGTTTTCATAGGCTTTCCAAATTTATACCAAGCTTTACAGATCCCCACAGTATACATAATTCAGAAAAAAAATAAGAGAGGGTCTACCAACTCAGATACAACATTTGATATGCTTAATTCAGGTTGAATTCAGACTCATTTGGGACTGTGAATTTTTATTTCACTTTTAGTGGAGAAAACCTTTTATCATTTTACAAGATGTGCTTTCAAATTTAACAATAGTAGAAAGTTTCTAGAAGCTGAAACAATAATACTTGACAACACTAATAAAGACTTAGAGTTAAGTCCGAGATGGATTCAAACTAAGTATGTGTTCTCCTGGATTAAACCATAAATTTGCTTGCTTTTATACCTTTTTAATGGAGTACTACACAATGGATTCCCATTAGATTCTTAGCAATTATCAGGCATCTGTTGAATGAGGCACAGTTTCTTATGTCCCTTGTCTGTTGTTTTAATGCAGTTGTATACAGTATATTCAACCACCAATAATACACTTCACAACTGCTCTTCATTAATCACTTCTGGAAGGATTTTTTTTTCTATTCAACTGTATTGATTATGTAACAACCAATCCATTTCCTTCTTTTAAATCAGACATATAAGTATCGATTATAATTTCTGTGCAACATGAGGCATCCAACATGCCACATTGATCTGATTCATTCTAAGCAAAAGGAAAGAAACATGGTGATTTAACTAACCTAGAGCAACTGTATTTTAGAGAAAGGTTCAGTTTCTGTCACACTTCTTAAAATATTGAAAAAAAAAACCCTGCTTGATTTTCTTTGCTGATTTATGAGAGTTTCCAGGCGAGAACCATCATTTTATTCATTCCGTCATCTATTCATTCACTCCACAAACCATTTTTGAGCATATATCCTGTACTACATGCCCGATAACGACACAATATATTCATTATTTTATGCCTTTGTTAATATAGATCAGATAAAACTATTGAAGGATCAATCAATATAAGGATTCAAATAAATTGGTTTGATATTTGTGAAAGCAGAATGTGCTTTGACTCAGTACATATATCTAAAAGTTAATATAAGGGACTAATTGTTGGCATTGATTTCTCCTACTCTTGCATCCTCGCCCTATGTGGAAAGAAAAAAGTAAGTTTGTTCACCAGTGTTTTTTTTTAATTTAAACCTATGTGAAAATGGATGAAGAAGACTGGTAGGAGTCAGATCAATCTCAGGTAAAACCATAAAAGGTAGAGACCATTGAGAGGCCGAGGCGGGTGGATCACGAGGTCAAGAGATCGAGACCATCCTGGCCAACATGGTGAAACCCTATCTCTACTAAAAATACAAAAATTAGCTGGGCGTGGTGGTGTGCGCCTGATAGTCCCAGCTATTCGGGAGGCTGAGGCAGGAGAATTACTTGAACCCAGGAGGCAGAGGTTGCAGTGAGCCGAGATTGTGCCACTGCACTCCAGCCTGGTGCCTGGTGACAGAGTGAGACTCTGTCTCAAAAAAAAAAGAAAGGTAGAGACTAGCATGCTATAAGAGACACATCTTCTGCTCTACTTGTGTTCCTCATGATCACTTTACTCAATTCTCATGGTCAATATGCTGTTCTCTTGTCCTCTAAGCTTCTTCTTATATTAAACAAGAATGGGGATAAAAATGGTTTATATGCCATTAGAAGTTAAAATGCAAAGATGTTCTTTTTCTAGCGAATGTTAGAAAAAATGATGAGCTTTCTTCCATTGGCATTGATTAGTTGATCACATCTGGCCTTGAGAATCTGGGAAACAAGGCTTTAGCATTTGTAATGAATAGTCCAAATTATCTAAGGGAAGAAAGCCAAGATTTTGAGCCAATAGACCTACATTTGGGTTTCAACTGCATCTATTATTAGTTTCATAACTGAACAAGTCATTCAATCACTTTAAGACTAGGAGCCCTTATCTATAAGATGGGATGGTATAAATATATATTCTATTCATATCACACTCAAAGCATCAGAAGCATTGCCATGTGTATATCAACAAACTTTAGGGTTCATTTAAAGAAGGAAAAAAATTCCCTTTAAAGTGCCCAAGGAAGGGCAAAATGAATAGAGAGACAATAGAAGATATTTTTAATCAGATTGAGTTACACTAAATGCTGAAACAGGTAAATCTTGAAAGTTCAAAAACTTGACACAATATAATTGCAAGTACAACTGAAAGAAATTCTAGAGGGATTCTTTGAAATCTTGGAAGAGTGAGTGTGCTGAAAGTGGTCTTAACGACCCTTGGAACCATGAAGTTCTGTTATTAATTCTCTGTATTTGGCTAACCAGAGAGCAAAAAGAGAATCTTAATGAGAAAAAAAATCTCATTGGGAGCTTGGGGCCAGGTTTGGAAGTAGTATATAACACTTTGCCCCCTTTCTGCGTTCTACAATTAATCCTGTAGATACACCACACCAGGATCGAGATTTTCCTCTTTCCTTGTGCCTATCAGAAAATGAGAAAAAATAATAAACGCATAGCATCCAGTGAACTACAAAAGCCTCCTTAAAAGAGAAGACATACTAAAGGCATGCAGAAATATTTCTGAGGACAAATGAGAGACAAAGAATTAAATTTCTAAATCATAGATCATAAAGCATTGTTCTAGATATTGATAACGACAGCCACCAGAAACTTCAATTTATTATCTAAGAAAAGCATGTGCTTACTAAGTAGAAAGTAAAACAGCACAGGATATCTAAATATCAAATATATAATTAAGGCAATTGAACATCATTTGGATATTACTGCTTTTATTGTATAATCACTTGTTTTTGTATTTGATTAATGTAAAATTAGAGGGTGACTTATATTTTTCTTATATACAATTTGTTTGGTTGACAATAACTTTCAAATACAGAATCCGTTGAGGAAAGTACATCTTAAAAGGATTGTAAATAAGTGAACGATCACCCTACATGTAATCACTAGACTGAATATGTATTGTGAGAAGCCAAATTTGAAATAAGCAAAAGGTCTTTTGTGGGTGGCTTTTCACCATTCCCCCTAGCCATAGTCTTCAAAGATTGATTGAAATTTGTGGGTGGATCTTTAGCATTGACAAAATCAACAAAGGCATCAGCAGAAACAACCATGTTCCTAATGGCCATGACTTATACACTGATTACGTGACCCTTTTTCCAAAATCAGCCAAGCAACTGGCAGGTGCTGAAAATGAGTGTAGTAGTCTGTTTTCACACTGCTGTAAAGAAATACCAGAGACTGGGTAATTTATAAAGAAAAGAAGTTTAATTGACTCACAGTTCTTCATGACTGACTCCCCAGGAAACTTACAATCATGGCGGGAACTTACAATCATGGGGAAAGATGAGGGAAAGCAAGGCACATCTTCCCATAGTGGAGCAGGCGGGAGAGACAGTGAAGGGCAAAATGCCACATGCTTTTAAACCACCAGAGCTCATGAGAACTCACTCACTATCAGGAGAACAGCAAGGGGGAAATTCACCCCCAAGATCCAATCACTTCCACCAGGCCCCTCCCCTGACATGTGAGGATTATAGCTCTACATGAAATTTGGGTGGGGACATGGAAGAAATTCAAAGTTTTCATTTTATATTTAAGAAAAACAGAAGTTAATACAAGAAAAGTTTCTTTCTATTCAAAAGAAACAAAATCATGTTTGGTGTTCTAGCCCAAACTGCATTACGTGTATAAGCCTCAAGGAGTTGTTCACCACTTACTTATTGGCCCACATAATGCCTAAATTCTGGACTGAGACGAGTTATGACTGGCATCACTGCTTCAGAAATATGAGTGAATAGGAAAAGAAAAATAACTCAAGGAACAAAACAAGACAAAAAAAGAGGACTCAAAAGAGTCTGTGTGTGTGTGTGTGTGTGTGTGTGTGTGTGTGTGTGTGTGTGTGTAATTATCATAATACAGACTTATTTTACTTTTACTCTTTAAAGGAAGGTTCACTATTTAGTAAAATTGACCAAATGTGTCCATATCAGCAGATCTCTTACTCTGGAAATTGAAGTGGGTCAGAAGCTCCCTCTGAGGCAGAAGTTGAAAATCTGTAGCTCTATGACCACTAGATGAGCTTTTTATTTGCCCACATTCAAATTAGCTGCCAAAAGGTAAAACTAAGAAGATTCCACAGAAAAAAAAAAAAACTGCGTTGTGCACTTCTTTTGAAAAATGGGATGATCTAAGAACTCTGAGTCAACATTTCTGGAACTGAGGGCCAGGAGAAACTCTTACTATGGATGTAGACCATGCAGTTCACCAGAGGCTCCAGCACTCCTCAATACTTTACCCAACATCACCAAGCACTATCACTTACCTGCTCATAGCTATTAATGTATCACATCCTTGGTGCCTAGAGGCTTCTGAGTTTTTGATCCCTTTTCAAAACATTTTACCTTCCATCTCTGTGGCTTTATACTAATAAATTTTACTCTTGGTGTTCCCACGTGAAAAACGCATGCTATTGTCTCTATTTTATATCATTGTTTCTTTGATTATGTAACATCATATGTGAAGGGCCTTGTGCATATTCTGGTGCATATGATGCATAAGTAAACCCTGTACCCAATCCAAAAGTTCCTTATTTCCACTTAGTAAATATTATGAAATAATTAAGCTGTTGCAATTTCCATAGTGCTTAGCAATATGTTAGCAATGACTGTTCTAATTGACTGTAGATTGTCCATCAGATTTCTGTAGATCAAAAAATAATTAAAATAACAACAGCCAACATTTATCGAGTGCACGTAGTATGCCAGAAACTTTGTTTAAACACAGAAACATTTCTAAATGTTAAATCATATGCCTGTTTTTATGTGTTTTAGAAAAAAATATATAATACATCTCCTCTATGATTTTCCTGATATTCTTACTTTGAAAAAACAGCAGAGTTGAGTAAGGGGGTGGATGAGATCACTGAGTTCATTTAAAGTCTACCTGTGTTAGTCTGTTTTCACACCACTCTGAAGAACTACCTGAGACTGGGTAATTTATAAAGAAAAGAGGTTTAATTGATTTACAGCTCTGCATGGCTGATGAGGCCTCAGGAAACTTAAAATCATGATGGAAGGTGAAGGGAAAGCAAGCACCATCTTCACAAGGCAGCAGGAGAGATAGCTGGGGAGGCGGGGAGTGTCACACTTTTAAACCATCAGGTCTCTTGAGAACTCACTATCATGAGAACCGCAAGGGGGAAATTTCCCTCTAGGGGGGAAAATCACCCCCCACCAGACAATCCCCTGATATGCAGGGATTACAGCTCGACATGAGATTTGGCTGAAGACACAGAGCCAAACCATATCACTATCTAAATGAAAGGCCACATAAATAAATATTTGACAGATTTGCACTCGGACATAACAAACATACGATGATTGTTATCTAATAAATAATCATGCAGAAATACCAATTTAGGAGGTTAATACCTAACCAGCTTCAATTCTCAGCCTCAACAGGTGCTAACACAAAGAAGTGTCTCATATGCAATACTTGCACGCTAATGGCCAAGCTGTCATGGTTTCAGCTTCTCCATTGTAAGCATATTTCTCTTGTGGCCTTTCTCTGGTCAGCGTTGCTTTGCAGCGAGGATGTTACCTGTTTCTTCCAGGAGACTGCACACCTGTTTCTGCCAGAAGACAGGTGGCTTCAGAAGGCAAATTGGTCTGGCTCCTATGACATTTTGTTAAACAATGAATCATGCAAAACAAAATCCTTTATGGCTCATAAAGCCTTGCTAATAAGGCAGATGTCCTCTAAACAGTTCCTTGGGGCCTAAAATGCAAATATTAATGTGCTGTTGATCACTGAACCTTAGTTTTAGTAACTGGTTTTATCTTCATTATCTCCTATTATTCTCTGAAAAAACAAAATCTATTCTCCGCTAAAGAACCTGATGGATAGAATACAACTGATATCAAAGGTTTTTTATGGCCTCGCTATTAATAAATGAAATCAAATCTCTCTTAAGTGGTAATTGATACTCCAGAAAGGTCAACAGATAATAAGACCATGGCAATAGAACTTTCAGTGATGATCCTTTCACATGAAAACTTATTATCATTGCTAATCAGTCATTGCTACCTATTAGTTTAGGCATATTGAATATGTTTTCTTATAAATATAGCAACTCAAGCTCACTTACTTCAAGAGAAAATCTTCATTGGCAGTACACATGATTAAACTATGCAATGAGACACCATCTTTCAGCTTAAACAATACTAAAGAACGTTATTATGCCAAATGGTCTTATTAAAAAGTATCCAAGTTTCTACTCAATGACGCTAAATTCAAAAACCAATTTTGACTATGAGAATATCAACATTTTTTGCCAATCTTATTCCTGATTGTTTTCATTTTGTTTTCCCTCAATTTTCTAGTGTGTTCTTAAGTTCTGGTATAGCTATTATATTTACATATGGATTACTTAATAATAATACTAATAATAATAACCAATTTGTCCACATAATAAAAACACTAGTAGGAAAGAGTAATTGGAAATAACAGTGGAAAGGTTAGACTCTGGCAATGGTACGTAAGTTTGCTGCCATCTATAGGCTGACGATAAAGCTCAAGGCAAAATGGAAAATTGACCAAGTTCACCCACATTGTTAATACAAGAACCATGTTTTCTGACAATTAAGAATCCTGGGATTTTCAGGATAATGGGCAGTCAACATTACTTGCTTAATTTCTCTCTACATAATAGTTGAGATTTTTAAGAAGACTTGGGTGAAGACTTGGGCGGAATTTCCATGTTTAAAGGAATATTAGAATAGGTAATTCTTTTAATCAAATATATTTTCTTTCATTTAACAGTAAAAAAAAATCTTTTTTAAAAAAGCGAGAAGGGAAATAAAGTATTTGGACACATTTACGGTTTTCACTTGAGATACATTTGGGAGTCATACATAATTTACTATTTGCTGTTTCATATTCTCTAGCCAGTGATGAAACCGTCTTGTCTTTATATACCATTGTCTTTTTCCTAAAAATTTGAGTCATACCTAGTATCTACAACCCCTAAATAAGATGAATTTTTAAAACACTGTTTTGAAACCACCTACATGTATTTATTCACGGATTTTTCTTTTTGCTGTAAATACCCAAGCCTCTGTGAATTCAGGTTTTGACAAGATCTCTGACCTATACAGGTTTTTGCAAAATATTCATCCTTTATCACTCTCCTGTCTCTGGACTTAAGAGCTAGTGTGGGGCCCCGTGCAGCGTTCCCCGTAGGCAATGCCTGCAGAAAAGAAGGCCAACTTGGTGATAGCCAAGACAGCATTTCTTCAAATATTCAAAATGCAATGTACTTGGACACTGCAGTGCTGCAGGTCCTGCTAGAGGCTTGCCAAGGGGCCCAGCAGCTGTTGCCACCACAGGTGGCTTCCAAAGACGTATCAGAGGAAGAACACAAATCAGTTGCTAATCATTCTGTTTCACTTCTTCTGTTAACACATGTCTGAAAGTCTCTCCCAGCGTTCTTTTACTGCTTAGGTTTGGAAATGCAGATGTTCAAGACTTATCTCCTTAGCTAGATTGTCAGCCACTACTTAAGAATAGAGGCTTTATGCCGGGCGCGGTGGCTCACGCCTGTAATCTCAGCACTTTGGGGGGCCGAGGCGGGTGGATCACGAGGTCAAGAGATCGAGACCATCCTGGTCAACA
>NW_022436960.1:16166513-16166958 GCF_009761245.1 Sapajus apella | reverse complement strand
TACTGCTGTGAATTAAAATGTAAAACATGCACATTTTGGCCTGATAATGAACGAGAGATCGATCCTCCCTAGCCATCTCCCCCAGCCTATGTAAAAGTAAAAACAAAACAAAACAAAACAAAAAAACCAAACAAACAAAAAAACAATTTTGAATCCTTGCCAGTTAAAAGGCTGTATCTGGCATGGTGGCTCATGCATGTAATCCCAGCACTTTGGAAGCCCAAAGGCGAGTGGATCACAAGGTCAGGCGTTCAAGACCAGCCTGGCCAACATAGTGAAACCTGGTCTCTACTAAAAATACAAAAAATCAGCCAGGCGTGGTGGTAGGCACCAATAATCCCAGGTACTTGGGAGGCTAAAGCGCTTGAACCTGGGAGGTGGAGGTTGCAGTGAGCTGAGATCACACCCCTGCACTCCAGCCCGAGTGACAGTGCAAGACGCCATC
>NW_022436960.1:16070129-16166413 GCF_009761245.1 Sapajus apella | reverse complement strand
ATTAATTGAAATCTTCCTTATTTCCTAAAACTGTACAAGCTCTCAAATACGAGAAGGGACATCTTAGAGTATACTTTATTCCACCTAATTCCATCAGCACATAACCCACAGTATGAGTATCGGCTGAATCCCATAATCAAGTTGTGCGTTTGACTCTGTGCCTGATTCTAGCCTACATGATTCTGCTGTAGAAAGACAAATTGCCTAGAAGTCAGAGGATATAAACCTCGGCCCAGTTCTCCCAGTTGTGAAATATGGTGATAGCAAGACACTTAACTTCACTAAGCCTCAGTTTCCCTGTATATATAAAAGTGCTATTATTTTTTAAAAATATTCTTTGTTTTGCAGTTTGTGTAACAAAATTTATTTGAAATCTCTTGACATTTTAATATAATTATTTCATGTCAATATGTCATTTGTTCTTTATTAGTCATATTTAATAACTACTATTATCATATATAGAGAAAATGTTAGTTTTTGTGGCCCATTTGTTTTTAATCACTTATACCTTAAAACTTTTTAAAGAACAAAAAGGGGTACAAATAAAGTATTAAAAAGATTTCAATTTTTTTAGGAAAATAGACCTTACCTAAATGAAATCAGAAGACTAAAGAGTAAAAGGAGATGGAAAATATCTTTTAAATTTACTCACCTGGTAAGAAAAAAATAGAGAACAATGAAAAGGAGTTACTATAGTTTATTACTGAAGGATTGAATTACAAAAAACATGCTGATGTTAATTTGGGAATTGAAACTTGTCTACTAACACAGAATGATGGAAAGGACCTTAATGTTGGGTTTGAATTATTCAGATAATTTCTTCAATCTTTCATCTTATTTTGCCTTTAAAAATCACACTGTACCCTGTAAATAAGTCCAACCATTAAGCGTCAATTAAAAACTGACAGAAGAGCAGAAGATCAAACACCGCATGTTCTCACTCATTGGCGGGTGTTAAACAATGAGAACACATGGACACAGGGAGGGGAGCACTACACACTGGGGTCAGTTGGGGGGAAATAGGGGAGGGAGGGTGGGGGGTGGGAAGCTGGGGAGAGATAGCAAGGGGAGAAATGCCAGATGTAGGTGATGGGGAGGAAGGCAGCAAATCACACTGCCACGTGTGTTCCTATGCAACAATTTTACATGTTCTTCACATGTACCCCAAAACCTAAAATGCAATAAAATAAATAAATGGGAAAAAAAAAACTGAATATAAAAAAAAATAAAAATAAAAAAATAAAAACTCCTTGGATCATCAAGTGTTAGCTATTCAGTAACAATAGATGGCAAAAAAGATATTTTTTAGTGTGCTAATGTATGTAAAAGCAGTGTGCGAACTATAAACTCCTATGTAAATACATATACATAGATAGTTATTGCTACCAGATTAACACTGGAAATCAGTGGGGTGATGGGTGTTACAGGCAGATCCTCCTCATAATCGTCCTCATAACATGATTACATTCACCCTCCCAGGGCCCTCTGAGCACCCAGTTTCCTTGATTGAATTAGCCTAAGTCTCAGTACTTCCTGCTTTTTTGGACTTCAGCTGTACTGTCTTTAATATTCCCTAATTTGCTTCAAGTATTCCTGTTTTCTCTGACTTGCTTATTGAAGTCAAGGAGTTTTGTTGTTGCTGTTGTTGTTATTGTTTCTTTTGCTTGTTTGTTTTTCCCTGAGAAAGCACTTCTACTATACCACATACTCGCCATACGTACTGAAGGACCAGTGCAAAACAGAGATAAACATGTGAGAACAACCTTACAAGGAATCTGTTCTCTGTTACCAAATCCCTGTCATGCACCACTTCAAAGTCATCTCGTTTCACCTGAGACTCCAGCTCTGGCTGCAGGAATCAGTTTCTTGCTGACTTCTATTGGATCCTCTTCTAGCAGGCACAGCTTTTTCTTGAGGTTCATGAAGTAGCTCTTCCTTTCTTCCTGGGGTGGTAGGGATGGGATCTTCTTGTTTTATACCATAGCAGCCAAAATGTGTGTGTTTAGGGTGAGGTCAATGACTGTGGGGTCATTTTTAATCAACGTGGTGACAGCAAGTGGATGTTTTCCCTTTCCTTCTCATGGAACTGTTCTGAGCTGTATTTCTTAAGGCTTTCAGAAAGTCTAAGCAGCACTGGGCCCTAGTAAACCCACAAATGTAGCCTCATAGATGGACGACACCTTTCTTTGACCTTTATCCTTCTCTGTTTTACTTTACTGTTCTCTGTTTCTGTCCACTGGGATTGTACTACCAGCTAAACTACTGAAATATAAGCAACGATTTCAGGAAATCCTGGTTAAAAAACCATGTCTAAGACTTGAGCAAGAATTTGGCATGCGAATGGCTTCAACCTTAGCGCAGTACATTGACCTTTCTTTTTCTCTGCTCCATGCCTTTAAATTCTAATGGTGAGTCTCTATCATATTATCAAGTAAATATGTGTTCATTAGAGAAATAAAGACCAGGTTTAAAAACATATAAACAGGCTGGGCACAGTGGCTCACTTCTGTGATCCCAGCACTTAGGGAGGCTGATGCAGGCTGATCACTTGAGGCCAAGAGTTTGAGATCAGCCTGGGCAATATAGTGACACTTCATCTCTACAAAAAAAAAAAAAAAAAAAAAAATTAGCTGGACATGGTGGCGTGTGTGGCATCAATCACGTAGGGGTCACCACTTGAGACACTGATCACTACCTGTGGGAATCTGTCCTGCAGACCCTGATTCAGCGATGGATGAATAAATGCACTCACACACACCAAAATACAGTGCATGGAGTGGGCTAGGGATGGTCGCCAACTGTTTTCAGAGGACGATTGCAGCTAGACAACCACCACTCCCTGTTCTTCTTTGAATTTATTCAGTATAGATTTAACAACAGAGGTTCTAAGTCAACACACTTGAGGTTAATTAACATAGTTAAAAGAGTGGTTTTATGAATGATAAAAGATTTTGGTTCCTAGGCCCAGAACAAATACCATTAATGGGTAATCCATTAAAGGGTAAATACCATTTGACCACCCACCCCATCCCAAAAGGACTATCCCGCACAAAGTTTACGTGAGTAAACAGTTAGAGACAAAGGAATGTGGGGTACACAGACTTAACTGGGGAAGGCTTTATTATCCTAATCTTCACCCATGACTTAATGCTCTAACTTAAGAACTGGCTGCCTTCAGCCAATTCCGTAAGTTTAAAAAAAACTTTCGGCCTTCCAAAAGGTTTGAAACTATAATCTATAACTTCCCTAATCTTTCCCTTAATATTTTGCCAGCCACCCTGAGTGAATCTCAACAGGTATGCACCTATAATCCCAGCTACTTGGAGCCTAAGGCAGGAGGATCACTTGAACCCAGGAGGTGGAGGTTGCAGTGAGCCGAGATCTTGCCACGCCGCTCCAGCCTGGGCGACAGAGCCAGACTCTCTTTCAAAACAAACAAACAAACAAAAACACATATAAACAGGTTAGGCACTCTTTTCTATCTGAACTTGTGCTGAGTCATACAGGCATGAACCTAAAAGTTTACTGTGTTTGGACAATCAGTCAAATGGCGCTCAGGCTAATTGACTGCTGACCTACTGACATAGGATAAAATGATGGCATCTCACTTCTGTGGGAAGGCAGTCTTCTTCCTGTAGCCTCTACAGGAACTGGAAAAGTAAGCTGTTTAATAAATAGAAAAAACATGTTTTCGTGTGTTTATGCCATTTTACTAAATATGTCTCCCAGACAATGAAGACAGTCATGCCTACCATGGAACAAACTCCATGAGGACTATGTTAGAATGAACCAAAACTCTTAGTTCAAGTACAAGTACCCCATTCAAGTACCCAGTCTGTGCTGCTTCCTGAAGAGAGGTGCCCAATGTCCTCTGCAGTCTAAAAGCTGTTCCCCAATGTAAGTTATAATAATAACTATAAAAATTAATAAAAATAATGACCAGAATTTATTGTGTGCCAACAGCTTAGATTTTAAAGAGTTAGGAAACAGTTAAGCCAGCTGTCATTCACTCCCTATGCCCTCTACTCCCAACACCACCGATGAGAACACAAGGTGCTGCTTCTCAGAGCCCACGAGCATCTCACCCGAAGTCACCAAGATGGGAAGTGGTGGGTCAGGGTTTAAACCTGAGTATTTCTGATTTTAGTGCACGAAATTTGACTGTATAGCAGACATCCTGTAGGAAGTCGAAAAATTATTTCTTTCTTTCTTTAATACTCTTTGTACTAATCCCAGGACAATTGAAAAGGAAATAAGAAAAAGCTTAAAAGGCATCTCACACAAAGCTAGTCAGTCTCCCAAACCACCAGATACCATTTTTTGTGCCAACCCACCTTAAGTTTTTCAAGTCCTAGGAGTCAGGAATTGGTTAAGCCCTCCTTGTTACTGAGTAATCAGTGGGAAACATGGAAGGAGTGGAGGTAGGATAATCTGGTCAACCCTGTAATCACTGTTTCTTCTCTTGAAACGTGATATTTCATTTGCCAAAAATCTTCTTCATCTCTTTTAGGATGGAGTTCTGCTAGGACTGGCTCTGACTGGTTAGTAGGCCAAACAGTCTCTTTGGATCATCCCAATCCAGACTCCATGTGAAGCTCAGCTATCCTCTGAGACTCCCTTGCAGGTCCACAGGCAATGGCCTCCTCCACAGCGCATTGTGTAGATAATTAGAAGGAAAAAGGGGACCCAGCTTGAGTGACAGCGTGTGGTCAACCCAGCCATATTTTAGACAAAAGTGTAAATAACTCAGTAGCCAAAAGACTAATGAACCTCTGCCTTCACACTCACCCCACCTTCTGCTCTGACCATAAAGAAAAATTTCATGGTTTTATATGAGTTGTTCGCCAACTTTGTATATTATACATAAGACTCATAATTGATGCTTATTTAAAATGAAGTTTCTCAAGGCATATACTGAGTAATTTTTATTTGCAACATCAAGAATGGAGATCCTAGGGATCTGAATATTAAAAATATGATTTTGTGTTGGGTGCAGGGACATGCACCTGTAGTGCCAGATATTTCAGAGGCTGAGGTGGGAAGATCACTTGAGCCCAAGAGTTATAGTTCTGCCTAGACAACATAGAAAGACCTCATCACTAAAGAAATTTTAAAAAGGAGTCTGATGCAGATGATGTAAATACTAGCTATGTGAAATATTGATTTATAGAGATGTTCATTGGCTACCCTAAATAGATAGATAGATAGATAGATAGATAGATAGATACACAGATAGATAGGTAGACAGATAGATAAAAAATATGTAGATAAAAGATAGATATCAGACAGATAGATTAGATAGGTGATATACAAAGCAATTTTCAGAAACAGTAAATATGGCAAATATGTTTATTAGATTAGGTTCTGATGGCAGTTGGAATTATACCTTCTCTCCTTGCTACATGGCTAGCTAGTAGAGTGCTATTTACCCAGAAATTTAAAAATATTCTTCTGTAGAAAGTATGTCAGATAATTTTGTAACATACATAAAAGCAATAAAGATCAAATTCCAGAGAAATGATGATTATATGATGAATTAAATGGTGAATGCCTTTCACGGGAACTGAGAGAAGACTAAGAGTCACAAGTTCTAGAATATTCTTCTGAATAGTCCTGGAAGAGCCCTGAGGGTGGTGAGCCACTTGTAAAATTCCAGGTGAATATAGGTGGGGCTGCTCAATGGTACAGCAACATATGGAAGGGATGAATTGAAAAATCTATCAGGATTAAGTTTGTGGAAATTTTCTTGGAATATATCACAGGTTTTTTTTCCCTTAATCCCTTTCCGACCTCTTCAACATTTTATTCAGTGATTCAGGAAGGAGATATATATATATATATGTATATATATATATACGTATATATATATATATATATATATATAGTGATCTGATCAATAGAACAGATGATGGTAAGAAATTAATAAAGGTGCAGAAAGACTGGAAAATGGGCTAAGTTTCATGAAATGAATACAAATTCCTATTCTTGGGACCAAGAAATTTTACTGACATTTGTGTGCACTTTCTAAGTTATTTCTTTTTATAAGAAATTTTAGCCAGTAATGCTTTTACCTCTTAACAATGAATGGTTAAACAATGAAAAGTAAAATTAACCACGTGTGCAGACTCTAATTTGTGAGCCTTGCTTTGTAACTAAAACCTTAATTAATTTAAATAATTTGGATTCCCATTAACCAACTTTCTAATGCTTAATCAGTTTTGGATCCAAAAATAATTGGATCCAAAACTTTGGATCCAAAACTGATTAAGCATTAGGAACCCACATCTTAAAAATGACAGAGAAGGACATTGGTCATTCTTTGGTTTTGGCCAACCATCATGTGCAATAAAATCATTTGTCTCTTTCAAGTAGATAAATACATGTAACTATGACTAATATTTGATAATATATTTAATCTATTTTGAACCAACTGACTAATAAGATATCACTGTTAGGTTGAGTTATTATAGTTGCAATTTTTAAAAATGCACCAAAGTTTCAGTGGGCTTAACCTAATCGATGTTGATTTCTCTCTTATGTAATACACAGTGCAGATGGTCTTGGTTAATGGGAACTGCCTTCAAGGTGATACTTCACGTATGCAAGTTCTTTCCATTCTGTGCTTTCTCTTCTATCTCCTGGGACCTCAAGGTTCTATGCATCCTCCTAAGAGAAGGATGAGTGATCCAATGAAGGTCACACCACCTGGTTCATAAATACTTTAGTCCAGAAATGATACTCATTGTGCCCTTTTGCGTTTCATAGATTGTAAGCTATTTTAATATTAGGATTTATACTAACAGTTTTATTTTAAAAAAAAAAGAACTCAGCACTTGGACTCATCTCAATACAAGGCAGGCTGGAAAATATTGTTAGTAGTGTGACCACTTTTCAGTGAAAGCTGTGAAACAGGAGTACAAATTTTAATGTACAACTAACTGTCTCTGTCACAAATCTTAAGTTAATACTTCAGCCAAGATGGTAAATTTTGATTCCAGTGATTCATATCCCATAAGAATAAAAAAAACCAGGAAGAAAATATGAAAAAGGCAAATTCTAATCATTTTAGAACTGAAAAGCTATTTTCCTCTGTGCAATAATTTGAATTTACACAGAGGGTCTTGTCCTTTCAGATGACAAGCAATTTTTTTCCTTCTCAAATACAACTTCTCTTGAATCATAAATTAATACTAGGGGTTAATAGTTTCATAAGAGCATAGTGCTTGGAAAAATTTGTTGCCATGACAATGTAATTCACATTATTAATAACTTTTATGTATTTCCTTTTTAAACAGGTGAAATTTGAGGATAGTTTAAAATAACCTCTAAAGTAACAGAAAACTAGAAGACTTTTATTAGATTCATAGTCATATTTCTACCACTTGAGAAGAATTAGAAATAAAGAAAATAAAATTTCCCTGTAGTCAGCTTAGATGCACATTGATTTTAAATGAAATATCCTGTTTTTAAATTAACTTTGGGCAATGTCTGCAAACATGTATGTGGAACACATATTCATGTTGCAGTCATTCTTTATGCATCAAATACATTGTGTGTATGTTTTACATGTCCTTTTGAATCAGGAAGGGAGAAGCAAAATAAATAGCAATAAAAACAGTGTTCAGAATGCTGAAATTGTGTACAGTTTAATCCAGGTCATTAGGGGAAGTGCTACTAATTTCAGGTGAGTTAACTTAATAAAGTATTCCTATCTATACATAGTTCCTATGTACTAAATTCCACTATTCCTCTCCTAACCTGTGACTCTAGACTGCTAGGGAAATTACAATTTCTACTACTTACCACACACGAAAAAAAAAAAAAAAACCTAACAGTATATTAATGCTCCAAGACCATGAAATTTCATTTCATTTCCCCATCCACATTTGACCTACATCTTCCTTCTCAACAGGATATTAAAATCCGTATCTTTTTTTTTTTTTAATTCAAAGGCACAGGAAGAGAGAATAGACTATCCCCCTCACTACACACCTCTCATTTCCAATTCTGCTTTCTTTACTATGTGGAGCTGTTGAAGAAAACTTATGTGATGGAACAGCAATCTCTGAACTTTGTAGAATACTAACTCCACACAATGGTAATAGGTAGAATATTTTTTAAAATCTCTTTTTTTCCAAATGTTTAGGAAATAGTTTCAGCAAATTTCAATAGTTTTGGTCTCTTTCTCTCTCTTTCTCTCTCTCTTTCTGTTTTTTTTTTTCTTTTTTATTGCATTTTAGGTTTTGGGGTACATGTGAAGAACATGCAAGATTGTTGCATAGGTACACACGTGGCAGTGTGATTTGCTGCCTTCCTCCCCTTCACCTATATCTGGCATTTCTCCCCATGCTATCTCTCCCCAACTCCCCACCCTCCGCTGTCCCTCCCCTATTTTCCACCAACAAACACCAGTGTGTAGTGCTCCCCTCCCTGTGTCCATGTGTTCTCATTGTTCAACACCCACCTATGAGTGAGAACATGCGGTGTTTGATTTTCTGCTCTTGTGTCAGTTTGCTGAGAATGATGGTTTCCAGGTTCATCCACTTCCCTACAAAGGACACAAACTCATCATTTTTTATGGTTGCATAGTATTCCATGCTGTATATGTGACACATTTTCCCTGCCCAGTCTATCGTCGATGAGCATTTGGGTTGGTTCCAGGTCTTTGCTATTGTAAACACTGCTGCAGTGAACATTCATGTGCATGTGTCCTTATAGAAGAACGATTTATAATCCTTTGGATATATACCCAGGAATGGGATTGCTGGGTCAAATGGAATTTCTGTGTCTAGGTCCTTGAGGAATCGCCACACTGTCTTCAACAATGGTTGAACTAATTTACACTCCCACCAAGAGTGTAAAAGTGTTCCTATTTCTCCACATCCTCTCCAGCATCTGTTGTCTCCAGATTTTTTAATGATCGCCATTCTAACTGGCATGAGATGGTATCTCAATGTAGTTTTGATTTGCATTTCTCTGATGACAAGTGATGATGAGCATTTTTTCATGTTTGTTGGCCTCATGTATGTCTTCTTTTGTAAAGTGTCTGTTCATATCCTTTGCCCACTTTTGAATGGGCTTGTTTGTTTTTTTCTTGTAAATCTGTTTAGTTCTTTGTAAATTCTGGAACAAAGTGGGAGGCGTTACACTACCGGACTTCAAACTATACTACAAGGCTACAGTAATCAAAACAGCATGGTACTGGTACCAAAACAGAGCTATAGACCACTGGAACAGAACGGAGTCCTCAGAGGCAACACAACATATCTACAACCATCTGATCTTTGACAAACTTTACAAAAACAAGCAATGGGGAAAGGATTCCCTGTTTAACAAATGGTGTTGGGAAAACTGGCTAGCCATGGGCAGAAAGCAGAAACTGGACCCCTTCCTGACACATTACACTAAAATTAACTCCAGATAGATTAAAGACTTTAACATAAGACCAAACACCATAAAAACCCTAGAAGAAAATCTAGGCAAAACCATTCAGGACATAGGCATAGGCAAGGACTTCATGACCAAAACACCAAAAGCATTGGCAACAAAAGCCAAAATAGACAAATGGGACCTCATCAAACTCCACAGCTTCTGCACGGCAAAAGAAACAGTCATTAGAGTGAATCGGCAACCAACAGAATGGGAAATAATTTTTGCAATTTACCCATCTCTCTCTCTTTTTCTTAGCACCAACACTGCCAATTACCAATATGACTTCCGACCCTCCCTCCTGACAAAGTGGAATGTATAGGGGTTTCCCAAGCTTATTTGTAATGGAACACTTCTCTCAAGATATCTTAATGATATTAATATACTGCCGAGTGTTCTCTGGGAAATGCTAAATCAAATTCTCACACAGACTCCAAAGTTCCCCTTTAAATGGCTTTAACCCCTATTAGCTCATTAAGACTTTTGTGTTACTGAATATGAGTACTATTTTTAACAGTAAGCTGTTCCTTACCCCACTCCCTTTTATCTATGGATCCAATATTAATTTCAGCAACGTCTTTCATAAAAACCATTAGACTGAAACAAAGTTTGCCTCACAGAGAAAACAACTTTTGCTAGGGGAGGATAGCAGAAACCACGATCCCTTATTTCCACTCAGCTTTAGGTTTCAATATGGATCCTTGTAGGGCAATAAATTATTCTAGAGATAATTTACTTACTTAATTTCACAGCAGTAACACTATGGACTTTCCCTTTATTTCAGTCCATCAAGTAATAGGAAATAATGCACAAACATTTCAAATACAAAATGGTCCTTCCAGAAACCTTTGATTTTAACATCTTAGCTCATTTTGGGCTTACAGGGGAGTTTCAAAAATTCAGGAATACAGAGAATTCCTGTTATTCTTCACTCAGCTGTTTCCCTTGATATAAACAGCTTATAGAACCAAAACACTTTGATGAAAATGAAGAAATTAACCTGGGACAATACTGTTAACTAATGTACAGAGATCATTTGGATTTCACTGATTCTTTTTTTCACTAATATCCTTGTTCTCGTTCCAGGTTCATTCAAATTCTCACACTGTAGGTGGCTATTGTGTTCCCTGTAATCTGTGACAGGTCCTCAGACTGTCCTTGTCTTTCATAGGAGAGAACTGATCAGTCATTTTGTAAAATTCCCTTCAATTTGAGTTTTGCTGGTGTTTTCTCATTAATTGATTGAGGATACAATATTTATATGTATTATCAATTATGTTAAACTTGATTACTCAGTTAAAATGGTCTCTGCTAGGATTCTTCACTGTAAATTTACTCATTGTCCATTGTAATTACTAAATATTTTAAAGAAAGTACTTGGATACTATGCAAATATTCCTGTTTCTCCTTCAACTTTTGCCTGCTCATTTTAGCATCCAACGGTGGCTCTTGTCTATGAAATTGACTGTGACATTCTAATGGTGATTTTCTAATTCCTTAAATCCTTCTATAGTTATTAATTGAAATTCTCCTTTAAGGAAGAGTTGTTGCTTCTCCTTCATTTATTTATTTAGTTACTCATTTGTATCATTATGAATTCATAGCTATTTAATTCTTTGTGTTATAATCCAATATACTTATTTATTGCCTGGCTAAAATTGTTCCAAGCAGAAGCTTTTAATAAACACCAATTAAAAACAACTTTGTCATCCTTTATAGAGTGGTTTAGAGTTTTGCATTTGTAATGGATGAGGTACGGTGAAGTGGGTGGTAGGAATGGAAATGATTTGTTATGGAAGCCCTACTTCTGCTCTGGTTGAATAGTATGCATACTGGAGACAGAACTCTATGCTTATTAGTATTGTGTTCTCCTGTTCTCTCTCCTTTCCCTGCTGATCTATAGAGCCAAATGAGCCAAACGCCAGCAAAAGTCATTCTCAACGGTTGCTGCTCTATGTGCGTAATGAGCACTTGGCCTAGACCTTCGTCATTGTTGAATGCTGGCCATCTAGTAGACTCATAAAACGTTCTCATTTGTGGATGCAGAATTTGTCCTTCTTTTTGCATGTGTGCTCTATTTAGCAAATTAAATGGGTGTGATTGTAAGCCAAATAAATGGTCTCTACTTGGTCATTCCAAATACCTTCTCCCACCCGTCAAAGAGAAGTGGAGTCCCACTTAAACCAGAATGACTTTTCCTTGGCCAATATGTAATGAGGCACCCCAAAACATGCATTCCTATTTAATATTAGAGCTGGGAATCATCAATGCAATCACAAACTTAGCTAATGTCACTTCAAACAGCCTTTTGAGAAGGAATATATTTGAGTATTAAGTCCAGGAAACAAGAATCAGTTTACTTTTTTCTTTTTATGATTTATAGTTTTCATACAACAATTTATCGGTTTAGGTAGAATAAATTTGAAAAGGTAACTTCTCTGGAACTCTGAATAACTTTATCAAGTGAGCGTTTTGACCAGTGGTGCTTTGTTCTACTGGGGCAAGGGCACCCCATATGCTAGGCTCTGTTCTTAAGACTTGACATATGTGAACTCATATAATACCCTAACAATCCTATGATGCATGTACCATTATTGTACCCATTTTACAGATGAGGAAACAGAGATCAAAATGTTAAGCTAATTACCTACGGTCACATAACATATCCCTTAGCCACTAACATATCCCTTAATCATCAATGCATTATATTTGATATTTGATGTATTTTTCCCAATAAGCATGTTCTTTATTTTCTAGGCTTCTCCTTTTTTCCACCACAGCCCCCACTTACTAAGCTTAGTAATGATACCTGTTAATAAGATGGAAATAAGTAAGAAAGAAAATGATTTAGCACTTCCTAAATGCCTGTTCTGAGTGAAAATTGAATCTCTATAGAATCCCTAAGAGTAAGATACTATTAGTAGTTTTAATTTACATAAAAGATGACTGAGACACAAAAAAGCTAAGTAATCTGTGAACTACCACACACTAGCTAGTAAGCAGCAGAACTGTCCTTTGAGTTAGGAAGTGTGATTTCAAAGAATCGCCTCTCTGGCCAATATGAGTTATAGGTTATAATAGTGTCTTAGTCAGTGACATTCCTCTTGGTCAATTTAGAGTCCAATTCGTTTACTCATTCATTCTTTCTTTTACTATTTTCTGAGATTTTGCCCTGCGTCAGACCTGTGCCAAATGCTGGGAAAGGATTGAGGAGGGAATAAGAAAAAGAGTAAGATAAGATATTGGTCTTTAAGGACAGAGACAGCCAATTAAAAAAAAATCACCTCAAATGCTGCTACTGAATAAGTGCTTTGAGAATACCAGAAGGAAGCAACTTACCAGGGCTCGGGAAATGAGCAGGGTTTCATGGAAGAGGTAAGATGTCTTCCAAACATTTAAAGCTAAACGGAGAAGTGTCCAATATGTTGCTAGTGCCAGCAACCACTTGCGCAAAGCACAGAATATCATGGTGTATTAAAAAAACAAAAACAAAAAGCACTGTGGGAGGTTGGAAGTGGTTGGAGTTACAGTTGAAAGTACTTGATTTAAAAAAAGGCGATGGAAGTGAAAAGAAAGAACAAGAGGAAACAATGCTAGAGAAGCAGAGAGGTTTCAGCAGATCATGAAAGGTCATGTAGCAGAATTTGGATTATTTTCCTTTGTGAATAGGTGCCATTGCTAGCGTTAAGAAGAAATAGACACAGGCCTGGACCGGGTATCAGTACACATATGTTTTTTCCCCAGCTTGGCTGTAAACAAGCTCTGTGGAGTGGTTTTTCTAGATGTTAGTTACCTATCGGCAAAGTAAAGACCTAGGCTCATATTATTTCTAGGATCCCTTCCAGCCCTAAAACCATATCTATTTCCATAATTATCCCACTTGCGGCCTTTGTATAGGAAGTGGTCTGAAACACACAGGGAAATAAAAAGCACCACTAGATCCCAGCCTAAGAGGCCAGGAACTTTCGGAGGTAATTGGTAGCATCCGTCATAGACCATCAACATTTACTGCTCCAGAGGTTGGGATTCTGCTGCTGCTGCTGCTGCACAGACTCATACACCTTGGTGCTGCCCAAGATTTATTCCTTGCAATTCTGCAAATTGTTATCCTAATGCCTACAGGGATCAAGTTTCATAACTGTAAGCCACTCTATCAGAGGGCCATTTGGCCCAAGGTATCTTAATTCTTGAAGCAAGATGTTTTATTTAGCCTTCAAGGTTCTCATGGGAAGTGGGAGGCTCTGCATTTAGATGCCTAACATAGTTTTTAAAACTGGGGAGGAAAAAAAGAACTGTCATGCTATTTATGTGTGTGTGTATGTGTGTGTATGTGCGCCTGCGTGTATGTGTGTGTGTGTGTGTGTGTATTAGGAACTATGGTATATACATTCATTCCTTTTCTGAAGTACCCTTATGCAGTATATAGGATGACCAATATTTGGTTTTTATTCAGCAAATATTTAATGATCTATTTTAGAGAACACTCACAATTACACACACACACACACACATACACACACACAGATCGAGGTCTAGATATAAAGCTTCCTCTTTTCCAGGGAAAATAACTTAGTTGAAATGCATCCCATACTTGTACCTGCTGTGCTAGATGCTTTTTTCTCCAAGGTCGTATATAAGTAGGCATCTGCAAAATAAAAATGCCTGTGAGACTTTCCCCACTTCCTTTGCTTTCTGTTCTTTCAGTGGAAAAAAATCTGCCAGAAAGTGAGAAAATATTAGAGAATGCCAAGAAAAATTTCTTCCTGTTCAATTCCCGTGAATTTGAGAGCAATCATTCAAGAAGGTCTCTCTCCTTGGGACACCAGATTCTCAGAGGAAAGGTCCAAGGTGATCTTATATGTGCCGTCAATTCAGAACATCCAGGCCCCAACATCCTGGGCAGTCTGGTGTAGCAGTTCCAATCACCACTTTGGGGAAAGTATGAGAAGGCTGATACCACATCTCCGATTTCACTCATAAAGCACATTAGAATCATTTCTGGTTATTCTGTTTCCAGAACTTGCGTCTTTTTTTTTTATTTCCTAGTTTTTGTTCCCTCTAGTTCTACATAAGACTTCCTGCCCTGTAAGTGATGGAGACCTAAATCCACAAAGTTCCACAGCCACCCCATGTGCTTTATCCCTTTATACCACAATCTGGAGTCCTTTCCTTTTGTATCTAATTTATTCACCTGTTCTCATTTCCTGAGCTCTCTTTCAAGGTGACAGGTGCTTTGTAAATTTACTACCAAGGTTCCCAATTATTTTAATTGTGTGGCTGAAAGGCTAATGTGAACACTCAAGCTTACTTTCTGCTGGCTGCTGAACAAAAGAAAGCAAGCTTTTTGTTTGTTTTCCTTCATTGTAGTCTTGCTCTTCTCCAGTAAGTTTTGATAAAAGGAAGGTATGATAATAATGAAGTGCCAAACTCTCTCCAAAAGCATTCTTGTACAAATGGCATAAACATAATGCTAGAACTATGTTCTTGCTTGAATGCTCACTTTGTTTCCTGAACAGCATGGAACACCTAGTGAACACCTACTCCTATTTTAAGTCCAAACTCAAGGTCTTCCTCTTGACCTTGACATCCCCAGAGGATCCCACTCCTTTCCTCCAGGAGGCTTCAGCGCTTTGTATGCACCGCCCTGATTGTGGTTTGCACCAGTTGGTCATTGGATGCTTGCTTGTTTCCTTTCCAGACGGCTTTCTCAAGTGCAGGGGTTATGCTTAAAGACAATTTCTGTCCAAAATATAAAGCGTATCATTTGGCCACCTAGAAGGTACTCAGAGGAGAAAGACTGATAGGCTGCTTCAATAAAGAAATGCAGGAATAGCTGGATCCATAATCAATAGGAAGCAATTTGAATTATTCCAATCCTGAAGAAGAAACTTAGCTATATTCAATTTGATTACTTCTGCCTGGTATTTCCCTCTTCTTTTGAAAGCAGGAAGTGATGATTCCCCAAAACTGTAGGTGTCGTTTTTTTCCCTCCAACTTCCAGTCTAGCAAAAGCCCTGTCATTCTACGCCTGTCCTCAGAATATTGATCTATAGGGAATTTGATCATCACTCATTCCATTTCATTTCTTTTGTAGCATCTATCTGCTCATCTAAATCAGGACTTTGCTCCTGGGCAATTTTAGAAATGAGGACAAAATATATTTCTTAAATCTAGCTCTGGAATTTATTCTTTTCTTTCTGGCAGGAACCCATTTTCAGTAGACATAGGGCTTTGTGTTTGAATGAAGGACATGCAGCTATTTCTGACAACTGGAAATGTGGACAAACAGGAAAAGAGCAACAGCCAAAGGGACTGTGCAGGGAGAAAGCGCCTGGGACCGTCTATTGCACACCCTCTCCCTTCAAATGCCTGCTTACACACTGGTCACAGTGTCCAACGCTATTTTTCTTTCTTTATTTCTTTTTCTTTTTTTTTTTTTTTAAGACACAATCTCGCTCTGTTGCCCAGGCTGGAATACAATGGCCCTATCTAGGCTCACTGCAACCTCTGCCTCCTGGGTTCAAGTGATTCTCCCACCTCAGCTTCCCGAGTTGCTGGGATTACAGGCATATAACACCATGCGTGACATATATATATATATATTAGGTATTTTGGGTAGTGTCAGGCTTTCATCATATTGCCCAGGCTGATCTGGAACTCCTGAGCTGAAGTGATCCACCTACTGTGGCTGCCCAAACTGCTGGAATTCCAGGCGTGAGCCACTGTGCCCAGACAGCCAACACTACTTTGTTTTCCATGTCAGAGCCTAAGAATCGCCTCAGAGCTTCCTGGCTTGCACATTGAAGGGCTCTTCTCTCCAATTGCTATCTACATTTCGAATTAGCACCCAGGTCTTTCTGATGCAGACATTTTCCATTCCTACTTGGAGCAACTCCATTCTTTAATGTGCCAAGAGTAAAATCATCAGCTGCTTTTGGCGTCAGTATCTCCATTTCAATCCTTCAACCACTTTCCTCCGGCCAAAGGTCTTCAAAGCTTACTGCCCTTTTATTCTTCTTTCACCTTCACTTTTCAAAACCTTTTTGTTTCTTATTCTCATTCTCAGACCCTTGACAAATGTCCGACTCTGATCTGAGACTCTGCAAGAAATCACATAATTCGGCATATCATTATTACAGAAGTATGGTTTTTAACTTCTACAAAATCTCAATTTGGGGGAGCGTTTTTAAATAAAAAGCCTTGTTTTTTCCTCATTTTTCTATGGGTGGAAACTCCAGATATTCATAAATTTTCTCAATTTTCTACTGGTTCATTTCACAGAACTTGAACCTGGCCCCCATTAGTTTCAGGAACATAGATAGAGTTCAAGATTAAATCTTTGCATTTTCCTTTCCTTTCCCCCAACACCAAACAAATTCATTTGGCAAACATTGACTACTGCCTCCCCCTCTTCCATAAGCATTTATATATGAGCTATAGAAGAAAAAAGTCTCTAAGTTGCCTTTTTCTTTTAAAAACTGACTTCTTGATCTAAAAGTTAAATAAAATCATTTTAGGAGCTGCTCTACAAATTTACCTTTTTTCTGTACTTGAACATTTTTTCCAGTTCTGCTTTATTTTTTTCTGTGAACCTTATAAATATGCTCATCCTCCCCTTAAAAAGAAAGAAAATAAATTTTTCTGCTGACTCATCAAGCTATACCTCCATTGATTTTCCTTACTTCAATACCAATTTTTTAAAAGGAAATATTATTGCTTTCTTCAAATCTTCTCTCATTCATTCCTTAATCTCTGTCTGACTCTCTCAGTCACTAAAATGAAACTCATTCCATTGAAACCACCAATAAAAACTGAAGTGTTAACTGTCAGCCTCATTGAAGAACTTATACAATTTGAACATGGAAGTATAAAACTTATGTAGCTTGATGCCGGGCGCAGTGGCTCATGCCTGCAATAACAGCACTTTGGGAGGCCAAGCTGGGCAGATTATGAGGTCAGGAGTTCAAGACCAGCCTGACCAACATGGTGAAACCCTGTCTCTACTAAAAATACAAAAATTAGCCAGGTGTGGTGGCACATGCCTGTAATCCCAGCTACTCAGGAGGCTGCGGCAGGAGAATTGCTTGAACCTGGGAGGCGGAGTTTGCAATGAGCTGAGATTATGCTACTGCACTCCAGCCTGGGTAACAGAGAGAAACTCGGTCTCAAAAAAAAAAAAAAAAAAAACAAAAACTTAGGTAACTTAAAATGTTCACCTTTCTTTATTTTTTAGTGAGAGGATTGACTCTTCCCTCCTCTTTGACCATTCCTTCATGTGTCAGAGATTGCTAGAACTCCACAATATCTAAATTCAACTCTTCTTCCTGGGCACGCAAGTAGGCCACAACTGTCAAACTCCCTGCAATTCCATATGGCCACGGGACTGAGTTCTGGCATGAAAATGTGAGTGTAAGTTATATGAGCCATTTTATAGACCTGGTGTATAAAAACCTCCCCCATGTAATTCTTACTATTTTCTTTACTGAATGTTGAAATGGGGAGGTCTCTGATGACTTAAAGGAAATGATACGCCAAGAGGAAAAGAAGTTTCCTTGAGTATCAGTGCCAAGCATAGTCTTCCTGTTGGCCTGTACTTCATGCTGTCATGAGCAGCTCTTCCTCCAAGTGTACCCAGACGATCACTGCCATGTCTCATGCTACCCTAGTGCTTAGTGATCCAACAGGTTTTTCTGAAACACCATAAAATTTATGGTTTAGAGGGTCAAACAATGTAATAGGAGCATCAATGAGGTTCTAAATTTAAGTATTTTTTTTAAAAGATAAATATGTTTGGCCCCTTGTATTAATCAACGTTCCCTAGAAGGACAGAAATAATGGAATATATATATATATATATTATATATAATATATATAATATACAGATATATATAATATCTATAATATACAGATATTATATATAATATCTACATATAGAGAGATATATTCAAATCTATATATATATCTATATATAATATATATTATATATATTATTATATATAATAGCTATCTATATCTATATAATCTCTACATATAATATATATATAAAATAAATGGGAGTTTATTAAGTATTAACTCACAGAATCACAAGGTCCCACGATAGCCCATCTGTAGGCTGAGGAGCAAGGAGACCCAGTCCGAGTTCTAGAACTGAAGAACTTGGAGCCTGATGTTCCAGGGCAGGTAGCATTCAGCATGGGAGAAAAATGTAGGCTGGGATGCTAGGCCAGTCTCTTTTTTCACATTTTCCTGCCTGCTTAGATTCTAGCCGCACCGGCAGCTGATTGAATTGGGCCCACCCAGATTAAAACTGGGTCTGCCTTTCCCAGGCCACTGACTCACATGTTAATCTCCTTTGGCAGCACACTCACAGACACACCCAGGATCAACACTTTGTACACTTCAATCCACTCAGTGTTAACAATCACACTCCTATTTTCCAAATTTATTTGTATTTGAAATAAAACCATCATTTAATACCCACTAATACCCAGTCTATGCTATGGAAAATGATAAGCTAAAGTTAAAATAAGCTTCTTACTCTTCCCTGAGAGTGAACTTTTTCTCACCACTTGACCTGTACGGTGCTGTTTCTCTTCCCTGAAACCCGCTTGCTCTAATGTCTACTTTGTCAATGCATATGCATCTGTAATCAAGCCTATGGATCCTGGGTCTATCCATTTCTAGCTTTGCAACTCTGGATGAATTATTTCAACTCTTTGAGTTTTATTCCTCATCTCTGAACACTGGAATAATAATATCTACTTGACTGGGTGATAGTGGAATTTAATAAGATAGTGTTCTTCAAAGTAGCAAGCACATAGTCAAGAATAAATATACCTGCGTTTCCTTTTATTTAATGTGAGGTAGTGTAGTGAGGATTAAATGAGATTGATAAGCATGCAGTGACCTCTCAATGTGCTAAACACTTTTTTTAAAAGTGTTTCCTTATTGATGGAGTGTCCTCCTATAACCAAATATACTAATAGCCATATTCACCTCCTATAACCTCCGTTTAAACCAATATGAAACAAATCACGAAAACTTGGAGTAAACCCTTCAGTGCATCTGCATTTTTCTCCTAATGGAATGCATATCAGTCAATGTGGCTAACAAGGCCATTTGCAATGAGCCAGGAGGATGATAGATGTACTGAAATTCTGATCCTCTCTACTCTCATAGCCTGAGGTGGCTGATTACCCAGAATGGTGCCTTCAGCTACAAACAGCCTCTTTTATACTCCAGAATGGCATATAAGTGTTATTATCTTCCGTGAGTTCCATCAACCATTCCGTGGGTTTTCAAATTCTGGGTCTTTGAGCTTTTTGCTCCCTCGGTCTGAAAATAGCTTTTCCTTTAGTAATTTCCCAGTGGATGCCTAACCTCTCCTCAGCCATCAGGGTTCATCGCTGCCACTGTTTCTTCTGGCAGGCCTTCTCTGATGACCTTGTGCAACATCTCCAGACAGCATTAGGTGCCTCTTTTTCAAAGCCCTCGTACCATGTGCCTGACTCTGCACTGAGTATCACTGCAGAGCTCTGTAATTGCCCGATTCTTTGCCTGCCTCTCCTCTAGACCCTGAGCAACTTGAGGTCAGGGCTGATCTGTTTCACACTCTATTCCTAGCACTCACCAAGTACCTGTCTTGTGACCAGTACTCAAACCATATTTGTGAAATTAACACATAAATACAAAATATTTCGGTAGCTTCAGGAAAAAAACATATTTCTAACATGAAGCGATCTGGAAGCACTGCAGTCCAAGAAAAAAAATCAAGTGAAGCAGATTTCAGGATACAAACAGCTGTGAGACTCCTTGTTTCTCAGCAAGACAGTGCAGCCAATATGGAGAAGCTTGTTTTCCCTCTTTTGGCGTCCGGAGGATGAACCATTCTCATGGTTGTGCATTCTGTGTAATTAATATAGTAACTTGCTTGAGAGTCCTTCTAAATCATGGGTCACAAATGTTTCCTGTACAGGACAAGATAGGAGACATTTTAGGCATTTGTGGCCATAGAGGTCTACCGAGCTAGTCATCTTTGCCATTTTGGCATGAGAAGATTCATAGACAACACATAAACAAATGAACATACCAATGTTCAAATAAAGCTTTATTTAAAAATACTAGTGATGGATCCGACTTGGATTACAGATTATAGTTTGCTTATCCCTGTGCTAGGTGAAAGATTCTCAGCCTATGCATGGGAGGGGCTGCTTGTATTGCTCTTCTACAGTCTGTTATCACCAAACCCAAAACCGTATTTATAGTCACTATTTTCAGGAGGCCTAAAAAACTAATTGATATTACTCTCCATTGTCATAGTAAAGCATATTGCAAGCAGTAAATGTCATGTGTATAAATATTCTTTCTTACAGACAAACAAGGCCAAACGGTTTCATTCCTCACACGGTAACTCTGAGGAGCCAAACTACAGAACTGCGTGAACTCTGGGCTCATTCCACGACTGGGATTTTAGACCTGGACCTCCTGCTCAGTTTGTCCTGAGGCACAGCTTATTAAGCTACCTTCATAAGAAAACGAGTGTGAAAAAGAAACTGTCCCACCACACCGGGACACTTCAGAGTGGTAAAGGAGAAAGAATTTGGTAGTTAGGAGAAAGAACTCATTGGAGAGAATTAGTGATGTTTTATGAACCCCTCCCCTTGTGGCAAGGGGGAACCTTGCAACTTTACCACCCTAAGGCACACGTGTGTGTGTGCGTGTGCGTGTGTGTGTGAGAGAGAGAGAGAGAGAGACAGAGAGACAGAGAGAGAGAGACAGAGACAGAGAGAGAGAGAGAGAGACAGTATATGTGTGAGCACTTACACAGGTGGTGGCTGGGGTGGGGAGAAGAAGAAATTTCCGAAGGAAGACTAGGAAAGCTCCAAAATCTGTTTTCTATGTTGAGGAGACACAGATGTCATAGGGCAGGTTTTATGAGAAAGCTAAACCCCAGTGTGGACCTGGACCTGACTCCCACTTGGAAACTCAAGGAAACTTGAATTCACAGGTTGGGAGGCCAATCCAGGGCAGTGCTGTGGTCCTGGAGTTCCCTCCCTCAGGGACTCTGTTACGGGAGAAGTGGCAAAGTATTTCTTGTTCACTTGAAATCATTTGAGTGCTTAACTCCTGAGGGACCCAGAATGGAACCTTCTTTCCAACTTGTCCACAGACTGCTTAAGGAGGCAGCTGAAAGCCGAAAGGAGGCATGCCACAAAAGGGTAGGAGTGAAAAAGGAGCTGCTACAGAGAAGGCCTTGCAGGGAACTACCAGTGATCTCACAGCATTATTAATCTGCAGGATCCAGAGAGAATGAAGCTTGACCAGGTAGGCTGGATACCCTTACCTCTCTCCTGTCCCCTCATTATGGACACACACTTAGAGGAGAAAAACAGCAGCTCACAAGGAATGCAAGAGGTGAGCAGGAAAAGAAGAGGGAAATGACATCTGTGGCCTCTGATTCATACTGAATCTGTTCTGAGCTGGGCAAAGAAATAGTGAACCCTACGTGAAGTTAAAGCTTTCATTCTCACCCTCAACTGGGCAGTCTAACTACTACTTTGAGACTCCATGACTTACAGTGTCAACACCATTGAAGAGTAATGGGATCTGCTGGAGTTTTATTCTGGAGCAGGGAAAGCTTGCTTGCCCCAAACACATGAACAACACTTTAGAGAAACTGGGAGACAGATAAAGAACTGGCTCTTGATCACAATCTATGTATTATTACTGTATCATCACACGTTTCTTTAAAGAATGAGACAATTGTCAAATAGACTAATTTCTATAACACCGTGCTAGTCAACATGAGTTGAGCATTTGCTATTTGCAAGTACTGTATTGGATGCCAGCAAGAATACAAAGAACGGGATATTAACCTTACCCTCAACTAGTGTTAATGACATCGCAGAGATGATAACATATTTAAGTAAAAAGTGTCCCTAAGAAATGATTCTTCCTCTCCAGTCTCTAAACTCTTTGAGGGTCAGAAACATGTGTTTCTCCAGCTCCAAATGCAACATTGACGGAGAATATACAATAAGCAGTCAAGGAATGTTTGAAAAATGAATGAATAACTGTTATGTCATACAAGAGATTTTAAGATTGTTTAAAATACAAGGCAATAGAAATCCTGGAATTATAGTGCAGTTCCCTAAAAACAGATGTTTGGTTTCAATGACATGTGATTTTCATTTCTAACTTGTAGATAATGGACCAAAGGAACCTTGGGATTTTGCATGATAAAAGCTCTTATTAAAAGCCATTTACACGAAATTGGCCTTTTAAAAAAGACTTTTTTTAAAAAAAAAGTCCTAAAATACTATATTATCTTTCTTGTTTGGCTTTTTAATGAGAAATGGGTGATTATGAAATGCTTTTCATTAGAGAATTACCATTTATCTTATCATAATGTTTACTCTCTTTTCATGAGTTTTATGTTTTTTTACTGCTGAAGAAAAAGCTCAGAAACTCAACTGCATGAAATAACGGTTGATTTTTACATCCAAATGACTGTATATTTTCTCTATGATTCTGATGTTTTTTTAAGTTAGTTAATGTCAAGGGTCTTGGTGGAGTCGACTGTTTTGTGCTGCCGTGCTCTAAATAAGACCTGATAGTAATTTAGCCCCACACATGTTGTTAACTTCTTTTCAAGCACATCACTACAGCTCCTAAAATGTAACTCAATTTGCCATCTCAGAAGAGGTTCTGGGAAGAGAACTCATTGTGGGAGCGGGGGTGGGGCAGGGAGGAAGAGAAAAAAAATGGATCCAGTAAAGAGCAAAAGAAAAACAATCCTCCCCAAACACCCCTATACCAGACAGAGTGAAGAATGTGCGCTTTGGCCTGACTGCTGCTCTAAGGAAAGGGGAAATGTCTGAAAATAAACACACCCATTTAGATGCAGCTGGAAAAACGAAGTCAGGTTAGAAGGCCTGACTCCAAAGAAAATAAGTTTTTAAAACTTCTCTGGGGGATGTCTCTCTTCTGCACTCAGTGCTGAGATATGTCTTTCATACATCTGCCTTTCTCCCAATTAACAGATGCTGGGCACAGGATAGAGAGGGGGGAAAATGCCCCTTTTTCCTCCAGAGAACCAAGGTGGCATGGACTTCAGATTCTGGCTGACCGGGGCCCCAGTTAACAGCTACTTTTCTAGTACAATAACGGATTTATCCAGTAGGGGAAGGCTTTCTTATTAAGCAAAAATGCATTCTCAATTGGCTAGTGCTTCTCCGCTGATGACAGATTTAGAGGTGTGTTAATGTATAATGGCAATTCTAAGATGTAATTATCTTTTAAAAATATATTTCTGGTTATGAAAGATGTACATACATAATAATACAAACAGTTATTAGAGACTTCTTATGCTCTATGCATAGTTCTAAGTACTCTTCATTAGCTTGTTCAGCTCTCAATACAACTCTGTGAAATAGACGCTATTATTTATTCATATTTTTTGGACGAGGGAATGGAGAGACAGGAGGTTTAATGTACGACCAGGGTCATAAAGCTGGTAAGTGATAGAACTGGCATTTGAACCCAACCCAGGTATTCTGGCTCCAGAATCCATCTTTCTATTCTCTACATTTAATATATTAGTCATATAAATGTCAGGCTTTTACACTTCATGACAACGAGGTTTAAAAAACAAATGGTCAGCCATATAACTGACATGTCCCACTTGATTGGTTTGGGGTGTGAATTAAATCACATATCTTTTAATTACCAACGACAATAACTCAATGCCCTTATCAGGCCACAGAAAGACATCCTTCCTTTTTCTCTCCAAGTCAACTGCATTCCCTAAAGATGCATACTCATACAATCATTCTTGATCAAGGTTCCCATTTGAGCAGCAATAATGGTTCTGTCTGGAGACTCCGTGCTACTAAAATCCCCGTCAGGAGCTGGTTATTTCAGAACAGAAATCATAGCTTACCCTACTGTCACTGTGAAAACATCTATGTGTCAAAACCAAAGAACTGTGGCCATTGACAAGGAGTTTATCATGATGGTACCAAGACAGAACCTACTAGGACCCACTGGGGTAAAATGGCAAATATTCTGTCATTGTCAAGAAAATCATTGGTGAAGCAGGCTGGAGGCAGGTGCCATATTGCTTTGCTCGTGCCTCTGCTGAAGTCACTGTGCTCTCTCAGGGAGTGAAGCAGTAATGAAGAAAAGACTCTGTTCTTTGGTTATGCCACACTGAGTTCTTCCCAGGATTCTGTTCTCTTTATTATGACACTTTATTTAAAATTTATATGCAATGACAGTAATGACAAAGTGTGTCCATAATGCCAAATGGCCAGGTTAAGAGAATCAGCAATTCCCCATGATTATCAGGCCGAGATGTACAGCGTAGGTCAACAATTCAAGCTACTCAATCATTTGCTATTAAGTTTTCTTATGAGAAAGAGCCGTGGAGATTAGTGTCTTTTATTGCTCACTGAATTTACTTTAGGACTATTTCAATCTTGAGATAGGTTGTATTAATCATAAGTCTCAACCAGAAAAGGAATAGCACTCCAGAGAGGCTTTTTCTCTCAAGAGGCTCCCTGACTCCCATGAAATCAGCCCTGCCTTTCCCAATATCCTTGGATTTCTGAGTACCAAGGCATTCGAGGGAGGGGGTGCATTTGTCAAAGTATGTGCATGCTTTGTTTTGATGCTAATCTTCTCTATGAGCACGGATAATTATTTTAGGGGACACTGATTAAATTTTATGGAATAAGGTGGGTTTTGATTTCTTGCTTTTTAGCTAGTAGGTATATCAGCTTTTGTTTATGGGAGTAAAATGCTTTAACATATACTGTTAGGTGAAGAAAGAACCATGTGGCTACATTGCTGAGCTGGGTTTAGAGAGCTTCCCTAAAAATTGAAGAGACAGACAGGAAGATACAGAAAATTACAGATTACTAGAAGCAGAAACCCAGAGTAGTTGCCAGTAGCTATAAGAATACTTTAAACGATAACTGATGAATTGCTGGGTGCTCGCTATAACTAGTTTGAGACAAAAATTCGGAGGGGACAGAGTCCTAGGGCTGACCCCACACTTGAGAATTTTACCTCCAGGTAACTTCCTATTAAATTCTCACTGTGAAGAAAATCTTGTTATGCTTCTATCAAAAGGAGAGCAAAATAGTACCTTTGAAGTACATCCAAAGCTCTCTGTTCTCCTTAACAAGGCCTTTGCTTTCAAGGAAAAGTATTTTTATCAAAGCCCCACCAACATGCGTTGAAGGAAGCACCCAACTCCAGGCCCACTTAGCCTTCCATATAGAAGAGAAAGATCCAAATCCAGCCTTCCCTAGTCTTCTACATGAGGGAAGGGAATTACCCAACTCAGAATCACTGAAAGACTGAAACCTGATGACAGAACTATAGAATTCTGCTCCTCCCTTAATACTTACAACCACATCAGTTAGTTCTATATAACATAGAATCATAGCTAAAGAACTTCAAAGCCCAGGTACCATTTAAGGAGGCTTTAGGAAAACTCGAAAACAAAACAGGAGAGAAAAACAAGGACACTAGGTATAATTTTGGCCTCTGAAACCACAGCTTACAGCAAACAGTATGCTAACTCCTAGCCAGATAAATGTAAGACTGTACACTAAAGGTGTGGCTACCCAATCTCCATTTCAGCCTCAAATTTAGAGTGTGCCCCTTTGTACTACCCATCTGTAATAGTGTCTTTCCCAAATCAGGTCCACCCAGAGCCTCAAAAAAAAAATGACATTATCTGGAAATAGGGGCCTTGCAGATGCAATTTGTTAAGATGAGATCACACTGGATTACGGTAGGCCCTAAATCCAATCACTCGTGTATTTATAAGAAGAGGAAAAAGAGATTCAGACACAGAGACACACAGAGAAGAAGACATGTAAAGATAAATGCAGAGATTGGAGTGATGTGTCTATAAGCAAGGAACACCAAAAATTGTTGGAAGTCACCAGAGGCTAGGAAGCGGCAAGATGGGTTCTTTCCTAGAAAGAACCTTCAATGTTGCCCATCTTACTTGCAAAAATGATGCACTGACATCCAGTTAGACCCTGTTCACTTTCTGCATAAGAGCAAGGCAAACTACCAGAAATGAAGGCTCACCACTGGAGCTAAGCAGTGGTCTGAAAGACGCAGTTATCACCAGACACATCCCTTCCAAGGGGTGACTCAACTGGAAGCATATCATTCCTTTATAGAGGGATGAGAAGCCATCGCCAATGAACACTAATTTTGTCTTTACTTTGACTATGACACTCACTTATTCTTTTGTGTTTACTTTTAATGGGATTTGATCTGGTCAAACCAAGAAATTTGGGAAAGTTTTTGAAGAGTAAGTCAATTTACAAGACAGTGCAGAGATCATTCTATAAGCAGTAACCAGGCATAGTTGTAGGCTCTGGACATTCAAAAGTGAAAAAAAAAGCACTTTAACTGAATGAGATGCTTCATTTTACCTGTACTGGAATACCCTCCCAATGCAGACTACATGGGCAACACATGATGAAGGCCTGGATAGAAAGGCCCCATGGTGATTCAGAAGCCGGGGAAAGATACTAGGTTTTTCTCCATGCCTCATGAGCCTTTTTTCTCCACTAATGTTCATGGGAATACACATTCAGCTCACCAACTGGCTCTATGCCCTCCACAGTTAATAGTGAGTAAAAGTATGATATCTTTGAGTTAGGCAATCCTAGACTTTACTCCTGGTTGACCATGGCACTATAACGCAGATGTTAATAATGCAGATGTTAAAACTTAGGTTCTGTACATGACTGTCTGAATTTAAATTCTGGCTATGTCACCACTGACTTTGAAACCCTGATCAAGTTACTTCTCTTACCAGTCACTCGTTTTTTTAATCAGAAAATAAGAAGAATATTAATGCTTTTCTCAGAATTATTGGGAATATTAAGCACATCTACATATCAAAGAAACTTGAGATAGTGTTTGGCCCTTAGTCAACACTCAATAAATGTAACATTATGAAGAAGGAAGAGGAGGAAGAGGAGGAGGGGGAGAAGGAGAAGAAGAAGGAAAACAGCAAAGGCTTTTTACAAGCTGAGTCATTAAAACAAATTGTTAAACTCATTCAGACTAGCTCCTTTAACTGTAAAACTGGAGATAGCACCACTTATACTTTTGATATAATATAAATATAAAAATGTCTTTGATATACCATGAAATACATTATGTGAAGCCTTCTAAAATTAAAAAAAAAAAGAAATAGCTATTCTAATGAAAAATTGCCACTTTATAATGTTTCTTTCCTCTTGTGTTGCAAGTCCCTTTGCCAATCATATGCAACAGAAAGCTGTAAGGCTGGCCCAATATAGCCAGGCCTGCTGATTTTCCAAGAGAAAATGGAAATATTTGTCTTTGCACAACGCTCTCCCACCCCTAACTGCCAGTATTCATGTTGGTAATCATGTTGAATTGAAGAACAAACAAATCAAGCTTTGGTACCCAAAATAAGCCATGACCTTCTGATAGCCACCTCTATTCTACACAAGTTGGTGCTAGGCTTGTAATCAGTTATACAGCAAGCACTTAAATCTATGTATCATGCATGAAAAAGGAACAAATAGAAAGCAGACATAAGATTACTCTTTCCTATTCAAAGCATATAGAATATAACTTTGTATTCCTACAGGCTAGTACATATAATCCCTGGTGCATGGTAGTCACTAAATAAATATTGATTGAAAATATCATAAAATTCTATCTTGGCCAGGCATGGTGGCTCGCATCTATGATCCCAGCACTTTGGGAGACCGACACAGTAGGCCAATTGGTGTCAGGAGTTCAAGACCAGCCTGGCCAACATGGTGAAATCCCATCTCTACTAAAAATACAAAATTTAGCTGGACGTGGTAATCCCAGCTACTTGGGAGGCTGAGGCAGGAGAATCGCTTGAACCCAGAAGGTGGAGGTTGCAGCAAGCCGAAATCATACCACTGCACTCCAGCCTGGACAACAAAGCGAGACGCTGTCTCAAAAAAAAAAAAAAAAAAAAATCTATCTGTATAATATCAGAAATATCCAAAGTAATGATTGTCAATCAACAGCACATAAGCAGCCTAAGAATAAGTAAAATATCCTAAACGCTTTTCTGACATCTGACACTTCTCTGATATTCATTCACTCAAACAAACATTCACTAGTCATCTACTCTTTACCAGGTGATGAGCTGAAAGGTACTTCGCTAGGTCGCATTGAGCATTTACAAGAGCAACAAAGAAGCCAGAGTGGTTGAAAAGGAGAGATCTGGAAGAGATTCAACTGTATGGAGCCTTGCAGACTGCTGAAAGAACAGTTTTCTTGTTTTCTCTAGATTACACGGGGAAGCCATTAGGAAGTTTTGACCGACCTGATTTAAGAGAAGCACATTAGCGCTCTTGTTGAGAATAGACCCTGGGGGCAAGTAGGGAAGCCCAGCACCTAGGCGAGATGGTTTTGCAGTAACACACAGAGGTGATGATGGAGGTGTGGACCGAGAAGGTAGCAGTGGAGGTGGTGAGATGTTGATAGGTTTCGAATTTACTCTTCAAATATAACCATCAGGATTTGCTGCTAAATTGCATGTGGGAATGAGACAAGGAAGAAAGTGAACAAAAGTAGCCCCCCGAAGATTTTTGATCTGAGCAACTGGAGAGCTCGAGTTCCCACTCACTGAAATGGAAAAAGCTGCAGGAGGGGCAAGTTTAAGGGGTGAAATCAGTTTAAATTTGATATGCCTATTAGTTATCCAAGTGGTGATGTCGAGTGGGCAGCTGGATATATGAGTCTGGAGTTCAAGGAAAAAGTCTGGGCTGCAGATATTAATTCGAGAGTTGTCATCATATAGATGGCATTTAGAGCCATGAAGCTGGATGACTTCATCGGGCAGTAGATGTAAAGAGAAGAGGGAGACCCAACCCAGCCCTGTCTCCCTTCCTCCACCAAGTTGTTTCATGTTCATTTTTATGCTGCATTGTAAGAGTGATAAATAAGCATTTTGCACTTTGCAGTCTTTTGTGAGTCCAAAGAGACTATTTTAATGTTTTAAGATGTAAGCAATTTGGTGACACAGCGTTCTTTAGTCTAATGCAAATGTTACAAGATTATTAAGGCATATGGAGAAAAGATGAAAGTAAGCTTGCTTATTTAGAATAGATTTATTTTCCTGTCTCCTTTGACACACAAATGGAGAACTGGGAGTAATATTTTTCCTAACCATTCTTAATCTCTGAAACTATAAGACATTAGCATTGTACTTGAATATAAAGTGGATGCTTCCTGAATTATAGTGGCCTTTTAAGATCTAAGAAGAAAATAGTGGCAGTATTCCATGTCTTTAATTTTCCTGTCACAAAGGTATTTAGACTTGGATCTTGAATATGATAGCTTTCAAAAAGAAAAATTAAATTTCACCATCAGTAAGTTAAAAGCTATGACCTTGTTTTGTGTTAGTTTAAATCTAATTATTAACACAATAACAAAGTTGTCTAAATGAACTGTACTTCACCGAGTTTCAATCTCTCTGGATGACTGTGGAGAAAATAGTCAAATTTCTTATGGAAATTAGCAATTTCTCATAACATACAAAGGGATGCCTTCTAGTCTTTAAGCCAGCGCGTTTGGCCTTTTTCCAATTTTTATTTGTAAAAAGATTGAATGATTTTAATTAATATTCACAAAGCAGTAAAATTAGAAACACGAAATCAAAAATACAAAATAGTTAAACTGCAGAAACTTTCCTAAGCACATTAAAAATTAAAAGCATTTCTGAATTCTAAAACGTAGCATGGAAGATTTTATGTGATTTGATCAAAACTGAGCAGTATCTTATTACTATATAATACCCAGAGCATGGAATGAGAAACAGAAAAATCTATGGTGCTCTCCACTCCCCGTCAATTACTTTTGCGGAATAAATGTGACTCTCAATCCACTTGACAAACTCCCTAGACAGAAAATGGTATTGATCAGAAATGTTCCTTAAATCATGTATGGGGTTAAAATATACTACAGGAAGGTAATGAGAGAAGAGATAAAGAGCTAACGAGATGGAGTTTTTATGGGAACTGCAATGTGGATCATTTGAAATATGGTGACTAAGTCTACTTTGAAGTTAGAAATATATTAACTCCCAGCCCTAGGAATTCACAGGAACCAGAATGTTTACACTAGGTGTGCACACTATCCCTCATTTCCTTCTTGAACCAGGTGCTGAGGAGGGGTTAGAAATGGAAGTGTCAACAAAGCCATCTTTTCATTTCTTGAGCCTTTAGCAAGGGGAGAGCCAGGTTCAGGGTTGGGATTTGAGCTTGTCAGTCTAAACACGACTTCCTACAAGAGAATAAAAACAGTTGCTTCGTTTATGTTTCATTAACAGCCATACCCCTGCCTTACTCACACTTAATCAAGGTCCTTTACAGATTCTGGGACGGGGGAGGACTTAAAAGTTGCCTTCTCCTCTGGGATATGCTCAAAATCCTCCATTAACATGGCCTGTGGATTTACGTGAACTATTTTAAGTCAACTCTGGTGTGCTGGGAGCCGCCTGCTGCCCGTATTGACCAACACTCTGATTCACAGCTTTAATGCAATGTCTGTGTGCACTGGAGGCTTGTTTTTTTGCACCTTCTTTTCAAAGATTAGGCAGTTTTAAAAATCCATATTCCACTAAGAATGCAATTTAAATCCTCTTCTGTGACATAAGACAGTTTTTTTTGTTATTTTCCACTAATGTGATTACAGTGTAAAAAATAATAATAACCCCTTTCTTAGGTCGGCTGTCTTAGTCAGTTAGGTCTGCTATAACCGAATACATAATGCTGGGTGACTTAAGCAACAAACCTTTATTTCTCACAGTTGTAGAGGCTGGAAGTACAAGATCAAGACATCAGCAGAACGGGTATCTGGTAAGTGCTCTCTTCCTGGTTTGCAGACAACTGTCTTCTCATTGTATCTTCATATGATGCATTCGTCAGGGTTCTCCATATACATTAGGGGAATTGGCTCACATGATTATAGAAGCTGAGAAGTCCCACAATAGGCTGTCTGCAACCTAGCGACACCGGATGCCAATAATAATGGTTCAGTCCAAGTTCAAAAGCCTCAGAACCAGGGAAGCTGATGGTGTAATTCTCAGTGCAAGTCCCAAAGCCTGGGAACCTAGGACCACCGGTGTAAGTATTGGAGCCCAAACGTCAGAGAGCCTAGAGTTCTGAGGTCCCAGAGCAGGAAGAAGAAAAAAAGAAGAGGGTTGCAGCTCCAGGAGGGAGGGAGGAAATCGTCTTTCTCCTGCCTTTTTTGTTCTATTCCAGCCTCCTGCCCACCTTGAAAGTGAATCTTTTCCACTCCTTCAACTGAATAACAGGCCAGTCTCCTCTGAAAACACTCTCAAAGACACACCCAGAAATAATGTTTTACCAGTTCTCTAGACATTCCTTAATCCAGAGAAGCCGATGCTTAAAATTAACCATCACACTTGGCCTAGAGAAAAATCAAATCTGTCATGTTTCTTCTCATAGGGACATTAACCCCATTCATGAGGGTTCCACCCTCAAGACCCAATTACCTCCCAAAGTCTCCACCTCCTAATACTATCATGTTGGGGGTTCAGGTCTCAATATATGAATTATGGGAGGAAGCATTCAGTTTCCAACAGCAGACCCTCTTCGTATTTCCAGAAGCTCCCTTGGAATAGTCAGGCTGAAGCTGCTTCATTGATTTGCAGTGTGACAAGGGTACAGTCTTTGAAATGGGACAAATCTGGGTTCAAATCCCTCTTCTGCCACAACCTTACTCAGCCTGTTATTTCACCTCTCTGTCCCTGTGTCTTCTCTGTAACACAGGAAAAAGCAATATTTTAGGGAGAGTTATAGTGAATACTCAAATTGATGACCTGTGTAAAGCAAGCTAACGTGTTAGCCAGTAAAAGGTGCTGAGTACACCTCAGTTATTTCTCTTCTAGAATCCTGGTCTAATTCCTTCATATTATTTCTCATTGATCACATCATATACATTATGACCAGGTATAAATATGTATTAAAACATGGCTAGGCCAATACTAGAGCTAACCGTGCTGAAGACCATGCGATGGATGATTTCTTTTACTGCTAACAAATCCTTCTCAAGAAGACGCAAGCGCGTCACTTTCAGAATGTGAAACTGTGGCTGTGAATGTTTAAATAACTTGTCAAATTCAGCAAGCTGGTGCTAGTAGGTACACCTTTGAGGAATTTCTAATGGAGTACACGATAACCTGAAGATCTGTCTGCAACAGAGTGATACCCGGTAAAGCACTAGAGGGTATGCATTTGGGAGGTGTGCAGCCCTGATCCTTATGGTTCCAAAACCTGATGCCAACCCCATGGTGCCTAACTTCTATTCACACTGGCTGTGTCTGCAATGGACCCTGAATTTACAAAAATTAAGAGTGATTCCCAGCCCCAGTGTCAAGACAGGTTTGTGTTATGATAAATTATGCGGTGTGGCTAAATTAATGTTTTTCTAATAACAGTAACCATTCTGTTGTTAAACATTTAATCACTCTAAAATATAATTTATTTTAGCAGCATCTTATTCCGTTGTACTCCCATATGTATTCCTCAACAGGATAAGAATGGGGGTGATCATAGCTTTTCTATTTCCTTTGAACCCTCAATCTTCACAGGCAATGTTTATAACCCTAGTTATCAAATGTAGAACACTGGCCCACATCTTACTATTAAAAAAAAAGAAAAAAACGTTAAGAACTACTAATCTGTAGTGTAGGTGGAATTGAAGGGTTTCTTCTTTTCTATTGATGCCCTATGGTATCTAATGAGTTCCTCACACTTCCTGGGGAGAAAGTTAAGCTGTCAGAGAATTCCTCCCAAAACCTCTGTGACCATTAATTTTGTGTGTCAACTTGACCGGACCATGAGATGCCCAGGCATCTGGTTAAACATTATTTCTAGATATGTCGGTGAGAGTGTTTCTAGAGGAGATTAACATTTGACTGGTGGACTGAGTAAAGCAGATGGCCTTCCCCAGTGTAGCTGGACATCATCCAGCCCATCGAGGATCAATGGCCCGAAGAGAACAAAAAGGCAAAGGAAGGTTGAATTACCTCTCTCTGCTTACCTGCTTGATCAGTCTTCTCATGTCCTCAGGCTGAAACTTACACCGTGAAGAATATATTTTTATTCTGTTTCTCTAGATAACCCTAATACACCCTCAAAATATAATAAAACTCAGTATGAAAGCCACTGAAACAAAAGAAGAAAATAGATACTCTTCTTTTCTACTTAAATTATTTTATCAACAACCAAGTCATCCTTACCTCCCCCACAAAAAAATCCCTAGTGTTCTGTGTAAGAATGAATAAACTGTCTATCTGACAATGACAAACTGAAATGAAATTTCCACTGTGAATGTCTTTGGGAGACTTCAAAGAATAGACAGTATGTACTATGTATGTACTGGGATTGTGCTTTCTCTCTCTCTCTCCCTAAGAACATGCCCTGAGGATGTCCTAGAGATGAACATCCCAGGCTATCACCAAATAAATGTTTTTTCTTTGCATGGCATCAGCTATTTCATTTCTGCCCCCTGCAACCCCATCCCTTGAGTGTTTGCCAGATTTTCTCCAGGCAGGCAAACATGGTTAACAGGGTATCAGAATCGACCCAGGTGGAGTCTATATATTTCCGGTTGGCTTTACATTTGTTTGTTTTTTAAGTCATCATCACCTAATTTTAAATAATAACATGTTTTGAATGAGTATAATGCTTGCGTATTTGCAAACTTATTTGTAAATATATGAGTAAACATACTTGTAAGCATTCAGAATTAGAATAAGGTTAAACCTGCAAGTCACCAAATGAATAAGATCTCAAGTTGCTTAAAAACATAGCCGAAGTTTCTAAATATCTTTCTCTACAGGGTTCACGTGACCAAAATTTAGAATCTCAGGAAAAAACAGATAGTCACAGTGATGATTTTAATGAGGAAAATCATCAGCTGCAGAATGACATAGGGAAAATTTAACAAGATCAGACTTGCCTCGACATTCTGGAACCTTTCCTAAATAAAATTATTATGCCATGTCCAATTCACCTCTCATCCCTCACAGTTTTAAATATTTGAGACAGGATCACATTGTTTTCCTCCTGCCAAATCAGCTTCTGGGTAGACCTGTTCCAATTTGCATTTAGAAATAATCATCTGATTTTAAATGAAATGATAGCCTCAGATCCCTGGTCCTATACTGATGCCTGATTCAACCCCTAGAGTTCATTCAGACTTTATAATATTTCTAGATATTCTACTCTTCAAATGTGAAAGCACTGCCACCTTGAAAATATTCCAGATAATTTCACCTTGGGAGCTGAGCATTCTAGTTTTATCTCAGTTGGTGCAGAGAAAAATTATTCAGAAATGCAGTTGAGGTAGACTCAACTTGTATTCACAGAATAAGTAAGCACTGAAACTTGAGTCTTGTGGATGGAAAGGCAAATCACCCAAGCAGCAGGCCCCTGAATTTCCCAGATGGCAGACTTCCAGAGACATAGGATTCACTCTCTACCAACGCTACGTACAGTGAGCAGGCTACATACTCTGTAAGGATGCTAGGTGATGTTTTCTGCACTTAAGAAGCTTATGGTATTTTAAAAATTGTAATAAACAAAAAACAGCCAAGCACAGTATATCACTGAAAACAACTTTTATATCTAGGTCAACCCACTGACATTTTTGTGTCACAAATTTCAACTTTACTTCAGTCAAAGATTTCTCTCTCCTTCCTTCCTTCCTTCCCTCCCTCCCTCCCTCCCTCCCTTCCTTCCTCCTTTCCTTTCTTCCTCCCTCTCTCCCTCCCTCCCCCTCTCCCTCTCTCTCTCTCTCTCTCTCTCTCTCTCTCTTTCTTTCTTTGAATGCTGTATTCCTACAAGATCTTCAGTTTGTGTCCACAATGTGGCATCTATTTGGAGATCTAAATGACATCTCAAAAGACTAATCAAGAAAAAAAAAACTGATGGCTATTCCAGTTATCCTGATCTGCTACTGTACATTGCACTCAACTGCACCCACATGGTATACAGTTATCAAAATATCAAATGTACTCCGAAAGTATGTACAACCATTACAAAAGGATACAAAAAAGACATTAATTCTGAGTTATTAAGTATTTGATATTCTATTTAAATCTTAATTCTCATTCACTTCCTTTCCCATTTTCTCCTTTCTCCTCCTACTTAATTCATTTTTAAGCTCTGTTGCTGTAACACCACTGGGAGAGGCAATTAGGCAAAAGGAAGCAGATAAGCTTCAACTGAACAATGTCACATCTGCAAATATGATCGCTTTCCCCTGCCCTGCCTCCTGTCCTCCTCCCCCATTTCTCTTCTTTTATTTTGTTTAAAGATGGAAAGAGATGAGATTAAGAAGTGAGGGAAGACATATAAAGTAGTATCTATGGGTCTCAATGTTTTTATTATCCACCAATTATACAGGACAAAAAAGAATTGAAGAAGAAAGCAAACCAACAAAACATTAAAATAAGCTTAAGAATCAAACAACAGGATGTGTATTTATTTATTCATTCATTAATTTTTTTTTTTGAGGCAAGGTCTTGCTCTGTCACCCAGGCTGGAGTACAGAGATGCTGTTATAACTCACTGCAGCCTCCACTGCCTGGGCTCAAGCAGTTCTCCCACCTCAGCCTCTCTAGTAGCTGGGACTACAGGTGTGCACCAGCATACCCAGATAATTTTATTATTTTTATTTTTTGTAGAGACAGAATCTCACTATGTTGCCAGGCTGGTCTAGAACTCCTGAGCTCAAGAAATTCTCCAGCCTCGACCTACAAAATGTTGGGATTACAGGTGTGACCCATGGCACCCAACTGACAACTGGATATTTAAGTACTGTTGCTGTCATTTGCTGGGTAAGTCACATAAACTCGCTGAGCCTCAGTTACCCCAGTTACAAAATTTAAAAATGCACCCATTTCTTGAGGTGTTTGTATGGAGAATTAATAACATAATAAATGTAAAAATTTTTACTGACAGTATAAAATATACTCATTATAGTTACTTCAGACATTTAAAGTTACTGGCATATACTGTAATTTGTAATTAATTATTATCCATTAATATAGGAATAACTCTTTCCCAAGCACACACACACACACACAAATAAAAGTGAGTTTGGGGGCCCAAGATTTATATGCCTTTCACATGTGACATCCAAACTCACTAAGCCAAAGGGAAAAACCAAGCTGGGAACTGGGTTGCACAAACCTGCCTCCCATTGGTTCCTAAGTAAGATATCGACAAAGACAGTTCTTCCCCGCTTCTTGCCTTTCTCTTCACCCTCTTCTTTACTGCCTCTTGTCCCCTCGCTAATCCCTCTGTTTTCTCCTTTTCCCTCTTTCCTCTCCCCCATTTCTCTCCCCTCTTGCCTTTTCCACCCCTTGTTTCTCCCTTCTGTTCTCCATTTTCCCCACTTTTATCACCCCTGCTTAGTATTTTCCCGCTTACACCCCTTTATAAACTCTCTGAATTAAAGCTAAATCTCTGGCTTGTGGAGAAAAAAACTAAACTATGATGCATTTAAATTCTAGCAGTGTCCGTCTATAGCTGTAAGTGAAAATTCAGATTGCTTTAGTGATAATAGGGACGTGTCGAATCGGCTACATTTTAATCACTAAAAAGCTTAATTGTTTTCTATAGCATCTTCTTGGCTTTATTACATTACTCTAAAGTGCAGCATAAATTGTACCTGCTTCTATAAAAAGTAAATCAATAATCAAGAATTAAAACACAAGCGTATGTTCAAATAATTTATTTATGGGCTATTCTCATATATGGTGTATTCTAGGCACAAGTGCAGTAAATGAGTTAATCAATTTGCAATAAAGAAAAATAGCCAGAATCTTGCTTTCAGGAGGTGAAAATACCATCAAAAAGTTGGACATTGTACCAACTCTAATCCAAATGGCCAAATTTGAGTTCCTGTCATAAGGGAATACATGGTTTTGCAGCCCAGAAATAAATAATCAATGTAGATAATGCATGGTGAGCATCCCTCAGTCATATCACACTCCCACTAATAGAATAGTGTTCCATCTCACTGCTCTAAAATATTTGAGTTAAGATAATTTTTATATTTTCTTGGTTTTATCTAAAATGATCAACAAGTCACTATCAAACCATTGCAAGAATGGAAATGGATCACCTGACATCAACATCATATAGTTATTTTCCATCCAATATGTTGAATATTGACTTATCCTCTCAAAGTTCTGCATTCATTTAATACACATTAAATGAAAGATAGATTATAAGAAAGCCTACCGGCTGGGTGCAATAACTCACACCTGTAATCTCAGCACCATGGGAGGCCGAGGCGAGCACATCACCCGAGGTTTGAGACCAGCCTAACCAACGTGGAGAAACCCCATCTCTACTAAAAATACAAAATTAGCTGGACATGGTGGTGCATGCCTGTAATCTCAGCTACTCAGGAGGCTGAGGCAAAAGAATCACTTGAACCCGGGAGGTGGAGGCTGCAGTGAGCCAAGGTCGTACCATTGCACTTCAGCCTGGGCAATAAGAGCGAAACTCCATCTCAAAAAAAAAAAGAAAAAGAAAAGAAAAAGAAAGCCTACCATACATCAATTCATTCATTCATTTATAAATATTAGTGTCTTCTAGATGTTAGGAATTTTTCAAAATTCTGGAAATTCAAACAAGGAGACAACTCAATCTCTGCTTTCCAGAAAAATGAGAAACATATAATTATGGTGTATACATAGTTATGGTACATGTATAATTTCATACATGCATAAATAACTATAGTGTATACATAAGTGTGTTAATGTGATAAGTCCTACAATGTCAGTATGAAGACATTATTATCCACTGCCTTATTGTCCAGAAGAGGCAGTGTTTAACTGCTTAGAGAGGCCATGGGATGCTTCTTTGTAACATATGTCAAGTGGGAAATACATTACCATGCTCTTTATAAGGAATGTTATTTCTGTTCTGCTACTGCAGCTATTGCTATTTCTAACATTATTATTCCAACATCCTTAAGCATTCATTTAATTAATTTATTTATTATTTGTTCATAACATATTATTTTATTTATGCATATCAACTATTTATCATTCATACCTATCATTGAGTGTCTAGACTGCCAAATACTACTGACTTCTTTCTAAACATCATCTTGTCGAATTCTTTAATAATTCAGGAATTGATGACTATAGTTCTGTCTTACAGGTGAGGAAACTCAGATTCAGAGAGACCACGTGTTGCTCCCAAGGCTACCAGCTAGGAGGATGCAGGCCAGGATTCAAAGCCAGTCCGGTCTGACATCAAAAGCCAGAATCTTAACTTCAAAGTCATGCAGTCTCCCATTCTATAGCCATGGTTTATCATACCTACTGCTCACTCAGTAACTAAATGAGAAACTTCCTTTCAACTATTTATTTAATTTCAAGTTTTCATATGAATCCATAGCTATGTATTCCAGAGTCTCAGTCTACCAATGACAGGTTTTGAAATCTCTCTTGAAGCATTTCAGAGGCTTTACATGTTCACCTTTGATTTTTTTGTTGGCTGGGTTGGCCATGGCCATTTCAGTGGAGACCTTCCTATATGGCACATGCTTTAAGTAACCTAGAAGATAAATAATGACAGTCGGGACAGTCTGCATCTCTACTTTGTGCTGAAACTCTGCTGCAAACTCCTATGCAAATAGAGTTTAATTCCTTAATTAAATAGGCCACAAAGTATCTCAGCTTAACATGTAGCAAAAAGAAAGCTAGCACACAAGAATATGTAATGAGGTCAATAGTTTTGCCTTGCACTCAAAGGATGAATTTTGCCTATTAATGAGAAGCTTTTAAATGAAGTGAGATAAAAGAAATCATCGGAAAGTGCCATAAAAATATTAAACCTATCTATAATATTTCTCAGTCTTTATGGTATTAACTTGAGAGCATCTCAAATGTAAGAAATATATTAATCCCATAATGCAAAATGAATAAAAAGCTTCAAAAATAATAATTTTATATTTAAAGGAAATTCAGTGAACAGAGAATCTCTAATAATTGTGGTACTGGCTGGGTGCAGTGGCTCATATCTGTAATCCCAGCACTTTGGGAGACCAAGGAAGGTGGATCACGAGGTCATGAGTTCATGACCAGCCTGGCTAACACAGTGAAACTCCATCTGTACCAAAAATACAGGCCAGGCATGGTGGTGTGTGCCTGTATTCCAAGTTACTTGGGAGGATGAGGCAGGAGAATTGCTTGAACCTGGAGGCAGAGGTTGCAGTGAGCCGATTATGCTACTGCATTCCACCCTGGGTGACAGAATGAGACTCTGTCTCAAAATAATAATAAAAATAATAATAAAAAAAATTGTGGTACTAATACTGGCCTGTTCTGTATTTCCCAAATTCATGATGTCTTCAGCTGTCTCATCCACAAATTGCTAAAACGTAAAAAGTTTTCAATCATTTCTGCCCTGCCAGACTCACAGGGATGCGGTAGGAATTTAATGAAAACCTTTATTGAAAAGTGTTTGGAATGAATAAAAAATGGCTTACAAATTCGAGTTATTGGCACTTTCTTATTCCAACAACTCCCTATTCATTCCACTGTAGAAAGAAATATTTTTGCATATTCAAATGGGGTACTTGAAATTTCTTGGGTAAGTAGTGTCGTGATAAATACAGATCTTGCAACACCAGGCCTTCATCTTCACCATCGGCGTAGACTGAATCAAAGTCTACATGACTACCCTGCTTCTCAGGAGTTCCTTTCCTTTCCATTTTCTCAGCAGTTTTGCCAGAGTTTAATTTTTTCTATAGTCAACATGCATTAAAAATATTACATTTATATATCTTCACAAACTTTGTTTTCGAGTGTCAGTCAACAACAGCAGAAACAGTCGTTTCTCTATCTTACTGCATTCAGTCTATTTCTTGCTTCCTAAAAAAAAATCACTTTCTTTTCTGATTTTTTAGTATCTGCTTTTTAAATAATATTTCTATCTGCATATTTTAATAATATTAAGATTGCTGCTGCCCGTCAGCATTATTCATCATCTGTTGACTTCCACTAAAGCACGTGAAATTTAGACACGTTCCCTACTCATCAGTGTCCCCACTAAACTCTTACAACACACACACACACAACACATCCTTCTCATTTCACCCCATTCCTATATATTATAATTTTCTTGGGTTAATAGTGTTTATATCACTATTACTATGTAAATGTTATTAAAAGCAAAGCAAGGCAGTTAATAAGATTCCCTTCCTTTCCTAAGCAGTGTTTTCATTTTCTCTGAAGTTATAAAATGTTTTCTTTTATAACATGTGTAGCTTTCTAAGTCCTTACCATTCATCTTTCCCTCGTTCATGTGAACCTCTTCTCCGTACAGTCAGACATATGATGGACTCTCTTAGATCTCCTGGAAGAAGTTTTACCTCATGTTTTCTGACTTCTTCCAACCAGAACTACTTCAATACTATTGTCAAGAGACTTTCCTTTGCTATCCTCTTTAAGATTTCCTTCCCATCCATATCTCTCTCCTTTTTCCTGACTTACCCCATATATTTTTCTTTCTTAGTTTACTTTCTTGTTTTGATGGATAAATTCCTCTTAAAACTGCCAAGTCTGTCCCACAGACTCTGGCCTAGTGAAGGATGAGTGGAGTACACTGACACAGGCTTGCCTGTCACCTTGGCTAGGGGGCTCCTGCCAGAGTCAGCAGCAGCGCCGATAATCCAGTGACTCTCACATTTATTTAGTACATATGTAATGGCAAAAGCCTAGAGCAAAGGCCACTAGTGGGTAATTAACATTCCCGCCCCCCCCCCCCACACAATAGAGAGCAGTCCTGTGGGTGATTGATCAAAGTTTGGTTTTAGGACAACATGAATAAACAAGCTATTTAGATAAACTCCTCTACATTCCCTTGTTATCTTCTCTTAATTATTAGCTCAAGGTAAGAGGATTAGGCCCCCTAAGCTTTTGCAAAACCTTCCAGCCTCCCAAGAAGGTTTGCACCTTTCCTACAATTTTCCCCCCACCCTAACCAATCTTCTACATATAACTTCTTTTTTTTTTTTTTTTTTAAGACAGAGTCTCACTCTGTTGCCAGGTGCTAGGCTGGAGTGCAGTGGCACAATCTCAGCTCACTGCAACCTCCGCCTCCCGGGTTCAAGCAATTCTCCTATCTCAGCCTCCCAAGTAGCTGGGACTACAGGTGCACACCACCGTGCCCAGCTAGTTTTTGTATTTTTAGTAGAGACGGGGTTTCACCATGTTGGCCAGGATGGTCTCTATCTCTTGACCTTGTGATCTGCCCGCCTCAGCCTCCCAAAGTGCTGGGATTACAGGCTTGAGCCACCATGTCCGGCCATAAAACTTCTTTAGAGAAGGTACATGGAAGGTAATTGTGAGGTTTTATTAAATAGTGGCAGAGCTTTTACTTCTCCCCTTACACTGCATTTGTTGCTTGCCACAGTATAGATCCAGATAGGAAATCAATTTTCTTAGACCTGTGGATATATACCTTTGTTGTCTTTTAGCCTGCAGAAATGCCATAAAAAATTCACTTTGCATGTAATTCTTGATTCTTTGCAAAGGATCTTGTCTTCTTCTTTCTGTCTTCTCTCCCTGGAAACATGGCATTTCATTACAATAACATGATTTGGTGTGCTGTGCTAGACACCAGGTGGGCCCCTTTAATCTGAAAACACTCCTGCTTCATTCTTGAATTACCATATTTCTGATGATTTTCTCTTCTTTCTTTTTCTCTCTTTTTTCCTTTCAGTACTCTCTTTATTTGGTTATTAGATTTCTTACACTAGTCTTCTCATTTTATTTTTTTCCCTCAATAATTTTTATATTTGTGCTTCCTTGTCATACTTTCTGAGATATTTCTTAAGTTTTGTCTTCCAGTCCCATTTTTGTGAGTGGAGTACTGTAATTTTAAAAAATTCTTGAAATTTATTATTTTAATTTTCATATGTTTGTTTTATTTCTAATCGTTTTAAACATTCCCCAAATATTATTTTTCCAGTATCACTTCCTATCTTCTTTGGATATGGCAGCTAGTATTTTGTTTCCCTTTATTTTTCTCCAATCATCATAGCCTCTATTTTTTTAAGACTTTATTTATTGTGCTGATTCTCTTCATTTTATATTGGAGGCTCTGTTATCAAAGTTAAAAGATCAGTTGCTAAAACACAAATCTCCAAATTACTATGGCCTAAGGAACATAGAATACAGAGAAATACAGGTATTGATCGACTTACGACCTATGCAACTTAAGACCATTCGACTTTATGACCACAATCGCTAGCCACGACTGCTCTGCGTCTGGTAGCGCAAACGTTGCCCAGCTGGGCGTACAACAGTGTGGACCAGCTTCCGGCAGCACTACCATCTCTGCGTGCACCATTTCAACTGTTATCCCAGACTCGGTACAGCAATTTGTGTTTTGTGTCTTGGATATTTTTCATCAAACCCCTCCCAATAAACTTCTTATACATTTCGAAGCAATGGACCCAAACGTCGAATGATTTGCAAGGATTGAACGGATGGCGCACGATGTGTTTCGTCTGTATCATGAAATTTATGAAGAAAAAAAGAAACATACAATTCAGACAAAGCTTACCATGTTTATGAAAAAACCAACTCCGGTAACCCCAACTGCTGCCTCAGATGACGACATCAACAATCCGCTGCCAAGCACCAGCGGCCAATAAAATGTTTTGTACATGTTTATATATTTTGATATGTTTTGCAATTGGGAAAATGTTTCCTATGGTATTTTTTACACCTGTATTTTGTATTTTTGTATGCACCTGTGTTTTGTAATTTTTATGTTTTGCAAATATTAAACCAGTTGTACTGGTAATGCAGTGTTTTACTTAAACCTGACAAATGTAAAAATAAGAAACAAAATGGTGTAGAGATGATACAAATGGCATAAAATGAACAAAGAAAATTATGGTATATAACAATAATGAAAGAAAATTATGATAAAATGTGACTTAAAGATTTTTATAACATCATTTCACAGTACTGTACATATAGCCTACTCAACTTATGACCAAATCGTGTTATGACCGGTCTGTCGGAACCAATCGTGGTCATAAGTCGAGCACTAGCTGTAGTACTGGAGTGAGAAGCCAAAGTTAGGGGCATAGCTTTGTTCCAAGCAGTCACTCAGAGACCCAGGTTCCTTCCACTGTTTTGCTAGATTTTTGCTAATCACCTAGATTTTTGGTCCTTATCTGCACTGTGAAAGCTGTTTTATGCCCCAAGCGTACCATCTTGCAGAAAGAGGAAATGAGGGAAATTTCAGAGTCAGAGTTTCCTTTGAAGCCAGTGAGATAGATGTTTTATAAGTCACTGTTATACACATTCCAATTAGCACAGAGTTATCCCTAGCTGCTAAGGCAAGCATCTACAAATTTAAGTTCTATTTCTATGGGAGAAGAAAATAGCAGAATTTGGGGACCTTGAGACATATTTATACAGAGGCTTTCACAAATGCCTGGAGATTTTTAGTTGCCTGCTCAGCTTTGGGAGTTGGCCAGTAAACAGCTGTTGGAAGCTCTGTGCATGGTGGCATTTCTCTGTTGCAATCTTGGCTGTAGATTGAACAGACTGTTGGGCTATTGGGCTTTTCTTGCTTGTTTTTGTTTTATTGTGTTTTGTTTGATTGGGATACATAAGTTGGCTGGTCATATACTTAGAACATTTTTATTTCCCTGACTGGATGTCAAAGGTGTTATTGACTGTTCTAGAATCTTAGTATAGAAGCCTAACAGTGACCAAATCTCTATGAAAGTTTCACTTAAATTTCATTGATTTAAATTTTGTCTCACCCACAACTATATCTGGTGTACCTCAGTACAGAAGCTTGACATATTATCTCCAAAGAAAAAAATGGGGAGATCTACTTTCTTGACTTTGCGGCACTAGGAAAGAGCTCAGGGTTCTAATGCCTTCATGATAGGACTTTAAAACAATTGTCTTATTCTTGTCCTGACACCATCCCAATTTGTGTTGTGAGGAGGGTGGTTATATAAACCAGCCTGTTCTTGGCTCTCCTACTGATGGAGGTCAATGGGTGCAGATCTCCCACTAAGGAGCAGGTATTCAGATAGGTGTATCCCAGTGGGTCAGTTACTATAGCCCATCTGCTTCCCAAAGCCCAAAATATTGTCAATGTTACTCCTCTTCCATCCTCTTTGACCTTGTGTGTTGATTCCTTCTTTGTAAAAAGAAAAAAAATCCCTTATTATTATTTTAGTAGGGTTTTAAGGAAGAAGCTAAGCAGATGTTTCAGTTCACCACATTTCAACTGGAAGTGGCCAGCAGTGTATGAATTGTTCATGTCATACCATCATTTATAGTATTCAAGGGATCTTCATTGCCTCCATGACAGAAAGAAATCCATATTTCTCAGCACTGCATAAAGTGTTATTCAAAATCTAGACCCAGATTCCCTGGCTTACTTTCTCTCTAACTATTTCTCCTGAATTAGGGCTGCCTTTTGAACACAAGGAACATTTTGCCATTTCCTGAAGCCAATAGCCAATTTTGCCTGTACTGTGAAGTTTCTCCTGACTCTTCTTCCTAGTTTTTGACTGCCCCCTCAAAAAATTAATTATCTGTTATTTCTCCCTTAAGACAAAAAAAAAATCTGTCATACTAATTTCGTTGATACTACCTTGTATAGCTACAAATCTATCTGCCATTGCCTCTTTCTCACCCTGTCTCCCAGCTTTTGTGAGCTACAGATTAGGTTCTGGGTCTTCTAATTTTTGTATTAGGTTCACACAGTACAGTTACTAATACAGGGTGTGTGCTCCCTGGAAATGTGTGTAATACATTGTAGTATTCTGCAGCTGTATATTATTTAGCAAGTGGGCAAGCATTTGGATTTGAGCAGTATATTTTGCATTTACAAAATATTAAATTTTATATAATTACATATGTAATCAAACATATATTTTTTGAGTACCTACTATGTATAGTGCTATATATCTAATACTAGTTAATCTCCTTGTGATTATCTTACCCTAAGAAGAGCAAAAATGATAGCCAGTATTCTAAGTACTCTAAAAAATGGCTGTATGGCTTTTTTATATTGTTCTAACAATGGGCAAACTTTCAAAATCCCTCTTTTTGTCTCTCTCACATACACACAAACACATGCACATGCACGCACACACACATACACACTTATAGTGCATTGCTTCTATTACTCTTAGGATGGCATTGCGTGGAAACAAAATGAATACTTAACTTGGGATCAAACAGGTAATACCAGTTATCTGTCACTGACCAGCTAACCATAACTAAGTTTGCACATTCATAAACAGTGATAGTAATGCTGTTTATTATTATTAAGAACTAAATAAGTTATTTCTATAACCCCAGCTTCTGAAGAACTGTTAATAAATATCCATTGCATGGAAAAGTGAGTGGATAAATTAAGTAACATTTTATATTTGTTAATTCCAAGCATAGCAAAGAGGTGGGATGAATAATTAGATATTTCTTCTCTCCATCTTTTATAATTTCCCTTCCTTTCTAAATTCATTACTTTCTACTAAAATTTTTTTCTTCCTTCTTTTCCTCCTTCATTTCTTTCTTTTCTTTCTTCTTCCTCCTTCTCTTCCCTGCTCCCTCCCTCCCTTTCTGCTTCCTGTCTTCCTTCTTGCCTTTCTCCCTTCTATCCTGTAGAAAAATTCTTCTCCTCCAAATGCTCCCAGTCTAGGCAACACAGTAATGAACATCAAATACTTTTTTTCCAAATAGGGAAAAAAATTCTGCATATGAGTAATTTTAACATCCACATAATATATTATCCTGACATTAATAATTACTTCCAGGTCTCAGACATCATATCCACAGCGCCTTCTTGTGACATAAGTTTTATTCCATTGCATATGTGCTGTCTGGTTACATGTTTAATCAATAAACACCATTTTCAGTTTTTAAGATAGAAAAGCAGTACTCTTGCAAAATATGACCACTAACTCAATTTCCATGTGCTTTGGAGCCCTTGTTGTGTCTGTTGCAATTACTGAGTGTCCACTGTGGGCTAACACATTATATTCATCAACTCATTTATTCCATGCAGCAATCCTACAAGCTGGATGTGATTCTACCTGTGCTGAACAAATGAAACAAACGAGATTCAGGGAGCTTAAAGTTTATTGTACAACATCTCAGAACTAAGTGGTAGAATCAGTATGCAAATTCAGCATTTTCTACCGAGCGCACGTTCTTTCCACCACACCAGGCTATCTCTCTTGACAGACTCTCTTGACAAAAAGCAATCTGGTTTCCTTGACTGAACTTCTCATCTACTCTTGCTTTGGCATAATTATGGTCTGAGTTTCTCAAACACCTGGACAGAAATGTGTTGCCAAGTAACGTAAAAAAAAAATTACATCCCCCACAATTTTCATAATACAGCAATGTTGATGCAGACAGCAGCTGCTGTTTTATATGGGGCATGCAGAATAAAGCCAACAGCGGGTAAGCTGGGCCAAGTGTGGGCGGCTCTCTGAGATTTTGAAGTCCTCCATGAATTGATGAGAGACTTCTCTGAGTCCCAGCTCCTTTCTTAACATATTGTGCTATATGAGGTCACACATATAGAGATATTTGAGAAGTATCTTTTAGGAGGAATGCTTCATGCCTCAGGACTTGTGGTCCATCTTTTTTTAATTTTTCTAAACCCTGCCTTTTGATTTTATTTCTGCTGATTCTGATTTCCTCATATTTATATCTATTTTTTTCTCTCCATTCCCACTGCCGTAACATCAGGTCAATTGCACCTCTTTTTTTTTTTTTTTTTTTTTTGATTAAAACAATCTGTAACTCATTTTCTTACATCTAATCTAGTGGTCTTGTTAGTTTCCTGTCACAAAAGTAAGAGGAAATGTTGAAGCCACAAACAATGACTTAAAACAATTAATTATCTTATAGTTCCAGAGGTCAGAAGTTAGAAATTAATTTCACTGGGCAAAAATCAAGGTGTCCATAATGCTGCCTTTCTCTGGAGCTGCTGGGAAAGAATCGGTTTTCCTAGTCTTTTCCAGCTTCTAGATTCCACTCACATTCCTTGCCTCACAGCCCCATCTTCAAAGCCAACCACGTAAGGACAAATCTTTCTTAACGATACAGGGAGGAATCTTTCTTTTGATGCTGTCTTCTATTTACAAGGATTCTTGTGATTCTATTGCACCCATGTGAATAATCCCACAAACTCAACATCATTAACTTAATCACACCTGTACAATCTCCATTGTCATATAAGGCAATGTAATCCCAGGCTCTGGCTATTAGAATATGGACATCTTTGTTCCTTGCTTTCTCTTCTATGTTTTGACCCCTGCTCATCTAATGACCAATGTCTCTGTACCTTTTCCCAAATGTGGATGAACCTGAGCAAATAATATAGTGCCATTCTGCCTTAGTTTTCACTTCCTGTAAAATAGGAATATTAATAGTATTTTTTTAAACAAGGTTGCTGTTAGAAACATAAAACTCCATTCCTTCTCCTGAAAAAAGTAATAATCCATGTTGATCTGTGTGGTTCTCTGACTTACAGTTCTAAACTTCACTTTCTCATAAGGTAGCCACTAGCCATATGGAACTATTTAAATTTTAATAAATTGAAATTAACTAGAATTAGAAATTCATTCCCTCCATTACCCAGCCATATTTCACATGTTGGCTAATGGCTACTATATTGGACATGGCAGATATAAACATTTCCATCACTATGGAAGTTCATTTAAACCTTCCTTTAAACTATTAGCATCTAATATTAAGTTGAACTTGTTAAAATCGAGTTTAGCCTAAAGTTGCATCCTTACATATTTTAAGTTCAGCCTAAAGTTTTCTCTTTACATTGAGAACTACAACCTGAATGGAGTTATATATAGACTGTAATATATATGTAACTCAAAGATGGCCAACTGTTCAAATTATATTCAAATAAGGCAAATAATGAGCTGAAACCAGTCCAGATGTTTCTGTACTTCACTTCCATTTTCTCTGGAGGTGGACAGCATGACAGAAACCGAACCGGGTCCAGGATTTAATTTGATCTAGTAATTAAATGGTTTGGATCCAGTTAGAGGCCTCTGAAGTCTGACTGTCAAAAATAAACCAATAGTAAATGGCAATACTGCTGGGGGTGTAAAATTTAGCTTTTGGAAATTTGCAGAGATTTTTGTGTTCTACCCCTGTTTCATTTTTGACCGCACTTTCCTTTTTCTGTTCATAGATTTTCTACCACGTGACTTTGCTGGAGTCTCTGAGCCTACTCTGGCTCCTGAGACCGCCCGATTCATGAATGGTTCTTTGCTCAATTACACTTTTAAAAATTTAATTCAGTGGAAATTTTTCTTTTAACAGATGACATTAGAAGTGGGATCAAAAATAGAGCTTTTAATAACCCACAGAAGTGCTGAGTGACCAACTGAGATAACCACCACGCCCATTTTGTCTGTTGCTCTTTTGGAGTAGCTGGGAATCACGGTAAGTTCCCTTGGATTCCAAAGCTCCATGAATTTGTGTTTTGAGCTCTCTAAGTTTCTTTGAGCAAGCTTCTGATGCAAACTGGGTTTGGACAGCATGACAGAAACCGAACTGGGTCCAGGATTTGATTGGATCTAGTAATTAAATGGTTTGGATCCAGTTAGAGGCCTCTGAAGTCTGACTGTCAAAAATAAACCAATAGTAAATAGCAATACTGCTGGGGGTGTAAAATTTAGCTTTTGGAAATTTGCAGAGATTTTTGTGTTCTACCCCTGTTTCATTTTTCTTGAGCGCTTAGGTAGGGAAAAAAAAATCATTGACTAAGTTGATCAAGGAAACCTGAGAGCCAAGACCAATATTTGAAGTAAAGATGGGATCCTTAATTTCTAAAGAACTGAGTTCCTTCCAGCTTATACATGTGTAAGTATTAGGCCCTGGAAGCAGAAAACTCATACCAAACTGTTGACATCTTACTAAAGATATGTTACAGCGGAATGTTCCAAATGACTACAATGCACTGAAGTGTGTTTGAAAATGAGGGCTCCCAAATTAGTCTCATCTAGGGATGTCTGTTGATATGTAGAAGCTTCTAAAAAGATTTCAGTACTTTTATTTAAAGACTATAAAAGGCAAATAACATGCATAAGTGACTAATTGAAAAAAAATTAAATTTGCTAAACTTTAGCTTTAGTTACTACCCCAGCCCAAAGGGGGAAAGAAAGCTAACCTATGTAAGGTATGTATATAAGGTAGTCTGTCAGATCAAACAGGCTGATTTCTTTTTCAGATCTATCCATGTAGAGCCCAGGCATACAATGCTTTGTAGCCCTATTCCTTAATGGGCTTGACCCATTATCCCAAACTCAGTAATTTTAGCTAAAAAACAGTAAACGTGTTAAGAAGAAGACCTTATTAAACGAAAATACATCTTTTTATAATTTAATTGCCTCTATTTAAACTGTTTTGTAAAAGAAATTTACGTCTATAAAGGAAATCTGCGTTTTTAAGGATGCCTGCCTCTGTACATTAGAAACTCCTACCATTCTTTTATATTTACCTAAGAAGTCATACCTTTGTTTAAGGTGCTTTTCTGGCCATCTTAAATGAACTTTACTTTGAGCAAATTTTTCCCCCTTGGTTTGAGCAAATGATGATACACTATTTAGGCCTACAATCTTAGCTCTATGCTTATGAAATATAATTTTTTTGTTCAACCTATGAGTTATCCCTTTAGAAATGCAAATTTGTTGCCTATTTAAAAATACTTAGGGCAATAAAACAAGTAACTAGAATATTGATAGACTGAATGTGGAAAAGAAATACTATTTGAAAGCTAGCAAATTAAATTCCTTTATGAGAGCTATAGGATCTGCTTCTATGTGTTTGTATGTCTATATGTGTTATGTGTATGCTATATTTGGTAAATCAAACTATTTTTCAAATTGTTGGTAAAACAGAAATTGTTTTAAAATTTTCAGTTAAATGGAATTAGCTACTTGCTTGACTTCACTGTGAGCTTATGTCTTTGGTTTAGAGTCTCTGGATTCAGCGATCTGGATAGATGGCTATGATCAGGTCTGGAGATAAGTTCTTAGTTCCTAGACCAGCAGCTACAAGCCAGAATCAAGCCAGATCCAGCCCCTTCTCCCTCAGCTTTCCCTGTTTTGCCTCCTGGCTATGTTGGAGGGGTTGGATCCTCAAGGTATAGTCTTTTCCAGCTTTGACTTCTGTCCTGATGGACACAGACAGGCCCTGACCTTCACAGTCCTCCTGGATGCCACGTGGCTGCTTGGGATGTAGAATTACTTGGGGAAGACATTAGGGAAGCTACCAGTGTAGTTGGTAGCTTCAAAATTATTTCCAGTAATCTAAAGTCCTAAAGTGATGTTATGTTAAAATAGGTAATAGATAGTTATAAACTGTCTGAGTCATTTTTAAGATACTGAAATATTAATTATTAAACATGAGTTTAAGTTTACATGTCTCGACATGTTGTTTTATATGGCATAGAAAAGCTAAATATATTTGCATCTGTTAATAAACAATAATTTGAAGAATTGAAGTTTCTTCAAACTTTAGAAAATTGAATTTTGAAATGGAATTGAAATTTCTTCAAACTTCAGAAAAATTTGAAAACTATTTTTCTAAAAATTATAAAATTTTTTATCTATAAATACTGATATAAAATTATTTTCAAAATTACTTTTGAGGGTCATCACTAGAAATTAGGGTTACTAAGAGTTGAAAACTACTAGATGTGAGAGAAACAATTCTGTATACAGAGTATCTAAACTAATGCAAAATATGAATTTGATAAGGAAAGTTATAAAGGCATAAAAAAGTGTGTTAAAAATTTTGTCTGTGTTAGTTTCTTAAAGGTTTGAAATTGAAGGAGTAAAAAAGTTGATAAAATGAGATAAATATAAAAAGTTGAGAAAAATGTAAAATGAAAAGCTTATGAAAATCTTGTGGTTAAAAGATGATAGATTTGATAAATTTATTTGTGGTGTTTTATTAAACTTGGTTTTACTATTGATAATACACTAATGCAAAAGTAAAACTTGGTTTTCTGTTTTGAACAAAAATTTTGTGTATTATTAACAAGACATATTAAAATATTTTCATTCACCTTTTGAGTAAACTGAAAAAAAACGGAAAATGGGGAGAAGAAAGAAGAAGGAAAACAAGAAAGATTCCATTTCATAATGTTTTTAGGTCTTTGATGGTTTAGAAAACTGAGTCTCCTTTACCAAAGAGCACAGGTTTTTGTTTTTAAAAATCTTTTAGTTATCACTTTGGTTAAATGAGTGACTATTACTTTATAATGACCTGTCATCCTATTTTGCTCAAGTATTTTTTTTTCCCATTTATTTATTTTATTGCATTTTACATTTTGGGGTACATGTGAAGAACATGCAAAATTGTTGCATAGGAACACACGTGGCAGTGTGATTTGCTGCCTTCCTCCCCATCACCTACATCTGGCATTTCTCCCCTTGCTATCTCTCCCCAGCTTCCCACCCCCCACCCTCCCTCCCCTATTTCCCCCCAACTGACCCCAGTGTGTAGTGCTCCCCTCCCTGTGTCCATGTGTTCTCATTGTTCAACACCCGCCTATGAGTGAGAACATGCGGTGTTTGATCTTCTGCTCTTCTGTCAGTTTGCTGAGAATGATGGTTTCCAGGTTCATCCATGTCCCTACAAAGGACCCAAACTCATCGTTTCTGATGGCTGCATAATATTCCATGGTGTATATGTGCCACATTTTCCCTATCCAGTCTATCATCGATGGGCATTTGGGTTGGTTCCAGGTCTTTGCTATTGTAAACAGTGCTGCAATGAACATTCGTGTACACGTGTCCTTATAGTAGAACGATTTGTAATCCTTTGGATATATACCCAGTAATGGGATTGCTGGGTCAAATGGAATTTCTATTTCTAGGTCCTTGAGGAATCGCCACACTGTCTTCCACAATGGTTGCACTAATTTACACTCCCACCAACAGTGCAAAAGTGTTCCTATTTCTCCACATCCTCTCCAGCATCTGTTGTCTCCAGATTTTTTAATGATCGCCATTCTAACCGGCGTGAGATGGTATCTCAGTGTAGTTTTGCTTTGCATTTCTCTGATGACCAGTGATGATGAGCATTTTTTCATATGTTTGTTGGCCTCACGTATGTCTTCTTTTGAGAAGTGTCTGTTCATATCCTTTGCCCACTTTTGAATGGGCTTGTTAGTTTTTTTCTTGTAAATCTGCTTTAGTTCTTTGTAAATTACGGATATCAGCCCTTTGTCAGATGGGTAAACTGCAAAAATTTTTTCCCAATCTCTTGGTTGCCGATTCACTCTAATGATTGTTTCTTTTGCTGTGCAGAAGCTGTGGAGTTTGATTAGGTCCCATTTGTCTATTTTGGCTTTTGTTATCAATGCGTTTGGCGTTTTGGTCATGAAGTCCTTGCCTACACCTACGTCCTGAATGGTTTTGCCTAGATTTTCTTCTAGGGTTTTTATGGTGTTGGGTCTTATGTTTAAGTCTTTAATCCATCTGGAGTTAATTTTAGTGTAAGGTGTCAGGAAGGGGTCCAGTTTCTGCTTTCTGCACATGGCTAGCCAGCTTTCCCAACACCATTTATTGAACAGGGAATCCTTTCCCCATTGCTTGTTTTTGTCTGGTTTGTCAAAGATCAGATGGTTGTAGATATGTTGTGTTGCCTCCGAGACCTCTGTTCTGTTCCATTGGTCTATATCTCTGTTTTGGTACCAGTACCATGCTGTTTTGATTACTGTAGCCTTGTAGTATAGTTTGAAGTCTGGTAGTGTGATGCCCCCCGCTTTGTTCTTTTTGCTTAGAATTGACTTGGCTATGCGGGCTCTCTTTTGGTTCCATATGAAGTTTAAGGTGGTTTTTTCCAGTTCTGCAAAGAAGGTCATTGGTAGCTTGATGGGGATAGCATTGAATCTGTAAATTACTTTGGGCAGTATGGCCATTTTCACGATATTGATTCTTCCTAACCATGAACATGGGATGTTTCTCCATCTGTTTGTGTCCTCTCTTATTTCGTTGAGCAGTGGCTTGTAGTTCTCCTTGAAGAGGTCCTTTACATTCCTTGTTAGTTGTATTCCTAGGTATTTTATTCTCTTTGTGGCAATTGTGAATGGAAGTTTGTTCTTGATTTGGCTCTCTTTAAGTCTGTTACTGGTGTATAGGAATGCATGTGATTTTTGCACATTGATTTTGTATCCTGAGACTTTGCTGAACTTGCTTATCAGTTTCAGGAGGTTTGGGGCTGAGACGATGGGGTCTTCTAGATATACAATCATGTCGTCTGCAAATAGAGACAATTTGACTTCCTCCTTTCCTATTTGAATGCCCTTTATTTCTTTTTCTTGCCTGATTGCTCTGGCTAGAACTTCTAATACTATATTGAATAGCAGTGGTGAGAGCGGGCATCCTTGTCTGGTGCCACATTTCAAGGGGAATGCTTCCAGTTTTTGCCCATTCAGTATGATATTGGCTGTTGGTTTGTCATAAATAGCTTTTATTATTTTGAGATACGTTCCATCGATACCTAGCTTACTGAGTGTTTTTAGCATAAAGGGCTGTTGAATTTTGTCAAAGGCCTTCTCTGCATCAATTGAGATAATCATGTGGTTTTTGTCTTTGGTTCTGTTTATGTGGTGAATTACGTTTATAGACTTGCGTATGTTGAACCAGCCTTGCATCCCCGGGATGAAGCCTACTTGATCATGGTGGATAAGCTTTTTGATGTGCTGTTGCAGTCGGCTTGTCAGTATTTTATTGAAGATTTTTGCATCTATGTTCATCATGGATATTGGCCTGTAGTTTTCTTTTCTTGTTGAGTCTCTGCCGGGTTTTGGAATCAGGATGATGTTGGTCTCATAAAATGATTTGGGAAGAATTCCCTCTTTTTGTATTGTTTGGAATAGTTTCAGAAGAAATGGTACCAGCTCCTCTTTGTATGTCTGGTAGAATTCAGCTGTGAACCCATCTGGACCTGGGCTTTTTTTGGGTGGTAAGCTCTTAATTGCTGCCTCAACTTCAGACCTTGTTATGGGTCTGTTCAGGGTTTCGGCTTCTTCCTGGTTTAGGCTTGGCAGGAGGCAAGTGTCCAGGAATTTATCCATTTCTTCCAGGTTTATTAGTTTGTTTGCGTAGAGTTGTTTGTAATAATCTCTGATGATGGTTTGAATTTCTGTGGAATCTGTGGTGATATCCCCTTTATCGTTTTTTATTGCATCAATTTGGTTATTCTCTCTTTTCTTTTTTATTAATCTGGCTAGTGGTCTGTCTATTTTGTTGATCTTTTCAAAAAACCAGCTCCTGGATTTATTGATTTTTTGAAGGGTTTTTTGTGTCTCTATCTCCTTCAGTTCTGCTCTGATCTTAGCTATTTCTTGTCTTCTGCTAGACTTTGAGTTTTTTTGATCTTGCTCCTCTAGCTCTTTCAGTTTTGACGATAGGGTGTCAATTTTTGATCTCTCCTTGCTTCTCATGTGGGCACTTATTGCTATATATTTTCCTCTAGATACTGCTTTAAATGTGTCCCAGAGATTTTGGTATGTTGTGTCTTCATTCTCGTTGGTTTCGAAGAACATCTTTATTTCTGCCTTCATTTCATTGTTTATCCAGTCAACATTCAAGAGCAAGTTGTTCAGTTTCCATGAAGCTGTGCGGTTCTGAGTTAGTTTTTGAATTCTGAGTTCTAACTTGATTGCACTGTGGTCTGAGAGACTGTTTGTTACGATTTCCGTTCTTTTGCATTTGCTGAGGAGTGATTTACTCCCAATTATGTGGTCAATTTTAGAGTAGGTGTGATGTGGTGCTGAGAAGAATGTATATTCTGTGGATTTTGGGTGGAGAGTTCTGTAAATGTCTATTAGGTTTGCTTGGTCCAGGTCTGAGTTCAAGTCCTGGATATCCTTGTTAATTTTCTGTCTGGTTGATCTGTCTAATGTTGACAATGGGGTGTTAAAGTCTCCCACTATAATTGTGTGGGAGTCTAAGTCCCTTTGTAAGTCATTAAGAACTTGCCTTATGTATCTGGGTGCTCCTGTATTGGGTGCGTATATATTTAGGATCGTTAGCTCTTCTTGTTGCATTGATCCTTTTACCATTATGTAATGTCCCTCTTTGTCTCTTATGATCTTTGTTGCTTTAAAGTCTAATTTGTCAGAGATGAGAATTGCAACTCCTGCTTTTTTTTGCTCTCCATTTGCTTGGTAAATCTTCCTCCATCCCTTTATTTTGAGCCTTTGTTTATCCTTGCATGTGAGATGGGTTTCCTGGATACAGCACACCGATGGGTTTTGTCTTTTGATCCAATTTGTCAGTCTGTGTCTTCTGATTGGGGCATTTAGTCCATTTACATTTAGGGTTAATATTGTTATGTGTGAATTTGATACTGCCATTTTGGTGCTAGCTGGCTGTTTTGCCCTTTAGTTGAGCTGGTACTTGTTGTTCCTTTATATGTGTAGAGCCTCTTTCAGGAGCTCTTGTAGAGCTGGCCTGGTGGTGACGAAATCTCTGAGTACTTGCATGTTCCCAAAGGATTTTATTTTTCCTTCACTTATGAAGCTTAGTTTGGCTGGATAGGAGATTCTGGGTTGAAAGTTCTTTTCTTTAAGGATGTTGAATATTGGCCCCCATTCTCTTCTGGCTTGTAGGGTTTCTGCTGAGAGATCTGCTGTGAGTCTGATGGGCTTCCCTTTGTGGGTAACCCGACCTTTCTCTCTGGCTGCCCTTAGTATTTTCTCCTTCATTTCGACCCTGGTGAATCTGACGATTATGTGCCTTGGGGTTGCTCTTCTTGACGAATATCTTTGTGGTGTTCTCTGTATTTCCTGGACTTGAATGTTTGCCTGCCTTGCTAGGTTGGGGAAGTTTTCCTGGATAATATCCTGCAGAGTATTTTCCAGCTTGGATTCATTCTCTTCGTCGCATTCGGGTACGCCTATCAAACGTAGATTAGGTCTTTTCACATAGTCCCACATTTCTTGGAGACTTTGTTCATTCTTTTTTACCCTTTTTTCTCCAGTCTTGCCTTCCTGTTTTATTTCATTGAGTTGATCTTCGACCTCTGATATCCTTTCTTCTGCTTGGTCAATTCGGCTGTTGATACTTGTGCATGCTTCACGAAGTTCTCGTGTTGCAGTTTTCAGCTCCATCAATTCACTTATATTCCTTTCTATTTTGTCCATTCTTGTTAGCATTTCATCAAATCTTTTTTCAAGGTTCTTAGTTTCTTTGCATTTGGTTAGAACATGTTCTTTAAGTTCACAGAAGTTTCTTACTACCCATCTTCTGAATTCTGATTCTGTCGTTTCATCACACTCATTCTCCATCCATCCTTGTTCCCTTGCTGGCGAGGAGTTGTGATCCCTTTTAGGAGGAGAGGTGTTCTGGTTTCGGGTGTTTTCATCCTTTTTGCGCCGGTTTCTTCCCATCCTTAAGGATTTATCCACCTGTCGACTTTGTAGTTGCTGGCTTTCAGATTGGGTCTCAAATCTTTCAGATTGACGTTCTGTTTGTTGATGATGAGGTTATTTCTGCTTCTTGGTTTTCCTTCTGACAGTCTGGCCCCTCTGCTGTAGGTCTGCTGAGGTTCACTCCAGGCCCTGCTTGCCTGGGGTTCACCTGCAGCAGCTGTTGAACAGCAAGGGTTGTTACCAGTTTTCTTCTTCTTCTATCTTTGTCCCAGAAGGATACCCGCCTAGTGTCAATCTGATCTCTCCTCTATGAGGTGTCTTTTTGGATATATAGGGGTCAGGGAGCTGCTTGAGCAGACGGTCTTTTCTTTATAGGAGCTCAAATGGTGAGCTGTGAGCTCTGTTGTTGTTCATTCAGAGCTGCTGGGCAGGTACTTTTAGGTCTGCTGCAGCAGAACTCATAAACTGCTTTTTGTTCCCAGGTGCTCTGTCCCAGGGATTTAGGGCTTTATTTATGAGTTTCCGTTATGCTGCTGCCTTCTTTTTTTTTTTTTTTCTTTTTTTCCTTCAGACCTGCCCAGCCCAGCAAGGAGGCAGCCTAGTCACTGTCGGCCTATAGCAGCTTTGCTGAGCTGCTGTGGGCTGCGCCCCGCTGCCGAGTGTACTTCCCTGCAGTCCTGTTTATATGTGTGTAGTTAGAACTGCTTTGGCGATGGTGGCCCGCCTCTGTTGGGGGCGGAGTCTCTGCTGTGGCGTGTTGCCTTGGCAACGGCGGGCTGCCTCAGCAATGGCGGGTTGCCTTGGCAACGGCGGGCTGCCTCGGTAATGGCGGACGCCCCTCCCCCACAGAGCTGGACTGTCCCGGGTTCAGCTGCGCTTGCTGTGAAATTCTCAATCCAGAGTTTCTGATTGCTGTTCTTTTGTGGGGGTGGGGCCCGCCGAGCCTGATCGCCTGGCTCCCTGCCTCAGAGCCTTTTTTAAGTTGGTGTTCCAGTCGCCTGTTGAAGAGGCGCCGCGGTCTGTTTGTTTTCCCCTGCGGCCACTCACTGCGCTGGCTTAAACAGCGGCACTGAGGTTTGTGGCGCTTTTTTTCCTTTTTTTTTTTTTTGCCCTGGAATCTACTGTCCTGGTTCTCTGCTCAGTCCCGTTTTTGAACCAGCATATGGGCAACTTCCCGTGGCTCCAATCGCCAGCCAAAAGGGCGCCCGGACCGGTGTATTTTGTACGGAGAACCGCGGCTCCGGGGCGCCAACAAAGCAGCCGCGCCGGGCAGAGCAGCCGCGCTGGTCGGCGCCGGCCGGCGCCGGCCGGCACAGCAGCACTGGCCACAACAGCCGCGCTGGCGAGCGTGGAGCTCCTCTGCCCGGGAATTTCCTAGTCTGTGGGCAATAAAAACGCGGCGTCCACTCACCCTCTGCGCTTTCACTGGGAGCTGCAATCCTGAGCTGTTCCTAAACGGCCATCTTGGATCTCCCCCCAAGTATTTTAAATCTTTTACATAGTTGACAGGCTTTCTAAAATCAAATTTCAGCTTCAAAATTAAGTCTTTTTTGACCTCTAACTTTGGGATGGCACAGAGAGCCCCTGAAGCAACAAAGAGAGAGGTAAGCAGAATTATTGGACATTTAATTTACCTGGGAAGCATTGTCAAATAAGAAATAATGTTTAACATTTTTCAGGTTATATTTTAATGAATGTGTTCCAAAATTTTATGGAATTTCTAAAATTCTAATATGTCTGAGTATATGCTGTCAATTATAATTATGGATATTAAGTAATTGTAGACCACAGAAATAACCAAATTTCCTTGTCAATTGTGTCTTTAATTATAACTGTTTTCAAGGTTACAGTTAATTGCTTAATTCTGATGCAGTTTCTGAAAACTCCAGAAGCACTCAAAATCCTAGAATACGGTGTCTTTAAGGAGGTTCACGAAAGGATGGAAAAGACCCTGAAGAGCACTCTTAAATATCAGTTTCTAATAACTTTAAAATCATATTATTTGGAATGGGCAAGAATTCTTGGAACTTTAATGAAAAGACTGACTGGTTTATAAAACTGCTAAAGCAAGCAGAACAAAAATTAATTGAATACCAAGAAAATACTTTACCAGATTTGTATGCTAAATCTGCCAATGCTGAAACTGTTTAGATATACAATTTGAATGAACTCCATGGTCTAAGTCAAATTATCTATGATAACCCATCAGTTATCAGTGCCATGCGCCTAAACTGGAGAAAAAGCTGGTATTCAAGAGGACATGAGTCCAGTGTTAAATGTGGGCTCAGGAAGAACCAGGACAGCCACTTTGTCCTTCCTTAGTCTTTAAAGCTTTTGTAATTAAAAGTTTTGCATTCCATGATTCATCATGGAGAAAATAAAATGATGCAAATATACATATATGTATATATATATATATATATCTGTGTGCGTGTGTGTGTGTGTGCGTGTGTGTGTGTGTGTGTGTATGTATTGACTTCTAAATTATCTAGCTCATTCTTTAATCTATCAGATTTTAAATAAATCTATTAGATTTTAAATGATTTGGTTTATGGGGGCCCTGGCTAAGGAGCATACTCCAAACTCATGGTATTATCCTCCTGATAGTTATAATAGTAGTCTCCCCGGTATACTATAGTCTCTTAAAAGTTTTAAATGTTTGTATGCAGCCGTCTTTAGAATATAAAAGAATGTCAATCTCCCTTCTACTGGAATGACAAGAACTGAAAGAAATGTGTGAACTTGAGGGTGCCATAACCTATGCGTGACATGCTGTGACCAAAAACTCAAAATGATGGTAACTGGGAGTGGCACTAAGGCCCTAGGTTTTGGTCACACACTCACCTATGTGAGAACCTGACCAGGGAAATTTGTAAACAAAGTTATGGGAGGCCATTGCTTTGAACTGAGCTCACGCGCTAGCCCCAACAGACCAGACCAAACAAAAATTAAGTAACTTGTGCTAAATATGGTATAATCAAACTAAGACATTAAAGAAACAAATAGATCCAATAACAAACCAGATTTTGTTTTTCTTCTGTTCCAGCATAGGAGGTACCCTGTACTCTGACCCTTACAAAAAAATAATAAACTGAAGTTCTTGTTCTCACCATAAAACCCGCTGTTCTGCTATTTTCCAAATCATTTCAGGACCAAATAAATACATTTATGATGGCAAGAGTGACATCAATGACTAAAGTTTTGGTCAGTCTCTCAAAATTGAAAGGATTGTCAAACGGGGAGAATAGTTAAATCAAGTTTCGCCTAAAGATGCCTCCTTACATATTTTAAATTCAGCCTAAAGATTTCTTTGTACATGGTGAACTATTACCTAAATGGAGTTATAAACAGACTGTAGTCTACTCTGTTGCCAGTCACTGAGTTTGGCCAATTAAAGATGATCAACTGTTCAAACTGTGTTCAAATAAGGCAAACACTGAAAAAAAAAACAACTTTTTTTTTTTTTGTCACTTTCCTTTTTCTGTCCATAAATCTTCTTCCACCATGTGGCTGCACTGGAGTCTTTTAGCCTTTTCTGGGTCAGAAGTCTGTCCAACTCATGAATCATTCTTTGCTCAATTAAACTCTTGTAAATTTAATTTGGCTAAAGTTATTTTTTTTTTAACAAGCTGCATACAATTTGTAAATGCAAATTGACCATTATAACAACACAGCAGGGTTAAACCACATGCTTCTCAGATGCTAGTGGTCACCTCAAACTCAGCATACTCAAGAGGAACTTTCTTGTACTCTCATTACCTTCAAAAATAGCCAGCTGAGAATTAATATAAGCCCAAACCTGGCTCATGCCTTTACTTCATTCTGTACACAGAAACACTATGAGCAATTTCAAAATCAAGTTTATAAGTTGGTCTTTAAAAAATCCACACTGTATTTATTTTCTGTACAACAACAAATATGTCCTGAGGTTGAAACATGGTCTTTTACAAACTGGTCTGCATTTTGAATGTTTCTGCCTGAAGTTATCTCTTTTTGTTTTTTTCATTTAATACATATATTTAGCATTCCTAAAGAGTTCTTGGCAAGCACAAACATGGCTCTTCTGGTTTAAAACTTATGGATATGTTGGCCAATGTAGAAAATAAAAAGTCGATTTTTAGCAATTTAATGGGACACCTAACACTCGAAGTTTTAGATTTTTGCATATCTATAAAATTTCATTAAGCCTCATATTAAATTACTGTTCAATAACTTAAACATACTGCTGGAATTGAGATCCCAGTTCCTAGTTCTTTATACACGTATTGAGTATTCTCTCAAATAGCTGATACAGCTGCAGACCAAGAGAAAAGTACTAGAATGGAAACACAAGTACGGGGTACAGGGGTGTTGATTTTTTGATTCTGAATCCCCAGCATCTAATAACATGTCTCACACAGAGTAGGTACTCAGTCAATATGTAAGAAAGATTAAAGCACTTAATATATCTTGCATTAAGTAATAAAAAAGATCATTACATCCAATTATAATGTTATATAAACACCTCCAAGCTGTTTAACATAAACACATGCAAACTCATATTTGCGTGTCTTAGAATGACAGTGTTGGAGTTTTAACTTTATAGGGTGCAACAGCCTCATTGTACAGATGAGGAAACGGATCCCAATAACTAGCATGACTTACTCATTTAGTGGCAGTGAATAAGCCCAAAAGTAGCAACAGTAAAATCATTTGTCAAAATGAATTACTGTAAAAGTTGCCATTTATGTAGCACTGACAGAGTACGAGGCACTGTTCTAGATTGCTTAAATACATTAGCAATTTTAATCTTACAACAACCCTATGAGGTGAGTGCTTCCACTATACTCATTTGACAGATAAGAAAACTGAGTACGGAGAGGTGAAATGACCAAAGCCAGGAAGTATGGTTTTAAAAACTTTATTCTTTATATTTATTTATTTGTTAATTTATTACTTTTGAGACTGGGTTACACTCTGTCACCCAGGCCAGAGTGCAGAGGCATGATCATGGGCTTACTGCAGCCTCAACCTTCCTTAGCTTCCTACGTAGCTTTTGTTTGGACAGCCTAGCTAAGGAGTCTGTGAGCACATGCAAATATAGGCTGAGCAGCTGAGTTAAACATTTTGAGAGAAATTACTCTCCACGATCAAGTAACCAGAGTTTTGGAGTAGCCCTTCCTGTCTCCGGAGGGCTGGATTTGCAGCTTCCTTCATTTTTCCTTTTTTTTTTTTTTTTCTTATCCCTGATCTGGAGGACCACAGGACAGAATGGCAGCATTCATCTCTGAGTTCCGACTGTGAGTCACTTTCTTGCCTTATGTGAGTAATTTGATTCTTACAGGCATGCCTGTGCACCTGTGTTAGTAAAATGGCATCAACTTTCTTTTAGTATAGTTTTACTTGACCACAAACAAGGGTGGGACTGGGGAGATGACAGCCTCTCTGAACTTGAGATCTCCTGAAGAATGAAATCAGATTTACATTTAAAACACAGAAATTTCTCAACCTCAAAGGCCTAGAGTTAGCAGATGCTCAAACACTTCCCAGGAAAAGCCCTGGAAGATTGTCAAAAAATAAGCCTTTCTTCTGGAAATGGCAAATGCCTCTGCTTTAACTTTTTCATAAAAAAAATAGAGGGATGGCTAATTCCATAAGGAGAGATATTACCAACTGTTTTAAAGAATTATCATTCATCTAAATAAAAAAAAGTTTCTGTTTTCTTAAAATTTTTATCATCATTTCCTTCTAGAAACAGAGTAATTACTCTTCTTTTTTCACAGGCCAGGAATAAGCATGATGTAAGGTTTTCTACATAAAACTAAAATTCCGTATTTAATAATAATCTTCCCAAGCTTTCAGAAGTGACACTTGAACAGAAACAAATCCAATTACAAAACCAATTGAAGACATTCTTTAACTACAGAAACATCCCTGTTCATTCTTTGATATTTATAGTGTGAATATGTTTGTGTTTTTTTCCTCTTCATATTTTATTACCTAGACTTCGCTCTATTTAGTTATTAACATAAATGGGCAATATCCTCTATATTTTCTGCCAGACATGAAAATGCTCAAAATGTACTTAATAATTAAGTAGCTTCTAAAGATATGATGGTTTTCTATACAGATTCACGATATTAGCACTGTTGCCTTGAGAAATTTATTTCAGGTGCTTGAGGGTTCTTTTATCCTCATTTCTGAGAAAACTTTGACGATATGCCTTGGAAGGCAGAAGCCGTCACATGTGTATGCTCAAGATAAATAAATTTTTATGCTGTATTTAGTTAGGTCAGAGGTATTTAGGAAATATGAGGCAAGCCTGCAGCTACAACAACCACAAAAACTCTTTCTTTTTCAGGTTTATAAAATACTAAGGTTGTTTGTGACATGGTACTCTAATATGTTTTAGTATAGAATGGCATAAACACACATCTGCTTGCATAGTGTATAGTATCAGGTTCCCGTTATTGACCACTGTCTGAGAGGCCACCTGGATGGCTCTGCTGATCTTGTCTAGGCTCCCTTAAATGAAGACTGTCACCTGGCATTCAGCTGAGCAAGGTTGGTTTTGGCTGGGATGACCTGGGTGACTTACTTCACTCCACAAGTTGCTCTTCCTCCAAAAGAATAACTGAGGCATGATCTTACGGTAGAGGCACAAAGAGAGTGGTTAAGCTCAATTACAGTTATTCAGACCTCCACTTGTATCACATTGGCTAACATCCCTTTGGCCAAAGCAAGTCACATGGCTGAGCACAGGGCCAAACGGAAGGACATATTTCCTTGCCCAAAGTGGACATTTACTGCAGTCAGTTGGCCCAATCATGGGTCCAAAGAGGAGTGATGAATTTAGTACATGTTTAGAATCCACCACACCCATTATTTGGAGAAAAAAGAGTAAGATGATAGTTCTAATCACTAATGAAATGAGATAATCTCTGGAAAAGGTCAAGGACTGTGCATGAGTACGAGACTAATAGACGAAGCTAGAGAATGATCAGTATAACACAAGCATTAGTGGTAGTTTATGGTTTGAATCCTATCTAAACATTAAGCTATAACTACATATTGGAGATGTTTGAGGTGAAATAGGCAGAATATATAAGGATAAAATTGGATAGTATCCATGAATGTGAATATAGCAGAAAATTGGTATCCATCAAAAACATTTTCATTTAAATTAGTTTAACACAGACAGAATTTGACTAAAAGCAAACAAATAAAAATACTTTCTGGCCTCCTTGCTGTACTTGAGTACTCTAAGCAGGTTTCCATCTCAAGTCTTGGGTGCTTTCTGTTATTTACCTTCCAATGCAATGTATCCACTCACAGTCACACATCCTCTCATTAAGCAAGACTGTTGTTTGAGTAAGATCTTCCCAGAGAGGGCTTCTGTATTAGTCCGTTCTCACCCTGCCGTGAAGAAATACCTGAGACAGAAAAGGGATTAAATTGCCTCGCGGTTCTGCAGGCTGTACAGGAAGCATGATTCTGGCATCCTCTTGGCTTCTGGGGAGGCCTCAGGAAACTTACAATCATGGCAGAAGGCAAGGTGAGAGCAGATACTTCACATGGTCAGAACAGGAGGAAGGCAGGAGGAAGCAGGTGCGACACACTTTTAAACAACCAGATGTTGCCAGCTCTCACTATCGCAAGAAGAGCACCAAGTGGATATTGCTAAACCATTCATTAGAAACCTTCTTCATAATCCAATCACCTCCTTCCAGGCCCCATCTCCAACATTGGAAATTACAATTGAAAACGAGATTTGGGCAGGAAGACATATCCAAACCATATCACCTTCTGTAAGGACCCTACATAAAGGAGTTCTTCCGTGCCCTGTAAGGGTCAACTTCTTCCCAGCTCAACTTCCCTCAGAGCTTTTATCCCTGTATGAGATAGTGTGCCTTTTTCTATGTGTATCTTCCTGCTATATTCTACATCACCCCATGTAATATAAGATCTCTCAAAGCAAGGATCATGTCCAGTCACTCCACACTATATCCCAATATCTAGAATAATTCTGGCATAGTGTAGGTGCTCTCCACAATTTTCTTAAGTGAATTGACTGATTGGCTGAATGCTATTAGTTAGCTGAAAATGACTTATCAATCTTACTATCTGCTTTTTTATTTTTTGACATGGAGTCTTGCTCTGCCTCCCGGGCTGGAATGCAGTGGTGCTATCAGCTCACTGCACCTCTGCCTCCTGGGTTCAAGCAATTCTCCTGCCTCAGCTTCCCGAGTAGCTGGGACTACAGGTGTGCACCACCGTGCCTGGTGAGTTCTTGTATTTTTAGCATAAATGGGGTTTCACCATGTTGGCCAGGATGGCCTTAATCTCCTAACCTCATGATCTACCTGCCTGGCCTCCCAAAGTGCTGGGATTACAGGCGTGAGCCACCGGGCACAGCCCACCCTATTATTTTTTACACAGACATGCTGTTGTTAAAAAGGTGACTTTATATACTTTTTTTCTTTGAGAAATGTGTCCCTTTATCTCTACTTTTCCTCAGTTTCTCTTGACTCTTCAAATTTATTTTGTAGCTGTTTCTTCCCATCCAATCACATATATCGCAATGGTTCTCTCCTGGTGCTGGAAGTTAGGACCAAATTGCTGCTACTTAAATTTATGCAGCTCCTTGGTATACAATTGAGCTGGTGGGGCGGCTCTAACAACATGTGGCTACACTGAATTATGAGCAATAGACGCTTGATAAAAATAACTGCTGGACAAATAAGTTATTATGATAATCTATACATAAGAATAGTGTCTGTATTTTAAATAGAATGTATAGACATTTGAAACTGTTAAATGCAAAAGAATGCGCTTTCATTCTAACTACATAAACTGTATTTTTCATAAAATAGCATCTTTGTGTGGAATTTTTTTTTTTTAAGTTTCACAATAAATTACGCTTGGAGAGCTTGGTCAACTTAACCATCTTGGAGATCTATAACATTACTATATTAAAAGCTCTGAGAAGTCCTTTAATAAAGGAATAATTTTGTTGAAATCAGAAGTTTCCAAATTAATTTGACCACGAAACTTCCGATTGATTCGTTTGCTTGCATTATTTATTACTTTCTTGTTTGTTTATAATTTACACAGCAACTCACATGTTCAGTGGCATATATTTGAGAAAAGACTTTTCTATTAATAATTGTATACATTATCACTTGCTTATAACTCTAATGCCTTGCTTAAATTTAAAGCCTTCATCATACATTTCTCTTTAGAGACTCAGAATATTAGTCACTCAATGATGGTCATAAGTCCCACGGCAGTTTAATACTAGAGTCAGCCTTGAAACTGTGCTCAGAGATAATACTCAAAGTTGATACAACAGATGGAGTCTAGGGATCAGGTACAGGTCAGGTGAGACTCAGAGATGTTTAAACAATGGCCGGATAGTCTGTCCAGGAAAAGAATCTGTAAAGACTTCATCAAAATCCTCCTTGCTGAGTACCCCAATGGGAGACGCTGACTGACAAGAGATGGGGGCAGAAGTTTGGAGTGGGAGGTTGAAGTCCTAATAGACAGTTGGCAATGCTTTTTGCAAACAACCCTTGCAGATCTCAGACTCTCTAGCTCCACTCTATACCTCGGTCTCTCATCCAATGACTAGTTTTTCCCTTTGCCTCTTCAGCTAGGACCTGAAAGAGTCCCACATTTTTCATCTTTTGGTGTCTTAAAATCTCTCCTTGGCTTGTCCAAACCTGACTATACTTCTGAAAAATCTTTTTATTAAACCCTCCTCAATCCTCCAAGTGTTTGGACCATCTCTTTTCTTCTGGAATCCTGACTAAAACAAGTGCTTCGTGTAGGATTCCATAGCTAAACAATGAAGGAGCCAGAATTTGAGCCCGGGTCTTTCCGATCCAATGTCTGCTCTTTTTATTACTGTTCTAAATTTTATTCCTGCTGAGGATATTGATGTGTTGGTAAATTCTGAATTTCTGCCACTTATGTGAATAATAGTAATAGTCACACACACACACACACAGTAAAAACAATTAACATTTGTTTAGTGTTTAGTATATACCAAACATTGTCTTTAGTGTTTTATAAATGTTAATTCCTTTAAATATTTAAATAGTTAATACTATTATTAACACTCTTTTCCACATGAAGAAAATGAGGTAGAGTTGAGTCACTGCTGAACAGCATACAACTAGTGAAGAGCATGTGAACTCAGGAAGTCTAGGCCAAGAGACTAAAATTCTGATCAAGACTGTATAGTGTACTGTTCTTAGAACAATGGTAATCCATAGCAATGTCAAGTTACTGATGTGTATATTATCCTATATTTAGGATAATATCATATATATTTCTATATAAATATATATTTGTAATATATATTTTGTCCTCCTCCAAGAAACACTATTTAATATTTTTTAGTCAATGCTGTATACCTTGCACTATGAGGAACATATAAATAACAGATTATACTCCACTATTCCATTAGGAAGTACACACCACTTGAGAAGTCACAAATATGCAGAAAAAGTTGGAGCACAAAAGTATACCCATGTTATTTTTAAATTTCATAAAATGCAATAAATGGAATTATGCCCCTGATCCTGGGTAAAAATGTCAAAAAGCAATTACTACACGACATTTAGGCCCTAGAATATTTGTGCCATCTGTCATCTTGCTCCTTTCACCTGTATAAATGGCATTTATCTCCGTTGACATCGTGATTATAATGTTATCATTTCTTTTCACTTATTTCTCCTAACCCATGACAGATTTCTTTATTCACATGCCATTCATTTGACAGTTATTTGCTTTCCTTAATTTGTATTTAAATATGAATTCCTAAAATCTGCCTTGAGTATATGTTGCTGCTAAGCTGATATCACTCATTACCTTTGAGATTATTCTCAGTAGAAAGTAGATAGTGATATCCATTCACCCTTTTAATACATTTTATGGCCATATGAACAATAGGTAATATTCTGGGCAGTGATTTTCAAACTTGAAGCTTGGAAATATCAAACTTTTTCTCCCCCAGTACACATAGGTTGTCAATATATCATGACTTTTGGAGTTCTCACATGTGGGAGAAGTGAGCTTATCTTTTGACAAAAGCATTCCATGTGTTTGATGGGTAATTGTGTATGTCACCTTGATGTGGCCACAGAATGCCCGGATAGTATTTAGGTATTATTTCTGCATGCACTTGTGAAGGTGTTTTTAGAAGAGACTAACATTTAAATGGGGAAAATGAGTCCAGCAGTTCCCAAGTGGATGGACATCACTTAATCCATTGAAAGCCTGAATACCACAAAAAGATGGAGGAAGACTGAACTCCATCTCCGCCTATCTTTTGAGCTGAGACACCAGTCTTCTGTCTTTTGTGCTTCTGGTTCTCAGGCCTTCAGACCCAGACAGGAATCATACCACTAGATCTCTGGATCTCAAGCTTTTGAACTACATCCCCAGCTTTCCTGGGTCTCCAGCTTGCAGAGAGCAGATCATGAGATTTCTATAGTTCCTTGAACCAAAACTGTAAAAAAAATCTATCTAGCTATATATAGATATATATTAATAGATGTGTGTAAATATAAATATATAATACTTTCCTATATACGAATATATATGTGATATTATTCTATTATCATATAATATAGGACATTATCCTATTGCTTGTTTCTCTAGAGAACTCTAATATGCTGTAATTTCAAATTGATTTTTAAAAATATATACAGGGTGTTTATGATGGCAAAAGGATAATGTGACTAGAAGAGGAGAAGGAAAAGCAAACAAAACAATTAAGGAAATAATTTTTTAAAACTACATCAAAACTCAACAGAATGTATGTTATAGCCCCAATTATGTGCTTACATAAAGTTACAGATAAAAAATATTTTAAAATTAAAAAAATTAAATACAAATGTTAAGTTCTGAAAGTTTTTCTTATTTGTTGATTCATTCATATGTTCATTACTTCACATGTCAAAAGTTTTTGCTCTGGTCTTATGACCTATAGTAATTAAAGAAGAACAATGTCCAAAACTGAACTAAAGAATTCCTTGTGGTTTCTGACCACAGTTCAGAATACTCAAAGTTGTCTGATTCTCTTACCCTTCAAATATTCTTTGAAATAAGTGGAACATCTTAACGACTGGGGAACAGTTTCTTCACTAGACTTTAGTCTTTCAATTTGATATTTCAATTAGTGTGATTTTTTTGGGGGCCACCCCAGACAACTTCAAGTTCACAGGCACACTTCAGTTCTTCCAAAGAATGTGTAATCAATAATTTAACTAAAGTGCTGCATCATCTCTGATGAACTGAAGTATGTTAAGATCCATGACTCTCACATTGCAGGTCAATTCCGTTTCTCCATTATTGAATTATTATCCATTTGAAAATGCCACTGGCTGGGAGCGGTGGCTCATGCCTGTAATCCCTACACTTTGGAAGGCTGAGGCGGGAGTATCACTGGAGGTCAGGAGTTTGAGACCAACCTGGCCAACATGGTAGAACCCCGTCTCCACTAAAAATACAAAAAGTTAGCCAGGCATGGTGGCAGGTGCCTGTAATCCCACCTAGTCAGGAGGCTGAGGCAGGAGAATTGCTTGAACACTGGAGGTGGAGGTTGCAGCAGTGAGCCAAGATCGCCCCACTGCGCTCCAGCTTGGGTGACAGAGACTCCATCTCAGAAAAATAAAAAATAAAGAAAGTGCCACCATACGAGAACGATCTAACAAAATAATTATATACATTCATAATTAGCCACCATCTAGGTTAAATAAATCATCTATTTTTAATTTTGATAGACAATCCCAAAAAGAGCTTCCAAAGAATTTATTGAACATTAAAGAAAGTAAATCTCACCTAGAAAGGGTAATATTAATTTTATTTCTTCCAAATTAGAATCTCCGTATTTTGTCTACCCAATGATTTCCGTTTTAAAAAAAATTAGATTCAACTTTTGTCTGAAAAGGCAGATTTCAACTAATGAATTATACTGAGATTTTGCCACTAAGCAAAGGGAAATCGTACCTTTGTAGATATATGTGGCATCTGCGATATGCCTTTAAAGGAAAAAATAAATACATACCAGGCGTAATTAGTAGAATATTTTCATATGTGCTGGCTGGAGATCATTTTACAATGTAACATTTTAGCATAGTTGCATCCCCCTCACCTTTGCGAGCATATAAGTGTTATTACAGCATATGATAGAACTCTGAGGTGCCACATTCAGATACGTAGTATTTTAGTTAGAAACCCATCATATTTTTGTATTGTATTTTTTTCCAAGTGAATGCTGGCAAATAGACAAGTCCCATTCAAATAAGTTGCATTAATTAGTGGATGGCCATAGATGAGTATGTTTCTAACATATTTGATTTTTCTTTTCTATTTTTTTTTTTTTTGAGACCGAGTCTCCCTTTGTCGCCCAGGCTGCAGTGCCAAGGTGCAATTTTGAGTCACTGCAACCTCCACCTCCCTGGTTCAAGCATTTCTCCTGCCTCAGCCTCCTGAGTAGCTGAGATTACAGGCATGCACCACCACGCCTGGCTAATTTTTGTATTTTTGTAGGGCCAGCGTTTCACTATTTGGCCAGGCTGGTATCAAACTCCTGACCTCAAATAATCCACCTGCCTCGGCCTCCCAAAGTGCTGAGATTACAGGCATGAGCCACCGCTCCCGGACCTAATTTTTCAAGTTATACTCATTTTAATGAAAAAAACTCATTTCAAATCTAATTCGTGATTGGTTTTTAGAAATATAAATGTCCTTTTCCCAAAAAGAAGAGTTACAGAATGGGTTTTAGCTTGTGAATCGATGTGTTAGTAATTCAAAATATACCATGCATCATGATGATCAAGATGGCTTTTTATGTATTTTTTTCCTCGTCTATATTTTTCGTGTTCCAGCCGATGGTTGGGAGATAGTTATCCATGAGACTGTCATTTCTGCATGCCTCGTGAAGTGAGGCACCAACTACTCCTTGTTCTGCACTGTCTATTCATGACTATTTGGTTAGTAAGAACAGGAAGAGAAACTGAAGAAAATGTCAAGCATACTTCAGTCCAGTATAATAAAGATAAGGTCTCACCCCAGAACCTCGGGGAGCATGCTGTCTGCCCGTTATAAAAGGTGACAGGTCCCTAAGTTCAAGATTCCTTTCCTGAAACACCACCTACAGAGGGCAGGTATAACGGGTCCTCTTCACAATACTGATTGGGAAACGGGGGTTGGGGAATACAACAGAACTGTTATCCTGACTATTACTACTGTTTTTGAGTAATAAAGTGTCTTCTATAGTAACCAGGCAACTGTGACTGGTGAACTTGTCCTGTTGCAAGTAAGATAAAAATCTCAGACACTTTAAGGTTCTTGACATTCATGCTGTTTTATCAGACAGAAAAGAAAGTGGCTAAAGTCAGGTCTATCTTTTTGTCGTGTCTTTCTGGATCATTTAGCCTATGACATGCAGCCTAATTAATAATGATGATGCATTTTCTTTTATCATCCTCTAAGGCTTTCCAAACATTAGACATGGTTTTGCCATAATCATAAAGTGCTGAAACTATTATTTACTTGACCTTTAAAAATCACTTTGCTTTTTAACTTAAAACCTATTTATTTTAAAATAACATTTTTCAAGAAATATCATTAATAAGTTTAAAATACAGTGTCAGCATAAAAAGTTGCATGAAAATGAATGACATCTAACAGAAAAATGTTAGAGTGCAACCTCAAATCACCTAGATTTATCACCACCTAAAATCATCTAGTAGTATTATCATTGGAGAAATACTAATCTAGATAGTTGGCAGGGATCCCAGAGAGAGAGAGTCAATAACAGCTGGGAACTGAGTCGGGGCTAGGATATCACCAGGCATGCAGAAGCCGGGAGACTTCTAAGAAGCAGAGAAGCAAGGAGCACTTCTTACACTCCCAGGCAACTTCCTGGGAAAAAGAAAAAGAACTCTGCCTGAGGTAGGGAAAGTAACTTTGCTCCCTTTACAAAGACTGGCTTGAGGTAGGTAAGAACAGGAAGTTTTATGTAAAGCAAATCAGCTCCTTAGAGAGGAAATAAGGACCTTGTTCATTTCGGTACCTTCTGCTGAGCACACAGGAAGTATGAACTGAATAATTATAAGTTTAGTGAATGAACAAGTCAAGTGAAAGAACCAAATCACCAAAATTATGTGTAAGACAGGGAGGAGAAAAGTGACAGGGCTGTTCTTCTTTTTGATTAATGCACCTGTTAGAGCAGAACAGAGGATGACTAAGACGATGCTGGGGTGTAACGTGAAGCCGAGAAAACAGGAAAAGCAGAGGCAGTGAGCAGCCGTGATGGAACGGGGGCTGCTGGTGAGCTGTTGCTCTGCTTCCCCCTTTTCTCTGCAGCAGCATTCCAGGGACCATTTCACTGCTACCTGCAAAGTCATTTAACCTTTGGAGTCTGGGGCATGACATTCGCTTGATTTCTCTCCTTCTTTTTTGTCTTCTTGTGTCTTTTTGAGGTTGGTTCTTTTTGCTTTCATAGCCTAAATACAGGCAAACCAAAGCTCCTCAATTCCCAATGCATATTCTTCTCTCTAGGCCCTTTGCTGTCCACATCTTTGCTGAAAAGAGTTCCTCCTACCTGAGCTTTCTGTGGACATGTGATTCTATTTACCAGAGAGCTCTGCAGAGGTCTGTTGACACTATCTCAAACTCAGCATGTACAACTGAAATTCAAGTCTCCAATCATCCTGTCCCTCAGAATTACTTTCCTATTTCTGCAAATGATAACTCTATATTCAAGGCACCAGATTCAACACTATTTTTTATAAACCCATCTCATTTTTTTCTTAGAAGCTGACAATTCTTAGCCAACTTAAGTTTATTTTGTCTGCATGTATTCATTTTTTCTTCATAACTGATACTCCTTTAGATGGGCACTGTCCAATACCAGAGACACATGTGAAGATTGAGCACTCAAAATCGAGCAGGCTAGGCTAAGGAATTGAATCTTTTATTTCATTTTAATTAATTTAGACATAAAAAAATCAAATGTTTTTGATTTTTAATAATTTTATATCAACCACTTACTGAAATGATGTTGTAGATTTGTTATAGCAAATATAATATATAATTAAATTTAATTTTACCTGTTTCTTCTTAGATTCTTTATGTAGCTATGAAAAATAATTGTTATATGTGCGGCTTATATTTTGATTAGGCAACATTGGTTTAGACCATATCAAGGATAAACAAAATGGGATTCACTGATTTTGAATACCTGATGTGTAACAAATCACAAGCTGGACATTCTGTAACTTGAATCACATCATCTTCAAATTATTTCTAAGAAATCAGTGATGATATTCACCCATTTTACACATGAAAATCTAAAAAGGACAAGGGGAGAAAACATATTGCACAATGTTAAAGGTGAATAAGCATAGAGTCAGCCTTTACGTTCAGGTCTACTCATATGCTCCAGGGTTTTTCTACTAGATCTAGTTGTCTGAAGAGCTCTGGGAAGTACAGAGGACTACAGAGGCTCTAAAGGAGGCTGTCACTTCACACTATCGTTCACAGAACCCCAGTTTTGTGTGCTATGGTTTGGCTGTCCAGCCTGCAGCAGTTGCTTTGACATCTATGTTCATGATACATCCCAAGATGCTGTCTATTCTCGTGATACTCCCATGTCTGTATGATCTGACCCAGCTGTAAAAACCCAGGGCTGCGTACCACCTGGGCTAGGGGAAGTGACTCAACACTGGATCACAGATGCACGCCCAGGGCTCTGGTGGAGGCAGCGCTGTCTGATTCTTTCTCAATGTGGTCAGGCACAACTGCTTTCTGGTTTCATTCATCTTCCACCTTGGCAGAGACAGGTTTCGGGTGTTGATGGGATTCTCCCGACACAGGAACTGCTTCCTTTGTACCTTCAGCTAAGAATAAAGGCGGGTGAAATCCATTTATGACCCACCTCATGGAGAATGCAATCTGTTTGTCTTTGGGGAGATAGTGTTAAAATGTCTCCAGGAATGTCATTTTCAGTCTTCAAGTCCAGACTACTCTGACAAGTTTGTGGAGTTTCACAGAAGGACTGCCTTTTGGAAAATGCACCTCACCAGGTTCTCATGGGTTATGTTCAATTTTTTCATCTAAGGTGAATGCTTTCTGGATTTTTTCATCTGATTATTCAAATTAAAATTCAAGGAGCCCAGGTAATCATTTTCAGCTAATGCTCTGAAAGTAAAGTCTGGTAGAAATTGGAGTTTACATAGTGATAATAAACAACAAAAAGAAATATATCTATAATGGTCAGCATTTACATTTCCCATAAGCACTTAAAAGTGTTGTGCTACTCATTTCCTTTGATCTGCACAACTGCCCCATAGTATGCACATGATTATTATCCTCATTTTAAAGAAGAGAAAACAATGTCATTAAACAATTTGCCCAAAGTCTTACTTTTCATATGATCCAACCAGAAACCAAATCACAATCAGATCCATTTTTAATTTGGTGTTTTATCAGTTAATTGTTTTGCTTTTGGTGTCATTTCCTTTTCTAATTCAAGATAAAAAATATTTCCACGTTTTTACTCTTCATTCACTATAAATACATTAATCAAGCATTTGGCAAGTACCGTTTTTCTTTTCATGAAACTCATTCCTGTACAACTATACATCACATACCTGGAGACTGTGTATTTCAAAGTTTCTATGAAAGACAATCTCTATGCTAATGACTCCAAGTGTATACACCCAGCACTGGACTCTTCACTGAAAACCCAGACTGAAAAATGCAAGGGCCTGCTTGATATCTCTGCTGTCCAAGTGCTACAAAAGATATTATAAACTTAACACAGGCAAGGCAGAGCTCTTGATTCATCATAGACACTCACTCTCTGACAGTTTCTTTCCTAGTCTTCACAGTCTCCAAAAGAGGAATGCCAGCCACCTAGTTGTCCTTACCAAAATCATAGAAGCATCCTTATTCATTTTTATCTCTTACACCTTGTATCCAAATCCATCAGCAATTCCTGCTGACTTCACCTTCAAACTGCCTCCCTGATATAATTGCCTCTCAGCTCCATTCCTAACATCCTACTCTGAATTCTCATAATCTCCTGTCTAGACTACTGAAATAGCCTCTTAATTCTTCCATCTTTCATTTATATCTACCCATAAACCATTAAAATTTAGATCAAATTTATATTCAGTCAAAATGTGCTAATCTCAAGCATACAACTTAAAAATTTCTAGTAAATGTATACACTCATTCTAATCAAGATATCAGATGTTTTTATTACACCCTTTTATAACTCCTTCTAGTCAATCATCAGCCTTCTCCTTAGACAACCACTGTTCTTATTTCTTTCACTAAAGATACTTTTGCTTTTTCCTGAGTACATGTGCATGGTATGCACCATTATCAAAGGACAGACCTCCTTTGCCCAACATCGTATTAATAGTTGTGAAATTCATCTGTTTTTACATGAATTGGTAGTTGTTTTATTTTTATTTTTTTGCTCCTGAGAATTCCGTTATATAAATAAACAAATTTATTTATCCATTCTTCTATTGATAAGCATCAGGTTGTTTTCAGTTTTGTACTATATTGAATAAAGGTACAATAAAAATTTGGGTGCAAGTCTAAGTGTAGACATATGTTTTTATTTCTTATGTTAAATATTAAGGTTGGAAATGCTGGATCTTCTGTTAAGTGTCTGTTTAACTCTGTAAGAAGTTGCCAAACGTTTTCTAAAATTGAGGTATCTTACCAATAATGTATCAGAATTTCACTTGTTCTACATTCTCTCCAACATTTAATGTTGCTAGTCCTTAATTTTACCCATTCAAAAGCCAGAGTAGCTGACTAGAGTGATACACCTCATTGTTTTAAGTATCAATTCCCTGATGACAAAATGATGTTGGATATCATTTGTGTGCTTATTGGCCATTTGTTTTTTTGTTGTTTTTTTTTTTTTGTTTTTTTTTTTTTTTTTGAGACAGAGTCTTGCTCTGTCACCCAGGCTGGAGTGCACTGGTATGATCTCGGCTCACTGCAACCTCCGCCTCCTGGGTTCAAGCAATTCTCCTGTCTTAGCCTCCTGAGTAGTTGGGACTACAGGCACCTGCTACCATGCCTTGCTAATTTTTGTATTTTCAGTAGAGATGGGGTTTCACCTTGTTGGTTAGGCTGGTCTCGAACTCCTGACTTCAAGTGATCCACCCACCTCAGCCTCCCAAAGTGCTGGAATTACAGGCATGAGCCACCTTGCCCAGCCTGTATATTTTCTTAATGTAAGTATTAATTCAAATTCTTTGCCACTTTTCATTGGGTTGTCTTTTCATTATTATTTTGTTAGTTCTTTACATATTCTGTATTTAAGTCTTTCAGACATATTTATTATAAATATCTTCTCCCAGTAGGTACTTGGCTTTTAATTTTCTTGACAATGTCTTTTAAAGAGAAGAGACTTTTTAAATGTACATGAAGCTCAATTTTCCATTTTCTTTAGTTTTCTTTTCACCATTAGTGCTTTTTTCTGTATAGTTGAAAAAGTTGTTTCCAACCTCAAGGTTATAAAGATAATCCTTTATGCTTTTTTCTAGAAGTTTATAGTACTTGCTTTTATGTTTCAGTTTATGATTGGGATTGTATTATTTTTATGTGTATGAAGTGAGACACAGGTTGAAGATTATTTCTCCGCACATACATTTAGTTTCCTTACCCTGTCCCCTTTCACATTACCTCTCTCCATCGCCTAAATATCTAGTCTTGGAAAAGAGTCTCCTTTTGACATTGAATTGATTTGCAGCCTCAGCTGAAAATCAATTGACCAAAAATGAGGAGGACTATTTCTGCATTCCCTATTCTGCACGATTAATTTGTTTACTCATATGCCCTCATAACACTGTCTTGATTATAATAGCTTTATACTTAGCTTTAATACCAGGTAGTGGGAGTCTGCCACTTTATTCTTTATTTTGAGATTGCTTTGCCTGTTATAGAACCTTAGTGTTTTCATATAAAATTAAGAATTAGTTTTTTAATGTCTACAGAAAGAAAAAAGCTACTTAAATTTTCATCGGGATTGTCTAAATCTATATATTGATCTTGTTGAGAATGGACATCGTCTAATTCGTAAAGGCTATTTAGGTCTCCATTTGCTTGCTTAGTTATTTTACTTTTTCAGTGTCTTATTGTTTTCTTTATAGAGGTTTTGCATATTTGTTTAATTATTCTTAAGAATTTTATGCTTCTTGAAGTAATTGAAAAGGAAATTCTTAAAATTTCCTTTTACAAATTTTGCTGCTATACAGAGATACTAGATAACTAACTAGAGATACTAGATAACTGAGATACTAGATAACTTTGCTACTATTCATGAGTTCTAGATATTACTACTAGAACTCATGAGAATTTACCAAAGTCACAGCATGCAAGGTTATTATACAAAAAACTCTGTGTCAATTTTTTGTATAACTTTTTTTCTGTATAATAACTTTGTATACTGTGACTTTGGCAAATCCTCATATGAATTCTAGGAGTTAATTGGTATATTTTTAATATTTCCTATGTAAACCATAATTAATCTATGAGCAATAACTTTTACCTTTCCTTTCCAATACCTTTGTCTTTTACTTATTTTTTCTGACATTATTGCCCTAGTGTTCAATAATGTGGTAAGATCAGATATCCTTTCATTATTCCCAATTCCCACTTTTTCCTCTTAGAAAGCATTCCACATGTCACAATTAGGTATGAGGTTAACTTGAGTTTTGATGATGACCTTTGTCAGATTGAAAGGTTCTCTTCTTTCCTACTTCCTGATGTTATTTTAAAACAACAAATGTCAATAAATTTCATCAAATGTTTTTATGTGTCAATTGATATTGCCTTGTTCTCTTTCATTCTACTTAATTATTTGATTCTACTTAAATAGAGTGATATCTCATTTTTTTAAATTGGCAATTCTCTGATGACAAAATGGTGTTGGACATCAATTCTCTCAAATGTTAAAGCTAAACTTGTATTACTCATAATCTTACATTAAATGACTCCTTTTTTAATATTGCTAAATTCAATTTGTTGATAGTTTTAAAGGATCTGTTAGGTCTATGGTCAAAGATGTTGGTCTATAATTTCTTTTTTCTCATAACATCTTTGTAAGTGTTTTTCAACTGGATTATGGCGATTTCATAAACTATGTTGGGAAATACATCTTCCTCTACTTTGTGAAAGAGTTTGTGTAAGATTGGCATTGTTTCTTTCCTAAACTCTTGGTAGAATTTAACTGTGAAACTAACAGGGCTTGAAATTTTATTAAGAAGGTTTTTTAATGGGGTTTTTTTTTCCATTTTAGCTGTTTCCAAATTTATTGGAATATTATAAACAGCAAAAATTTGTTCATGATATTCTTTACTGTAGTCTTAATATCTATATAATCAGTGATATTATGTCTTCATGTATCCACTGATCTCTTTGAATCTGATGGTTGACAATTTTTACCTAATTTGGAAATCAGTATTGCAAACTTTTTGCTCAATTCCACTCTCTATGTCTTTTTCAGGAATTCCAATTAGATGTAGTTTAGACTGGTTGATATTTTCCTATGGGTTATTGAGACTATGATCAATTTATCTGTTCTTCAGTTTAGAGAATTTTTACTGACCTAGCTGTACATTCACTTTAAGTCTGTAATGTGAATTTTCAATGTACATATTGTAATTTACAGTTTTAGAATTTTTATTTGTTTTTTTTGTATAGTTTCCATTTCTCCTGAGGGTCTCCAACAGTTCACTCTTTTTTTTCTTTAAGTCCTGAACATATTTATATCACCTTTAAATTATTTTCTGTTATTCCAACTTTCAGTTATTTGGGTTTCTATTTCCATTGACTGGTTATTGAGTTTTTTTGTGGTTTTTTTTTTAAGATGCAGGATAATAATTACCTGTTTTTTTGTTGTTGTTTGTCTGTTTTTACTGTTCTACTGATTTTTATGGTATACCGGACATTGTGGATGTTATTTATTGACACTCTTGATATGTTCTTCCTTTGAAATGTGTCTATTTTTATTCTAACCAGCAGATAAATTACTAGTTGATTAATTTGAATTATTTTATGCTTTGTTATTTCAGATGTGTTTTAGTTTTATTGTTAGTTAGAAGGCAAATTCTACAATTCTGGAGCTTCACTTAGGACTTTATTCTGGGCCTTCATCTATGCTCTTAACTTGCAATTCTTAACGAAGTTTTAGAGAGAATACAGAGGTTTATCCAGGTCCTCTACTTAGGGTGAATTCAAACTCCAAATTCAGTGTCCGGTGCTGTGGGCAGCCACTGAAGTCTCTTTCAGCCTTACTTCCTGCAGGGCTTATTAGAGTTTCCCCCACCCATGTGCAGTTTAAGGCTCAGTCAAGTTGGTGAATGAGGTAGAGATACGGGTTTGGAGTTTCCCTTTGTGTGGCTGTTACCCAGGATTACCCTCCCTACTGTTTTCAGACCATCTGGAAGTCCAAAACTCCATTCTCTTTTGCCTCCAGTAAATAAAACTGCAGCTTTCTGCTTGAGTTCTCCCCAACCTGTACTACATACATTGAGAAGTTCCCTCAAGGTAAAAGCTGTATACACACACACACACACACACACACACACACACACACACACACTCTTTCCTTTTTTTAGAGTCAGGTTCCATTTTCTCATTTTCTGGCTGTTTTACTTTGTTCCCCTGTGCATTCAATTTATTTGTTTTTCAATATTTTGTCCAGATTTATGATTGTTATCAGAGAAAGAGTCTTGCCATTACTGGAACCAGAATACTTCCATAATGATTTCTTAAAAACCGTGAAACATATGCGCCTTACCAGTTACATCTTCTTCCACTTGCAATAAAATCTCAGTACACAGTCTCCATCAGTGCTTCTCAACCTTAGCTGCACATTGAATTAAATGGAGAATTAACTGATCCTTTTTTTTTGCATCCCTAGAAATTTTGTTAAAGCTCCCTAGGTAATTCTAACAGCCAAGGTTTAAAACCACTGCCTTAGTAAATTTCCCCTGCCTTATTCTCCTACACTTTCTCAATCACTTTCCTAACTTACCAAACTCCAGTTGCAGGGCTTTATCTCTGTTTCACAAACACAAAACTTTTTTGTGCCTCTTCTTCCTGCTTCCTGAAATTCTTTGCTATTGTGTGTTTTGCATTCATGTCTTAGCTTAAACATCACATTCTATGAGGATGAATTTTATGTGTCAATTTGTGACAATTTTATGTTTCACAGTGCCCATATATTTGGTCAGATACTTTTCTGGATATTTCTGTGACGGTGTTTTTAGATGAGATTACCATTTAAATGGGTAGACGTTGAATAAATCAGATCAAGCTCTATTATGTGGATGGGCCTCCTTCAAGCAGTTGAGGCCTGAATAGAACAAAAGACTGAACTCCTCTGAGCAAGAGGGAGTTCTGCAGCAAATGGCTTTTGGACTTGAACTGCAGCATCCGCTTTGCTATGGCCTTCAGCCCGACATCTTTCATATCGACATCCTTCATATTTGATCTGAAATGTTAGCTATACCACAGGTATCCACTACCATGGCCTTTGGACTTGAGTCACAGCATCAACTCTTCCCTATGTCTCCAGCCTTACAGCTCACCCTGCAGATTTTGGACTTACTTGTCTTCATTATTTCATAAGCCAATAATTCAAACATGTCTGCTGTGCCTACAGCATTTAGCGCTTGCATGTGAAGATTCATTCAGTTAATTATAGAATGTATGAACTTGTAAAGGAGATAGTGGCTAGCAATATTTTTTACATGTCTACAGAGGGAAATAACCCACAAACACTGTGAACAGGAACGAAGACTCCAAGACCCGGGTACCCTTCCTCTACCCTCAGCCTCAGTTTTTCAAGACATTCCCCCCTACCTGATTTTCTTTTAAACAAGACACCCAAATCAGCAGCAAAGGTATGTGGGATCGTCACTGAGATTTAAAACACTGAGAATTGGAGGGGGAATGTCCAAAGGTAGAAGTTGGGAAGAAAAGGGAAGGATTGAGGGAGAAGCTAGAACTCTGGAGGACAGAGTTGGGCCGTAAGAGGTGGAGGTAAGCCACTTGACGGGTACCCCTCCTGACTGCTGTCACCCATAAAAGAAATACCAGAAAATTTTAATAGAGGATTCAATTCCAAAAACAAACATCTAGGTCATAACAAAGCATCACTTTCTGCAGAATTCTCTTTTAGGACCCTAGTCCTGTTTTCACTCTTGTATATATACATCATGTAACCAAAGTCCTGAAATTAGTATCACTCTATATCATATATTTAACCTATGAATTTTAATTCAGAAGCCAGTAAGAACCACTAAATCACATTTGGGCTAAAATTCAATTTAGATTAGTGTCAAGGTCTGAATGTCTGAGAAAGGCTATACATCTTTTTACTCATCAATTCACACCAACACTTTTTAAAGGAAGCTTGTGGAGATTGCATTGAAGACCACTTCACAATGCCTGACTTGAGCGCTAGCATGAGAAGTACAGATCAGATGCTGAAACTCAAAGAAATGAAATAAAATGTTCTATCGTCCAATACATAAAAAGACTTTTCATGCATTGGAATTAAATCTCTGAAAGATTTCTCTTCAGCTTCATAAATAAACCAAGGAGCAGTGAATTCATATCCTCAACGATATCTTTAGACCAAAAGGAAGTTCTTTGTTATGTTGATGTAAAAATTGCTTTTGTGTAATGCTCATCCATTGGGGCTAACTCCACTATTTGGAATAGCACAGATGGCATCTCTTCATGTACATGATCATTTCTCAGTTATACGAAGCCAAAAAAACCTCTCTACTCTTGGCTTTGGCTCTTCTTCCACTGCAATAACTTAGCCAAGATCCTTGGAGACATCCAAATAGGACGTGGATTCTGGATTCTTCAGTTCCTAATTGCTCTTTCTGGATGCTTTCGGTGTGACAACTGACCCTTAACATGTCTCCTCCATCAAACTCCACTGAGGTCTGACCACAAATCAGAGTATACATTCCTCCAATTGATTGCTGAAGCCATAGCCACCCTTAAACTAAGCAAAAAGTGGATTTTCTTTGCATTTAACACAAGAAAGTATCAGGAGCCACATAGTTTTCTTGTTTGACTCATTATCTCTGACTGTGCCTTGAAGTTTAACTTGCTTTTCATTTTATAATCCTTCAGAAAGCAAATATCTCAAGACAGAAAGCAAACTACTGAAGAAAAACAGCTCTCTGGTTGCACGGATGGGCCACTGCACTGATCTAATGATGCACAGTAAAAGTTGGGAATACAAACAAAGCAACCAAGGTTCTGAAACTGACTAACTGCATACATAGGAAAAAATGTTGCCACTCCTTAAAGGTCTTCTAATGTGTATTTATTTTACCATTTTTTAATGGGGCCTAGCAGGACAAATCAATGTTTCCATCGGAGAGAAAGTGCCTTTTAAGTGCAAAACATTTTTCAGAAACTCCTTCCAACACCAGCATAGATGACATCACCGGAAGAGGAATTGTTTAACTAAAAGGGATCATTATCTGTCATTGGGATTTCTCTTCACTGAACAAGCAATTAGTCTGTCAAAGATGGACTGAGTTCTTAAAATGAATGTCTAAAAGATGCTTACAGCATCTCTCAGTGTTCCTGACAAGTAGAAAGATTGGTTTTCATGTAGAAGTCAGGTTCTGGCTGCAAAAAATAACTAGTTTTTAGAAAGTCTTTTATATCTGTTTGGTTTATCTCCAGTTTCTCATTTTTCACATTTCAGGATAATTCTATACATGCTTTTGCCCCCCCCCCCCACCCAATAACTACATGTTTTGATGCAGGATTGCCATAGCTACACTAATACCCATCTTTGAAAAACATATGACAGGAAATCACTGAGAAGCAGTGAAACAAATACCACACAAGGGGAAACAATCTATTCTACAGTGGGGACTCTGACCATTCTTGCCATTCATTCTAGATCATTAAATCTAAGTTGCATTAAAATGACTATATTTGCCCCTGAACTTATAAAGAATGATTGAAAGAAGATAAGTTTAAAAAGAGAGAAGCAGTTCTGTCTACTCAGAAGCAAAGGTTGGCTCCCCTAAATTGAATCAAACGCTGGATGGAAGTAATCAGATTTTTCTCAGATTAGCGGTTCATTGGGTAAAAACACGGAAGGCTACTTTTAAGATAAATGTTCTTAATATCAACTTCATAACATGAGAAGCTCAATCTGTTATATTTATCCCCACCAAAAGCATCACAAATCACGTATGGATTTTTTTAAAAAAAGAAAAATGAGGAGTTACAAGTTCATCATATTAGAACTATAGTTTTAAATTACTTTTGGAAAATACTTCTGATTAATTTTTCACTATAATGATGTATCTACTGAAAAATGATTCTCTGACATTATAAACAAATATAGCAAGTATTTATTTACCTGACTCACCACAAATTCTATAAAACCATGGAGCAGTTTTCTTAAGCTTTGAGCAGAAATAAAAATATAGCATCTATTGGCAAATTCACACCTTTTTCCTTCACTTCTGAAATTATTAAGAGAATATATTTTTACATGTAAGTTTAAATTGGTCTTTGTTTATTGTGTCCACTCCAATCGCTACTTCTCTCTTTTCTTCCAGCCTGGTAAACATAAACTTGTGAACCACATTGGGTACATTTTCTTCCACCACACACACACACACACACACACACACACACACATCCATAAATATACAGTAAATACAGTGTGTATTTTATTGTTTAGTCTGATTTAAAAATTTTATGTACAAGGCAACATCTTATGGATATCCTTCTGCGACTTACTTTTTTCATTTTAATATCATTTTGAAACTTCTATATTTTTAATAATGATATGTAGAGCTACAATGACTGAATTTTAAGTTCAGTACAGGAATCCAACTTGGAATATACAAAAGTGTATTTGTCCCATTATCATATTGATGAACATTCAATTTTTTCCAGTTTTCCCTTCTGTAAATAATGTTCTGATAACATTCCTGTAAATGTAGCTTAAAGCACATGGGAAAGTTTTTTCAGGGTCACTGGATATTAAAGTGTAACCTACATACACCTGGAGATGCTGGGGACTTTTCAGGGGTTCTGCAAGACCAAAACCTTTCCGTATTATACTAAGACATTATTGGTCTTTTCACTTTCATGCTCTTGGGGTTTTGAAAGGCTATTGACATGGTGTGACATTATTCTTTTGATGGCTAATAGAACTTGTGTGCTTGAATATTCTTGTATTTCCAAAACTTACCATATTGATTTGAGAAGTATCGATATATAAACCCACATAACCAAAAAGTACCTGGTGCAATATACAATTTGGGGGCATAAAGTGATCCTAAAACCAAAATTTTTGAAAACTGCTGTGAGGAGTAATATATACTTAAAAATATGTGGAAATAAGAATTTTATGATATTAACATAGTATATTCCAAAGTATCTATACTACTTTATATTCCCATAGACAATTCATCTTACCTTTCCCCCTTACTTAGTATTGCAAAACCGATTCATTTCTATAAACATAATAGGAGAAAATAACATCTTAAAGTATTATTTTTATTTTTAATTGTTAAATATAAAGGAAAAACAGGAACCAATGTAATATCTATATATTTACAGCTCATACTAATTGAATGTTAACATTTTGCCACATTTACTTTATTTTGCTAACAAACTTAAAAACATTTAAAGAAAATAAAAGTACTTTTTGGAAGAAGATTTGCCATTTTCCTAATATTTTGAAACATTTTGTAATATGTTTCTATATATATATATTATATATCATCTGAATTGTGTGACTTTTAATTTCTGTCAATGACATTATATTGTACACATCCTTCAGCAACTTTTTATTCAATATTGTTTTTATGATATATTCATGTTGATACAAGCAGATTTTGTTTATTCATTGAAACCACCACCAACTCTGTAGAATATATTAACGTATATAGCAGTCTTGGTTTTTATTTTTCTTTATTGATTGCCATGGTAGTTATTTCCACATTTTTCACTACCCTACAAATAAAGGCAAGCCCCCTTAGAGCTTAAGAGGAGTGATACAAGCATAAGCACATTTTATAAAGCCACTCTTTCTCCTCCTACCTGGAGAGTAGATTGGAGTAGAGCATGAATGATGCAAGGAAGTAACTGCAATCATTAATTCCCATAACCTGCATTAAATAGCTTAGACCAGGTGGCAATGGTGAAAACAGCAAGGATAGATGAGATCTAGCAATATTTAGTGGGTAAAAATCAACAAAGCTTGACATAGCACTCCTAGCAATTTTTATCTTTTTGAGACAGTGTCTCACTCTGTCGCACAGGCTGGGGTGCAGTGGCACAATCGCAGCTCACTGCAACCTCTGCCTCCTGGGTTCAAGCGATTCTCCTGCCTCAGCCTCCTGAGTAGCTGGGATTACAGGCATGCATGCACTACCACAACTAGCGAATTTTGTATTTTTAGTAGAAACAGGTTTCAGTATGTTGGGCAGGCTGGTTTCAGACTCCCGACCTCAAGTGATCCACCTGCCTCGGTCTCCCAAAGTGCTGGAATTCCAGGTGTGAGCCATCACGCCTGGCCCTTGGTGTAGCAATTTTGATGTGATTAGTGAGAAAGATGAAAATATAATTTAGTAAGTACTAATTGAATATTTTATTTTAACCAAAGAATTGTAGAAAATGTGCATCTGAAAGATATACTAAACCATAGATTTAGCATTTCCTTCATAATGTACTCCAACATCAGTCAGAGTCCTCTTTCAGAGCTGTTTGTATCATTAGAGCTTCCCAATGTTGACCAATTTTTTCATTTGCTTTTGTCTTCCAATATTTTATCCCACATGTAGTAACGCATCTCTCCATGGACCTATCCTTAAGCCTGTCCCTGAATTCAAGTCACTAAGTTCTGTTTTTATTTTCTTCATCAAAGCTGCTGTTCCTTGCTTTGCCTTTGACTTTGCCAGAGATGTTGTCTAGTGTCTGTACTCCTTTTTCCATGTCCAATTCAAAAGTCACGCTTCACCCACCTTCCAGCAAAATTAACCACATTACATCTATGTTCACATAGCACTCTGTGACAGAGCTTACACTGTAGCGTGCTCCTTTTCTTTTTTAAGTCTTTTTGTTCACTTTTTGTCTGATGGAAAATGATCTGTCTTCAAGCTTGTTGACATAGTAAGTATTCAACAAATATATCTAATTATTATTCAACAAATATTATCTAATTATTATAGGTACTAACTATGTACTTGCCACTATTCTGGACTTATATAATAAATAGAATATATCTGCATTTCTCCTGACAGTAAAAACAACACCTCAGTCGTCAGTTAAGTTCATTTATCCCTAGCTGGGCTGATTAGAGTCAGCTTTGTGGAGCTCCTTTGCACTTGCTCTCTTCTCCCAAGCATTTCTGCTCCAACTTTCCAAAGCTTGCAGTTGTCCTGAACTCTGCCATTGCTTTATAAAGCCCTAAACACAGTGGGTTTTCCATGGTAGCTAAATCTGCCATAGAAAAACCATGAAAGCCAGAAACTCACTATGGCCATCCTCACCTTCTGCCAGCAGCCTCCTGCCCTCATCTGCCTGCATTTGTCTGCTCTGTGGCACCAAGTTTTGGTTTTGCTTTTTAATATTCTTTAGTTTATAATGATTATCTGTGTGAGACTCAGTCCAATAACCTTTACTTGTTACCAACATGTATTGTGCTTATTTTGTATCTGCCCATCTCTACTCCAAATTGCAATCTCCTAAGGAACTCAATTCTGGCATTATTTATCTTTGTTTTCTCTAGTAGCATCTAGAAAAAGTGAAAACAGCAGAAAAAAAAGTTATAGAATTGTACCCACATATTAGACTCAACACATCCTTTAATTCTTCACTGTTAGAAAAGTTTTATGCTTTTCTTTCACTAGTTTAAAATAATTCTGTATCAATGTTATATATTTGACACCCCCTATAGCCATTTACAAATATAGATATTAGATTATTTCCAGTAGCTTTTAAAACTAAAATATTGGCAATTAAGCACTCACTGGGATATTTTTCTGTGTAGAGAAATATATACCCTAAAGACCCACAAACCATAGAAAATATCTGGGGAAAAAATATTGCTGTAAAACAGACACAATAATAATGCTACATTAAATATTTAATCAAGAAGTCTTTGGAACAGGAAAACAATTTCAGAAGACACTTGGCTCCCACTAGCGTCCCCGAGTTAATAGGGCTATCAAAAAACAAAATTACAATAATATTAAAGATCTTAATTGGCTTTTGTTCATGATTCTAGAATCAGATAGCCCTCAGAACTGGAACAAGATCTAAGAACTCCAGCGTTGAAGGTGGCCAGATGATATTTATGGACAGAAAATGGAGGTGATGCATAAATACAGCCTAATTGGTTACAGCTCAGTGTTTGCCTTATTTCAATCATCTGATCACTTGTGATTGATTCAGGCTCAGCTGCTGTGATTGACTAAGACTCAGCCACTTGATTCAAGCGTTGAGGACTCCTAAGTAACGCTTTTCCTGTTAGTCTACGTATTAAGCAAGATCAGAATTTGGCAGGTAAGGACTCAATATGGAGGCCTCCTCAGGCTTAAACTTCTTAACTTCACATAGTCAAGTTGTCTCTCCTAAGATCTGACATGTTCTGAAGGCTCCATATGTTCTGAAGGTTGCCTATACTTGAAATAAGCAGGCCAGATGCTGCGGCTCATGCTTGTAATCTAAGCACTTTGGGAGGCCGAGGTGGGTGGATCACAAGGTCAGGAGTTCGAGAACAGCCTGGCCAACACAGTGAAATCCTGTCTCTACTAAAATACAAAAATTAGCTGGGCATGGTGGCGGGTGTCTGTAATCTCAGCTACTCGGGAGGCTGAGGCAGGAGAATCCCTTGAACATAGAGGCAGAGGTTGCAGTGAGCCAGGATTGTGCTATTGTACCCCAGCCTGGGTGACAGAGTGAGACTCTGTCTCAAAAAAAAAAAAAAAAAAAAAGAAGAAGAAGAAGAAATAAGTATAGGCAATGTGAATATGTGAATTCCTCAGATTGCTTCCTTTTACATAAATTCTTTTTTTTTTAAAGAAGAAAGAAAGAAAAAAGAATGAAGGAGAGGAAGAAAGAGGAAGAGGGAAAGAGAACGGGGGTGTTGCTTTATTGCCCGGGCTAGAATGCAATCTAAAAATGGGTATGCCTATAATTGTGCTTAATAATAGAGACATGAAAAAAAAAATGAGGGAAGAAAATAACAAACAAGCAGCCAACCAATATTTCATTGAAACCTGTAAATAGATGTGATGTGGTACTGATAAGAGTGTATATTTTGTGTATTTAAAGTGGAGAGTTCTATAAATGTTAATTAAGTTTACTTGTTCTGGATCTGAGTTCAAATCCTGGATATCGTTGTCAACTTTCTGTCTCATTGATCTAATATTGATGTTGAAGTCTCCCACTATTATTGTGTGGGAGTCTAAGTCTCTTTATAAGTCTTATATATCTGGGTATTCCTGTATTGGGGGGGTGTATATTTAGGATCTTTAGCTCTTCTTGTTGCATTGATCCTTTTATCATGATGTAATACCCTTCTTTGCTTCTTTTGATCTTTGTTGCTTTAAAGCAACTCCTGCTTTTTATTTATTTATTTATTTATTTTTGCTCTCCATTTGGTTGGTAAATCTTTCTCCATCCGTTTGTTTTGAGTCTTTGTGTATCCTTGCATGTGAGATGGGTCTGGATGCAGCATACCGATGGGTTTTGGCTTTTTTTGCCTGTGTCTTTGGATTGGGGGATTTAGTCGATTTAAATTTAGAATTAATAATAATATATGTGAGTTTAATACTGCCATTTAATGTTAGCTGGCTGTTTTGCCTATTAGTTGATATACATTCTTGATTATGTTGATGCTCTTTACTTTTAGGTATTTTTTAGAAAGGCTGATACTGGTTGTTCCTTTCTATGTGTAGTGGTTCTTTCAGAAGGTCTTGTAAAGTAGGCCTGGTGGTGATGAAATCTCTGAGTGCTTGCTTGTTCACAAAAGATTTTATTTTTCCTTCGCTTATGAAGCTTAGTTTGGCTGGATAGGAGATTCTGGGTTGAAAGTTCTTTTCTTTAAGGATGTTGAATATTGGCCCCCACTCTCTTCTGGCTTGTAGGGTTTCTGCTGAGAGATCTGCTGTGAGTCTGATGGGCTTCCCTTTATGGGTAACCTGATCTTTCTCTCTGGCTGCCCTCAGTATTTTCTCCTTCATTTCAATCCTGGTGAATCTGGCGATTATGTGCCTTGAGGTTGGTCTTCTTTAGGAATATCTTTGTGGTGTTCTCTGTATTACCTGGAGTTGAATATTGTCCTGCTTGCTAGGTTGGGAAAGTTTTCCTGAATAATATCCAGAAGCATATTTTCCAGCTTGGATTGATTCCCTTCGTCACATTCAGGTACAACTATCAAGCGTAGATTAGGTCTTTTCACATAGTCCCATATTTCTTGGAGACTTTGCTCGTTCCTTTTTATACTTTTTTCTCTAATCTTTTCTTCTCGTTTTATTTCATTAAGTTGGTGTTCGACTTCTGATATCTTTTCTTCTGCTTGATCGATTCAGCTGTTAAAACTTCTGCATAGCTCGCGAAGTTCTCGTGTTTTTCAGCTCCATTAATTCACTTATATTGCTCTCTAAATTGTGTATTCTTGTTAACATTTCATCAAACCTTTTTTCAAAGTTCTTAGTTTCTTTGCATTGGGTTAGAACAAGTTCTTTTAATTCACAGAAGTTTCTTATCATCCACCTTTTGAAGCCTGCTTCTGCTAATGGAACACACTCGTTCTTCATCAGACCTTGTTCCATTGCTGATGAGGGACTGTAATCCCCTGTAGAGGGAGAGGTGTTCTGATTTTGGGTATTCTCAGCCTTTTTAGGCTATTTTCTTCCCTTATTTATAGATTTATCCATCTGTGGTCTTTATAATTACCATCTTTATAATTGGGCTTCTGAGTGGACATCCAACTTGTTGATTCTCAGCGCTAAAATCTGAGCAACCCACTGCGCCGGCCAAAACAGCGGCGTTATGATTGATGGTGTTTTTCTGACTCTGCCCCAAGAACCACCACACCAAGGCAGCGGCAAAACCGCCTCGCCAGCCACAAGAGTTGCACTGGCGACCCGTGGGGCTCCTCCACTGGGAATATCCTGGTGCGTGAGCAACAAAAATTCGTCTGAAAGTGTGGCATCCTCTCGTTCTCTTTGCTTTCACTGGGAGCTACAATCCCGAGCTGCTAGTGATCAGCCATCTTGGATCTCTCTTTTACATAAATTCTTAATAAATAAACAAGAATTTAAATTATCATACTTTTTTTTTCAAAAAATTTCCTCGAAGAACCTCCAGATGTGGGCAGAAAGAGAATTGTTTGTAGCCAACAATAAGCAGTTGGATATCCCCCACATTTAGCTCAATGATACCATGTGTAATAAATGTTCTTTAAATAAATTACATGCTATAAAAAAATGAATTTCCTATGTATTTTCTGAGATTCCAAAGTCTGCCATTCCTGCTTTAAGTTAAAACATAATAACGGTATCATTAAAACATGAGATTTGGCATTTTAAAAACATATTAACAAATATTAAAAATCAAAGGTAAATTTAAAAGTACCTTTTATTCCATAAGCATTTATTGAGTACTAACTATGGTTCGGGAAAAATAATAGATCATTGAATTATTTTACACTCACAATGCAATTATAGCTGATGTGTTACAAACACAGCTAAAAAGGACATAGTTTAGCCCACCCTATTCACAGTCTTATAAAATCTTTTTCCAAGCACACACACAAATCACTTTTTCTCACTTGTTATTTTCACCAGCTATTTGATCATTAGTCCATCTTTCTTACCACTAATACACTTTTGATTCATTTGTTTACTTTTTTTCTCAAAACATCTGGAACATTTCCTTATAAATACTTTGATTTCCTTTTCTAATGTTTTTCCTTCACTCTTCAACTAAATCCCCTACTTGTTCTCACATTCTCTTTTTCCTGAGTACTTTATATTTATAAATTCTGCCCTGTACTTCTCTCTGAGGCCTGCAAACAAGAGTCTCCAGAAAGAATTAGGTAGTGTTAGAACCCCATCAGATTAACCTCTGTCTTTATTCTTTTGCCAATACACATAGTCTACATGACAAAAATTAAATTCATAAAAAGATACACTAAAATTCAGATCCAGCGGGACAAAATGATCCTACTTAAATGCAAAATAAACTGTGTAATCCCATCCCTATAAGTTGTGTAAGAAATTCCTCTCCACCACATTCCATCCCACCCACTTCTTTCGGACAAAAAAATGTAACTCAAAATAATTTAATTAAAGCCAGACCCATTCCTGTGTAAAAGAGAGAGAAGGCATTAAAAATTATGTAGCAGTTTAACTTACAGAAGTACTAATTTCTGTTCTGTCCTCAATGTTACAGAGACCTTAATGAAATGAAATAGTATTCACATCAGCATCTGTTTTAAGGAATTAGGCTGCAACATACTTGTAAGGTCATGAATAAGTCTTCTGGTAGGATTAGAAGACATAAGTGACTCAATATGGAGAAAGATGACTTCTCAAAGACAGAAAAAGTAATACCTGAGGGGGAGGGGCCCCTCAAGTAGTGAAGATACATGCATTATCTAAAAAGCCCCAAGAGGCTGTGTTCTTAGTGCTACAACTTGGAAGCCTTGATCAAAACCTTTACATCCAAAATTAGCACAGAAAGAAATGAAGCTGAATGATTTTAGTAAATAATGATGACAGTGCGTCTGAAGCAATAAGCAAAGTCACCACAAGGGATAAAAGACCAAAGACCTTCTCCAAAATATTTGGGCTTCCCTAAATTAAAGATGGTACCCAAGCCAAATTCATTTGATTTAGTTTTGTTTGTTTTTTTAACATGTCATGTTCTTTACCTGTGCATTGAGGAGCAAAGACATATCATTCACACCTGATGCTGGTATTTGATGCCAACACTTACAAGGTAAATAGGAAGGAACCAAATGTGCCCATACAATAATGGGAAGACATTATTTCTAATGACATAGCAAGAGGCTTGCTCTTGGGCCAACTATTTGTTTCACAATATGGACTTAGACAATATTGCCTTAGAAAGTAGATTTTGAGGACAGGCGCGGTGGCTCACGACTGTAATCCCAGCACTTTGGGAGGCCGAGGTGGGTGCATTACCTGAGGTCAAGAGTTCAAGAAAGTAGACTATGAAAGTAGACAATATTGGCTTAGAAAATAGACTAATCACTACTAAGAAAGTGTGCTTATTGGTTAACGCTCGGTTGCCTGTGTTTTTGATACAAGTTATTCCGAAGCCTCTGATTCTCACTTGCAGATTTGACCTGAACAAGACAACCTTAATATCTCCCTCAGCTTGATTTAAACTCAGGTTTCTTCCTGGCTATAGATCTCTGGTCTCCCTTTCTCAGAGTGCAACGGGGTTTTTTGTTTGTTTGTTTGTTTGTTTGTTTTTGGATGTTGTGGGTTCTTGGCCGCTAACTATTTTTTTTTTTTTTTTTGAGACGGAGTTTCACTCCTTACCCAGGCTGGAGTGCAATGGCGCGATCTCGGCTCACCGCAACCTCCGCCTCCCGGGTTCAGGCAATTCTCCTGCCCCAGCCTCCTGAGTCGCTGGGATTACAGGCATGCGCCACCATGCCCAGCTAATTTTTTTTTTTTTTTGTATTTTTAGTAGAGACGGGGTTTCACCATATTGACCAGGATGGTCTCGATCTCTTGACCTCGTGATCCACCCGCCTCGGCCTCCCACAGAGCTGGGATTACAGGCTTGAGCCACCGTGCCCGGCCTTTTTTTTTTTTTGAGACAGTCTTGCTCTGTCACCAGGCTGGAGCACAGTGACCAGTCTTGGCTCACTGCTACCTCCGCCTCCTGGGTTCAAGTGATTCTTCTGCCTCAGCCTCCAGAGTAGCTGGGACTACAGGCACATGCCAAACGCCTGGCTAATTTTTGTATTTTTAGTAGAGACGGGGTTTCACCATGTTGGCCAGAATGGTCTCGATCTCTTGACCTCCAGATCCACCTGCCTCGGCCTCCCAAAGTGCTGGGAATACAGGCGTGCACCACCGTGCCCCGCCGGCCTCTAACCTTTTAAAGAATAAGCGGTGGGGCCGGGCGCGGTGGCTCACGCTTGTAATCCCAGCACTTTGGGAGGCCGAGGCGGGTGGATCACGAGGTCAAGAGATAGAGACCATCCTGGTCAACATGGTGAAACCCCGTCTCTACTAAAAATACAAAAATTAGCTGGGCATTGTGGTGCACGCCTGTAGTCCCAGCTACTCAGGAGGCTGAGGCAGGAGAATTGCTTGAACACAGCAGACGGAGGTTGCGGTGAGCCGAGATCGCGCCATTGCACTCCAGCCTGGGTAACAAGAGCGAAACTCCGTCTCAAAAAAAAAAAAAAAAAAAAAAAAAAAAAAAAAAAAAAAAAAAAAAAAGCAAGAATAAGCGGTGGGGCCACTTCAGTTGTACCATACGCTCCCAAAGTAAAATTTCAGACCTAAAACAGTGTTGCAGAAAGACGATTTTATTGAGAGAGAGAAAAGAGAAGGAAAGAAGAGAAAGACTTCCACGAAGAGTATGGAAGGGGATTCCAGAGAGTTGGAAATCCAGGAGGGAGCTCCCACTGTGTGGGAGGGGGTTCCAGAAAGTTGGATATCCGGCGCAGGTGAGGGAGCACGGACTTTTATCCTGGAAGAAACCCCCACCTTCTCCAAGACCCTGGGCCAATGAAAGGAGTTCCTTAGAACTTCCGCTGCAGTGATTGACTTTCAGTTTCTTCCCGTGCCCGGGAAATTCAAACATAAACAGTTGAATTTCCCGGATGGAGAGAGATGGCATGGGGATATGGCACTGGGAAATTCTTGCCCTTAAAGCTACGCCACCTCATGGACCTGGTAAGAGAACACATTCCCTCATTCCCCACTCTGAACAGGGAAATTTAACTTCTATTGGAATAGGGGCGTTGAGTCTCTTTACTTCCTGCTGAAATGGGGCGTAGAGGGAGCACTGCAGTTGAGGTTTCCTCCAGAGGGGAGCCTTTTAGGGGTGCAGGTTGATTTACAGGTTCACTGCTTGCAAAGTAAAATTTTGGACCTAAAACAGTGTTGCAGAAAAGTGATTTTATTTAGATACAGAAAAGAGAAGGAAAGAAGAAGAAAAAGGCTTCCACGAAGAGTGTGGAAGGGGATTCCAGAAAGTTGGAAATCTGGCGCAGGTGAGGGAGCACGGACTTTCATCCTATGAAAAACCCCCACCTTCTCCAAGATCCTGGGCCAATGAAAGGAGTTCCTTAGAGCTTCCACTGGAGTGATTGATTGACTTTTAGTTTCTTCCCGTGCCCGCGAAATTCAAACATAAACCATTGAATTTCCCTGATAGAGAGAGATGGGAGGGGGGCATTGTGCCAGGAAATTATTGCCCTTAATGCTATGCCCCCTCATGGACCCAGAAAGAGAAGACCTTCCCTCAAGAGCATTTACTTTGGAAAGCTTTCAATTTCACATTCTTTCTCTGCCCCTTTGAAATGTAAATCTTCTGATAGCCTCTTGCCAGTTTTGCAACCCTGCACCCTATTTCTCAAGGACCTTGGAGCCATCCTTTAGAAATGTAATTATTTCAATCACTAAGAAAGAGAGAGCCCTTAGCTCCCAATCTCTCTGGGATGCTAACTCCTGTAAGTGCCAGTTAGCAGCACAGACTGCCTAATTGCATTGACCAAGCTCCTCACAAAAGTTCACCAGTGGTTTTCCGCTAGTTCGTCCCAGCACTTAAAAACCCTGCTGCCTTTCAGAGGAGTTGAGTTCAATTTCTCTCCCCTATTGCAATAGAATTGAGGAAAGTCCTCCTTGCCTGCTTAACTCCATCTGCTGCAATTTTTCTTTGGAAACCCCTCCCCACTTTCAGAGCACAAAGCCCACGTGGAGCTACTTGAAAGGAAACTGAGAAACAGATGGAAACCCTGAATGTCCTGGTGATGTACTTCTATCAAGCCATGGCTGAAGCGAGTCCTAGGAAGCCATCTATTTCTTTATCTTTTTTTTTTTTTTTTTTTTCCTTTTCTGAATCCAGTTATGGTTGAGAGGCTCTGTATTTGGTTTTGTCTTATTTTTATTTTTATTTTCAAATCTTCAAAACCAAGTATCCAAATTGTCATAGTTGGTCAACAAGCAAAGAAACCTGCAGAGGCCGGGTACAGCAGCTCATGCCTGAAATCCCAGCATTTTGGGAGACTGAGGCTGGTGGATCCCCTGAGGTCAGGAGTTTGAGACCAATCTGGCCAACATGGCAAAACCTTGTCTCTACCAAAAAAGACAAAAATTAGCCAGGTGTGGTGGCGCATGCCTGTAGTCCCAGCTAATTGGGAGGCTGAAGCATGAGAATCACTTGAACTGGGAGGCACAGGTTTAGAGAGCTGAGATTGTGCCACTGCACTCCAGCCTGGGTGGCAAAGGGAGACTTCATTGAAAGAAAGAAAGAGAGAGAGGGAGGAAGGAGGAAGGGAGGGAGGGAGGGGAGGGAAGGGAAGAGAAGGAAGGGAAAGGAGGGAGGGAGAAAGAAAGGGAGGAAAAAAAGAGAAAGAGAAGGAAAGAAGGAAGGAAGGGAGGGAAGGAAGGAGAAAGAAAGAAAGGAGGAAGAAAGAAAAAGGAAGGAAGGAAGAAAGAAAAAGAAAGAAAGAAAGAGGCACTTGGAGTCCTGTTTATGTGTTATAGTCTGTCCTCCATCACCCTTGAGAGTCTTCTCTTGTCTCCTACAAGGATAAACCAGAAGAAACAATTCCTTCTGGCTGACACTCAGGACACTTCCTGAACTTGGACCACCCTGGAGAGATCGAGAGTGAGATCTCTTTCTGAGACAAGGGAAATTTTCCCACAAAGCAGGATGGAGTTCAGTCTGTAAGCCTCAAAAATGAGATGCATGGGTCAGGCACAGTGGCTCACACCTTTAGACCCAGCACTTTGGGAGGCCCAGGTGGGCTGATCACCTGAGATCAGGAGTTCAAGACCAGCCTCGCCAACATAGTGAAACCCCCTGTCTACTAAAAATACAAAAATTAGCAGGGTGTGGTGGCGGGTGCCTGTATTCCCACCTACTCAGGAGGCTGAGGCAGTAGAATCGCTTGAACCTCAGAGGCAGAGGTTGCAGTGAGCCAAGATTGCAACATTGCACTCAAGCTTGGATGACAAGAGCAAAACTCAGTCTCAAAAAAAAAAAAAAAAAAAAAAAAAAAAA
>NW_022436960.1:15645802-16070029 GCF_009761245.1 Sapajus apella | reverse complement strand
AAAAAAAAAAAAAAAAAAAAAAAAAAAAAAAAAAAAAGAGGTGCTTGGGATGTGGGTGTGCTAATTAGAAGGCAGCAAGATCTTCCAAAATTTCCTCACAGCATCCTCAGATTTTAGGTGTCTTCTCACATTAACAAAAAAAAAAAACAAGTTCTGCTCTCTCTCTTCATACTTCCCAGTATGATTGCCTTAAATCTCAGGTAAAGAAATTTGTATAACTTGTATAACTTGCATAAATCTGGCATGTTTGTTTCTACGAGGCAGGAAGAAAGGAATAGGGTGGCTGTATTTTCCCATCATCCTAGGGTAGTGAAGGGGAGTTAGAGCAGAAAGGGGTACATGTTCTTAGACGAATGATGAAATCGTTTATGGCAAGCGGTTTATCAGAATTTGGAGAATATCGAAAGATCCATGAACTTATGGGAGTATCCTGGAGAGGCCACAGATAAGCATGACAATATAACCAAACTTTCTGATTGCTCCATGGTTTACCAAATATGAAGAGGGGCTCTAACTCAGCCCCGAGTTATAAGTATAAGAGAGTATATGAAGGAGACCAGAGCAAAAAACAAAACGTGAAATTATTTTAGCAAAGTAATTTTGGCTGAAATGGATAATAGAAATATGTGAGAAGAAAAATAAAATATTGATTTATAACCCTCTTGATAACATGGATGATTTTGTTTTATGTTGTCCTCATCTGATTAACAGATGTCTTCAGAACACAAGGAAAAGGGAGAATTCAGATAATTGTCTGATTTTGTCTGAGGCTTCCTAGAATCCTAGTTAAATTGTAATTTATAGGGCAACCAGAGTTTCGTGCACCCGTAAAGACAAACTTAGCACACTCTAGTTTAATTGCCCCTGCTTCTGATGATTCTCTCTAACCTTTAAATGCAGTGTAGATTTTTTTGAAGTTAAGAAAAATTATATAACCTAGTGTTTGAAAGAATAAAAACCCTCCCCTACTATGCCCCCTTCAACAAAGCACCTTCTACTGCTCTTTTAAAAATAGTTTTAAATTAGCAAATGGCAAAACATGTCACTGAAGTTTAAACTACAATTTTAAAAAGCAGACCTAAGAATGCTCATATTTAATTATGGCTGCACGTAATTAAGTGTGGCAATCTGGTGATAAAACCTTTAAGTAATGACTCATAAAGAGATAAAAATGGAGCATGTGTTTAATCAGTTCACAGCCTTCCTCAGAAGCTGGCATCGCTCAGGTGCTAATGAGACACCTGTTGCTGGGGACACCAGAGACAGCATGCAAATCAGTCAGGGGACAGAGAAGGGGAGCACTCACTGTCACTGAAGGCACACGGCTTTGCCAAGATGAATGTCAGGAGGCTTCAGCTCTGATAAGATACTTAAATAAACGCATTCAACCAATTCAGTACTTTTTTAAGTAGGGGAAAAAGAGGGAGAGAAGAAAAAAAAAGGGAGAAATATTTTTCTTCTACTTCACTTATAAATTGTGGAACATTTTTTAAATTTTTAGGTCATAATTCATTCAAGTCTTTGATAATATTTGCAAATTTTATTTTCTTCTTATTTTTTCCAGCAATTTTGTGTATGTGTGTGTGTGTGTGTGTGCATTCAAAAATATTTATACTATGTATTTGGGTTTTCGCTCCTTTCTGTAATGTTAAGGTAGTATTTTCTCTATTCTCCAAAATTGAAGTGAATTATTTCATGATAATAGAAAAAAACCTTTTAGTCTTTATGCATGGGCTATACTCTTTTTTCTGGCTAGGTTGTGTGTCATGTCAGATGTTAAGAGATATGACTATATACATTTCTTCCATCCGAGAAAAGAGAAATGAGGCATTAATATCTGGTTCCCTATAGAACCTTAACAATGTATTAGGATTTGACAAACCTAATGGCCCAATGATGAGAAATGAAGATGAGACTCTTACTCCTGAAAGGAGAAGTGTATGCTTGCTAACATTTCCTTCCCTAGAGAGCTTTAGACTTGTCACAGAACAACCTTCTTCACTCTTAGAATTATTCTCCATGGCCTATTCAACCTTTGGCTCTAAGCAGAAACCACCACCAAGGAGCTATTTGGCATTGAGTGTAAATAAACACATGCTATCTTAAAGCAGGCTTTAACAACATCTCAAAAGGATGCTTTGCTATTTCTGGAAATGGAAATTGCTCATGAGTTTCATGTTGTCTCAGAAGTTTTGGAAGTTTGAAGTTGAAGTGCAATGTGTAGACCTTTATTAAACATATGCAGAGAATAAAACGAAGCAAAAAGCGAAAGAGCAATGAATAATCCTTTTCAGGCAAGACAAGTACAGTAAAATATTTGGAAAGAAGAAGTGTGATTGAAAGTTTACACTGGCTAAATGTGAATCAGAGAAGCCACAATACTGATGATAATGGTTTCACAATGAGCAATTTTCTTGCAAATTTGGATAGCACAAACGAGCATGTGTCATATCTCAGCAAGAGGAACTCAAGCAACTTCAACAAAGAATGCTTGTTCTAAACATAGTGCTCTTGTAGCTAAGATAAATGAGACAGCTCTCAAATGCCACATCTGATACCCCAAACTCCCAAGCTCTCAAAAAGCCAGGAGAGATTATTTAGGCAAGACAGTTGATTATTTTCTTCTAGATGATATTGTCAATAAATCTATCAATTATACAACTTCTATTTAATTTTGACTTTCTAGGTGTGCATTGCTTTACGAAAATATTTTAAATGTCTACATTTTTAAAAAGCAAATGAATGAAGTCCTTAGTGTCTGTGTAAATCTTGAAAGAGTCTTGACTTCAGAAAATCTTAAGTTCATATACTAAACAACTTACTTTCATACCCCCATATAAGAAATGGTTTAGGTTTATGTACAATTTATATAAAAGTTTGTAAAAATTTACACTGAACTGTTTACATACAAGTTTTCAGGAAAATATTGTGTGATGGAACATCAACTTGAATAGAAATCTAAGTGTGATATATGCATATTGCATAGATCTCATAGTTTGTGTTTATTTTATATTTTTGCATTAATTGTATTTTTAGCTAACATATTTTATTTCTACTAGAGAATTGTATGGATTGCATTTAGCAACTGACTCCTTTTGGCCAATGATACATCACCAGCAATGTCAGGCGACTATCAGGTGATGGGCAGGCAATTGTTAACTGACTCTAAAATAATAATTGGTCACAGCCAGTGCCAGGCAAAGGCCGTTACCCAACAGTTGTAAAAACCTGAAACTGGTGATCAGCAGCTTCTCTATAAAATCTCAGGAGTTGGACGAATGGGCTCAAGCATGTGCATTAAGAGACAAAATTGTGGAGTTTAACTGGTATATGACTTTCTAGAGACATTGGACTGGTAAGGAAACAACACCTCAACTGAGCATGCATACAACTCCAGTAAACACTGTGCAGGCTCCCCTCCCATGCTCTAGCAGGTTACTGTGCATGCGGGCAGCCCACCCCAATAGAAAAATCACAGGAGAAGGGGTGGAAGACCCTGAAATCATACCAACACATAAAACCCTAAGTCAAAGGTCAAACGGGGCATTTGACTGTAGTCTAAAGTCGCCTGCTTGGCCTTCTTCCAAGTGTATATTATTTGCTTTTGTTCCCGCTCTAAACTTTTTGACGAATGTTCACTCCTGCTCTAAAACTTCCCTCAGCCTCTTTCTGCCTTATGACTCTCAGTTAAATTCTTTCTTCTCAGGAGGCAAGAATTGAGGGGGATGCAGACCCATACAGAAACACTGCCAGTATCATTAACAGACCTTTGCAGAAAGACGTGGGGAGAGAGTGAAAAGAAGATGCAAAGAGAAGAGGGAAGAAAAAGAAGATGGATGACCTGGTACTTTGTTTATAAACAAATCTGCTGATGTTCGACAGGTTTGCTCTAGATTTCAACTCTGAAATTTTATAGGATTGAGAACTCTGGAATTAAGAAAAGTAGTATAATCAATGTGATTTTAAAAGAATATGTATTTTGGGGCATGTCTGTCAAGCCTGAATCACTTCACCAGGGGATTTTTCAGCAGGATGCTTTGCCTTAATTGCTGAAGGTCTGTCTACGCTGGTGAGAAGCAGCAGCCACGACATGCCAGTTCTAGTCACTTCTAGTACTGTTAGAGGGATTGCCACCTTCTCCTATGAAGGCATCTGTGGAAAGAGGGGTCTCTTGAAGACAAAACTCTCTTCTTGGGTTATGTTAGAAGCATAGGAGGGTGGTTTAAAGGGTTGCTTTTACTGTGTTTCTTTTTTCCCTGCATCTCAGAGTTATGCATTGTAAATTATGATTTGTACTTTCTCAAAGACCAGTTGCATAATCTCTCACTTCCTTGTTCTAGTTGCAGATTCTTGCTCAGGCACTCTTCATAGGTAAAGTTTATATTTTAATGGTCTTTTTAGCTACACTTAAAAAAACGAGAGTTTGTTCTTTGTCATTAAGAAGTATACACTTTTACTTTACTATTTTATCTTTCTTACGTTAGTTGTTCAGTGTTTTGTTTTGTGCTTTTAGTTCATAATGGTTGACATAAACTAATGAGTTTCTGAAACTAACAGAAACTATTGAGCTTCTAAGCATAACATATTGTGTTTTCTATTGGAAATATTCGTAATAGATTTTCTCCTTTTTGATTCCTTCTCATGAAATTAGTTTTCCTTTTTTAATTCCCAATCACTCACAGTTATATGGATATCGTGAAAATTTTGTCTTTGTGAACATAAGACATTAAAAAAATCATAACCCCACTTACCAAATATGATTATACTGAAAATGCTACAATATATATCTAAACAAATCTGTTTTTAAAATTTTAAAGAAAATTTCAAATTTCACCTCTAACACATTGCTGTGAAACAAAAATGGCATGTATTGATATCTCTATTTTATTTTTTAAAATAAGTAATTGCTTTATAAGTGGGATTTCTTCTAGCCAATCAATCCTCAGTTGGTTAATCTTATCTATTATGTTTGAACTTGATATAGTTTCACTCTGTCCCCATCCCAATGTCATCTCAAATTGTAATCCCCCAAATCTCCACCTGTCAAGGGAGGGACCCAGTGGGAAGTGACTGGATCATAGCAGGTGATTTCCCCCATGCTGTTCTCATGACAGTGAGTGACTTCTCAGGAAGTCTGATGGTTTTCTAAGACAGTTTCCATGCTCTTACATGTTATTCTCTCTCCTGCTGCCATTTGAAGAAGGTACTTCTTCTCCTTTGCCTTCTGCCATGACCATATAAGTTTCTGAAGGCCTCCCCAGCCTTATGGAACTATGAGTCGTTTAAACCTCTTTCCCATGTAAATTACCAGTCTCAGATATTTCTGATAGCAGTGTGAGAATGGACTAACAGAGGACTGTGCACTAAACTGCTTATAATTCTTTTTTTTCTTTGTTTTTGACATGGAGTTTCTCTATTGTTGCCCAGGCTGGAGTGCAATGGTACAATCTTGGCTCACAGCATCCTCTGCCCCTCGGGTTCAGGACATTCTCCTAACTCAGCCTGCCAAGTAGCTGCGATTACAGGCATGCACCACCACACCCAGTTAATTTTGTAATTTTAGTAGAGATGGGGTTTCTCCATGTTGGTCAAACTGGTCTTGAACTCCTGACCTCAGGTGACCCACCAGCCTCTGCCTCCCAGAGTGCTGGGATTGCACGCGTGAGCCACCATGCCCAGCCATGTTTATAATTCTTAATTTATCTATTTAAATCAATGATTAAATACTTGTTTAAACAAACACCTTTTATTAGAACCTCTAGTTATTATTTGCATGTCACTCATAAATAGCTAGCACCTACTCAGATTTTAGAATTACTCATGCATTTTGGGGGAAATAGAGCCATGGAAGTGGGTACACTGTTATTAGTATATTTTGAGTCCCTCTCTTTTTTTGTCTTTAAGACAGAAATGTATATATTGCCATTGACCAAAGATGTGATTAAGAATATGCTTCCTGTATTTTATGTAATACTTTCAGAATTCATAACACTTTTATTCGTGCTCATTCTTTGAATAACCCTGGCCTTTATTAGTAGTAGACTATAAAGGAGAATCATTGTTTAGTATTACACCTCTGATATAATTAAGTTCCTCTTTCTCAAGAATACTGCTTCATAAAATTAAGTGCTTAATCAACTAGTATTTTGACTACTTTACATTTAAGCAGCAAACTGAAGAATTGATTTAGAATTGCATTTGGTACATGAATGGGTTTTCGTTCTCTGATGACTAAAAGACAATCACTCCTTGGCAATCATTACGCAAGCCCAATGACCAGACTTCCATTCCCGGTCAGCCTACCAGGTGGTTAGATTTGTTTGTTCAGGCATACGATTCACCATATCGATGCATTGCCTACATGTTTAGACCAAAGTTAGTCAATACTTTCTACTCTTCCAAGCCTCATTACACGCTTGTTGTCCTAGTTATTCAACTGAAAAGACAGTCTTCTTTTCTTTAATTAATAATAACAGTCTGCATCACAATCTTTAAATTCTATTAATATTTAAAGTATATAGTAAATAAGGATGTAAATAGTAAAATAAATAGTAAATAGTAAAGTAAATAGTAAATAAGGACTTATGTAGGAATCTTCTCAAATATATACATATAATTATTGTGTAGATTTATTAGAATTTCAAAACTGAATGAGAGCTAATTCATTTTTGCTAAAGATATAACCTGTATGGATTTTCTAGTGATAGAACTGCTCACAGATCAAGACAGAAGCAGAATCACTTGTGTGACTCTAGACAATGATTTTCAACAACAAAGCACTATCTGTATGTGTTTTGTGAGCATGGCTTTGTATGAAATGCAGAGAAGATGAGAGATGAATAAAATCACTACAGGGCCAAGCTTTGTGGCTCATGCTATTAATCCCAGCACTTTGGGAGGCCAAGGAAGGTGGATTGCCTGAGCTCAGGTGTTCTAGACCAGTCTAGGCAACATGGCTAAACATCATTTCTACAAAATACATGAAAGTTAGTGGGGCTTGGTGGCACATGCCTGTAGTCCCAACTACTTGGGAGGCTGAGGTAAGAGGATTGCTGAGCCCAGGAGCTGGAGTTTGCAATGAGCCAAAATGGCACCACTGCACTCCAGCCTGGGTGAGAGGGCAAGACCCTGTGTCAAAAAATAATTAATAATTACTACAGGATTAAATGTTTATAAGGATTCTTGCTAAGATAGTAAATTATAGTACTATTACAATTATTTTACAATTGTTACAATACACTTTCAAAAGCAATTTTGTAAAGTGGCAGATGGAACATTTGTTCTCAGTGAGAATGGTTATCACTGTATCCAGAACCATGGATACATGCATACAATATGCAAAATAAATTACTGTTTAATAAATTAATGAGAAGAAGAAAGGAATTTTTGGCTGAGAAGACAACAATAAGGTGAGGAAGTCCATATGACTGATCCATAAACAAAGGGCGCATGAAGAGAGATGAGCTGGAATATCAGATAAGTTTAGTCCTGATCCCTGGGCATCTTCCATTTCCATGATAAGCTGTTGCATGTTGTTTCTGTTCTCACACATAGAGCTATTCAATATCACTGAGCGAGAACATGACTTCTCTCAGGTTTTACAAAAAAATGCAATGTTTGTACAGTAAAAGAGAGTTTGAATGGTAAGAGGCAAAATCTTTAACTACACATGTGATAATTTTCCTGCTTTAATCTCTTTCCTGCCACCTTTCTTCCTTTCTTTCTTTTTTTTTTTTTAATCATCTTTCCTCCAAACAAGTAAAAAGAACATTACTTGTATTTGGCTTCCAGATTTATGGAGCTAAATCTTTCTACAAAACTGTCTTAGGAAAAAGTGAAAAAGAGAGGAGAGGAGAAAAGGAGAGGAAAGAGGAAGGGAGGAGAGAGAAAGAGAAGAGATAATTCTGATGAAATACATCCCTCCAGCACATTTCTCTTATATTTCCTTCTTTCCTTTCCAGTGTTCTCACTCTCTTCCTTCCACCAGGCCCTCTTGTTCTTCATCACATTCTCCCCAGTTTGCCCCTCCAACTTCGGCTCAGAAAACTTTGGTTCTTCCTTTTCCTGTTCTCTCCTGCTTAGGTTGATTTAACTCTCATCCTCCTAAGTGCTTCAGCTCTCCCTTTACTAACTGCTCCTTCTTTTGCCCATCCTCCATTTCTCCATCGTAAAAGTCCAGAAACTTCTCTGGTAAAGATCAAGCAATCCTTAAAGCCTGAGAAAATATGAGGAGAGAGTATATTCTCCAGCTATGGGCTTTGGAGGAGGAGAGCTGAGAACAGTTATACATAAATTAGATTTGATATGATGGTGGTTTAGTTAAAAAAAAAAAAAACAACTCTTTTTTTTCCCCCAAGACTTATTTGTACCTTTATGGTCCTCCTTTTTCTGCTTAAAATAACATCATTCTGGCAAAATACTGATATTTGCCTTTTGCCAAGACATGAAAGGGTTAGGATACAATTAAGTGAAAAAGGAAGAAAAAAGACTCTTACCGAGATACAGAACTGTTTGTGTTGTTGCTCAATTTGTTATGTTTAATGTGTCGAGGGATTTTTTTGGTGACTATGAAAACAGAATTACTCCAAATGGTATTAATAGGAACATCCGTAACCATGATTTTGATATTCCCCATAAGCTGAGAAAAGTTGGGCCTTATGAGTAACTGAATGAGCCTCTAGAGACGTATGTAGACGATGGCTTTATAAAGTGGTTTGGATGATGACTCAGGTGGAATGCTGTCTCCAATTTCAGGCCCATTATGGCTCAGGGGCAATGATAATGTGCACATAAAAGCTACAGATTGGTCCAGAATGGATACTATAAAGATAGCCTTTTCCTAATCATGTCACCATTTGTGTCTGATGGCTTGGATTACAGCCTGGATGTTCAAAGGCAGGACTATAAATGGAAAATATTGAAAAGTATGTCATCATAAGCCAGAGTGATCTTTAAAAAATGGTAATCAAATCACCCCAATTCCCAACATAAAAACTCTCAATGGCTTCCAAGCCATTTAAGAAAACATCTTTGAACCTGGGTTTAAAAATCCTGCGCGACTTGCCTCTTCTCTGCCTCTTCAGGGCCATCTCCTCCAGGTCTCACCCTTCACATACCACATCCTCACAGTCTTTTATCTGGTGCTAATAGTTACCAAGCTCATTCCTTCTTTATGACCCTGCACTGCATTCCCTCTGTCTGGAATGTTTTCTCAAACAGTCCTCCCAAGAGGATTGGGTTGGTTTTGTCATTAGGGTCTTAGCTATTTTTTATCATCTGCTTAGCACATCCTCAAGCAATTCCTTATTTGTTGATCTCTTTGCTCCCCTCCCAACTTCTACACGCTCGCTCATCCATGAATCTACTTCTTATTTCATCTCTGAATCTACCTTTGTCATGATCAAAAAATAAAAACAGTTTTCCAGAATACATGCCCTTTTCATCTATTTTGCATGAGTCTGGGAGTATAAAGCTGATCAAACAAGACATTTTAATATGTTTTAATGTACTTTAAACTCTAAGTAGGACTGCTGAGCAATGTAGTTTTATCTTGTTCTCCCTAGAATAATGCAACAAAGCTGTGCCAACAAATAAATTCCCTGGACTGACCCTGACATTTCTTCCTAAACCTCTGTTTTCTCAGGATGTCAATTGCACACTGCACAGATGCCCTGACCTAAGATAGCCAGAATGAGGGCCTGTTTCATCCCGGGGCCTCTGTCCAGAAAAGGTTTAATCCTTACCTGCTCCCACAGCTGTTTTGTTTTCTTCCAATCTCTATGATAAGTACAGCAGCTTGTTCCCCCCGACTGAGGGAGCATCTGCCTATTTGTCTAAGAGATGCTAAGGAAATTAGCATCTGGTGTCATTTTAAATATTTCTTTATCTGAATTTGCAGGGAAGACATGCTTATGGACAGAGTGAAAGCACAGTAATAATCAAACTCAGGATAAAAATAACAAATACATAAAATAGGTTCAGTATTATGGTGGTTTAGTTAAAAGACACACACACACACATTTTATTTCCCCCAAGACCCAGTTTCATATTATGGCTAGTTTTCATTTACCTCCGTTATTAATTGTGTTCTATATTATGAAATAAATTTGGTAAAGGATGCAATACACATGAACACACACAGATATGCATATAAAATTTAATTGATAGAGTCACAACCAGAAAATGAAGAAAGAAAAGAAAGAAGACCATTTATAATTTTCTTCGCTAAACCATCCATTCTAGCATTTTGGTATTTTTTTTTCTGTCAGTGTTTTTTTAACTCAGCAGTTTAAAAAAATAATTAATTGCATATTACAAATTATTTAAGCATTTCTCTCTTTCTGTTTAATATTTGCTGTTTTTATCTTCTCATTTTTTGTAAGAGTTTTAATGATGGTTATTTTTAAGGACTTCAGTATTTCTTCAAGCAGGATACATGTTCTCAGTTATCCCCCAATTAATATTATAATTTTTATTTCCAAATAGCTTTTAATTTTTCATTGGTCAGCTTATTTTCTAAACTTCATGATTATAAATTTAATTTAAATGTATAGAAAATATTACCCCTAAGAGGAAAAATTTATATGTAGACCTGAATTTATTTTATTTGAGATTCTAGGAATAGAAATGGTCATTGAGATTTGATTAGTGATCATTTTGCTCTCAAATCATATAAAGTTGCTGTGATATCAAACTGCCATGATGCAGAAATATATATACAGAGAGGAAATAAATTTTTCGAAGAAAAATCACTACTCCCACTCTCAGAAATATAAAAAGATTCACTTTACAAATATCTCTTCTGTTTAAGAGATCTTGAGAAAACTGATAAATCATACACTCAAACAGATTTTTTTGTTAAGGAAGATTATATGATCATGGATCAAAGTATTGTTGGTGTTCCTTAGACCAAAAAGAATTAAACTATGGGCCACTTTCATCAGATGGTGTTTTTATTTTCTTAATTGAATTCATTGTGAACATTTCTTGTGAGTTTTAGTGAAAAAAAATCTGGAGTTTCAGCATTTCTAGAAATACTACACTCTGAAACAATATTGGATTTGTGTTTTTCCTTTGTAAGAAACTTCTGGGGCTGAGTAGAAGCTGCCTCTTAGAAGATCTGTTTGCCCTAATCCTTATCTTCCACATATTTCCTTTATGCAGTTCATTGAGTTAGAGACCTTTGGTAATCTCCACAGTCCCAATTTTACAAAGGAGAAAACTGAGGCACAGAGAAAGTAATAATGATTTGACTGGATCGAATGGTTAGTGATTGGCAGAGCCAAGCAGATTCCAAATTCAAACACTGCCTAAATTAAATGTTATTTAGAACTTCGGTACTCATGTATAAAATGTATTATTTCAAGTGAGTATCTGTTGAGCATGTACTATGTGTCAGGCCCTTTTCTAAGAGGCAGAGGGGCAAGGATCAACAAGACAGGAATCTTGTTGGTTCTTTCGGAGTTTATGTTATAGGGTCTCATGGATGAACATCAAAGAGGAAATCAATGCACAAGCAATAATTCCTGAGGGGGGTAAGCCAGAATTCCAGAGGTGAAGAATCAACAACTCCCTCATCCCAGGAAAGTCTAGCCAACTGGAAGAGGAGGGAGGGATGTGTCAAGGAAGTGATGCTGAGAGGAAGTGAGGGTGCTGATGGAGGAGCGTGGTGTTTTGAGATGAAGATCTTTTTTCTTTCTCTTTTTATTTCATTTTTGTTTTTGCCAGTTGGTTCAAAGAAAATCAGTGGTTAATTGTCAAAGAGTAAGGAAGCTAAGATGAAGATTCCTAGAAACCTTACTGGTAAGAGAAGTTTGCTAGCTCCTTTGCTTGCTTTGCTGCTCTGATTGGTAGTAGTTAATATAATTGTGCGTTTCCTTTTCAATGTACAATCTTGAAGAACGAAGGTTCTTTCAGAGGGTCACTAATCACAGCATGTTTTCAGTAATGATATTTCAACATTCCAGTGTTGCTATTAGTGATATTTTGACAATCTAATGAAATGATCAATAAAACAGTGTTCTGCATACAAACAAAGTGGTTGGATGAAATGAGAACAGATGGCACAGTTGAAGAAAAGGCCTATCAAAACTAATATATGATGTTAGAAATGAAGGCAGTTGTTCCCTTTACCTTGGGAATATGTAGTGACTAGAAGAGAGTCATGCAGGTGCCTTCGGGTGCAGGTAATATTTTGTTCTTTGACATGGCTGCTACTTGCAGAGGTGTGTCATGTTTCTAAATAATCTTTGAACCTGTACATATAAGATATTTGCATGATTTTGAACACAAATTATTCTTCAGTTAACAAGTTTAAACAATAAATAAAATAAAAACTGGCAAGTAAGTAATACAGACATTATTGAAATGAAAAAAAATCATCAGGTAAAAAAGGTTTTTCAGTACTTTAAGGATGCCTCCAAAATGAGTTGACTTTACGTAAATGGGGACACACAAAGAGAGTATCCAAGCATCCAATAGGAAAGAACAAGTTGACCACAAAGGAAAACCAAACGACAAATGCCAGGATGGAGAAAGACCCAGGGTCAGTTTGTCAGGAGATCTGGTCAATATACAGATCTTCACCTAGGGTTCACCTGGCAGCCAAAACCCCAAATCTCACTCATAGTTGACTTTTAATTTTGCTTGTTGTCTTAATACCTTATATACCCATCTCCCAGAACACTGGTTCTCAACTTAACATATAGATTCCTGGGCTCTGCACACAGTTTCTTATTTAGTAGACCTGGGGTGGCGGTCTGAGAATTTCCATTTCTAACAGGTTTCCAAGGTGGTGTTGATGCTGTGTATTGAGAAACCTTTGGAAGCCATTGCCTAGAATATTAGTTTTCCCTTTCTTCCTTGATCCAGCTCTACCTTACCTTTATGACTCAAAAGGAAATCAATAAATTTCCAGATGACTGGACCTTAAAGATTCGTTAACCTCACCCCCATCAAGTCTTGATCACCTAGCCTACAATGACACAGTTTCCTTCTCCTTTTTTTCTGTTTATTTAATTTTTATTAATCCCTCAAGACCTATTTCCAGTTGTGTAAGGTTTCTAGCATTAGAGCAGACTTTAGTGATTTCTTCCTCTGAATGTCTTTAGCATATATCAAAGATGCACAGACAACATTGAACACGTGACCTTTGTAGAATTTGTCTGTGTATCCTTCCTGTCACCAATTGTTGTCTATATATAATCACACAAACACTCCCCAACACACACACACACACGCACATGCACATGCACATGCACATGCACATGTACATGCACATGCACATGCAGACACAAGTTTTTCCTGATCTTTACTTGTGTTTCCATTGAGTGCCAGACACATAATCACATAGCTTATGACGCTTTAGTTTTTTGCAACAGCCTTTGATAACACTTTAGCTTCACATTTTCCCCAGTGCTGGGAAGGCTGACTTTTTTATAGTAGGTATTAGCTACCAGAGGGCAGAGACTATTTTGTGTTTATGTTGAATCCCCAGAACCTAGCAGAGTGTCTGGCACATGTTTTATGCTTGAAAGATATTTACTGAATGAATGATGGAGTCCATTTTTGCCACAGAAGTACTGAATATAAAATATACCTCTAAGCATAAAATTAGTAGGTGATATTGGAGTTTAGTGCTAATTTAAACAAGAATTTAAATTGCTTTTTCTATTCAAGTCAAGTCATATAATGCCATTGAGAGTACACCTACAGCTCAGCCAAGAATCATTATTTCAGTTTTTCAAAATGGAACTGCCACTTTAATGTTAAGGACCAGATTCAATCCTTATGTAAGTTTCTGGTTTAAGTCATACAATTCTCCCACCATCCGTCCTCCCCCAGTCATTTCATCTTTTAGAATTGTATTTTTGAGTGCTTTGCAGGAGAAAAAATATCAAAAGTAACTCTTTTGCGTTGGTGCATAAATGCTTCACTTTTATGGATGTGGCAGCAGCTTGTTGACAGTATGAAAATAGAACTAGTAAGAGCAGAGCTTCCAGATGCCACATATAAGTGAATATACCAGGCAAGTAGGTAGATTTTTATTTTAGATTGTGTTCTGCTAGTTTTCGTTTTCTCTTTTCATTATCTGTAACACCTATTCCATGATTCAATGCTAATATAAGATTCAGTAGTTTAGGTATCAAGCAACTATAAGATATCAGCATTAATTCACTTGATTTACAACGATTTACTGAATGTCTAAAAGGTATCAGGCACCATTCTATGTGTTGGAGATACAGGATTGAAAAAGAGAGACAAAATCCTGCCATCAGGAACCTTCTATTATAGCAAAGGAACATACAAACAATTTAATACACCTACACATAAATACATACATAAATAAATAACTTCAAGTGATGACATATGTTATAGGGAAAAATGATCAGTGACAGAGAATGTTGAGATGAACTACTCTAGGTTATGTGGACAAGGATAGCCTCTCTGTATAGGTATAATAACATTTTATCTGAGAAGTAAATGTTGAGAAAAACTCCACCATGTGAAATGCATGCAAAGGAAAAGAGCAAACGTGAAATCACCCATGAAGACATCATCAGCGATTACAGTGTGCTTTACTCTAATGTTACTGTTGTATTTCTAAGAAACTTTGCTTTTTCACAAAGATAAAACGTAATTACTTAATGGAGAAAGAAGTGAGGGCCTAAAACATTTTAGACATAGAACAACAGAGTTTTTTAAAATAGTATTCCAATAATGAAGGTGTTTCTTAAACACTAATTAGGTATGGCATTCAAAATAATTAATAGCCAATCAGATCCTGCCTGGAAGTTAGCTTTAGTTGTATTGCTATAAACATAACATCAATAAGTAAATATAGCACTGTCTGGAAATAGCCCTGTACATGAGTAACAGCCTTTCGTATTCTATCAGAATCAGAGTTACTACCATCAGACCCATAATTTTCATACCTCTTTGTTACATGTATTTTTCACTGCCATAAAGCATAAAGACATTTAAGAGAAAAACCCAATTCAAAGACTGCCCAATTTCCTATACACAGTACAAGGTCCCCAACTCAATCATAGTTCCACATGGAAATTTCAATACTAGTTTGAATATTACAAATTGTATTTTCTAAGTAATCAACTACATTGTTGCCATTTTTTATGGTGTGAATGTCTTTCACAAATGCATATGTTGGAAACTAAATTCCCAATGCAGCAGTGTTGGGAAGTGAGGTTTACTAAGAGGTGATGAGTACAGAGCTGATGAATGGATTAATGTCATTATTGAGAGTGGGTTTTTATTATCATAGAGTGAATTACAATAAAAAGCAATCTGCCCCTCATGCTTCCTCTCTCTCTTCTACCCTTCTGCCATTAGATGATATTCGCCAGATGCCAGCAACATGCTCTTAAAATTCCCAGCCCCAAGAAGCTTGAGGCAATTAAACGTCTTTAAAAGTTATCCAGTTTTTGGTATTCTGTTATAGAAACTGAAATAAACTAAGACCTCATATTAGTCAGGTTTTACACTGCTAAAAAATACCTGAGACTGAGTAATTTATTTTTTTAAAAAAAAGCTTAATTGACTCACATTTACACATGGCTGAGGAGGCCTCAGGAAACTTATAATCATGGTAGAAGGCATTGGGGAAGCAGGCACTTTGTACACAAGGCTGAAGGAGAGAGAGAAAGAGAGAGGGAGAAAGTGAGAGAGAGAGAGAGAGAGAGAGAGAGAGAGAGAGAGAAATAAGGAGAGAAAAGGAGGAACTGCCAAATATCTCATGCACTCACATTTCAAAACCAGTTATGCCTTCCAATAGTCCCCCAAAGTCTTAACTCATTCCAGCATTAACTCAAAAGTCCAAGTCCAAAGTCTCATCTGCAACAAAGCAAGTCCCTTCTGTCTATGAGCCTATAAAATCAAAAACAAGTTAGTCACTTCCAAGACACGTAAGGGTACAGGCATTGGATAAGTGCTTCCATTTCAACTGGAAGAAATTGGCCAAAACAAAGAAGCCATGGGCCCCATACAAGTTCAAAATCCATCCAGGCAGTCATTAAATCTTAAAGCTCCAAAATAATCTCCTTTGACTCCATGTCTCATATCCAGGGCATGCTGATACAAAGGGTAGGCTCCCAAAGCCTCGGGCAGCTTTGCCCTGTGGCTTTGCAGGGTTCAGTTTCCACAGCTGCTCTGTTGGGCTGGTGTTGAGGGCCTGCAGCTTTTCTAGGTGTATAGTGCAAAATGTTAGTGCACCTACCATTCTGGAAACTGAAGGACAGTAGCTATCCTCTCACAGCTCTTCTAGGTAGTACCCCAGTGGGGACTTCGTGTGGGGTCTCCAACCTCACACTTCCCTTCTGCACTGCCCTAGCAGAGGTTCCCCATGAGAGTTCTGCCACTGCAGCAGACTTCTGCCTGGACATTCAGGCATTTCCATACGTCTTCTGACATCTAATCAGAGGTTCCAAAAGCTCGACTCTTCTCTTCTGTGCACTTACAAGCCCAATACCACATGGAAGCCACCAATGCTTGGGACTTTCACCCTCTGAAGTGATAGCCCAAGCTGTACCTTGGCCCCTTTTAGGCATGGCTGGATCTGGAGCAGCTGGGGAAAAGAGCACCAAGTTTTGAGGCTGCACAGAGTAAGGGTGCCCTGAGCACGGCCCATGAAACAATTTTTCTGCTTCAGGCCCCCTGCCCTGTGATGGGAAGCTCTGCCTTGAAGATCTCTAACATACCCTGGAGAAATTTTTCCCATTGTCTTGGCTATTAACATTCAGTTTATCATTTCTTATGCAAATTTCCACAGCTGGCTTGAACTTCTCCCCAGAAAATGGAATTTTCTACTGCATGGTCAAGTTGAAAATTTTTCAAACTTTTCCACGCTGCTTCCCTTTTAAACATAAGTTCCAATTTCAGATAATCTCTCTCAAGTTCAAAGTTTTACAGATCTCTAGGGCAACGGCAAAATGCTGCCAGCCTCTTTGCTAAAGCATAGCAAGAGTGACCTTTGCTCCAGTTCCCAGTAAGTTCCTCATCTCCATCTGAGACCACCTCAGCTTGGACTTCATTGTCCATATCATTATCAGCATTTTGGTCAAAACAATTCAACAAGTCTCTAGGAAGTTCCAAGCTTTCCCACATCCTCCTGTCTTCTTCTGAGCCCTTGAAATTGTTCCAGCCTCTGCCTGGTCACCCAGTTCCAAAGTCACTTACACATTTTCAGGTTATCTTTTTAGAAGTGCCCTACTCTCTGCTGGGGTACCAATTTCCTATATTAGTCCATCTCACACTGCTATAAAGAAATGCTTGAGACTGGGTAATTTATAAGGGAAAGAGGTTTAATTGTCTCAGTTCCACATGGCTGGGGAGGCCTCAGAAAACTTACAATTATGGCTGTCAGTGAAATGGAAGCATGCAGTTCCTTCACAAGGTGTCAGGAGAGAGACAGAACAAAGGAAGAACTTCCAAACACTTATAAAGCCATTAGATCTTCCAAAATCTCAATCACTATTATGAGAACAGCACAAGGGAAATGAACCCCCATGATCCAATTACCTCCCACCAGGTCCCTCCATTGACATGTGGGGATTACAATTCCAGAGAAGATTTGGGTTGGGGACACAAAGCCAAACCATATCAGACACCCAACATTATTGCCAATTTTGTTATCGCATCTTATTATTTATTCATTTTACAGATATTTATTGAATCCCTACTGGTGGTCAGGCCATGTTCTGGGAACCAGGGTTGCAGTAGTGAGCACAGCATACTGTATGTCTTGTCCTTATAAAATCTATATGAAAACAGTAAAGAATAACAAGATACACAAGTGAAATTCAAAGCATTTTCTGTCATGATAAGACAAAATAAGTAAATAAGAGAATGGAGTATGAAATGTTCATGGGAAATTAAAATTTTAGATAGCATGGTCTTATGAAGAGAGTGAATTTGGAATCAAGGCCCATAAGGTGTTGAAGAATCTAGTTGCATATGTGTTTGTGGAAGGAGCATTCCCAGCAGAAAAACAAAATGACAAGTGTTTCGCTGAGGTAGGAGTGAGACAAACATGTCAGCTTGCAGAGAACACCAGTGAAGACCAAGCTGAGCACACGTAGACGAGGCCAGTGGTAGACAACTCAGTGAAGCAAAAGAGAAACAAATCATCCATGCCTTGGAGAACATAACACATCCTTCAGCTTTTGCTCTGAGTAAAACAGGGAGCCAGTGGAAGTTCTGAGTAGAAGAGCAACAGCATAGGGTTATCTTGTAACAGCATGACTATGAATGTAACTTTGTGCATTTTGTAATCATGAGTGTATTGCTATCTCCCTTTCCTTTCCTTTGAAAGAATCTGTATCATCATAAAGAAAGATACATCTTCTTGAATCTTTCTACTCTCCCAAAATATAATCCTTGGGGTAGCTGTGGTTTCCAAGTCTGCACTCCGAAAGATATCATTTGAATAAAGAAACTCATATATCCATTCCCATTTCCTTCTTGATTGAAGTATTTCTTATTCACCAGGCGTTATGCCAGACATTTAAGGAAACACTCGATCCAAGCAAGAATTCTGAGTAAAACGCAAATCTAACTAAAAATTCTAATGCGTATTCTTTTTAGATTCCCTTCAAGATAAAGAATTTAGAGAGATGTAAAAATTCTAAAATTGAAAATGTTACCCTTCAAATATCACAAACAACAAACATTGATGAATTTTTTTTTTTTTTGGAGTCAATGTAAATGAGATCAGTTTGCAGGAGGCATAGAGGGTGGATTTGCTCTTCCTACACGAGGTTGGTCTCCTTGGAAGTAACCTGAAGGGACCTGGCCAAGTAGCAACCCTATAAAAATAGAACAGAAACAATAAGACATAGAAGGAAACTTAAATAAAAAATAACAACAACCATAACAATAATTCTATGGGAACAATAGGAATTTTGATTTACTAAAAAAACTAGTTAGACATGTCCTGAAATTTCCAAGATAAAGAAAAAGAATTCAAAATGCAGTCAGGAAAAGCTCCCTTTTTGCAGGTAAAACTGTAGACTGCTTTTACATTTCTTTTCAATTCTAAATATTAGAAGTTAGCCAAGAGTTTAGTGAGAAAAGTGACCAGTGAGTTTTTTCTTCCTATGTGAGATGAGTGAATACTTCAGACAAGTAAAGTTCAGAAAGCAGGTCATTCTTGTAGCATTCTGGCAAGTGGGGCAGGGGAGACACGGGATTTAAGTAACTTTCCCTTAATAAGAATAAAACAGCTTCTATGCAAGTGTCGGTATAAAATAACTGCTGGAATGTAATGAAAACAGTTAAATATAGAATTTAGATAAAACACAGTTATAAAACTTAATATAATATTAAGTCTATGTCATGCCTAATAGGCATTTCTGTGTCTAATGTGAAAAACATCCTAATCTCTGCTTTCAAACCTCACATCCCAAATACCTATAACTAACAAATGAGGCACAAACATAAAAGTATAGAAAACCCTCACTTCTGAGTTTAGATGGGTAGTAAATAAAGTGCTGGTAAATCAAATTCAGCGTATTGTTAAAACAATACATTGCAAACACTATTCATTACAAGAATACAAGAGCCATTTAATGTTTACAAAATCTAATAAAAGTCTAACATCATTAGATCAAAGGTAAAATGAATAATTTCATCCTTTCGAGAGATCCTATAATGTTTAGTAGAACTCAGAATCTTGACCTGATCCAACATATACAAATAAATAATACAGTTAATCTTCTCAACACAATAAAAAAATAGTGTGTCAAGCTATTAACCAGCACTATTCTCGATGGCTCAATTACATGGAGTCAACAGATATTTACTAAGCTCTGCCTAGAATCTGAGTACATAAGAAAGAGTCAAAGAAGATGTCCTCTGTCTTTCATAGAGTTTACATGAGTTGAAAGGTGAGGTTTGAATAAATACCCAAAATGAAGTAAAGAATCTAGTTGTGTGTTTATGTGTGGGGAGAACATTTCAGAAATGGGTTGAGAGCAGTGAGGTAGAACTGACAACTGGACGAAACACCAGTCATTACCAACAAACTCAGAGGCAGGGCTTCTATCACTTCTACCACTTTCTATCACTACTATTGCTCAATGCCCTGAAAATTTTAGTAATGGCATTGGAGGAGAAGGAGAAGCACAAGTAGGAAGCGGAGAAGGAGGATAAGAAATATATTAATAAAAATGTTTAAATGGAAGAAAATTATAATGAATTGCAAATTATATCATTATACCATAAAGAAAGCTATCAAAATTTGTTTGAGTGGTCAGATAGATAGGGAGTTATAATAAACATTTCAAAAAATTGTTATATTTTGTGTATCAGCCATTAAAAAAAACACTACAAAGTTCTGTGGAAAATAAATACCTAAATCTAATGAAAGTCTAATATCATTCGATCAAAAGTAAAAAGAGAATAATTTTATCCTTTCAGGAGTTCCTACAATGTTTAGTAGAACTCAGAATCTAGGCCTGATCAAACATATACAAATAAATGCTGTATAATACAAATAAATGAATGCTAACTAAATTACCAAATGCTTAGGAATGAACTTAGAAAGAAAGCTTAGCAAACTGCTATGAGAAATCTACAGAACATTATTAAGGAACATAGAAATAACTTTAATAGACAAAAATGAATAAATAAATAAATAATTCCCTGAAGAAACTAATCAAATTGAGAATTTAATTTAGAAGTAAAAGAAATGTGAGCAAAACTTTTCATGGTATTTTGTAGGATGTCACAGTGTCTTAAACTTAACCTAAATGAGAAAGAAAAAGTGAATTCATATCAGACAATTTGGAAAACAAGACTAAAGAGAGACACTTAGGGTATTAGATATCATAACAATGTACAATAAAAAAAACAGGATGGTATTGGCAATACAAAAAAAAATAAAGACTATGATTTTTAAAAAGCCTAATTTAAAAAGATATATAAGAATTTAGAACACTAAGATATTTTAAACGTGGGATTTAGATGTTACAAAAACTGGTGGAGGAAGAGAAATTCATAAGTTGATTAAAAAATATAAAAAATAAAAATAGTTGATTTTTAAAGCATACACAGATATGAAGAGCATGTAGAGACAGTTTCTGATTGCTGAAATCACTTCTATTCTAAGGCAATAAGAGAAAAATAAAGCCACAAATTATCTTTGTAATCTTTTCTGTAATAAGAGGTTGGTGCCATGTAATTGCAATTTGTGTCATTTAAAATAATGGCAAAAACACAGTTTTGTACCAACCTATAGGTTTTACTCTGCATATTGAACACAAAAACAAACGAATTTGTTTATTCCTGTAGCATAAAAATCCGTGCTTCAGGATTCAACGAACTCTTGGAAACTATTTTCTGCACCCTGCTGGTGTGGAAGCGTTTCACCCACAAAAAACCATCAGGATGCTTGAAGAAGTGGTAGTTGGTTGGCAAGAAGTCAGGTGAATCTGGTAGAGGAGGCAAAACCTCATAGACCAATTCCTTCAACTCCTGAAACACTGGTTGTGCAACCTGCAGTTGGGCACTGTCATGGAGAATTGGGACCTGCCAGGTGCGGTGGCTCACGCCTGTAATCCCAGCACTTTGGGAGGCTCAGGTGGGTGGATCACTTGAGGTCAGGAGTTTGAGACCAGCCTGGCCAATATGGTGAAAACCTGTCTCTATTAAAAATACAAAAATTAGCCTGGGGTGGTGGCAGATGCTTGTAATCCGATCTACCCAGGAGGGTGAGGTAGGAGAATTGCTTGAACCTGGGAGGTGGAGATTGCAGTGAGCTGAAACTGGCTTTCTACTGGGAAATAATGTGGGATGTGTGAAAGATTGTATGTTTTTATGTTTCCAAACCTGGATTTAAATTTTAAAAATAACACTTGGTATATACATAATCTTGAGAAAATTAACATTTCATATCTTCACAGTCCTCATTAAGATAATTATGCTAATCATACCTAATTTCAAGCATATAAAACATAAAGTTCATTTATAAATTAGAAAATGTAGCCAGTTCCTTGCAAGTTCCAATTCAAATGTTATTGCTTTCACTTTGTTTAAGTGCTTTAGTCATTCTTGTATGTGTCTCTGCCAGATAGTTTTAGTTGATACTCAGTACTGTCTCTGCCCTTTAAGTTAGGCCTGGTATTATGGGAGCTAAAAGCCTTGAAACCATTTAGCAAATTCTTTTGCTAGCACAGTTATATTTAAACGCCATCAATGAGAGATATCCAGTGATATTTTAAAGATGGAAAAGGAGGAACTGTTTCCCCCTGTGGCAATACATAGACACACAGGCAGTGGCTCACATGAGGTTTGCCTTTGCTTCTAGTTAATATGCCTTCAGTATCACAGTGGACTGAAAATCCACATAAACAGCTTCCTGTGCTTCCAATAATTCCTATTTCCTTAAAAATTGAAGCAATTTTCCATGACCTTTATGAAACCAAATATATGTTGTTTGGGTAAGGTACTAGTACGATGATTTTGCTACTTTCAAAACCCTATTCTCAATTATAATTGTTCAAAAATAATTTTAGGCCGGGCGCGGTGGCTCAAGCCTGTAATCCCAGCACTTTGGGAGGCCGAGGCAGGTGGATCACGAGGTCAAGAGATCGAGACCATCCTGGTCAACATGGTGAAACCCCGTCTCTACTAAAAATACAAAAAAAAATTAGCTGGGCATGGTGGCGCGTGCCTGTAATCCCAGCTACTCAGGAGGCTGAGGCAGGAGAATTGCCTGAACCCAGGAGGCGGAGGTTGCGGTGAGCCAAGATCGCGCCATTGCACTCCAGCCTGGGTAACATGAGTGAAACTCCGTCTCAAAAAAAAAATAATAATAATAATTTTAAACTATTATTTTCAAAAATATATTAACCTAGTGTAGTCTATGATATTTAAGTTCTCTGAATTTGATGATGACAATTCTATGCTTCCTTGAACTTGCTCCTCTCTTAATATTTCTAAGGCTATAACACTGAATGTATTCAGCTTTTCTGGTTATAATTTCCTCATTATCTCCTGTTTTTTTTTAAATCCTCTTTCATAAAGGTATCATACACATTTCAGTTTTCTCAGCCTCCTACCCAAAGAGAAGCTGTATTCAACTTGAATTGCTGCCAAGTTTAGTGAAGTCTCCCAACTCACTGATTTTAAGCAATTAAAGAGAGGGATGTAAATATCCACATCTGCCAATCAATTGATTTTTTTGTGTGTTCTGGTATATTTTGCAGATTTGATGGGTGAAGTTTTCCTCTCCCCACAGACTGCAGCTGTGAATTTGCAACTTTTGAATTTCTGTTCATTTGCCATTTGAAAAAATTTGTTTGGAAAAATTAAAACTTTTTATGCTGTAAAAAAAAAATCAGTCAGCATTCTTTATAAGTACCATATAAGGCAAGCATATGGCAGGAGAAAGACCAGTAATCTGGTTGATATGAATGGACTCCAAAGGGCTTTAAGCCATACTCCATGCAACTATTTCTTCTCTCTGACACCTGCATGTATGGATTTGGTCATAAAATTGGAAGTGCCCAAAAGCAATGAAATTCTAACGTTATGGAAAAGCCCCCTTGATGTATCATATTTCTATACACTTAACTGTATACTGCAAATTTACAACCATGCCTATATGTGACTACGTCTACTTATTAATATTCTGCAAATAACTGTATTTTCTTCTCATGTCCTAAAAACCAAACTTCTGTAGATCTTACTTGGGTCTGGTTATTTATAAACTTTTCCCATATGAAGTATTATTTCATTAAACAATTTTTTGTTCAGTACATCCAGTGTGATGGTGTCTAGAACAAGATGCAATCCCTGACTCAGTTTCCTGATATTTCATGTTGTAATTCGTCTATCTCACAAATGGTGTATTTATTCACCTTTATGTGGTTTACATCACCATTTTCTGTCTTCAAAGAACATATTTTGGGGTTAGTGTAATAGAATCTTGAGATGGAGACAGGAGCTTAAGGATCTATGTTAGGAGTGCCTTAACATTCTTCACATGGAAATGAAGACTAAAGAGAAGTGGTCCAAGGGAAAATGGGGAGAAAACCAGGTTAGTCACAACCTTATAGTTTAGGTTATTCAAATATTGGTGAACAGCTGAAAAATAACAGCTACAAAAGAGGTTTTAACCTATAAAACACATCAAAAATCAGCTATAAGATCCAATCTACTAGCAGAAAATAATGCAACAAATTCTATGTCTAATTTGAAAAAGCAGCCCCTGTTTTCTCATTCTATAAAATCATAATATGCTGTTGCAGAAAATATTTGAATAGGGAAAGATAAAACCATTAGAAGATGAAACAAGCTAGTTAACATCCTTTTAGTACCTTTGTGATGGTTAAAATTGAGTGTCAACTTGATTGTATTGAAAGACGAAAGTATTGTCCCTGGACATGTCAGTGAGTGTGTTGCCAAAGGAGATTAGCATTTGGGTCAATGGACTGGGAGAGGCAGACCCACTTGCAATCTGGGTTTATACCATCTAATCAGCTATGAGTGCAGCTAGAATAAAATCAGGTAGAAGAACATGGAAGGATGAGACTGGTTAAGTCTTCTGGCCTCTATCTTTCTCCTGTGCTGGTTACTTCCTGCCCTGAAACATCAGACTCCCAGTTCTTCAGCTTTTGGGCTCTTGGACCTAATGCACCAGAGGTTTGCCAGGTGCTCTCAGGCCTTCAGCCATAGAATGAAGGCTACAATCTCAGCTTCCCTGCTTTTGAGGTTTTGGGACTCAGACAGGCTTCCTTGCTCCTTAGCTTGCGGATGGTCTATTGTGGGACCTTACTTTGTGATTGTGTGAATCAATACTCCTTAATAAATCCTCTTCATATATACATCTATCCTATTAGTCCTGTCCCTCTAGAGAACTCTGACTAATACAACCTTCCTACTATGTATGAGACAGCGAAGATGCTGAGGGATTGGCTACAGATGCACCCTCATTTGCCTATATCTAAGGTTATCACCAAAACTGAGGAATGAGGTGTCCACTGTGATATGGTTTGGATTTGTGTCCCCACCCAAATCTCATGTTGAAATGTAATCCCCAATGCTGGAGGTGGGGCCTGGTGGGAGGTGATTAGCTTATGGGTATTTTCTAATGGTTTAGCACCAAACCCCTAGTGCTGTTCTCATGACAGATTTCTCAGGAGATCTGGTTGTTTAAAAATGCATGGCACCTCCCACCTCCTCTCTCTCTTTTCCTCCTGCTCTGGACCTAGACTGCTTCCCCTTCACTTTCCACCATGACTGTAAGCTTCCTCAGGCCTCCCCAGAGACCAAGCAGATGCCAGCAACTTGCTTCCTGTACAGCCTGCAGAACCATGAGCCAATTAAACCTCTTTTCTTTATAAATTACCCAGTCACAGGCATTTCTCTATAACAATGCAAAAACAAACAGTACACATATCTAGAAAATGCCTTTACATATGGCTAGAAAATGCCTGTAGATAGAGAATGAAGGTACTCAAAGAAATAAATAAGAAGGCTTATCAGCAGAATAACCACACAATCAGCAATCTCTATTTCCTGATAGAGAAACTGACATTATTCAGGTAAATATTTCCATGAAGCTGAAGAAGAGGACAGAAAAATGAAACTCAGGAGGGAAAATGAAGCCTGTCCTATAATACTACCAGAGTAGAAGTAGTAACAGAGGGCACAGAAGCAGCTATTAACCTTGGTGACTGTAGAGAGAAAGCAAAATGGGGTTGGAAGTTTGGACACAGAACTAGACTCCTGTTCCACAGGAAGAATAAATTCTTTCCAACACAGGATTGCTTGTTTGATTTGTTTTTGTAGACTGCAAATAAAACATTCCATATGTTTCTGATTGTGAGTGAAATGGAGGGGAAAATAAAACATCCTACTTTCAAAGTGGGATCCAAATGTTCTCAAATGTCTCCTTCCATGGAAGGGCATTCCATCACAGTCTCTAGAAATATTAGTATGGACTAGGTGCACAGTTAACAAAGAATTTCTATAGGTATCTAAGCAATATAATTATTTTCTGAAGCTTATCTAAACTCTTCTGTTTTTTTTGTATGGGGAAGTATAATTTAAAAAAAAAAACATTTTAAAATAGACTGATTGCATGCAATGTTCAATTTAAGAATTGTGATGACTAAAACTTCTCATTAGTATGTGAAAATGCAAATTTCAGATAACACCAACAGACTTATGCTTAGGACATAAATAAAATTGCAAACAGGGAAATGCTGAGACATCAGAAAAGTGCCCCCTGTAGTCATTTCCCTTTCCCTTCAACTATTTTTGTTTTCTTGAGTAAGACACTTATCGCAGATAATTGGGGAGAAGGGCTTTATTATATTTTAACATGTTTTTAAATCTTTATTTTAGCTAAAGATATTGCAAGCCATTTTCTAGTCCAAGATTGTCTAAGTCCTAACTCATGCCTTATTCTCATTTTTATGGATCATAATCTTATATGTAAATAACTCATTTAAAAATATTTTGGTAAATGGTGTGTGGGAAGACCCTGACTTGATTTTTTCCAAGTAGCAAAATTGAAATCATCTATCCCTTTACTAACAGCTTTTGATGTTTCCATCAAGATATCAGATAGAGGTTAATGTATTTCAGGGAGCGTTTCCAGGATGTTGTGGTTGGTACACGAATCTGGCTGTTGATTCTTGGGTCTTCACTAAATATTCTATTCACCTTTTTTAAAATTTTATTTTATTTTTTATTTTGAGAGGGAGGCTTGCTCTGTTGCTTAGGCTGGAGTGCAATGGCACAATCTTGGCTCACTGCAACCTCCACCTCCCAGTTCAAGTGATTCTCCTGCCCCAACCTCTCAAGTAGCTGAGATTATAGGTGGCTGCCACCACGGCAGGCTAATTTTTGCATTTTAGTACAGATGGGGTTTTACCGTGTTGGTCAGGCTAGTCTTTAACTCCTGACCTCAAATGATCCTCCCACCCTCAACCTCCCAAAGTGCTGATATTACATGCTGAGCTACCATGCCCAGCCCCTATTCACCATCTTTTAATAACGTTTTTAAGCAGCTCGCTTAGAAAGTCTCACTACATTGTCTTTACATTTTTTTAATCTTAGTTATATATTACCTCAAAAGTCTGATAAAATGTTTTGTCAAATTTTAAAATATTACATTGCAATACAATAATTAAATTAAAATTTGTAGCTGACTAGAGAATATTGATAAAAGTAACTGCTGTAGCCAGGCTGGTCTCCTATGGCTCCCAGTATAGCCAGGAACATGCCAGTTAGGTTTCACTCTGTCTCGGACCCTCTTCTCCCAGGTATTGACAAATCTTGTTCCCTCTGTAGTCTATTTTCCCTGACCACCTGTTATCAGATAGCACTACCCCCTCATACTCCAATCTCTTAATCTGTTTTTTTTTTTGCATAGCAATTATTACTGACATTTATGTTGTATAATTATTTGTTTACTTTTTGTTTTTCCTACAAGAACTCAATCTCCATGAAAAAGAGGAATTTTGTCTGTTTACTGCTAATTCCTCAGCTCCCAGAACAGCGTCTGGCACATCAAAAAATATGATTATTATTATTATTACTCTGTTGCCCAGGCTGGAGTGCAAGTGGCACAGTCTTGGCTCACTACGGCCTCTGCTTCCCAAGTTCAAGAGATTCTCCCACCTCAGCCTCCAAAGTGGCTGGGACTACAGGCACACGCCACCACATCTGGTTAATTTTTGTATTTTAGTAGAGATGAGGTTTCACCATGTTATCCAGGCTAGTCTCCAACTCCTGGCCTCAAGTGATCTGCCTGTCTTGACCTCCCAAAGTTCTGGGATTACAGGTGAGAGCCGCTGTGCCAGGCCAAAAATTCTTAATAAATATATGTTCAAGAAACAAGTCATTGAACTTGAATGCTCCCTAGATTCACTGCATTGTGATTCCTAAATGAGGTCACTTTAGTCATCAGATCCACACCCTCCACATTCACAACAGCAATTCTCTAAATCATCCCTGAATTTTTTCTCTGCATGGGTACAGGAAGTGGGGAGTTGCTTCACATTTAACTATTCACTGCCTACAACTCAAATATCCTCCATTCCATGTAACTCTCTCATAGTTCTTTGAAGTCTATGCCTGAAATGACCACACTTAACCAAGAATAGCATTTTCCCTAAGATTGTTTCCAAAATCCCTTCCTGACTTTCAAACAATAAAAATGTTTATGAAGCACCTATCAGAAACCATGCTGGAAATACCCTGTAAATAAATAATCTCTTTTGATTTTTGCAACAGACCTACAAGGTATGTTGCATCAATTCCTATATTATTAAATGGATAATCAGAGAGTCGAAATAAGTGGTTCAAGTTGACACAATTAACCTGGAGCTTGTCCAAGATTTGGATATAATGAACAAGTTCAAAGGCAGATGCTTTTCTATTTTCTTTTTTTCTCTCTCTTTCATCTGTCCCTTTCTTTTTCTTTGTAAAGGAGCTGTGTACCTATCCACCGTTACCCAAAGTGAAAAGTTTGAGGGCACAGCTAGCAGGGCTACCCTAACTTTTGACACCAACTGCAAGTTCAGGAAGTTCCCCAAATGATCCACTTACTAGAAGTCCTCTCGGAACTCACTGAAATCTATTATACTCACAGTTACAGTGTATCACAGGAAAATAATACAGAATAAAATCAGCCAAAGGAAGAGACACCTAGATCAGAGTCTGAGAGGGCTTCAAACATGAATATTTCCTTGTCCTCTTCCGTGGAATTAGGATACATTTTTCTCCCAACATTGGTGTGTGACACTATTCATAGAGTATTGCGAACCAGAAAAATTCTGGAGTTTCCATGTGCAGAGATTTTATTGGAGTTTGATGACATGGGCATGACTGATGGATTGTCCACCTGGTGAATTATATTGTATGATCCAAAGTCCCTACCTTAAATCACCTAGGAGCTCTTTGTGGTGTGGTTAGGCCTTCCCTAATATTATCAGGTCTTACAGGCTCCACCCTGAGCTCCTGTACAGCAAGCCCCCTCCCTAAATAAAAATGCTTTTATCAGTTATGAAATGATCTCCTGGAAGTTGAGGGCAATTGCCAGACCTCTCTTTGAGCAAGGCCAACCTCTTTACTACACAGAACTTGATTCATTTATGCAGCTTTCAACGTCTTCTAAAGACAATATGGCCCATTTTAATAACTAGGGTGCTTTGCTAAATTGTACAAACACACTTAAACTTGTGGACTCAGAGAAGTCCTGCAACAGACTGGAGGTAGGCTGACACACACAGACCACAGATTTGATCATCGCATCAGCTGTTACACCACGTGCTGTGCTCCGTCTTTCAAAGCTTGTTATAGGCTCGGCAGGTTTTTATAGTTACAAAGCTGAGAAAAAGCTCAGATGACAGCAAAAGTGAAACATCAGGATTGTAGACTACTAATTGCCAATTCCATATGTTTGCAAGGCAAACAACAGAGGAGAATGTCAGTGGTGAGAAATTACTAAAGTTTGTACTTACATAGCTAGTAGAAAAATAAAATTATGTAAAATCATTTCTCTCTCTAATTCTGTCTCCATCCCCAAATCAAGAATCCTTAATGTAAAGATTAAGGAGCCCTGAATTTAAATCCTCATTTTTTCAAGCATTTGCTCTTTATGTTGATGTAACCTACTTAACTATGGGAATATGAGACTAATAGGTAAAGTGATATTATGCATTACTAAAATGATTGACTTATACTCTTCACCAGCAACCTGTAGCTCAGCACGTTGTTCCATTTTTTTATCCTGTTATTTTTCCTTTTTCTTTTTCTTTTTTTTTTTGAGACAGAGTCTCGCTCTTGTTGCCCAGGCTGGAGTGCAATGGCACAATCTCGGCTCACTGCAACCTCTGCCTCCCAGGTTCAAGCGATTCTCATGCCTCAGCCTCTGGAGAAACTGAGATTACAGGTGCCCACCACCACACCAGGCTGATGTTTTGTATTTTTAATAGAGATGGGGTTTCACCATGTGTGTCATGCTGGTCTCGAACTCCTGACCTCAGGTGAGCCACCCCCCCTCAGCCTCCCAAAGTGCTGGGATTACAGGCATGAGCCACTGTGCCCAGACGATCCTATTTTTCTATAAATTCCCGAACTCATAAGGTCTTCATCACAGAATAAGTGTTCAATGCATGTTACCTACTATTATTTTTACTAAAGCATTAGGATGATGTGAAAAAAAGTTGGTTAAATTACACACAAACATTCTGTAAACAGTCTCTTTTGAGTCTCACAATTCTGCCAGGTATGTTGTATGAATTCCGATATAATCAGATGGAGAATCAGAGCTTTTACGCTTGTTAAATACATCTAATCCAAAATGGTTTACTGTCCACTGAGTTTAAAATCAGCGAAAACCACTACTACAGATTTTTGAGAAACAAGAAGTTTCTGAAGTAAATATCAAAGTGTCCTTATTACCAGCTAGCATAAACCAAAAAGACAGCAAGAGTTTGAAAAAAAAAGAAGAAAGAAGGAAGGAAGCAAGGAAGGAAGGAAGGAAGGAAGGAAGGAGGGAGGGAGGGAGGGAGAGAGGGAAGGAGGGAGGAAGGGAAGGAAGAAAGGGAGAGAGAGAGAAAGATCTGTAGAAATGCAGGTGTAATGAATGGTTAATAGCACGGCCCCATTTCTAATATTCTCAGTGATTTTCATGGTGGCAGGTCTCAGTGAGAAGGAAAAAGAATATTACATTCTTGTTTTCTTAATAACTGAATAGGGAACCATTAGGATTTTTTGTTTAATCCACAAAGGAGATAGAATTAAAAATACAATGTAGTTAAAGGGGGATTACACAGAGGTAGTTAACCTTCTCAGAAAGTCTTTTCCTTTTTTAAGTCTGTTGCTCATTAGCTGCTGTTTTTTTTTCTTAAATCTTCTCTTTTCTTTATTCCTTTTTTGGTGAACATTTGTTGCTATAATTACTTCGCTAAATGCTCTGTACTAAAGTAAAAGTAGAAATAGTTTGTTGGCAGAAATACATCATTAAATGTGTCTAATCATAAATATAAATAAGAATAAAAATATAGTTATGATATATAATATATTTAATTTAGATTTTATAGTACATATATATGTTATATTGCATATGTTATATTTATAAATTTATATTGTTATATAATAATAAATATTATAACTAATTTCTATTGAACATTTCATATGTAATTCATACTGTACCTGTGCTAGCTCTCTAATTTTGCTCCTAGATAATTTTGTTATCCTCAATTTATAGAGACACAAAGATTCTGAGTGAAAAAAATGATTTTATAGAGTCACCCACAAAAATTGCAGAACTAATATATGAATTCTGGTCTCTGACAGAAAAGTTCATAATCTTACCAATGTCCCTGTTGGTGATGATAAAAGAGAAGCAAATCAACCATAATTGCTATCATATCTTGAATGATTAACATAAGTCACATGACAGTAAGAGTTTAAAAGAAAGAAAGAAAAATCTATAGAAATGTGGGTGTAATGAATGGTTAATCATACTGCCCCTTTTCTAACATTCCCAGCGTTTTCCATGGTGGTGGGTCTCAATGATAAACAAAAAGAATACTACATTCTTGTTTTCTTAATAACTGAATAGGGAATCATTATGCAGCCTGCTAATACAGTATGCACTGTGCTAAATATTTTACTTCCATTACCTGAGGAAATAGTCTCAGAGAAATCAAATAATTTTATCAAGTTTATAATTAGGGAATTTCCAGTATATGTCATGCCTTAAGACTTTTCTTCAATTTAATAATATGTCTGTGATTCTGAAGAAACTGTGTACATTTCTAGTGACAAGATCCTTTCCTTGACCGAACTTTGACCAGGCTCTTCTGAGCTCCATCTTTGGCTGTGCCAACAGTTGAGATCCTTTGTTCTTTATGAGTCCAGTTCTGGCAAGAGTGCATCCTAGTAAGTGGGTTAGGCAAGACCGATCCCCCACCCTTAATATCTGATCACCCTCAATATCTGATCAGGGTTCCTCATCCTCCACCATCTCCCAGGTGATGTGTGATTATCTAGGCCTGCCTTCAACAAGAATCCTGTTGGGTTGGTTTAGGTAGAATCTCCCCTTATGTCTGATACTCTCTTTTAGTAAATTTTCCATTCACAAGATTCTTACTCTGTTTCTTGGCTATACATTTCTTGTATTTTGAATTAAGCTCGAGTCTATCTTGATGCCTTTTTTTGCCATTACAGTAGGTTTTTGTTGTTGTTGTCTGAGTAAAATCTGTTTTTATTTTATTTAACTTTTATTACTGTCCAGCTCTGGTTTTTCTTTAACACTCTCAGGTGAGCGGTGTCAAGATTCTCACTCTGAAAGATTAGTCGCCGAAAACTGAAAAGACCTTAGTTCTATAATTAACAAGCCATGATTTTACTGCTGATCTGACACATTATGACCAGCTTTGAGGGCTGAGTCAAGTTACTTGATTCCTTTTTGCTTAGAATTTGTTGTCAATAAAAAAGTAAAGTAAATTTGTGTTGCAGTACATCTGTAAATGACATTAAATATATCACAATATTGCAGAGTTTAGGCACCCTTGTGCAATGAATGCTATTATTGCTCAGCTGCCTTGCTTTAAAAAATTGTATTATCACACAGTAGGATGAAAGCAGCATATTATATGTAAGAGAAGTGGAAGAGCTAGAATCTGCAATCTGCCCTGACCTGATTTCTTGCAAAATTTCATTTGTTCTTATCTCAGTGTGTAATCTGGACCTCCATAAAGGCCTTATTAACATTGATTTCTTATTGATCTGTCCTATGCCAATGTTCACTTGCAATGCACTTGACATTTGGCTACTATAAAAAAAGGGAATTTGCAGAAATGCTTCAACTTAACTTTTGACCAAAACACTATGTAATTGAACGGGAAAGCAATGTTAACATTATGCATTTGATTTCAGTTCATGTGCTCAGTGGGCTAACATTTTAGAGCACCGACCCTTAAAATTCTAATGCATGTCAAATCGGTATGTAAATATCAGCAATCCTGGGGAGATTTGCAATGTATAGCCCTATGCTAATGAGCAGTATCCCAAGGAGCTAGAGGTTTTTCTTTTCCTCTGCAATGTGAATTGGAAAATTGGAAAGCAGGTCAACTTATGAAGTTGTTTGGAGACTGTGAGCTGTTTGTTAATAGACGCACAGTGCCTACACTATGTAGGACCTAGAATCATATGCCAGTGACAATAAATAGCAAATGAATATTAATTTCTTTCATAGCCACTTACCTATCTCCAATGATAATAAAACAAAATTAAACAACATTCATTCTCAAATAAGAAGACTCAGATATAGAGTTAACTAAAGAAAACAGAAAACATGTATGTTTTATCTTTGAGGGCAGAAGAGTGTTCTTCTTCAGCCTATTTTGGAAACTTGCTAGTTTAGAAATGAAAATGTCCTCCTCTTTTCAAAAGCATGACTTGTTGTTTGTCCTTGATCTTTATCTGGACAGGCAAAAGAATCATTTAAAGCATGCTTTTTATTCATTGTCCTGTATTCAAAATAATTTCATTATAGAATGCCTGATTCTCCCACTGGGAAAGCAAGGTGGAATAGTTGAGGAATTCATCCTGATGTAATCCATTATAAAGTGCTCTAATCCCAGTGCTGTTACTGGTACTGTGTAAAGTTTCTTAAGCTCTGTGTACTATCAGATGAAATCAGACATAACTCATTCTTCTAAATGTTATTATGAGAACTAAACACAAAATGCTTTAGCAGAAAGAAAGCACTGTGTACACATAAGTGATATGATTAGCAGTATCATTCATTTACAGTTTGCTACACAACAAACACTGCTGCCCCTCCAGAGTTTGAAAGGCATCTTGTCTTCGGTCAATAGAAGTATTCTGTAAAGGAGCTCCTCCACATTTAAATTATATTTTTAAAGCAGCCTATTAAACTGTCTTTGAAAAGTTTACACTGCAGTTTCTCTTGCATATATGGATCTTTGCCTCTTGTAAAATCCCAGGGCATTTCAAATAAGGAAAGGTCATTTAGCTCATCTGGTCGATTATAGCTGTGATCCATTTCCCCAACAAGAAGCAAGGGAAACGTTTCTCAATGTGTATCAGAGAAAAAAAAAAAAAAAAAACTCTTAGGCCATTAGGACTAAAGCATTGCATATGCCACAAGCACTAGACACCTAATTTCATCACAGAGGATTGATGATTCTGCCATCCGGGCGGAATCAAGCCCGGGACTCAGTGCTTCAGTAGGGAGGCAGGTTCACTGCAGCCTTCATCCAGTTTAAAAAATATTTTATTGACACATAGAGCATTCAGAGTCATAAAAATATATCATGTTTATCACTGCTTTTATGGCATGCATAGATATGACACAGGGGCATTGAGGCATACAGCGTTAGACAAGCGTTTATTTCACCCTGTGCTGCTGGGAAGAATGCAGAACTGAGCTTCTATCCCAGGAGCCGAGCCGATAGGACAGATTTCATCAGAAATAAGCATTTAAGAAAAACACAAAAATCAATGCAGATGCATATATTAGTGAAATGTCCAGATTGGGTTTTCTACGTGCTAAACAAGGCTGTTCGTGATATATTAGTGCACATTTCTGCCAAAGGCATTAGATTGCTAAACTGGAGATTTTGAAAAAATGATCATCTTTCATGGATGTGGGAATACAGACAGAAAATTTACCTTTAAGCACTTTAACTAACACCCGTAGTTTATGATTACATTATCACCCAGACTCCGATATATATTTCCTGAAGAATTATGATCCCAGACATTTGGTTTTTGAGTTACCAAGTGGACATACAGTTACCTGTGGATTTACATTTTAACAAACTCCAAGCCCTCCATTATCAAAAGCCAGGTTAGGGCAAAGTTGGAGGGACAGAGTGTTACAATGAGAACAGAGAGTAGACTTACATTTGCATATAAATAGCAAACGTAAGTAGGTGGAAAGGAACCATTAAGAAATTTGCATGTGATTTAAGCCTTGTCCTTATTCAGCAGATTGCAAGTGTCACAACTTGTTGAGCTGTTAGAAAGGTAGCAAGGGGTGAAGACAATGTTGGAAGAGATGAGGGGAAATGAAGTCTTCATAAACAGGGACCTGCATATCACCTGCTTGAGGAAGTTTCAAGGCCTTCCCTTGAAGCAATACACCCCTGACCTGGCTGTTAAACTCACTTGGAGGCATAGAAATTCTCCTTTTACTTTATACTACTCTAGCCCTCCCTAACTTCTACCTGCTTCCAAAAAGGTTACTATTTTTTCCTGTGAAACAGCATCATGGTCTTTTTGTGTGTGTGTATTAAACACATGCATATGACTTTTTCTTCTAGGGGATTTAATCTCCTTAAAGGCAGAGACCATCTCTTTAATGTAGATGTATCCTGTAACTTTCACTAGTCCATAAAAGTGCAGCAAGTGACATACATTAGACCTTAAATAGTGAACAAATGAAAAAAGAAAGGAAGAAAAGCAGCAGTGCAGAATGACATCATTATAATGTTTTGCTAACAGTGTGCAAATGCGTGAAGTAAGATGCATCCTCATCAAGAGAAACTATTGAAAATAGAAATTAATTTTAAACTGAATAATGGGAGAGACCACGGCTTTCTTAAGAAAGCAAAAATAAAAATTAAACTTCCTTAGTTGTAAACCTACCTATACCATATTCCAAATTATTCAAATTTAGTCCTTGATTTTCTTCGGGTCCAAGCCAACCATACATGATGAGGTAGGGTCTCCATATCAGATGACTACAGCCTCATGTCAAAGTATAAAGCAAGAAAATGTTTTGTGTCAGTAAAAATAAAAATATACGTTACTTTGTCTCACTGTATTTAGGATCTGGTATCAGATGGCATATAATGAGCTAGGCAACAGCAGATTTCTTTTTTAATAACCTGGCAAGACACATTGAATTCTCTTCTGTATTCCAAAGTGAGAGACGCATGGAAAGAATCGTTCAGCTCCTTTGCACTGTGGAGTCATTTACCTGTTCAGGATGGCTTGCTGGAGGATTGTAAAGAATTGCAGGCAGACACTTTTCCCTTGGTGGAACAATTGCTCACGTAGAGTTTAACTTGTCTCTGTAGCTTCCAACATACTTCTGAAGTGTGCTACTTAGTGGAGAAAAAAAAAAAAGGTGTTTTCAACCCAGAAGTATTTTTTTTAAAGTAAGGAAAAATGATGTATGTTTCAGCCCATCTAATCTATCCTATTTTAAAGCAGCAGTGTTTAAAGGGAAGAGTCCTAGCTGCTTACCAGTCAGTGTCTTGGCTGACAAAGTACAAAGCAGTCCCATGAAGAATTTCTGTCATTTTCCTGTTGTGTAACCTTGGGTAACTTACTTAATTTCTCTGTTGTCTTCATTTCTTCATCTGTAAAAAGGGCAATAATAAAATCTTTATTTTTTAGAAACAAATGAGTTGATGCCTATATAGTACTTGAACAGTGCCCATCTCATAGTAAGTGCTCTATGTGTTAAGCACTGTTTCTGAGGCCAAAACGGTAGTTTGGTAGCCTCGGACAAAATGTGTTTTTCCTGCTTCTTTTGCATCTGATTTGTGATGCTACAAAACAGCTCTCTACTTCAAACTCTTTTCAGTTAAACTCACTGCCATTGTTTCCCAATTCATAGCAACTGCTTTACTCACATCTTCCAAGACAACAAGGTTCCTATTAAAAGTGTGAGTATCCACCATTTATGAAACACTTACCAAGCACTTAGGAAATCTGCTGAAACACCTTAAGTGAGTCTTCACTGCCCACTGAATGAAGCTTCAACTCCTTAGGCTTAGATTCTAGTATTTACAGCTCTGATAAAGTGGTCCTCAGCTTTTTCCATCCATATTCTCCTGCTGCTTCCACCCTCTCCCTTAACCAATAGCCAATGCAGCCTGCTTATTATTCTTCACACCTAGGCTGTGTTTCTTTCTTTCTTTTTCTTTTTTAAGACACAGTATGATAGTTAATACTGAGTTTCAACTTGATTGGATTGAAGGATGCAAAGTATTGTTCCTGGGTGTGTCTGTGAGGGTATTGCCAAAGGAGATTAACATTTGAGTCAGTGGACTAGGAGAGGCAGACCCACCCTCAATCTGGGTAGTCACCATCTAATCAGCTGCCAGCACGGCTAGGATGAAAGCAGCCAGAAGAATGTGGAAGGATTCAACTGACTAAGTCTTCTGGCTTCTATCTTTCTCCTGTGCTGGATGCTTCCTGCCCTCGAACATTGGACTCCAAGCTCTTCAGCTTTTAGACCTATTCAAGTGGTTTGCCAGGGGCTCTGGGGCCACTGGCCACAGACTGAGGGCTGCTCTGTTGACTTCCCTACATTTTTGGACTCAGGCTGGCTTTTCTGCTCCTCAGCTTGCAGATCGTCTATTGTGGGACTTCACCTTGTGACCATGCGAGTCAATACTCCTTAATAAACCCCCTTTCATATATACATCTATCCTATTAGTCCTGTTCCTCTAGAGAATCCTGAAAAATACACACAGGATCTCACTCTGCTGCCCAAGCTGAAGTGCAGTGGTGTGATCATAGCTCACTGCAACCTCAAATACCTGGACTCAAGTGATACTCCCATCTCAGCTTTCCAAGTAGCTGGGACTACAGGTGCATGCCACCATGTTTTGCTAATTTTTTTATTTTTTTGTAAAGACGGGGACCTCGTTCTGTTGCCAAGGCTGCAATCCTCCCACTCATCTTCCCAAAGTACTGGAATTATAAGCGTGAGCCACCACACACTGACTTGGTTTTTTGTGCCAGGAAGGGCTATTTTCTCCACTTATATTGGTTCAATTCTCGCCTTTTCTTTAAGGCTAAACTTATTTATGTTATTTGTATGAGAGGTTGTTCTCAATTCAGGAAGAAAGAATCACTCCCCTCTCCAGATTTCACTATCATTTTCTCATGCCTTCCAAATGGAAGATTTTACTCTAAGCCTTACTTACTTGTGTATCCACACTACTTCTATCAGAAAATCATATTTCTCCTGAGAATTGAAGCTAAAAAAAAATGACACTCGGCCGGGTGCGTTGGCTCATGCATGTAATCCCAGCACTTTGGGAGGCCGAGGCAGGTGGATTATGAGGTCAGGAGATCGGGATCATCCTGGCCAACATCGTGAAACCCCGTCTCTACTAAAAATACAAAAATTAGCTGGGCGTGGTGGCATGTGCCTGTAAACCCAGGTACTCGGGCGGCTGAGGCAGGAGAATCACTTGAACCAGGGAGTCAGAAGTTGCAGTGAGTCGAGAATGTGCCACTGCACTCCAGCCTGGATGACAGAACAAGACTCCGTCTCAAAAAAAAAGAGACACTCTCCTTGCCCACAGCAGACACTTGATAAATATTTTATGAATCAACGAATCTACCTACCCACCACACAGAAACATGGGTTTATCAAAAAACTCCCATTCCTAATACAATTAGTATAGACATCTTGTAATATTCGTTCAGTGAATATTTAGTGAAAATCAAAAATCATCAGGGTTTGAGATTAAAGTCTCTGTTGTTAAAGACTGGGCAACATTTGAAACCTCTTCTTGAAGGCTATATTTAAATAAATAAAGGATAGTTCAATAAGCTATAGCATTGGACTATACATTGAGATACCTGCCTGAGGGACATTCAGGCTGGCTTCACAGGAGAGCTAGGATTTAGACTGAATCCCAGAAGCTTTCCACCTGAAGTCATTCAGAATGGCAACCAAGTGGAGGAAAATCATGACTCAAGACATCAAGCTATGAAAGGAGCAGTTAAATCATGATAAGAAGAGTAACGGGCATTTATTAGGCACTTATTTTGTGTCAGGTACTAAGCTAGTTTCCTTCATTGTCATCATAAACCTAGAAATTATGTGCAAATAGTATTCCCATTTTTCCAAGAAGAAGAAACTGTAATGTATTACCTGGAGTTCTCCAGAGAAACAGAACAAATAAGAAAGAAATTAAGAGGGGTGGAGGGAGAGTTGCACTCAAGTTTGGAGAAAGAATTCACTCTTCTTTGAGAAGGGCAATCCTTTCTCTTAAGGTCTTCAGTCGATGAAATGAAGCTCATCTATAGTATGGAGATAATCTGCTTTACTCAAACTCCACCTATTTGAATATTAATTCCGCCCCAAAATCACCTTCATAGGAACACCCAGAATAGTGTTTGACTAGATGTCTGGATGCCATGGCCTCTCCAAGCTGATAAAATTAACCATCACATGTGGCCTGTAGAGATCAAGTCGTCCAGATCGTGAACATCAAGGGAAAGCTCATAGAGCAAACACGAGGCCTAGCTGGGATTTAAACTTCTACTTTATGTTGCCTAGCTTCCAGACCCAGGAACGGGATATATTTCTGGAAAGAGCCTGTGGGTCATATTCAAGCCAGGCTTCTTACGGCAAAGCCGAGAGTTAGAAAATGAAACACTAGTTACGACTGCCAAATATGAATGGTTAGGCCAAGAGTTGGTAGTGAACCAGAAACTGAATCAATGCGGGAATTGGAGTTGAACTGAGAAGCGGTTTTGCAATGTGTAATCACCGTTTTGGCCAGCTGAATGCAGGGGTGCACTGGCATATTAGCCTGGATTATAGGAGAAGCGAACTTGAAGGCAGGCTGACTACAATCAGGCCAACTGGCAAAAAAGATTATTGTGAAAACCCAGGCTCAAAATGGTAGGAGTCCAAGCTAAGGATAAGAACAAAATAGCTAATGTAGATGTGAGAGAAGTCAAGTTCAAGTGCACACGCTGGCATATGGTAGAACTCTTGACCCTATCTGGCATCTTCATTTAGTTGGTTAACACTGATCAGGTTCTTGGGTCCACGAGACATATGAAGATAAAGGGAGAGATAGAAAGAAACATTAAGAGAATCAAGAAAAAATATTCAAGGAAGATATCCAATAAAAGATGCTAGGCAGTAGTAGTGTCCAGCAAGTTGTCAAAGCCCTGAAAAGACACGTGAGAAAAAAATCTACATGAGAAAGTTATCCCAGCCTGTGCTGAAAAAAAGTACTCTACACAGATGAAATAAATAATACATAAGAGAAAAATCAAGATAACTACACTGATTAGCATTCACTACACTATACTCCCCAGATACGTAACCTAATTTCATCCATCAAATAAAATCAAAAACAGGTGTTTTTATCTTTTTTCCTTCGGGAAGATTAAGTAGATTGCCCAAGGGCCCATAGCCGGTGGTAACAGACATAGCATGTGAGTCCACAAATGGCCATTTCTAACTCTCATGTTATTTTTATTTCAATAGGGCCACTCCTTGACAAAAGAACAGTCCAGGTATATCGGCTATTTTCTGATTATTAGGGGTGAGAAGATGTCTAGTCATTAACATTCAAAAAAAAAAAAGTTCTGTCGCGGGGCTTGGGGAGCTTTGAAAAATGTCAGTCACCTATCTACAGGACATTAGTCTACAGATAGAAGTTTTCATAAATGGTCTGAGAATACCTATCCACCATCTGCTCTAGACTGTAGACAACCTGGCAACATCCCAAGTTTCTCCTACTTCCAGTTGAGAAACTAAGGGCTGTCTCGAGAACTTCCCCCAACCCTCTACCTTCATTGTTTCCTGTCGCAGATAATTCTGTTGGCAGAAGTCGGATTGGATATCCTTCTGGTTCTAGGCCAGATGTCTTACATGTGGGTGCCGCATATAGCAACCCTGTGTTTAATAAGTTACTGCCATCCTTCTAATTCCTGATGTGTATTGCTCATATCCAAAACCAACTTTAAAAGCCCAGGTAAAGAGTTCAATAAATTCAAGGAAATTGCAATTGCTCATAAATTATAAACACTTCAGCTGTCTGTATATTTCTCTATCAGCATATAAACAACATGATGAAAGCAATAAAACTGATTATTTTATAAACCGTAATATGGTAATATAGTTAGAAAATTTCCAAAAAGTAATTTAAACTTTCAAGTTAACTGATAGGAAACTGTTACTGAAAATCATCATATATTTCCAGACTCTTAAAAAATTTGTGTAAAGACTATTACTTTCCACTTTAAAAAAAAGGAAAAAACTCTTTAACTTTTCATGTCTGCACTGCCTGATTATGCCATAAAATAATTTTATGATAAGTATGAGATATCAGAGAAGGCAAAGGAATCTTCTTCTATTTGTAGCCTCAGAAAAAGAATACAGAAATACATGTAACGTTTACACAATCACATACCCAAAGACCAGCCTCTGAACATCATGTATAATAGCAAATATCTTTGAAGCAACCATTATGTGCTAGACTAGGGATCCAAAGTGATGAAATTATAATGCCTATTCCAACAGAAGGCAAAACATGGAAGAAAGAGAAATAATTGCGCAGGCAGTTTTATGCATTTAAACAGTACATTCAACATAAATAGAATAGATGGATGGAAGAATGGATGATAGAATACGAGTTGCTATTATGGACTGAACTGTGTCCTTTCCAAGTTCATATGTTGAAGCCCTAATCCCCAGTGTGCCTATACTTGAATATAAATCTTTTAGGGGTTAATTAAGTTTAAATAAGGTCATAAGAGTGAGATACGAATCTAGGAAAACAGGTTTCTTACAAGAGAGAGAAACACCAGAGCTTTCTCACTTTCTCTCTCTCTCTCTCTCTCTCTTTCTCTCCCTTCCTCCCTCCCTCCCTCCCTTCATGTGCACAAAGGAAAGGCTATGTGAAGGGCACAGGAAGACTGTGGTCATTGGTAAGCCAGGAAGAGAGGCCTCACCAGAAACCAACCCTGCCATGGCCTTAATCTTGGACTTCCAGCCTCCAGAACTGAGAGAAAATGAATGTTAGTTGTTTAAGTCATCCAGTCATTGGTATCTTGTTATGGCAGCCTGAGCAGAGTCATTCAGGTGGATAGGTAGATAGCACTGTGGAATCAGAGAATGCGTTATGTAAATCTCTGCTCAGGTGAGAGGGAAGACTTGAAAGGGAAATTCAATATTTTTTCCTCTTTGATTTGCTTAAGTAATAATTGCAATACATACTCCTTATAACTTTGCAACAACATAGAAGGTATATAAAATTTGCAAATATATAAGTGTTCTATTTGTGCCTGACTCTTTGAAAGCAGGCAATCTTAAAGAGTTCAGTTGAATTCTTCCAGATCACATTCAGGGAGCTGATTTGCAAGGGACAGAGGGTATTCCCTATGGGAATGCTGGAAGGTAAGACAATTGAAGCAAAATGAAGGGCATGTACAAAAAAGCTGAGATGGAAAAGCAGAAAGGAAGGAAGAAATTCTCATTTATTTATTCTCAAGAGAGGTGGAAGTAAAAAAGACTATTCTGTCAAAATTAAATTTCACTTTCTAGTTCTAATCTCTCTTCCAGTTATCAATTCTTGCAGGTCATCTCCACCTAAATTTCATTCTTATTTCTCATGTATAAGGTTTCCAAAGCAAACAATGTCTTTCGTTGCTTTGATTATTTTGTTTTTTCCATACATATTTCTTCTCCTGATTTTCTGTTTTTATTGTCGGGTGACATCTTACTTCTCTCACAATGGAGGCTTGAAAGCTTTGCTACCTTTGACTCATTCTCCTTTCCATGATCTCCCATACCAAATATAGTTACCAAGCCCTGTTTCTTTTATCATAGCAATATCCTGGAAACACATCTCTTTTTCCTCATTTTCTTTCTCAGGCCCACATTTAGATCAGATAATCAGAGCCTCGGTTTTGGACTTCACATTATATGGGGTTCCCTTTGGACATACGCTTCACCATAAGATGGAATGTTCTAAAGACCAAGGGAATGTAATCATCTGAAGTTCGTAGATGCTCCTCTAGACCATGATGAAGGTACCCAGCACCCTAGACCATCTTGCCCAAGGGCCCCAAGACTACTTCTCTGGGTTGTCCACCCAAAGACAGACTATCATACCTGACTTGGCTAGTAGGAGAGGGAGTGTGTGTGGAACATGGCCTTGAATGTCCACATGCTCAAAAGGCCCCTTGTGGTAGAGATGGAGTCTGGGGTTATAAAAGAAGAGGAATGTGCAAGAGGTGGAGAATCTCCATTTGAACTCTAGTTCTGCCTCTGCAAAGGACAGAAGAAAGCCTGCCCACCATCCAGTGAGATTCTGTCATCTTTCACATGAACTATGATAGTAATCTTGAGACCACAAACCATTCCCTAGAAATTTAGTTCAACCTTTCTAAAAGTCTGGACTTTAAGAACCAACCACATGAGAATGCCCTGATCCCTGATGCATTAGCATGTCTGGGGCAGGGCTGGGAATCTGCATGTGTCACGAGCTCCTTGGTTATTATTCTACATGTTGAAGTTTATGGTTAAGCATCTCCTCCCTCCAAAGCATTTTATATACTTTCACCAAATTAGTATTAGCAAGGCTCAGTTCTAATCACACCATCTACTTCTCTGCACCTTTCAATGGGCCTCCACTGCTTAAAAAGCATTAAATACAGTCTTCCGCACTTGCTGGTCAAGAGGTTAATTATTATCTTCATGTGATTTTTCTGGGTAATTGATGCCTTTTCCATAATTTATCTTATAGTTCAGGGGTCAGTAAACATTTTCAGTAAAGTGCCAGATAGTAAATATTTTAGGCTTTTTATGCTAGACAGTCAGATATCATTGCTCAAATCCATGAAAGCAGCCATAGATCATATGTAAACAAGTAAGCATGGCCGTATTGCAATAAAACTTCATTTACAAAACAGGATTAGGCGCCAGGCTATAGTTTGTCTACTCTGATTTGATTAATGACTTACTCGCTCTTCCATGAACCCCACTCTCCATTTGTTCATGCTATTCCCTCCATTTCTGAAGCCCCGTGTCCTACTCAAGATTACTTTCCAAAGCTGGCCCCTTTAAAGACTTCGCTGAGCATTTTAGTAAAGAGTTCTTTCCCTGCCAATATCATGGTGCCTGATAGCTCTCACTAGCTTGAATTTTAGTCAGTTTAACAGCCTAAGGGGAAGGATGTCTCTGTCTTGTAGCATCTGGATTTTTTACTTTATTGTTTATTCAACAAGCATTTTGGTATAGATGTAGACAGCAGTTGTAGTGGACATGCATTGCTTTTGCCCACTAGAATCCATTAGCCATTCCACTGAAGGGCCAATCCTTCCCTCAGGCAATCTCTATACTACAGATGGAATGAAGCCCAGTGAGGAATCTAAGGTGTACCCCTGAGTCAGTCCTGGACAATCAGAGTGCTGCCTTCTACCCGTCATCACTGATTCATGGGAGGATTTAGGCCCAGAGACTACAGCAGCTATTCTATTACCACTAGGAGTCTGAGAATGAAACCAACATAAAATAAAAGAAAGAAAACTGGTTAGAGAGACTGATTTCTTTAGAAATAAATTGTACCCAGCTGGACAAAGTGGCTCATGCCTGTAATCCTAGCACTTTGGGAGGCCGAGGCAGGCAGATTGTCTGAGCTCAGGAGTTCGAGACCAGCCTAGGCAACGCGGTGAAACCCTGTCTATATTAACATACAAAACCAAAAAAGAAATTACCCGGGCATGGTGGCATGTGCTTGTAGTTCCAGCTACTTGGAAGGCTGAGGGATGAGAATTGCTTGAATCCAGGAGGTGGAGGTTGCAGTGAGTCAAAATCATGCCACTGCACTCCAGCTTGGGCGAGACAGATTGAAACTCTAAATAAATAAATAAATAAATAGTACCCTATTTATTAAAATGTTAAAATGTTACTGTTAAAATGGAAGAGCTAATAACTTGTAAAAAGAACTAGAAATGCCTGAACTTCTCTCTATATTCTCCGAACATTTTCCAACTCCCAGTCTTTTCTTCCACATGAGGCAAACATTTCCTTTTTTCTAAATTAGTTTGGGTAAGGTTATTTCATTTGGTACTTTAAAAAACTCTATTTGGTAGTGTAGGTTATCAATAAACATCAGAGCAATAAGTGAAAATAACCTTTTATAGGACATAGTAATCGATTTCTAAAAAATAGGAAAACTCTCATATACAGAGAGATGATCAAAAAGTAAGAATGTAGTATCAGATCCCATTTTTAAACATTTAACTGAAATCATTCCAAATTTGAAAAAATGAAGCCTTAGAAATTTGAAAAAATGAAGAAAAAAGATATTTTATAACTCATTTCTGAGGCCAACAATGTGTGACATTCATTTTCCATAACAAGGTGTCTTGGCTGAAAATAACTATTTGGTCCTCTTGAAGCTCTCTCTTAGAAGCTGAGACACTTGTTTTAAGCTTTAAAAAATCACAAAGAAGAGAGGGAAGGAAGCCAAAATCTTCAGTGAATAGAACTCAGGCAATGACATTTACTAAAGCAGCTGCCTCTGGTCAGTCTCTGAGCCACAGAGTACACAGAACAAACTGCTTTTTAAACTGTTGTTTTTAGCTGGATGAAAAGTGATGTTTATTCTCCTTCATTTCAGGATTTTTCATATATCAAAGATGGTCTCACCATAAAAATTACTGTTGAAATGGAAGAGCTAATATCGACTTGATCATGAAACAATAAACAGTTTAAAAGCTATTTATCAACCTAAATGATCTTGCATATCTGACACATTTTTATGCAGAAAAGGGTAGAGTAATAGGCCGATGCTTTTATAATGCAGTGCTCTGTCACTAATGATTTTTGGAAAAATAATTTTGCATTCCTTACAGTTTTATGAAGAAGCTAATGACTTCGAGTGATGAATTCTTTTTTAAAGCCTTACTTCGTGTGGTTAATGATTTCTCATAGATAATAACAGAAAATTTTAGGGAGTATTGTTTTCCAACTAATAATGGATCCTAAAGATTCTTACACCTTTACTCAGTGAGTTGTGCACTAACCTTCTAAGACGTATTTCCAAGTACCCTCCATTATTTTGGTGCATATCCATATATTACATTATGACTTCCTTAAATATTAAGAATGCTGAAAGAGGAATCTAAATGCATTGCTTATTATGTTGAATTTGCACTGACACCTCTTAAATTCTAGTGATTTCTCTCTACTTTTTAATATCTTAAAACTTACTGAACATAACTTTAAAGTAGAACAAATAGCAATGGGAAAAACATTACTATTTTTTTCTAGAGTGATTCTTCTCAGTGGGGCAGTCTCTCTCCGTGATACACCCAAAGCCCCTTGGCAATGTCAGGAGACTTTTGTGGTTGTCTCAAACGATGGAGGTGTTACTGGCATCCAGCAGGTAGAAGCTATGGGTACTGCTAGGTATCCTGAATGCACAGGGAGCCCCTCACAACAGTTAACTCTCTAGTCTAAAATTTCCATTCCAGTTGGTGAGGTGGTGCCCTACAATGGAATTTAAAATCTCAACCTAATGAAAATTGCTGATGTAATGTGCTCCCTTATAGCTGGACTTCTCAATTCTTTATGAAACCCTCACAGTCTTGAGAAGGACACTTGTCAGAATGTGCACTCCCACTCATCCCCAACCCTAGCTGTTATAAAATTCTTCTTTGTCCCACAACTAGTATACTGCTCTCTTACTGGTTTCTGGCTGTCTCTGCAATTAAGACTATATTATTCAAGACATTGCCAGCCATGTTCATGGGATTAGCTGCAGATACACTATTTCAGCATCTGAATTGCCACCCAGCACTTGGTAATGTGTGAGATGCAGAAGAATTTGATGAGGTTCCTTCCTAGCTACCTAAGATATGATCCATGTGTTGGAACAGAGAATGAAAACTGAAAAAGAACAGTTTAACGTTGGCTTCAGGGCATTAAACCAGTATTTTCTGTACTGCAACAGTGAAAATGAGAGGTATGGGGAAACAAAAGGTAATTTCCAGTGTGTTTCTAAAATATATTTGTTCTATCTGAACAGAGGAAAGAATATTTTATAGAATCGAATAACGAAATGGCCGTTACATTAAGACCTAAAGTATGATTTCAGTGCTTGGCCCAAGGAGCTGGTAAAGGTGCCGTTTTATGTTGGCTGACACATCTGTGCAGAGTTCCAGAACAGTACCTTTCGGTCACAGCTTTGGCAGATTGCTGTCACCCAGAGACCTTTATATAAGCCCAAAGTCAAGCAGTGGAATGTGAAACCCACCATAATATCAGATCACATAGAGATACCCAGTGGTCTGGAGCATTATGAGGTAAAATATACTTCCAAGTTTAAGTAGCTGACACTGAGATAAATAGAAAAATACCAACTAGCTTCTTCCAAGCTTGGAATAGCCTATTCTTATTAGGCAAGGAATTGCATGTAAAAGAATGTTCTGTTCCCAGGAAAGGCTACTCACTAAGGGGTTGTCCGTATCGAAATTCAGAAAGCAAATTGTGGTAATATTACTAGCAATCTAGATGGATATTTATTGATATTATCCTTCTGGAAAATTACACTCGTTGCAAAAGTTAATGGATAAAAAGGGAAGTCAACGGTTAGGATATGCCGTTATTTGGAAGAGACAAAATTTTTTGCTCCATTTTAAAGATTATGGAAGGCTAGGTTATATATACCACCATTGGAACAAGAATTTAAAATGTTTAGCTATGAGATGAATTAAATAGCTAATCTGAGTTTGTAGATTATTTTAGATAAAATACTATGGCTCTTTTTTAGGAATTGGGAATTTTTTTTCTTAATACCCTAGTTCACATGGCCTATGGTCGTTCTGAGACACAGCACCAACATGTAAGCTTATTCTCTACTGAGAGTCATCACTGAAGTTCTTAATAAAGATGGAAAGAGGTGTGAAAAGTAGTTGAGAGAAAAAATATTAACACAAGGAATCAACCTGAAAAGCAATTCATTTGAACGGTCTTGTGATATTTCACTCCTAAAACTTCTATAAACATAATTTTCATCATTTAATGACTCAGGTAAAACAGAAACATCATTCCATTTTGGTCTCCTCTTTGTTGTAAAATATGTTGATAGTCTTGAATAGTACTATATGATACAAACTTTTCGAATCACTGCTAAAATATAAAGATAATCCTTCCCTTGATTGGAGATATTTCCAAGATGAGTGATAATTTCCTGAAATTACATTTATTATTGAGGTCAACATTTTGCTTCCACTTCTTCAGCAAACTTAAAATTCTAATTGTCATTATTCAAGTTGTCCTTATTCATTTATTAAAAACCTGGTATTTGGTGCTTCATAAATGCAAGCTTCTCTACGAGACATAATTCAAAATATGCTAGCTCCTTGCCCTTCTTTTAGCTCGAGATTATAGCAAGTATGGCAGAAGAAATTTAAAAAGAGGGCAAAAGTAAAAGAACAATAATAAAGTTTATGAAGGACTGGTTTGGATTGGTTTCAACAAATTATCTTGAATCTCTGATTCAGTTCTCTCAGTGTAAAATCCCATATACAAACAAAAGTAAAATGAAACAATTTCACTTATTTCTTTCTGCTAAAATTGCATTTGTATTTGAAACACTGAAATATTAAAATGCGTATGAGATACAATTTTAAGTAGCTGCAGTATATGCTTCAAATGTCTAAAGTTAGTTATGACCCACTGCAAACAGTATAGAATAGGCCATATTTCTTTGGAAAAGGAAAAATATCTGAATGAAATCAAACAGACAAATAAACAAAACTAAAGGGAGAGAATAAGACATAAAAGAAAGAAAAACAAGATGAGGAAAGTAATGCCAAGGATAAAACAACAATTTATATTTTGTTTTCTACCTGATTTAAAGGAATATTCCTCGTATTTAAATGGTCTAGTTATAAAGCTATCGATGTTTAGGCTTCTATTAATTTGCAAAACCATGGAATTAAAAATCTTTAGGACTAGAAGGGCCTTAAGTGTGTTTGAATCTCATATGAAGAAATTAACTTGCAATTTAGTTAATTCCATTTTCTCTACTATCAGAGCTTTAAGTGACTCAGCTAAATTCAGTGTTGAATTTTTTTCTCCAAATGAGATCTCAGATTTAGGAATCACGTGTAATGTAAGACAATAAAGAAGTAAAATAATCTACTGATGCTAAGGGCAAAGTAGCAAGAAGGATTTGATGTAATAGGCATATAAGAATATTTCGTTCATTTTAATCACAAGTTGATGTTAATATAAAATGTAGAAGACATGATTTTTGCCTGTATGCATGTATTTATAAATGTTCCAGGCATTGATATCCTAAGTTGAATAATTGTTGAGTGCTTTTCCGGGGTTGGGAGCTTGATGTGGTTGAATGGAAATTACTGAGATGAAACTGGATTGCAATGATTGTCAGGGGAAGCCCCCTTTGCCATTATACAAACGAGCCAAACACTAGAAAATAGCTCCAGTACATCTGCTTATAATGGTGTTTGGCATTTGAAGCAAGATTATTCGGATCATCTGTAATATGTTAACAATGATCCAGTTCCCAGCCTGCTAATAGTTCATGCATTTGGGTATAGAAAAATACGACTTATGTTTTATGGAGAAATAAATAACATGTAAGCTGTATTTTACTCTGAGATGAATTAACATCATGATAAATAATTCTAAAAGAATTGTTTTTCTTTTTTTCTCACCAAAAGTACACTCTAAATTTCCTGGGTATGTTAAGTAGAGGGAATTTAGTATGATGCAGGCTCTATTGCAAAGTCAACATTTTATGTCTGGCTATAAAACATGTTATTAAGGATTGAGATGAGGGAACATGAACTTTTACCTAATCAGAGAGTTAACACAATTCAAGCAAAAACAGTTCAGAAGCAAGCCTTTTCCAGAGGAAAATAATGTCAACCAGTTAATTTGTAAATAATCCTGTTATAAACCTGGTCTTTGATTCCAATCTTGGGCAAGTACTCTTGGTTTATAAACCTAAACCCCAATCTGGCTCATCATAAGTAACCCCTGGGGCCCACCCAGACCTGCTAAATAAGGATCTCTGAGGAAATATGACAAAATTTGTAGTTTTACAAAAGCTCTCTCAGAGCTTTTAGATGATCCAGTAGGCTTGGGGACCATCAGTCTAGGTGAAGCTTACTTTTTACTAAAATAAAATTTCAGAAGAACTAAGATAAGTCTGTTTTTGTAAAATAAAAACTTTTTCAGATATAAGTGCGTATATGAACCTCAGTATATAAGGGCTAATTATTTGATAGTGTGTTCTTTCCCCAAATTCATTAGGTTGATAGGCCTGGAAATTTGTATAAGGTAAAAAGCTTTTCTTAAAATAAAAGATGACCTACTTCAACTGGATCCTAAAACCTAGAGAATGAATCTCTCACATTTTAGTGAAGAACGCATTTAATTACATTAAATCAAATTATAATTCAGTTTTATCCAGACCTTGAATTTGTGGCTGTGCAAGACTTGGTTTTTGCCCTAACATTACATGACCTTTGACCATAGATAAAGTACTAAGTCTTTTATCTCTATTTTATGCCTAATTTGTTTATATTCAGGAATTTGACAAAGCAATAACAATTGTTCCTAAATTCAAAGTGACTTTGAAGTGAATTCATTTAATAAATATTTATTAAAAGAATATTTTATGTTAGGATCTGCTTGTCTGATAAAGGAAAGCTCTCTTATTCATTTAGCATTCATTAAAGGTATTGCAAATCATTTATTGACTTTTTCATGGATATATCAGAAGTATCAGGTACCAAAAAAAATAAGAAATTAAGTTATTAAATTATGTATGACGTACAAGAAATACATCACTGACTGTTCACTCTGACTTCTTTTGCATTCAAAGTCATGTATTATATTGCTGTGTTGTTCAAGGCATTGGTTAAGGGTTAGAAATAAACATGAAGACCTGTATTCTATGAGCACACAATATAAAGTGAAAATATCAATTGCCTAAACACCTGGTATTTATAGCTATATTTATTGGTATCTCTACAGGATATCACAAATCATCTATTGAGCTTAAAAAATAAAAAGAAACATCTGCCAATAGAAATGGGCTTAAGGAATATTTTAGTAGAAAATATGAAGACAAGATATTAAAAGCAAACATGCTTTACATTGAATAATTGTAGAAGATGTAAGAACAACATTTTATTCAAAGTATTTACATTATTTTTAAAGATAGCATTGAGTTTTGTCAGAACTGATGGTTACATTTAAGAGCTTAACTTGTACATTTACACATATATTGAGTTCAGAGCTTTCAGTAGCCTGAATCTTATAGATGAAACCAGCTTTTAATAATTATCTTGTATTTCTTCAATAAGCAATTATACTTAATCAAGATTCAATTTGACTAAAATCATTTTTATTGTACAGCAATTGTTTAATAGTAAGAAAAATTCAAGTGTTAGTGGATATAATTTAGAAATTATTATGATTTACCCCTATTTATTTTTAATAATTTTTAAATATCAACTGAAAAAATCAGATATGACACATGTACTTAGTTCCTTAAATTGGTGTCAGTTGATTAAAAATGTTTTTCTTTTTTTCTTTTCTTCTGAAACAGGGTTTTGCTCTTGTTGCCCAGACTAGAGTGCAATGGTGTAATCTCAGCTCACCACAACCTCCGCCTCCCGGGTTCAAGCGATTCTCCTGCCTCAGCCTCCCAAGTAGCTGGGATTACAGGCATGTCTACCACACCCGGCTAATTTTTGTATTTTTAGTAGAGACAGGGTTTCCCCATGTTGGTCAAGCTGGTCTCAAACTCCCAACCTCAGGTGATCCACCTGCTTGGCCTCCCAAAGTGCTGGGATTACAGGCATGAGCCACCACACCCGGCCTAAAAATGTTTTTCTAGCTTATAAGTCCCAGTTTTTAATGCCATCATTGATCTTGCTGTGGCTAAAAATGAGTAAAATCTGTATTTTAGCCAGAGGGATCACCTGTCTCTCAACAATCAAAATATTCCATGGCCAGTAGAAATCTAAAACTATCCCCAAAGATTGGTGCAAACTCTCAAGAGGTGATAGTCTCAAAAGGAAGATGGAGACGAGGGTGCCAGATGAGATGGTCTCAAGATCAGATCTGATCACCATCTCATCTGAGCTTGAGACCATCTCATCTGGAACCCTCTTGTCTCTCTCTTTATACATGCATCCTCTAGGGTGTGCCATATTGCTCCAGATATGAGATTTGACATTATTTTCAAATAAAAGGTGGAAACAAACAAAAATGAATTTATACAGACAACAATACAGGTATTCATGATTACAGAACATTTTCCCAAAGATTTAAAGAGGAAGATGCACCAAAATGGATTACCCTCATTCTAACTTCTCAGTTTCTCACTGAGAGTCTCTCTTTCCTTCAATATCAGCCCATCTGCTGTCAGTGGAGCCAGGTTTTTCCCTCAAGTAGACCTCATGCTCTTGGCTGTAGTGATTGGTGGAATGATCTGCACATGGACAGATTAGGCTTAATGAAACTACTAAAGACTTTGCCTGGAAAAGGCTCTTTGCTCCTGCACTTCAACCGGAAAATTCCTGGCACCCATCTTGCAACCATGAAGACTGTGAAAAACAAAGAAGAAAAGAGTTAAGAAATGTATTCTGCTAACCTTGCTCAAGCCCTGACTCAAGCCAGTCTTACTAGTGTCTTGCAATTATGTGAGGCAGTCAATTTCAGTTTTTATTTCCAGCTTCCTTTGCCATTTGCACCAGGAAGACATCAACGATGTGATCATTTTGTCCCTTATATAGACTTAATATGAAAATGTATTTAAAGGATTTACAGGCAGGGAAAAGTTTCTCCTTTTTCTTCCTTAAGACAGCTAAAACTAGGTAATACACTATATTGAACTTCTTCCTTGGTTACCATAATTAAAGCCAAAATTTAATCCTATGCTCCATCAAAATACACATCTTTGCCTAGGTTGGAGTACAATTGTGTTTCCCTAACTGTATTTCCTCTACCACTATATTTTCTCTTTATTTTGGTGTTCCTGCTGTGTCAATATCCTTTATTAAAAACCACTTTGATGGCAAAATTTTAATTACTCAGAATGAAAAAAATAATCTAGTTTCTTTATTAGAAAATACACCTTCAGAAGTGCTATTTGCAACAATATAAAAACTTTGCAGTACATAATAAACATTTTACATTAAAACAATAATACTAGTATAATTTAATGGGTAAATCAGATTGTTATATTTTTCCAGGAAATTACTCAAAATTATATACAAGGAACCACAAGATGACTATGCACAGAATTAGTTCATGAGTTGGAGTGAATAAATCAATTAAAGGAAACATGTTTTCTGAATTAATGATTATTATATTGTGATTGAACCAATGATGAATTCAAATACAGACATAAAAACACACTTTCTCTCTCTCTCCTTCTCTGTATCACACACACACATATGTGAATACCTCTCTATTCCATGTAGGTAACTGGTTTTCATTTTAAACCAATAAAAGGGCAAAAACATACCGGAAGAAAAAAAAGTTTAAAAGAATGGCTGATTTCTCTTCTGACCTCTCTTTTAATTGTGTGCATTGAAGAGGGAGACAGTCATAGAAGGCAATTCTGAGCTACCAGTACCAGCATCAATTGTGGATTTACTTCCTGGATAGTAGAATAATTTCCCAGTTTCCCAAGGTGTTCATAGATAAAGAGAGCCAAGAGAACAGTGCCTAAAATCCTAAATTGAGAGGGAATAATATGACTTAACAGAAACACAGTATGCATAAATTCAGCATGAGGAAGAATTGTGCTGAAAGGATAAGAAGATGCTAAAAAATAAAAAAATCAAAGACTGTACAGAACTAGAACTTTGACACAACTGGGACCTGTTCTGAGAAATGTGTAATAGGAATAAATGGGCAACCAGTTCCTTTAGGGACTTGTAAAAGGAATGAATGAGCTTCATCTATCTACTCTGATGCCAGACTCTGATGCAGATGGGTGATTCACAGAGGCAGTCTGACCACTGAGCACCATTCACTCACTGACCCCTGATTGGCCAAGACTCTCCTTGGCAATCTTTCCAAGAGCAAATGCACTGAGAGAGACTCAGTTTCTCAAAGGAATACTATGGTGCTGCTTCCAAAAGAAATGAGGAGGGATATTGCTTAGGCCACCACAAGACTGGACTCAAATTCAAAACAGTCGAGAAAGAGAAAGGAAGTAAAGAGGCTTACAGCAAGAGAGAAAAAAGTAATAGCCACCAGCTCAAGTAATCTGGAAAAATGCTTTATATATTTCTCTGAAGACAGGTAAGTATAGTATAGTTTATGATATTGTTTTGTGCATAATTATATCAAAGGAGGGAACAAGCCAATTTTTCCTTTCCAAATTTCTCAGATAGAAAGCAAACGAACTGTTTTAAAACATCCACGCTTAGAATAGATTTTCTTTCTTCTGACCCAGTTGACTGTAATACAAATTTTAATGTTGGTTTCTATTTATGTGGCTTCTTAAGCCTTGAGCTTTTTATCCATAATGTGTAAGTTGATGTAGCTGCCCTGTGTGTTTTGCTAGTCTCTGGTATTTTTTCCTTCTCCCTGAGGTGCATGACATAGCTATGTGTTTGAGGTTTTAATATTTTTGTGATTATTTTATTAATGGGCTACAAATGCTTTACACTGATTCTTTTGAAAGAATGGGTGCCAGTTCTGACATGCATTTTGGAATCTGAAGCTTAGAGAAATTAACAAAGTTTTATTTATTCATTTATCTACTTATTTATTTTGAGATGGAGTCTCACTCTATTGCCCAGGCTGTAGTGCAGGGGCGTGATCTCGGTCCACTTCAACCTCTGCCTCTCAGGTTCAAGAGAGTCTCCTACCTCAGCCTCCCGAGTAGCTGGCATTACAAGCATCTACCACCATACCCGGCTAATGTTTGTGTTTTTAGTAGAGATGAGGTTTCACCATGCTGGCTGGCTGGTCTCTAAATCCTTACCTCAGGTGATCCACATGCCTCAGCCTCCCAAAGTGTTTGGATTACAGGCATGAGCCACTGCACCCAGCCATTTTTATTTATATAATAAGGCATTATTTCTTGATCATCTGATCTTAATATTTTTAGGACAATGCTATGTTACAATTTTATCAGTAAAGCGTTACATGAAGCAATCTTCTTACTAATTTTTTTCTTAGCCATTAAGAGTAGCCACAACACATCTTTCTATTGAATTCATGAAGTATATTGCATTTATTTGTGATATTTTCAATGGTTTTAGTATGTTCACAAATTTATGGAAACATAATCACTATCAAATTCCAGAACATGTGCATCATCCCCAAAAGAAACTCGGTATTCCTTAGAAGTCACTCTCAAACCCCAAGCCCTGCCCCCTTTCAGCCTCTGGCAAGAATTAATATAATCAATACAATTTCTGGCTCTATTAATTTGCATTTTCTGGACACTTAAGAATGTCCAGAATCATAAATGAAATCATGTGATATTCAATACGTGGTGTTTTATGTCTGGACTTAGCATGTTGTTTAAAAATATATTGTTTAAAAATGTCTGGACTTAACACAGTGTTTTCAAAGTTCTAATGTTGTATCATCTATCAATGCTGTATTCCTTTTCATGGCTGAATAATATTTCATTTTATGGCTATAATACAGTTTGTCCATTCATCAGTTGATGGACATTTGGGCAGTTTCCTCCTTTCATCTATCATGAATAATGATGTTATGAACACCCAAGTACAAGTTTTGTAGGGACATATGTTTTCAATTCCCTTGGGCATATACTCAGAAGTAAATTGCTGGATCATATGGTAACCCTATGTTTAACTTTTTGAGAACCTGCCACATGATTTTCTAAAGCAGTTTCATATTATGTTCCCACCATCAGGGTATAAGGAATCCAATTTCTCTGCATTATCTCTAACATTTGTCATTGCATATTTTTGATTATAGTGATTCTACTTTATTTAAAGTGGTATTATACTGTGGTTTTGATTTATATCACTCTTATGGCTAATGGTGTTATCTTTTTTTATTTTTAATTTTTTTTAATGAAAGCATTTGTAGATCTTCTTTGGAGAAATGTTTATTACATTTATTGGCATTTTAAAATTGTGTTGTCATTTAATTATTGAGTTACTTGTCATCTTTGTATACTCTGCAACTATTGTATCAGATATATCATTTGCAAATATTTCCTCCCACTTTGTAAGTTGACCTTTATTTTCTTAATGGTATACTTTGAAGCACAAGTATTTTTAATTTTGATGAATCTCAACTTTGTTTTCTTTTCCTTTTTTGCTTATAGTTTCATGTCATTCTTAAGAAACCATTGTCTACTCCAATGTGATAAAGATTTTCACCTATATTTTTCTTTAAGAGTTTCATACTTTTAGCTCTGACATTTAGCACATTGCAGCATTGGAATTAATTTTTGTATATGATATGAGATTGGATTTCAAATTAATTTTTTTGCATGTGGATATTCAGTTGTCCCAGAATTATTTGTTGAAAAACATATCATTCTCCCTTTGAATTATTCTGACATCCTTGTCAAAAAACCAATTTACTTCTGATTTTAGCTATTTTAGTCTTCTATTTTTTTCTCTCAGTCCGTCTAGTTAAAAGGTTTAAATTTCATTGATGGTTTTTCCTAAAAACCAACTTTTTATTAGAGTTTTTTCATTGATTTATATTCTCTATTTCATTAATTTCTGCTGTCATCTATCATTTTCTTCATTTTTCTTGCTTTGTGTTTATCTTGTTTATCATTGTAGTTTCTTATAATGAAAGATTAAGGTATTGAGTTCTTTCTTTTTTAATATAGACATTTGCAGCAATACATTTTTCTCTAAATGCTTTAGCTGAATTCTCTAAGTTTTGATATGTTAATTTCTATTTGCATTCATCTCAAAGTATTTTATAATTTCCCTTGTGTCTTCTTTGAACAATTGGTTATTTAGAAGTGTGTTATTTAATTTTCAAATATCTGTGAATTTCCCCCAAAATTTTTTGTTATTGATTTCTAATTTCATGTCACCGTGATCTGAGAACATACTTGGAATGATATAACTTCTTTTAAACTGAATGAGATTTCTTACATAGTCTAAAATATGATGCATCATGAAGGATGTTTAATGTGAATTTTAGGAAATATGTATTCTGTTGCTGAGTGTTCTATAAATGTCTATGCCTAGTTGTTGGGTAGAGTATTCCATAAATGTTCATTGTATCTAGTTGTTTTATACTTTTGTTATCATCATCTATATTTTTGCTGGTCTTATGTCTAGTTTTTCTACAAATTATTATAAGGAGGACATTAAATTCTTTACCTATGACTGTTGAAATATCTAATTTCATTGTCAGTTTTCTGTCAAATTTTGTTCATGTACTTTGGCCTCTATCGTTAGGTGCATAGTTGCTCATATTTTCAGACCTTCTTGATAGATTGACCTCTTAAAAATATAAGATCCCTTTTTTGTTTCCACTAACAGTTTTTTATTAAAGTCTACTTTTTCTTATATAGTTGCTCAAACCTTCTTTTGATTCCTATTTGCATGTTTTTTGTGCATATTTTTTACACTCATACTATTTATGTATTCTAATCTGAAGTGTGTACTGTAGACAACATATAGTGGGACAATTTTTTTTGTCTTTTTTTTGTGTGTGTGTGCCAATTTCTGCTTTTTGATTACATTATATAACCATTTATTTTTGATGTAATTACTAATAAGGTAGGATTTACATATGTCTTTTAGTATTGATCGACTTATGACCTATGCAACTTACAACCATTCGACTTTACGACCACAATCGCTAGCCACGACTGCTCTGCGTCTGGCAGCACAAACGTTGCCCAGCTGGGCGTACAACAGTGCAGACCAGCTTCTGGCAGCACTACCATCTCCGCGTGCACCATTTCAACTGTACATATAGCCTACTCAACTTACAACCAAATCGTGTTATGACCGGTCCGCAGGTCCCAATCGTGGTCGTAAGTCGAGCACTAGCTGTAATTGTTTTCTGTATGCCTTATGCCTTTTTTGTTTTTCTATTGGTTTATTACTTTTTATTTTCATTTGTTTATTAATTTTTATTTTATTGTGGATATATTTTCAGATATGAGATTGTTGATACTATGGCAGTTCTATTTTTAATTTCTTCAGAAAGCTTCACACTATTCTTCATCATGATGGCACCATTTAGCAATCCCATCAACAGTGCACAACAGTTTTATATATTTTTTTCACATCCTCATCAACACTTGTTATATTCTGTAGTTTTTGTAAATAGTATCCATCCTAATGAATGTGTGGGAATATCTCTTTGTGATTTTAATTTGCATTTCTCTGATTACTAGTTTATCATCATTTACATGCTTGGTGGCCATTTGTATGTCATCTTTGGAGAAATGACTCTACAAGTCCCTGGTCCATTTTTTATGTGGCTGTTTTACTGTTTGTTGTTGAGTTATAGGAGTTATTTATCTATCATAGGTATTAACTTCTTATCAGATATAGGAATTGCAAATATTTTCTCTCATTCTATCGGTTGTCTTTCCATTCTGTCAATTGTGTCCTTTTATGTACAAAAGTATTTAAGTTTGATTAAAAGTATTTTTACTTTTGTTGTCTGTGCTTTTCATGTCATATTCAAAAAAATCATTGCCAAGTACAATGCCATAGCTTCCTCTATATTTCTTCTAGGAGTTTTATAGTTTTTGTCTTATGTTTAGGTATCTAATCTATCTTGAGTTCATTCTTTTATATGGTGTAAAATATGAGCCTGACAATTCATTTGCTTGAGAATATTAGGTGTGTAATTTCTTAGTTTATCCCACTTTGAGTTTACTGAAATTCTTGAATATGTCTATTAACATTTTTAGTCAAATTTGGGAAATTCTTTTCATAATGTCTTCAGATATTCTTTCTGTTATCATCTCTATTTTCTCTTTCTGAGACTCCCATAATGCATATATTCTCATGCTTGATGATATGCTAATGGTGTCTGTTACTTTGTTAATTTTTCCTATTTTTTTCTTTATGTGTCACTCTGGAAAATCTCAATTGACCTACCTTAATTTTTGTTGATTACTTCTTCAGACAGTTAAAATCCACTTTTAAGCCCTTTAAGAGATCTCTATCTCTTTATTGATATTCTGTATTTGTTGAGACATCATTTTCACACCTTTTAAAATAATTCTTTAGGCATTATTTTCTTTAGTTCTTGGATCATGTTTTAAAATAATTGACTTAAAGTCCTTTTCTAGTTATGTCTTATATAGGCTTCCTCAGCAACAATTTCTATTGACTGAGTTTTTTCTTGTATTTGGGCTGTATTTACTTGTTTGTTTTTAATGTCTCATAAATTTTACTAAAAACTGGATATTTTAGATAATATAATGTGAAAACTATGAAAATCAGATTATCCTCACTTTTTTTTTTTTTAAGTTATTGATGTTTGTTTTTGTCATTGCTAATTTGTTTAGCGACATTAAATTTACTTCGGTAAAGTCTGTATTCTTTGTCACATGTAGCTACTAAAGTCTCTGGTCAGTTAGCTAGTGGTCAGCAAATGATAGTTCAGACATGTCCTTATGTGCTTTTAAACGATAAACTTCCCAGGCTTTGCTGAGAGCGTCTATGGGCAGTTTGGACAGGTCTTCAATGCTTAGGTAAGCCATTTAAAATTTTGCCTTTACTTTTTACTTTTAGCTTTCATCAGAGCCTGAAGGTTAGCCAGAGGCAATAGATTAGAGCCTTCTCAAGTCTTTTCTGGGTGTGCACACATCCCTGCTTATATAAAAAGCCTTCTAGAGTCACAAGACTATGTTGGAGCTTTTCAAATGCCCCATAGACAACTTCACAAGTTCTTCTCTTTATGTTTTTTGGTAAGCTGCCTTACCATCACAACTTTTATCATTGCCTCATGAGCTACAATATTAAATAACCACTGTTGATTATTGTTTTTCAAAAATGTAGCCCCAGAGTGGAAAGCTCCTTAGAGTTGGAGAGGTCTGATTCAGGCCAAGTAAAGATGAATTATGAAAAGAGGTATTTCAACAGAACTGTCAAGACATGTCAGGTAATGGCACGTATGACTATGGGCTTTGGGGGAGTTTCAAACCCATTTTGCCCCTTCCAAAATGTGTCTGTCTGCTTTATATGGCTTCCATAGTTATGCAGCTTTTATTTTCAAAATTTCCTTAAAGCTGGACAGAGGGACAAAAATAATTTGAAATGTGGTAAAGCTCACTGTTGTCATTGAGATTCGGCCATTTTTCTTCAGCAGAATTTTCTTGGATTGTTCCAGGCCTTTGGTTAATTCCCAGAGTTCTTAAAACACTGATTAGACAATAAATTACTATTACTATTATTAATTTTGGAGTCAATGTTTTCATTCTTTTATAGAAGAGTAAATTCCTGGAGAATCTTATTTTGCTATTCTTATGCTCTTACATCTTTGGGGATTTTTGTCATTTTAATTTTAACTAATTAATTTTTTTTAAGTGACAGGGTCTGGCTCTGTCATGCCACCAGAGTGCAGTGGTGTGATTACCACTCACTGCAGCCTCAAACTCCTGTGCTCTAGTGATGCTACCACAAGTTTTAAGCAGTAATAATAGTCTATTCTTAAATCTTTTAATGTTCTTTATTATGCAAATAATAAACATGTGGATTGCAATATTTTCTAAGGGATGCAATACATACACAACTACATTGCTTTCAGAGTAGCCTCTTCTTTGTAAGAATGGTTGCAATCTTCTGAATCTGGTCCTCTTTCCAAATAAATTTCAGTAGCGGTGGCTTGTAGGATTTCAGTATGGGTTATTATATCTGCATTGATTGAACTGATAGCATTTTATATGACATAATTTAAATGTTTTTGTGATAAATATCAAATTGATTTATATTCTAGGAAGGAGAAAGGCACTCTGAGTGTAATGTTAGAGAATTTTCATAAGATGAGCTAAATCAGATTTTTGACACCTCTATTTATTGATTTTATTTACATTATAAGTGTTTTTAACTGTTTTCCATATGCAATTGTCATAGACCACAAATTCTCATTCTTTATTACCCTGGGGAGAAATCATGCACAATTACATAGTCAGAGATTTAAACTGAAACAAATTCTTAAATACAAATTGTCCATTATATGAAAAGTATGTAAATAATTATAATTTTACTAAAGAAGGCAAAAAGCACCAGAAATACTTCTGATCACTTTAGACAACCAGTCACTTAATTTAAAATGCTAATTTCCATTGGCTGTGCTTCAAAAATGATGTACATTGAACACAATATTCATTATTTAAGCAGATTTCAATGAATATTGAAAGAAGGCAGAAAGAGAAGATTTTGTGCATTTAAATCTGGTTTTAATCTGCCTTTCAAAAGAGCTCTTTATTTCCAAATAAAACACTTTATTGCTTACCTTGTAAACACATATTTACAGTGGATAAAGAGCTTTCAGAAAAATTGTTAATGCAAGTAATGTTAAACACATCCCTCAGTGTTCATAAAGTATTTTGTGATATACTGGCTACAAATTAGAAAATGAATTTTCTGGCCAGGCAAGTTAGCTCATGCCTATAATCCTAGCACTTTGAAAGGCCCAGGCAGGAGGATCACTTGAAGCCAGGAGCTGAAGACTGGCCTGTGTAACATAGTGAGAGCCCACCTCTACAAAATATAAAATTTTTTAAAAATGATTTTTTATTATATTAACCTTATGAAGGAAACTTTTAATTTAAGGCAACTTCCAAGAAATTGCAAATTATACAGTTTTGGATTCAACTGAAGTCTAGATTCTTAAAATACCTTCAAGAACCCTTCTAGCCATTGTAAATACGGAAAGATCACTGTCAACTAGTAGCTCATTTTAAGAAAATATTCTGATGTCTTAATATAATGCTTTTTTCATTATTCACAAACTTTTTCTTTTATTTTTGAGACATGTTCTTGCTCTGTTGCTCAGGGTGAAGTACAGTAGTGCGATTTCCGTTTACTACAACCTCTGCCTCCTGGGCTCAAGCCATCCTCTCACCTCAGCCTCCTGAGTAGCTGGGACTACAGGCACATGCCACCCCACCCAGTTAATTTGTATATTTTTAATAGAGACAGGGTTCTACCGTGTTTCCCAGGCTGGCCCCGAAATCGTAGCCTCAAGCGATCTATCTGCCTTGACCTCCTAAGTGCTGGGACTACAGTTATGAGCCACCATGCCTGGCCATTTATTAACTTTCCACACACAAAAATATATAATGTTAGAGCCTAAACCAGATGATAACAAGTCTTTCCGGACATTCTAGAAATGGATTTACATATGAATTTTCCACAGTGAACTAAAAGTAAACTGAATTTTACCCTTGCTCCGAAAGGATGTGTTTGATATCCTATGTCAAGTAACAGGTATGTAAAAAGCAACAAGGGGATTGTTATGTGAGAATAAGAGCTTGCATATCCTAAACTAGCAGCATAGCACACCACTGGAATGTTGGAAGCCCTGGATTCTGCCCTTGCCTTATATGCAGGCTTTGGTAAATTGTTTAACCCCTCTGTGTGTAGTTTTCTTATCTGTAAAATAATAATGGCATTATTCACATGGCAAAATGCTAAGCAAAATAGGTGCCTGATATATAACAGCTAGTATTTTTAATAAGCAAAAACATTTATTATGGAGTTAAAAAATGAATTCTAAGGCAAATGTGTACTTTTTGAATTGAGGAGTCCCAGAAGGAAGTCAGACGCTTTCTCACAATGAGGTGGATGGAAAGTTCAGGAAGTTTGTAAAACAATGTTAAAAGTGATTGACATCATCCCCTGCATTCAAGATACAATCTTCAGGTGATCTGTGCTATTTCTGACGGGTTGTATATGGATTCCATCAGCATAGCTAAGACCATCTTCAGCAATCTACCCTGAGGAAAGGCCCTAAATGACAGGTATGCTATAAGAAGTTGCCTCCAACCCAGAAAGGAGCAGGCTAGACAGTGGCTTGTCTGCATTTTACCCACAGCCTCTAGAGAAAGGTTTGTGAGGAGATTCCATATGCCTACATATATGAATACATCACCCACAAATTAGGGGAAAGTTGTATCTGTAAAGAACATGGTATTATACGGTGATTAAGGTCCCTGGTTGAGGTTGGGCATGGTGGCTCATGCCTATAATCCCAGCCAGCACTTTGGGAGGCCGAGGGGGGTGGATCACTTGAGGTCAGAGGTTTGAGACCAGCCTGGCCAACATGCAAAACCCCATCTCTACTAAAAGTACAAAAAATAGCCTGGCATCATGGGGCACACCTGTAATCCTAGCTATTCAGGAGGCTGAGGCAGGAGAATTACTTGAACCGGGGAGGTGGAGGTTACAGTGAGCTGCGATTGTGCCACTGCACTCTAGTCCAGGCAACAGAATAAGACTGTCTCAAACACAAAACAAAACAAGACAAAAAAATGGAAAAAGGAGAAAGATCCCTGGCTCAGTTAAAATTCCTGTTCCACCACTTACTAGCTATATAATTTTGGCTAAGCTTCAGTTTCCTCATATACAAAATGGAATGACTATAGTCAATCCATAAAGCTTATTGTAAGCCTTCAGTGATAATATGTATAGAAAATACTTAGTGCAGTGACACACATCTTATAAACATATGCTGTATATTGATATAGTAATAAACTATAACTAGTAAAGATCATTACATGCAGTAAAATTGTTAACAATATATGTATAGGAAACACTCTCACTAAAATATACCATAAAATTTTGGCAAAATATTTGCATGGGGAAGTTAATTATCTGTTTGTTGTAAATGTCTCTGATTCTACAAGGTTTCTGGTTATGATTCACGAGACCTCACAATTCTTAGAGAAAATATTTCATATGCAAAGTTTTGAATTGGAAATTTCTACACCACGTACAAAAAAAAAAAAAACATTTCAAAGAACCTACTTTTGCATTCAAATATCACTTTTAAAAATGTGAACCTAATCGTGACTTATTGAAAGTGGGTATTGTAGAAAACACAGACTCCTGCTTCAAAGAAGTTACTGCAGTGAAAAGGAAAATTCGTTTGACAAGCCCAAGCTCTTAGTGAGTTATAGACAAAGCTGGTTTCAGAATATTATCCTAGAATTGATTTTATCATTGTTAGAGCAGAACCTGTCCATCATTAAGAAAGAAGTTTGGTAATATCAGTATTTGTGTGAGTAGACTTGAGCTCAGACTGCCCTGGTTGAAATATTTTGGTGAAGATTTAGGAGAAAGACACCAAATAAGGGGCATTGGAGTGACCTAATCATGAAGTGATAAAGACAACTGAAGTCTGCAAATTGACCAATTATAACTGACAGCAGAAAACAGTAGCAAGATTTATGTCAAAAATGTTCCCCCTTGTACTCCAGGCAGAGCAACTGGTGTTAGTAGTAACATAAAAAATTCCCAGGAAATATAAATTCAGGTTAATCACTTTTCTTGATGACAACAAAAGGAGCATAAATTTGGTAAGCATTGACCAGGACTTCTATTTGATGAGGCAGCAGTCTGAAGCAACCCTGTTTGTAGACATGCACAGAGTGATACATATTTTGCTTGTGTCTCAGATTCTCACCTGTGAAATGAGGGTAGGTTGTCAGATAAGATGGAGGATGTACAGTTAAATTTTAATTATGGGCACATAATGAAAACTTTTTATTCATACGGCCCATTCAATTATTGGGAATACTTAAAACTTATTCATTGCTTATTTCAAATTCAGATTTGACTGGGCATCCTTCATTTTTATTTGCTAAATCTGGCAACCTATATTTGGATAACAACGAGCTGTGAAGATTATATGAATTAAAGCATATTAAGCACTCAGAAAGGTATTCTGCACAAGGGAAGTACTGAATTGATGTTAGCTTTTATTAAAATTACTACTATTATCTCACTGAGATAAATCCATAAGTCTTCTTTAGGAATTGAGATATATCATTTTTGATGTACTAAAATTTGGCTATTCGCACATCTAAAAATTATAGTCACTCCATGCAAGTAAATTTTAATCTAAATTCATGCTTTTTGGGCCTATCCTTTTTGCATGGATGGCAAAATGGTGTTTATATTGCTTTTATTTACCAAATCAATCTTTTAGGAATTGTTTCTATTATTGCAGCTATTCCCCAATTTGGTTAACTGCCCATTAGAGAAAAATAGAATGGCACCTAGATTTGCATAAATGGATCAATTAGCTGGACTCTCTGTAGGGACTTATGGATGAAATTAAACTGCCTATCCTAATTCAAGATATATTTCATTTATTTTCTAATGAGAGACATGAGAAGGACTCATATTTGGAAATGTTAGTGCATATCACAGTCCCTGTCCCCAACTCTTTTTATCCTTTATTATTCCTTTCTACTTTGCCCAAGAAATGAAAAATCTTAGTTTGTTTCAAACGAATCTTGTCCTAGCAGAATCATTATTAGCATCAAATTCTTGTGTTTGTATGAGACACATCTCAAGTGGAAGTATGATTTAAAGAAAATATGATCTCATTTTATCACCAGGAGATAAATGATCTCATTTGATCACCACCACCCAGGCTAAATGTCCTTTAAACTAAAGAAAAAGAAAGAAGACTTAGAGGGAAATCAAGAGAAGTAGATGCTGGTGAAGTTACAGCCAGCTTCCGTCCCTAGGGAGAGGAATAGAACCTGAGGGAGATTTGGGGATTAAGAAGAGAGCACACTCCCTTTCCATCTGACTGACTGCTTGGGGAGTTGGCAAGATTCCCAGAGTTCTCCAGTCATGAAGGCTTTGGCATATGGGATATAGACGGCAGCATAAAGATCCCAGAGAAGTGGTTGGAGAAACCCAAGCCAAGTTCTCACACATGTTGAAGGCGTATATATTGCCACTCATGTCATCTTATGTGAGCAGAAAGTTGCTGACAGGACACTGAGAGCCAGCAAAGTCAATGATTTTAACCAGTAGATAGAGTGTATATAACCAGAGACCAAATGATAAAATAGATATTTATATAAATATTGCCATAAAATAATTCAAACCAATAATCAGATGCCATCCCTGAGAACAGGATGCTATGTGTCCTTCTCAATCTCTAACTTAATTTCTCACCAATAAGAAAGGAGGGAGGACAAGTAGCCAACATTGTTAGAGTTTTCCTCCTGAATCAAGAGAAAACACTGGAGCTGCTGAGTCTTCATCCTGGATAGAGTAAGAATTTAATTAAATGAGAAATCTATTTATTACATAGAAAGTTACATTTCTCATTGTTTTTCCAAAGCCCCTGTGATATGTGAGGCTTGAAGACTTATGTCTGCCTTTCATAATGATAAAAGCAGTCTAGGTTTTGTTAATATTGAATACATGCATAACTAATTCATGAGAAAGTTTAAATGAATACCTGATTGGATATGTAAGAGTGTTTATACAGAAGTTACGAAGACCATTCATTGAATGCCCCACTATGTTCTGGGTACTACACTAGGCTCTCGGTCATAATCTTAAGAGATTTGCTATTTTACAAGTATTAAACTTGGGGAACAAAGAAATTGATTAATTTGAACAAATCTCTAACAGTTTGTAAGTGATAAGGGTCAGATTTGATTGAGAGCCGCTCACTTCCAAGTAGAAGCTTTTTGGAATATCAGAGCACAATGTCTCCCTGCTAAGTATCATTTGTTGTCAGTCACTATTCGACTTAACTATGAATAGCCAGACTGAATTTTATAGGAACCTTCTAACTCTGTTTCACTAGACCAAGTTTCCTCAGAGGCAGCTTCTGCTCATTTCAGCAGCTTTAAGATGAGGACAACTGGAGTATAGGAATTTTTAACTTCCTACCTCAAATTGAACATGAAGAACCTTCAAAATGTGTTTCTCCTAATGAAAGGAGAAAGCTACTAAATTTCTGACAAAATCCCTGGGTTAATGAAAACATCAATAGCAAAAGGCCCCAGAATATGTCTCTTAATTCTGGAACACACATTACTCCCTAAAAAGTAGAGATACGGAATGTCCATTTTAAATTGCACTTAAGTGGTGACTTTATGGAGTCCTTCTTCCGTAGCTCAGGAGATACCATTTGGGAATACTTTTGTTATCTTTTAATTGAGTCCTGATCAAATAGTGTGCTATTGAGGGAGGGTTTCTATAAGTCTTGTCTCTTAATCCTGAGGCATTTCTCCAGAAAGCTACAGAAAGTCAAATAGTTTATCACACATATGTAATTATTGAAGTTAATTTTGGATGTTGAGGCTTTTGTTTAATTTTTAAGATGATTTTATAGATATGTCAATAAAAAACTTTGAAGAGAATGTCTGTGGCATTTTAACTCACTTTGGCATTGTTTTTCTGGGAGTTTCTTAGTAATTAGTTTGTAATCTATGTTGCCTGTTTTGCTGCAAGTGCATTTCCATAATTGGCCTATAAGAGCAGACATTTATTGAAAAAAAAAAAAAAAAGCTGCCAAGAAAACATTCAGGCTCACCACTGCCTAGGAAAAAAAAAAACTATCTGCAGAATTGAGAGAAAAGAATCTCAGGGGGTATTGCTTCAATGTTAAGCATGGTTTGACAAAACAGATTAAATTAAATTGCTAACAATAGAGTAGCTCTTCTCTTGCTATTGATGCTAGGAAATAGCTTGATCTAAATATCTTAATGAAATATTCACAAATGTGAATTGTATCATAGAGATAAATTAATTCTCATAAATTGAAATGATAATGTAATCAATGTTTTACATATTGCCTTTAGGACATTTTTTGAATAATCAATCTTGATACCATACCATCATTGATTCAAGAAAACCTCAGCCATATATGTATGTGTGTATATATGCATATATATACACACACATATGTATGTGTATACATATATATGTATATATACACACACAAACATACATATCTCAGTGCAATAGCTGGAATTTTTATCTTAAAAATATTAGAATGGTACATGACACTCAACACCAAATAATCTGTGAAAGAAAGAATTGATAAGCTGCACTTCATTAAAATTGAAACTTTCTGCTCCACAAAAGACACTGTCAAGAGGATGAAAAGATACATCACATACTGGGAGAAAATATTTCCTAAAGACATGTCTTATAAAAGACTGTTATTCAACACTCACAAAGGACACTTAAAACTCAACAGTAGGAAAATGAACAACCCCCCAAAAATGGGCAAAAACCTTACTAATCACCTCAACAAAGAACATATATAGGAGACAAATAAGCATGGGAAAAGGTGTTCCACAAGTCATGAGGGAAACGCAAATGAGAACAGCAATGTGATACTAATACACACCTTCGACGGAATGGCTAAAATCCAGAACAGTGACCACAGCCAATGCTGATGAGGATGTGAACAACAGAAACACTCATATGTTGCTGGTGGAAATGCAAAATGATGCTACCACCTTCAAAGACAGTTTCTTAACAAAATTGAACATACTTTTGTCATAAACTCCTTGGTATCTACCCAAAGGAATTGAAACCTTATGTCCATACAGAAACTTGCACTTCCATTTTTATAGCAGCTTTATTCATAATTGCCAAAACTTGGAAGCAACCAAGATGCCCTTCAGTAAGTGAGTGAATAAATAAACTGTAGCATATCCAGAAAATAGAATATTACTCAGTACTAAAAACAAATGAACTCTCAAGCCCTGAAAAGAAATAGAATTTAAATGCATATTACTCAGTAAAAGAAACCAGTCTGAAAAGGCTACATAGTATATTATTCCAACTGTGTGACATTCTAAGTAAACGAGGACAATCTGAAAAAGATACATACAGTATTATTCCAACTATATGACGTTCTGGAAAAGGCAAAACTATGGAGACAGTAAAAAGATCAGTGGTTCCCAGGCTTTGGAGGGAAGGAGAAATGAATAGGCAGAACACACAGAAGTCTTAGGACAATGAAGCCATTCTACATTATGCTATATGGTGGATATCTGTCATTATATATTAATCCAACCCTATAAATGTAGAGAAGCAATGCAACCCTAATGTAAGCTATAGACTTCGGACGATGATATTATTTCTATGTAGGTTCATGGATTGCAACAAATGTACCTTCTCTGCGCCTTCCACTCAATTTGTGCTGAGCCTAAAACTGCTCTACAAAAGTGAAGTTAAAAATAATGAGTATGAGCAGAGTTTTTGGAGTCTGATAGTACGTCCCAGCATCCATATGTCGGGAAAGAACTCTTCCAAGAGCCTTTGAGATGCCTGGCCTTGTCAATTCACAAGCTCTGTGGTAAATCCAAGAAACTTGACTTTCTGCTTGGCACTGTTTCTAATGGCTGAAGCCACATTCATTCTGGCATTATTCTGCTAATTCATTCTTCTAGAAAGGTTTCATCCGTTTCATTGAACAGAATAATTCAAACAACCCCTATTCTTCCCTTTGTTCTTAAGATTGTTTTAAGGATTCCTGGAGAATTATGAAATTTTACCCAAATTAACCTTGTGCTGAAATACAAAAGTGTTTTCTTTTGTAGTAGTAAAATTTCAATGATTAGAATAATTATTTCTAAGGTAAGCATAACATGTTACCATTTAAACAACTTAATTGAACTTTATCCTAAGTCACAGTCTTGACATTTGGACTTATTAAGAAAAGAAAATTTCTGTCAATAAACTGATGGTCTTTAAATTTCATTTAAAATCACATTCCGGTGTCCAGAAGCTAGGACCAAAAATTTTTGGATCTATAAGAAGTTACTCTAAGAAACAATTTATCTTAAGCCAAGGAGGAAAACATAAGGGGCGTTTTGACATTTTGAATCTAGTCCAAAAAGCTGGCAGTGTGAAACCACATGAAAATGCAAAGAACATTTTAAAGAAAAGGTTACTATAGTCTTTTGCAGTACTCCTAAAGATATATAGTTCATATTATGCCAGATTTAGATAGAATTACTTGGGGGAAAATGTTCTTATTCTACTGAAACCAGTTTTTCCCTCCTCATCAATTGGATAACATATTAGGCATTAGTGATAGAAAGACATTTGAAAGCACTGCCATTTTAGCATAATCATGAGTAATGTCTATAAAGTTATACAGCCTGAATTAGGAAAAGCTGCATATTATGGGAGAAATAATAGCTGCACGTCTATAGCAGAGAGAGAAATATGTTCAAACAATGACCTGGGGACTATATGATGCCATCTAAGTGTCTTTCAAATCATCAAAGAACATTTAAAAAACTCAATCTGTAGTTTTAGCAGTAAGTCGATGGTGTACTAATCTATTGCTAAGTTGTAATTCGTGGTAGTCTCTATTAAAGCATTATTGAACTTATATTTTTTATTTTGTATTAACAAGCCAGTAATTATGCTACATATTGAAAAATTGAAGTATAAACACAAGTAAACGTAAAACTAATATTTGATATCCTGGACCTTCATATTATGGAAATAAAAATCATGAAATGAGGAATCCACTATAAGGATATAATTTGATGGAGTGTATGGAAATTTAGTGTCTGGTTTCTGAAACATCTGGGTGTCTTTAAGTCTCTCTCTCTCTTTCTCTTTTAACCAGGTGTTAAAATCTTCAAGATATGTCAAAATATCTAAGATGACTTGACTGGTTAATATCTAAGATGACTTCGTATTCCGGTGGTCATGGGGCAGCAAGAGTAGATGAGGTGTTTCCATCAGTTTAGCAGGAGGCAGAGCATAAGTCATTTTAGGAAGAGCAAAAACTGTGACTCCAAAGTGAACTTCCCAGATTAAGTCAACTTGAAATATGCCTATAAAAACATAAATCACCAGAGCTTTAATGAAGAAGGGGACAGCAAAAGAAGTGATCAAATACTACTGATTCAAGTGAGTTACTGAAGTACAACAATTTTGCCAATGTGTTTGTTTCTGAGTGTGTGTTTGAAGTGCATCAATGTCTAAGCTACTGTCTTGATATTTAAAAGTGTTTATAAGAATAAATCTCTGCCCACAGAGTATTTAATGTACACTATTGAAATAGTCAGCTCAGGCTGCCATAGCAAAATAGCATAGGCTGAACAGCCTGAACAACAGAAATTTACTTTCTCATAGTTCTGGAAGCTGAAAGTATCAGATTAGGGTGATTTCATGGTCACTCTGATGAAGGCTGTCTTCCTGACTTGCAGATTGTTGTCTTCTCACTGTGAGTTCACATGGCAGAGCTCTCTGGTATTGCTTCTTAGAGGAACACTAATCTTATCTGATCAACACCCTACCCTTATAACATCATTTAAAACTACTATCCTGCAAAAAAACGTAAGTCCAAATACAGTCACCTTGGAGCTTATGGCTTCAACATATGAATTTGGGGGAAACAAGAACATTTAGTCCATAGCAAGTACAGTACTTTCTGTCTCCCTAATATACAATGATTAGAAAAACCAATAAAGGAAGAAAAATTTAAAAAATTAAAAAGAATAGTGTAAAAAAAAAACATAGGTACATTGCAGTAGATGTTTAGATGAGGAAGCTGTTCCTAGAAAATAGTTCATGGCAAATGCAGGATCACATATCAATATGTTCATCAACCATATGATTTATTTCACAACTGTAAGCATATCTAGTCTGTTTATGTTGATATATAAGACACCTGAGGCTGGGTAATTTGTAATGAAGAAAGGTTTATTTGGCTCACGGTGCTGCAGATTGTATGAGAAGCATGGTGCTAGCATCTGCTGAGTTTCTAGTGAGGATCTCATGCTGCTTCTACTCATGACAGGGGAGCTGTTGTGTGCAGAGGTCACATGGCAAGAGGGGAAGCAAGAGAGAGTGGGGAGGTGCCAGGCTCTTTTAAACATCCAGGGAACAAATTGAATGAGAACTCATTCAGTACTATGAGGGTGGCACTAAGACATTCGCAAGGGATCTATCCCCATGACCCAAACACCTCCCGCTAGGCCACACCTCCAACACTGAGAGTCAAAATTCAACATTAGCTTGGAAGGGGTCAAACATTCAAACCACTGCAAGCAATTTTAGAGTTAAAGCGCCATTATTAATAATTGCAAAATTGGTCAAGCTACAGGTAGCTCATGCCAGAGGCCTACCAGTCACATGGAGTCATTTGGACTTGTTGAAGAATAGAGTATAAGAAGAACACAGGAGGGGGATTCCTTGGCACCAAAATCAATAGAGGTTTGGACTCCGATTTCAAGTATATGAAAGCCACGCAAAGCTTCCAAAGGCAAGCGTGCCATGATTGAAGGTGGGCTTCCTTATGATGAATCAGGAAATAGTGTAATCAGAGTGTATGGACCAATTTTAGCAAAGGTGGTGGAAAAGGAAACAAAAAAGACAGGTGATAGATGTGAAGACAGGTGAGAAAGGGGGATACAGAGTTGTCGAATCAGTGGCTGATGGTGAGGCAGCAGGTGGCTCAAGTCTATAAAGTGCTGACTTTCTATTTCTACACTATTTCTCTTTCCTTCTATACTCTTTGTTCCTTGCCCTTTCTTTGGGTTTGGAACTGAATATTCAAAATCTGCCCTTTACAAAGCAGAAGCAGGTTGTAAGTTCCAAACATGGAGTGATGCTACCCAAATGGAAAGTTCTGTAGGTAAGCTGTAAGCTCAGATGACCTCTCAAAGGTAATATTTTCCTATACCATGAAAGCATATCTAGTGTGTAAAAGGAGTAATATATTAAACACTGTTCTGCTTGAGGAATCTTCCAAAAGTCTCCAGATACTTCCTCGCTGAGATCTCTTCATCCTTCAAAATTAAAGTAAAAGGCAATGCAGCCTGGGAATTAAAACATTGCTAAGATTTCTTATGCTGCCCTTTAAGAGTAGAGTTAGATAAGTTTTAGATAAGAAGAAGTGAAAGGATATTATGTTATAAAACCTAATCTGCATGATTAAAAATATTACTGATGTGAACAAAAAAAGCAAGAAATTGACTGTTCTCTAACTTCTCCTCTCTACCCTCATTTCCACCCTCCTGGGGAAAATCCATTTCAATACCTGTCAGCTTATATGAAAAATATTTACATTTTACAATTTTACTTAAAAAGGAAGGAAAACTACATCATAGATACTTTTGTTATCTGATGGAAGCAAAGTGTTCCAATTTTGTTGTTTGTGGCATCTGTGAAGGTTTTGTCTTGAGACTTTTCTGGCCTTTTCATGGACTAAGATACAAGAGATTAAAAAAAAAAAATCTTGTTGCCTACAAGAGAGGTGCTCAGGAATGATTTTCTGAGAGGCTAAGTTTATCCACAGAACCCTCTTCCTCAAGGAAAAACTGCAGCATTAGACTTTTTATAGACATCTTAAACAGTTAGTATTCAGATGTTAGAATCACAAGCCTCAGACAACTTGAGGAAATATTATTTAATTTTAATAATATATGAAAACCATTTTATTCGGAATCAATTGTCACACCCCAGTCATACTCAGGAATAATTAATTTTCAGCCCAACAAAAGTGGCCACCTCTTCTGCCAGATAGAGAATAAATGTGTCTCTTTGTTCTGGGCTATGTGTGTACCTTTCAGGAAATGCAAATGGGAAAAATAGGCAGGAAGGGAAAATAAGACACGCAGGCATCAACAAATCACAAAGACCTAGAAAGAAGTAGCTGAGCATTTGAGAATATATAGGATCTTGCTGTGAGATAAAATGCATATATTTAGAATACTCTGGGAAGACCTGAAACCATTTCAACTTTAATCATAAAGCCATTGATTCCTTTGTAAAATGTGCCCAGAGCAATTGAGATACCAGAAAGCTGGAGGAATTAGAAAGTGATATGAGGGAACAAAAGCAAGGCTAAGAAACACTATATTTTATGTGACTGAATATGATTTCAAAATAGCATTTCAAAGAATTCTATATGAAAAACTGTTAAAATAATAATGATTTGTAGGGATTAACTGTATTAGTCCATTCTCATGCTGCTAGGAAGAAATACCCAAGACTGGGTAATTTATAAAGAAAAGAGGTTTAATTGACTCACAGTTCCACATGGCTGGGGAGGCTTCAGGAGACATACAATCATGGCAGAAGAGGAAGCAATGTGTCCTTTACATGGCCACAGGAGAGAAAAGAATGAGTGCCCAGTGAATGGAGAAGCCCCTTATAAAGCCATCAGATATCATAAGAACTAACTCACTATCATGAGAACAGGATGGGAGAAACTGCCCCATGATTCAATTATCTCTGCCTGGTCCTTCTCATGACACATAAGGATTATGGGAACTACAATTCAAGATGAGATTTGGGTCGAGACACAAAGCCAAAGTGTATCATTCCACCCCAGCTCCTTCTAAATCACGTCCTCACAATTCACATGCCCTTTCAACAGTCCTCTAAAATCTCAGCTGATTCCAGAATTAACCCAAATTCCAAGTCCAAGGTCTTATCTGAGACAAAGGCAACTCTTTTCCACCTAGGAGCCTGCTGCTAAAGCAAGTTAGTTACTTCCTAGATACAGTGAAGGTACAGGCATTGCGTAAATACTCCCATTTCTCCAAATGGGAAAAATTGGCCAGAAAAAGGGGTCAGAGGCCCTATGCAACTTCAAAATCCAGTAAGGCAGTCATTAAACTTTAAAATTCTAAAATGATCTCCTTTGACTCCATGTCTCAAATCCAGGGCATGCTGATGCAAGAGGTGGGCTCCCATGCCTTGGGCAGCTCTGCCTCTGTAGCCCCCTTCCCAGCTGCCTTCACAGAATGGCATTGAGTGCTTGCAGATTTTCCAGGTGTATCGTGCAAGCTGTCAGTGGATCTACCATTCTGGGGTGTTAAGGATGGTTGCCATCTTCTCACAATTCCACTAGGCAGTGCCTCAGTGGGGATTATGGAGGGGGGCTCCAACCCCACATTTCCTTTCCACACTGCCCTAGCAAGAGTTCTCCATGAAGGCTCCACCCCCCACAGCATACTTCTGCCTGGAGGCATTTTTCCATACATCCTCTGAAATCTAGGCAGAGATTCCCAAGCCTCAATTTTTACCTTCTGTGCACCTAAAGACTCAATACCATGTGGAAGCTGCCAAGGTTTGGGGCTTGTACCCCCTGACACCATGGCCCAAACTGTACTTTTACCCCATTCAGCTATGGCTGGAGCAGCTGGGACCAACGGCACTGAGTCCTGAGGCTGCAGGCAGCAGAGGTCTCTGGACTTTGTCCCAGAAACCATTTTTCCCTTCTGGGCCTCCAGGCCTGTGATGGGAAGGGTTTCTGTGAAGGTTCTCTGACATGTCCTGGAGGCATTTTCCCTATTGTCTTGGTGATTAGCATTTGTCTCCTAGTTACCTATGCAAATTTCTGTAGCAGACTTGAATTTATCCACCAAAAATGAGTATTTCTTTTCTATCATATTGCCAGGCTGCACATTTTCAGAACTTTTATGCTTTGCTTCCCTTTTAAACATGTTATAATTCCAAAATATATCTTTGTGAATACATGAACTGAATGTTTTTAACAGCACCTAAGTCACATCTTGAAGGCTTTGCTGCTTAGAAATTTCTTCTACCAGATACCCTAGACCATCTCTCTCAAGTTCAAAATTTCACAGATCTCTCGGGCAGGGGCACAATGCCACTAGTATCTTTGCTAAAGCATAACAAAGTCACATTTGCTCCAGGTCCCAAAAAGTTCCTCATCTCCATCTGAGACAACCTCAGCCTGGACTTCATTGTCCATATCACTATCAGCATTTTGGCCAAACCCTTCAATAAGTCTCTAGGAGATTCCAAATTTTCCCACGTATTTCTGTCCCTGAGCCCTCCAAGTTTCTAGGAAGCTCCAAACTTTCCCACATTTTCCTGTCTTTTCTCTGACCCCTTCAAAGTGTCTCATCCTCTGCCTATTTCCCAGTTTCAAAGTTGCTTCCGTGTATTTGGGTATCTTTATAGCGGCACCCTATTCTCTCCAGTACCAATTTACTGTATTAATCTGTTCTCATGTTGCTATGAAGAAATACTTGAGACTGGGTAATTTACAAAGAAAAGAGGTTTTCTTTTCTTTATAAATTACTCATAGTTCTGCATGGCTGGGGAGGCCTCAGGAAACTTACAATCATGTCAGAAAGGGAAGCAACATGTCCTTCTTCATATGGTGTCTGGAGAGAGAATAATGAGTGTCCAGTGAAGGCGGAAGCCCCTTACAAAACCATCAGATCTTGTGAGAACCAAGGCATTATCATAAGAACAGGACAGGGAAACCACTCCCATGATTTAATTATCTCCACCTGGTCTCTCCCACAACATGTGGGGATTATGGGAACTACAATTCATCATGAGATTTGGGTAGGGACACAGTCAAACCATATCATATGAGAATTTCATAGAATACAGGCTACCTCCTGCTTGGCATAAGGCAACTAATGAAAAAAATAAGAGGCTCAAAGCTGTGTGCCAAATCATGTATCTGGCCTAAGCCTAAAGGTCAAGGTCAAGGAAGGCAGGCTAGGGATAATGAGAAAGGGTAGTTGAGGCCATTTTCAACAATGGAAACTAGAGATTTTATTTCTAGTGTCAAACTTGAGCTTGGAATCTTGGGAGAGGATGGAAATGATAACATGAGGATAACCATGTGAGAAAACTTCTGAAAAGATGAAGTTTTCTTCTTTACTCCCAATCCCTGAAGTTGTGTAAACTTTTAGCTCTTTATACTTAAACTCTAAGAGCTTGGTTTAATATGTAGAGAAATACGATAGTGTACAAGAATCCAGGAAATGCCAAATAATCCAACAGCAAACAGTCAGCCCAACAATAAAGACATATGGGGTTGAAACTTAGATTTAAAACATTTCCATATGTTGATTGATAAGGATAGATGACATTTGTAAAATGAACAGGAATAGGTGGCATTTATGAAAGAGAGACTACATAGAGAAATAAGGTAGAGGTCAGAATCCTAAAGAATGGCTGTGAGTAGAGGTTAAGATATGCAGGGAGTCATAGCAAATGAGGCTGAAAACTGGTTGTGATAAAGCTGTGTGAGTGTTAAGTTAAATTTTGAGAAAATAATAAATGGGTCATTTTCAGAAACCATGCAAGGCATACAATTCATGTGATCCTTGCTTAATAATTACTTGGGGGTGGGAGGTAGAGTAAGGGATGAGTTCTTATTCTACCAATTTCCCCCTCTTTTTAGTTTTATATTATAGAAATTTGAAATCTAAACCATTCATTCTCTTCAGAGTAGTCGGCAAACAGCATGTGTTGTGAGGTGAGTGGTGGAGGATAGTGAAGATGACCAAGATTTTCTCCTTCACTGAACCCTAGCCAGGATCTTCTGAACTCTCTTCTCAACTAGACCCTGACTGGCAGGGGCTTCTGTATTCATTTCTGCATTGTCCAATTTTAGCAAGAATCCTGCTGGGACTATAGGCGTGAACCACTGCACCAGGATAATTTTTGTATTTTTTTGTTTATATAGGGTTTTACCATGTTGCCCAGGCTGGTCTTGAACCTCTGGACTCAATAACTACCTGCCTCTGCCTCCAAAAGGATTAGGAGGCAAGGATTTCAGGCATGACTTACTGTGTCTGGCCGATTACTGTACTTTAACAAGTATCATGAATATGTTCTTGTCTAACAAGAATACAACTGGACTTGGCAAACACAGGTCATAGAGACTTCAGAAGAGAAGAGAGGGAAAGTGGGAGGGTAGAAGCAGTACTGAACAGGGCTAAGGCAAGAGTCCTCAAACACTCCTGTGCCTAAATAAGATCCAACTTTACTGTTTACTAAAATGCAAATTTCCAGGCTCCACATCTGAAGATTCTAATTCAAGTGGGAGGGGTGAGATTATCTTGAATCTGCTATTTGTTTTTTTGTTTGTTTGTTTTTTTCCAAGTCTGTCCTTTTATGTTGATGCAGGTTTTCCCCACCAAACTTTAAGAAAGTCTTATAAAAATTGAGTGCTGAAGCAATACAAAGAGCCTGCACAAAATTCACTGGTAATCAGAATGCATTGAGTCACTTCTAAATGCAACCTGGTGGCTGATATCACAGTCCCAAAATGGTACAGAGTATAAGGAGACTCTCAGAAAGAGCAATAATTTAGTGAAAAGTTAAAGACGCTTTTTGATTCACATTAAAAAAAAATGCAACTCTGGGAATAAAAGTTGTTATCTATAAGCCATTTCAAACAAGATTATCAGCGGCCTTTCTTGCTCTCTAATGCAAAAGCAATGCTTAAGTAGACTACTACATGCTAAGGCAGAAGCTGAGAAGCAAGAATGAGAAAAGAGTCATTTATGTGAGTTATATATAATAGAAAAACCTGTGTTACAATTCCAGATGATTGATACTGGTAAGGGATTGTACAAGAAAGTTTCATGAAATTAGTTTTTCAATTGATTTCAATTATTTTATACTTATCAGCCACTACAACAAATTGACTAAAGGCATGAGATACTCAACTGTAAAATGGATGTTCCAACGAGGTTGCTCCATTGCTGATGCGGAGAATCCTGAGGTTTTAAGTCATGAATAGTGTGCTTCAAAATCACCTAGTGGGCTCGTTTGAAGTGTAGATTCCTGGGCCCCAACCCACATCCACCAAACAGGATCACAGTAGATGGGCTGTACACATTTGCTTTTTAAACAAGCTCCCCAGGACAAACTGATGTGCCCAAGTTTGGGAACAAATGCTTTGTGTCTTTTTCAAGTTTCTCAAACCCTTAAGCTAAGGGTCTTACACAATGAACAAAGGTGGTCACACTGGTTAATAAAATGTTAAAATATAGCAATTAGGAAATAACAACTTCCCTGACACCCACCTTTGACTAACAGTGCAAATGCCAAAATGACCACCTGGTTGCTCCACGTCCTAGCCTGGGGCAGTTCTACTTCCCCCGTTCAGCCGCTGAAACTGTAACACCTGGGAGAGCACGGGCTCACAACCTCATTGCAGTGCTGTAGCTCTTACCCTTTCTGTCTGGTCAGTCAACGTGCCCCAGTGATTGTTAGCTGTTTTTAGCATTCTCCTGGATCCCTGTGGATTCCTAGTAGGCAAGCTTTTTAAAAGTACAAACTCCCAGACTCTAAGCTGCTGGAGAATTTGATTTAGCAAGTCTGGGCATGTTGCCACAGATCTATATATTCCCCCAAACTTCCCAGGTGACTTTGGAGGTTACCCAGGTTTAGAAACCAAAACCTTGCTTCTCAAAGTGTGATCTATAGACCAGCATCAGCTGAGAGCTTGTTAGAAATGTAGAATCTTAGCAGCTCCACCTCACCCATACTGACTGAATCAGAATCTGCATTTCAAAAAGGCGTCCAAGTGACTCATGCACACTAACTAATATGGTTTGGTTCCGTGTCTTCACCCAAATCTCACCTGAATTGTAATCCCCATCATTTCCACGTCTGAGACAGGATCAGCTGGAGGTAGTTGAATCAAGGGGTGGTTCCCCCGTGCTGTTCTCGTGATAGTGAATGAATCTCAGGAGCTCTCAGGTTTCATAAGCGTCTGGCATTCCCCATGTTTGCATGCACTCCATCCTGCTGCCTTGTGAATAAGGTCCTTGCTTCTCCTTTATCTTCTGCCAGGATTATTAAGTTTCCTGAGGCTTCCCCAGCAAGGCGGAACTGTGAGTCAATTAAATCTCTTTCCTTTATAAGTTACCCAGTTTCAGATATTTCTTTATAGCGCTGTGGAAACAAACTAATGCACTAACTTGAAAAAGACTGAGTTACTGTAATTCACAAATTCATTAAACTAGGTCAGTGGCACCCAGATGAGAATATTGTTACACAACAGAAGAAAATAAGCAAGAGTTAAGGACTTAACTTATGGCTTAAAGGGGAAAACAAAAGAAAAGAAAGCTTTGAAATTGCCTCCAGGAGAAGAGTATATTTTAGGAGCTACTATTTGCCCTGATATAGACCCTGGTTCCTAAAGGTCCTTTAGATGGTGATGCTGTTTTCATTTTACAGGGGTTAAATTGCTGGACATCAGACTCTCCACTTACAGTTCAAGCCAGGAGTGACTGAGAGTAAGACATTTCAGGCTGCTGGTGTCAGTTTTCTAGTCACTCTCAGTGTTTTAGTTGTGTTGTTTTAACCGAGCCAGTACAGAATCGCCACAGAGACAAAAGTAAGCCAATTCAGAGGGTCATTTATTGCCGGTGACCATGGAGGACTCATGTCTCTCTAACCCATGGCCCCGAGCTCAGGGGGAGCAAGGGTTTTATGCGGAAAACCCACATCCTGGTGGAGCATGGGGTTCTTTTCTTGCAATCAGAGTTATGCAGAGCAAGCTAGCTATTTTTCACAGAAGCGAAGGTCAGCAGTTATTGCAAGGAAAACGGGGCAGCAGTTACAACTTATTTTTGGAAAAAACGTTTTTCTTGATGCTTACAGGGTACAGGGTTTAAGATGGTGTTGCTTAAGTTCTAACTCTGGGTTAGCTATGGCACAGTGTTGTCTTTATATTGCATACTGTCTTTAAAAAAAGTATGGGGCATTACTAGAAGCAGTCAACTTAAAATAAGTCCTGTCTTTCTGTTTCTTTCTCTTTCTCTCTCCCTTTTTCTTTTATCAACCCATGTACTGAAAGGCAATAAAATGTATCAGAAAGATTCCTGAATTGCAAAGCAGAAGACCAAGGTCTTCTACATCAAACCCTTGAATTGTGCCAGGAACTTCAAAATCAGCCCTGAAAGAAAAGTATTTTTCCAATTTAAAAATAAAGGAATTAAGCCTTCAAGAGATTAAAATAAATCATGTCTAAAATCACATTGCTAGTAAATGGAAAGGCAGAAATTTCAGACCCTATCTGTTTAAATCTAGAAATCACCAATTATGCCAATATTAGGAAATGATGTTAAGAAATTATTTGGATTCTTTGAATTCTATTTGTCTCTTTGATGAAATGCTGAGGCAGCATTTGGAGGTGGTATATTAAGCAGACTCTCAGCTTGTGTAGAATCCCAGGGTTCGATATCTATAGTCATTTAGTTTCTAAAATCTAATAATTTAATTTTTTGGCATATAAATTTGCCCATAATTTTAATCTATGATGAATAACATAATCTTGTATCCAATTCTATAATTAAAAATTTCAAAAATATATAATTAAATATTTGTCATCCTTTAGGATTTATAAATTTATAAGATTCCACATCAGAAAATATACATGCATACATATATACAAAGACCCATTTCCACACATTCTTAAGGTTTGTTCTAACAGTGTAAAGCATGGACTGAAAATAATCAATTTGGAAAAGAACCAAGTTGAAGGAGTTATTCTACCTGACTTGAGTGTAATTCCAAATCTTCAGTAATGAAGACATGTGGTGCTGGCATCAAGATAGATAAATAGAACAGTGTAACAGAATAGTTTAGAAATAGATTCACACATATATGGCCAACTGGTTTTCAACAAAGATACAAAAGTAATTCAGTAGAATGAGGATAATCTTTTCTAAAAATGGTACTTGAACAATTAGATATTTTTGTGCAAAGAAAATAAAAGGTAAAAAGAGAAATTTGACCTATAAATCACAACATATACCAAAATTAATTCAGAATTTATTATAGACCTAAATTCAAATCCAAAGTGTAAAATTATAAAAAAAAATATATATTTTTACCTTTTATTTTGGAAAGATTTCTTAAATACAACACTAAAACTATAATCCATACAAAAAAAAGAAAGATAATATATAGTTCTCAAAATTAAGAACTTCTGTTTATGAAAAGCACTTTTAAGAAAATGAAAAGATAGCCATAACCAAAAAGACAGTAATTGCTAATCATATATCTGATTAGACTTTTCTCCCAGATATATTTAAAAACTCAGGAATTACAAAACCCACAACCCTGAAAAATGGACAAAAGAATGGGAAAGGCACTTATTTAAAGAAGATATATGAACGGCAAATAAACACATGAAAAGATACTCAACACCATAGGAAATTCAGATGAAAGACACATTGAGCTACCACTGTAGACAGAACTAGTAAAGGTGCTAAAATAAAAAATTCTGACTACACCAACCGTTGACAAGAATGAGTAGTACCTAACTGAGTTGTGCATCTACTGGTGGTGGAAGTATAAAATAGTACTATGATTTTGGAAAATGATTGGCAGTTTTATACAAAGTGAAATATATTTCTCACCCATTCAACCTTAGATATTTACTAAAGAGAAATTAGTGCAAAGCTCATGAAATATGCATTTTCACTGAAGCATATTGCAGTGTATCCATTAAGTGAAATATTACTCAGCAACACAAAAGAATGAACTATTAATACGTTCAACAACATGGGTGCATCTGCAAATAAATATTCTGATGAAAAGAAACCAAAAGAGAAAGAAGATACATTATACAATTTCATGTATATAAAATTCTGAAATTGCAAACTAATTTCTATTGATAGACGGCAGATCAAAGGTTGCTTAATGATGGGAGGAACAGGAAAGCTGGACTGCAAAGGGGTGCAAGGACACTTTTGTGGGTAGTAATCATCTTGATGGTAGTTATGGCCTCATGGTATATACATATATCAAAACGTGACAAATGTAGACTTAAAATATGCACAGTTTGTTTTATGTCCATTATTAGGATATTTGTATATAACATTGAGGCATTTCAATGTTTTATATATATATCACAATATATATAACATATAGGTTATATCTAGCGTATATAATATATGATATATAATAAATCATACATTATAAAGCATAATGTATGTTATATATTATGTGTATATATTATGTGATATATATGTTATAGATAACATGTTGTATATAACATATATGACAATGTTATATACATAATATATATGAAAAAATTGAGGTTCATTACATATGTCCTAATAATGAACATCTAACCAACTGCACATTCGTTTGACAGGGCAAAGGACATTGGAGTTGTTTTTTTTACTTAAAAGTTTGGTAGAATTCACCTGTATTATCACCTGTAATAGTTTATATTTTATGGGAATAATTTAGTTTTTGGAATAAATTTTAAGTCTTTCCTGGAGCTCTGGTGTTCCAATCTGTGCTTAAATATGTCAAAAAGTTATCATTTACTTGCCTTACAGTTCTCTCTGTACCTATGGGGACCCAGAAGTTAATTACTTGGATTAAAAGTTATAACTTGTGTCTTGATAGAATTATGTTTGTTATAATAGTTGCAAAACAATTATGAATAAAAAATGGATTTTTAAATTGTTTTTTGTTTGAGAATCAAAGAGATTAATTATGCCTTAACATAAAATTGCTTCTTTGTGGCAGAAGGTGAAAAGAAGATGGTAAACAGCATGGTTAAGTTGTGGAAGGTTTCAAGAATTATGATGTTTATTTACTTTGGTTTAAAATACTTGCAAATAATGAGCTTGAAAGAAGCATTAAAATGTGTGAAATTTTTACAGAGTTGGTTCAGTGTTTATGGCTTTATGTATAAGATAAAGAACTGGCTTAATAGAGAAAAAAATATCATATTGGTAGTATTGAAGCAGGAGCAGCCTTGAGAAACAGACCTCTAGGACACCGAACTAGGAAGGAAGGAGTGATTTATTTTGGCCAGGAGCAAGGCACATAGCCAAGCTTGCATAGTCAAGCAAGGTGCATCTCCAAGCTCCTTTAACAAAGAGTGGCTCTGCCTTTTTATAGGCTTACAACTCTAGATACTACACGTGAAAGGGTTTTGGGTTTACAGCCTTAGAAATTACAGTGAAAGGGTCTTGGGTTAACAGTTTTAGAAATTACATGTGAAAGAGTCTTGGTACATGGAGTAGGCGGTGGGGTGGGGCTTTGATTTTGTTTAAGTATAAACAGTGCCTTCCAGAAAAATTGCCACATACTATGCCTGCTCTCTATAGGAAGGCGATTAAGGAGGTTCCGGTTGGCCAGCCTTTTCTTCTATTGAAATGCAGTGTGGAAATTAAGGGAGAGGTGATTTTAGATGCTTGAGTCTCTCTCGTCAGTGAAAAAAAAAAAAAAGAAAAGGGGGGGTAAAACTATAATTTGGTTTATTTTCTGTTAAAATAATTTTTTAATCCGTGTTTCTGTGTATTTAGATAAGAAACGTTTCTTAAATCGTGAGATCTTAAATTTTTGTGACTTTTGTGCATAATGCTGATTTTTTTTAACAAGTCACTCTTGTAAAAGCAAAGAATCCTAAAAATCTTTGCTACTTCATTCTATGTTTGAATATTACTTCAAACTTTTCACCTTTATGCCTATAACTTACACTTAGGCTTTTTCTGCTTTGACAATTCTATTTGATATTACCGTTTTCAAATTCAGACAAAATATCATTTGCACCCAACCTATCCCAGGTTGTTCCTCAGCAATGCCAAAAATAAACTCATTCACCTTAAAAAAGGAGAAGGCTAGAAGTAATTAGGTATGTTTGACATTTTTGTGTGTTTTTAATTTACTTAACATCATTGTAAGAGCTGTCCTGTTCATCAAACCAACAATATGAGAAGAGCTAGAAAAATCAAAAGAGAAGTTCAACCTTTCCAGGTTAATCAACTCCAAGTAAAATGATAGCCATATGAATGTATTTACCCAAATGAGTACTTTTTATGTTAGATACAAGCAAAATACTGTTCTTGTACAAACAATAGTGGAATAAGTGTCAATACATTGATGTTTTAAAAATGTTTTACATCTAAATTTAAATGGAATTTCCATGTATTCATGCTCTTTGGGCAATTATTTTTTAATTATGGGAACTATGCTATTTGAAAAGATGGCGCAACATTTGTGCTTGACCTTATATGGAGTTATCAGTAAAACCACCTTATCCCTGAGAGGTATTCAGGTCAACTTGAATTCACTGACCAGGGTTATTGTGAATAACAGAATGGACCTAGACTTCCTATTTGCAGGCAAGATGTGGTCTATGCAATTGCTAACACATTCTATTGTATCTTGATTAATACCTTGGCCCCCTGGAGAAGCCCATACAAAATTTTTAGGGAAGTGCCATCTTACTTTGTAAGGTAGTTTCTGATGGTTTGTGAGATCTGTGCAGCTGGCTGTGTCAGTCCATCCTACTGGGTGGCGTGGTAGGGGTCAAAGCTGCAGGCAGGCCCCTTCCTGCTGCTTGGAACAAGGTTTATGGTAGATTTCATGAATCACTGTATGAAGCAAATTGAATCACTTTGTTCCCAGCCTCTATTGGCCAGATTAATTAAAGAGGCTGACAGAGTGGTATACATATGTTGCTAGAAGCTAAAACAGTCAAAAAATAAGAGGTGCATGTGTTTGGGAGAAAAATTTCCATGTATCTCTTGCAGTTTCTGCACATATTTTAGGCAAAGCATTAACTACCCTTTTGTTGTGGACTATCTTTTCAAGAATGTTTGTATAGCAAAGGAGATTGGAAGATAGGGATAGTGTACCTCACTCGAAATGAAGGGGGAAGAATTCTTTACTGTCCAATATAACAAAGATATGTCTCCCTCTGGTACAAGAGGGTAGATTCACTTACAGTCCATTTAAAAAGATTTGGATTCCCCAAGCTTGGGTTTCCTCAGCTAACATACAAATTTCTTCCTGATATGCATTTGCCAATGTCCCTTTGGGTTGCCTCATGTGTCTCGAAACACAAGGAACTAACACAAACATTAAGCTGATGCTGTTTTCTGTGCTGTGAGTAATAAAGTCCTTTGTATCTGACCCAGGAAACTGTATCTTTTGCCTGCATCCTTAAGACTGTGGCAAGTTAGCGTATTAGCTTGGAAGTAAGGTAAAAATCCCAGATCTTTCCTAGTTCTTAATGCTATTCAGTTCTCTTATTAAAAATATAGGAAGGTTGTGAAGACAAAGCCTAGGAATTTGCAATGAGCCAAGATCGTGCCATTGCACTCCAGCCTGGCACCTGGAGACAGAGCAAGACTCTGTCTCAAAAGAAAGAAACTAAAGAGACATGATAACTAAATGCAACATATCACATCCTGGATTTGATTTTTAGGCCATGAAAAAAATATTAGTGAGGCACTTGGCAAATCTGATATAAGGTATGTTAATCAGGCAATAGTATTGTTTTAATGATAATTTCCAATGTGATCATTGTTTCATGTTTTTATGAAAAATAAACAATGACTTATTCTGAGACAAGGGGAATTATTTCTGCATTGTACTGCAAACTTATGCACCAGTTTCAGAAAAAATATAAGGAGTGAGAGAGAAAAAGCAAGAGAAGATGAACAAATATTTAAGCTAATATGGTAAAGACTTGCATTTGGAGAATCTGGGTGAAGAGTATATAGAAAAGGGAAAAGTTGAATGTTTTTCCTCTAAGATCCAGAAAAAGACAAGGATGCCTATTTTCACTACTTCTATTCAACATAATATTGGAAGACAGTCTGAGCAATTAGGCAAGAGAAAGAAATAAAAAGCATCCAAGTTAGAAAGGAAAATGTTGAGGTGAAAAATCTCTACACTAAAACTAGAAAACACTGATGAAAAAAATTTAAGAAGGAACAACAAAGAATAAAAATTGATTTCACTTATTTGTGTCCTGTGTTCATGGATTACAAGAAATAATCTGTGTTCATGGACTGAAAGAAATAAGGTTCTTTAAATATTTTTACTAACCAAAGCAATTTACAGATTCAATGCAATCTCTAGCAAAATACCAATGATATTCTTCATAAAAGTAGAAAAGAGAGACCTAAAATTGATACAAAATCTCAAAAGGCCCTGAATAGCCAAAGCAATCTTGATCAAAAGAAACAAAGCTGGAGGCATTATGCTGCCTGACTTCAAAACATACTACAAAGCTATAGTAAGCAAAACAGCATAGTACTGGCATAAAAACAAACACACAGGCCAATGGAACAGAATAGAGCCCAGAAATAAATTCACAAATCTACGGCCAATTGACTTTTGACAAAAATGCAAAGATTATCCATTGAGGAAAGAACAATTTCTTCAATAAATTGTGCTAGAAAAATTGAATATCCACATATGGAAGAATAAAATTAGACCTTTATCTCTCACCAGATGCACAAATCAATGCAAAAATGAGTTAAAGATTTAATGTAAGACCCAAACCTATGATATCACTGGTAGAAAACACCGGGAAGGCCGGGCGCGGTGGCTCAAGCCTGTAATCCCAGCACTTTGGGAGGCCGAGGCGGGCGGATCGCAAGGTCAAGTGATCGAGACCATCCTGACCAACATGGTGAAACCCCGTCTCTACTAAAAATACAAAAACTAGCTGGGTGCAGTGGCATGTGCCTGTAGTCCCAGCTACTTGGGAGGCTGAGGCAGGAGAATTGCTTGAACCTGGGAGGCAGAGGTTGCAGTGAGCCGAAATTGTGCCACTGCACTCCAGTCTAGCGCCTGGCAACAGAGTGAGACCTCTGTCTCAAAAAAAAAAAAAAAAAAAAACAACAACAAAAAAAAAAAACACACACACACACACACAGGGAAAATGCTTCATGACATTGACCTGTGCAAGGAATTTTTTAGAAAAGACCTCAAAAATACAGGCAACAAAAGCAAAAATAAACAAATTGGATTACATCAAATTAAGAAGCTTCTTCACAGCAAAGGAAACAATAAAGTGAGGATATATCCAAAAGAAGGGGAGTAAATATTTGCACACTATAGATCTGACCAAAGATTAATATCCAGAATACATAAGGAGCACAAACAACTCATTAACAAAAAACCCCACAAATAGTCTAATTTAAAAATAGGCAAAATATCTAAATAGACGTTTCTCAAAAACTGACATACAAATGGCCACAAGTATATGAAAAAAATGATAGCATTGCTGACATCCAAAAAATGCAAATCAAAACTATCAAAACTGCAATGGGATATCACCTCATTCCAGTTAGACTGGAATATGTGTTATATATTTATAAAAAAAAAAGACGGAAAATGGCAAGTGCTGCAAAAATATGAAGAAAAGGAAACCCTTATGCACTGTTAGTGGGAATATAAATTAGTATAGTTATTATGGAAAACATTATGGAGGTTCCTCAAATAATAAAAAATAGAACTACCATGTGATCCAGCAATCCCAATGCTGGGTATTTACCCCAAGAAAATAAAACCCGTACGCCAAAGAGATATCTTAACTCCCATGTTTATTGTGGCACTATTTGCCATAGCTAACGGATGGAATCAACCTAAGTCTGTTTCATCAGATGAATGGATAGCAACAGCATAATATATATACAAATACTATTTAGCCATTAAAAGAATGAAATTCTGTCATTTGCAACAGCCTGCATGAACCTGGAGGACATTATGTTAAGTGAAATAAGCTAGACATAGAAACACAAATATTACATAATCTTAATCATATGCGGAATCTGAAAAAGTTGATCTCATAGAAGCAGAGAGTAGACTAGTGGTTACCAGAGGCTAGGGATCATAGTAGGAGGGGGGAGATGAGAGAGGAGTTGGTCAATGGGTATAAAGTTACCTTTAAATAAGTTCCAGTGCATTATTGAACATTAGGGTGACTGTCGTTAACAATAATATATTGTATATTTCAAAATAGCTAGAAAAAAGGAGTGAATGCTTTTACCACAAAGAAATAAGTGTTTGAAGTAATGGGTTTGCTAACTACCCTGATTTGACCATGACAGAATAAATAGCATGAATTGAAAAATCACATTGACCAAGCTTAGTAGCTCATGTCTGTAATCCCAGCACCTTCAGAGGCTGAGGTGGGAGTCCCGGAGTTCCAGACGAGGCTGAGCAACATAGTGAGACCTCGTCCCTACAGCAAACAAAATTCACCAAGTTTGGTGATGTGTGCCTGTAGTCCTAGTCACTCAGGAGGCTGAGGTAGGAGGACCACTTCAGCCAGAGAGTTCAAAGCTGCAGCGAGCTGGGATTGCACCTCTGCATTCCCACTTGGACAACAGAGCAAGATCCTGTTTTGAAAAAAGAAAAAAAAAAAAAAAAAAAGAAAGAAAAATCACATTGTATTCTATAAATATGTACAGTGATTATATCCTAATTTAAAATAAAATTGTGGCAGGTGTGGTGGCTCACACCTGTAATCCCAACACTTTGGGAGGCCAAGGCAGGCAGACCACCTGAGGTTAGGAGTTTGAGACCAGCTGGCCAACATGGCAAAACCCTGTCTCTATTAAAAATATAAAAATTAGCTGGATGTGGTGGCGGGTGCCTGTAATCCCAGCTACTTGAAAGGCTGAGGCAGTAGAATCCCTTGAATCCAGGAGGCAGAGGTTGCAGTGAGCCAAGATCACACCACTGCATTCCAGCTTGAGCAACAGAGTGAGATTTCATCTCAAAATTAAAAAATAAATAAATAAATATACATAACATTAAAAACTATGAAAGAATGATATATAATAAAATTGATCTAAGTTTAAAAGTGTTTTAAGTAAAGATAAAATAAAAGTATAAGTGACCAAGAGTATACAAAAATACCTTATATGGCTTCAACTTTCTTGCAAGTTTAAAGTTATTTTTAAATAAATTTTTAAAACTATGTGGAAAACTCCAAAGGGGGGAAAAACACGTTTTCTTAATTAATTAAAAGGAAAAAGAGTATCTTAGAATAACCTGTTGTCTAACAAGAGACATATCAACCAATTACAGTATATCATCATTAAATCCTAATTCAAACATACTATAAAAACAATGTATAAAAATGATAACATTAGGAAAAGTTGTACATTAAGTAAATATTTGATATTAAAGAAATTTGTAGTATAATATATTCATGAAGGTATAAAAAAGATTTATAGATATATTTGAAAATATTTAAAGATAAAATCTACTTCTAAATAATCTGGTGATAGAGAACAGATAGGGTTATAAATAAACAAGAATGACTAAATTCATAAATGCTGTAAGAAGTTAATCTGTACATGCGGCATCATTATGCTGTTTTTCTACTTTTGCATATGCTTAAAAGTTTCCATAACATATAAATGTCTTTATATGGAAATGCAGAGGGGTAAAAAGAGTCAAGACAGTCTTTTAGAACAATAATGTGTTAGGATTCATTCTATTGGATAGCAAAACTTGTGAAGATTACTAATTAAAACAATGTGGTAATGTGGTATTGATACAATGTTAGACATAAATAAACAGCCTCTCCATATGCAGACAACTGATATATGCAAAAATTAGCACTACAGAGCAATGGGAAAGAGCTGTTTTTGCAATGAATGGTGTATAGTCCTGGATAATATAATATTCATATGAGAAAAAAATTACATTTCACAACTCCCTTGCAAAAGACACAAAAATCAATTTCAGTCAATCACAGATCTAATGGTAAAAAAAAAAAAAAAAAGTAAAACAATAAAACCTCTAGGTGATAACAGAAGACTATCTTTATTGCTTAGGTAGGGTAAAATTTTTTTTTAAACGGGTCCCAGAAAGCTAAAGTTAGCTAAAATATTGATAAATTAGGTTATGTTAAAATTAAGAACTTTCACACATCAAAAGGTACCATTAAGACTGTGAATAGGCAAGCTTCAGAGTAGAAAAAAATAGTTCGCAGCACTGAAACCAAAATAGGACTTATATCAAGAATATATAAGAAACAAAGTTAAATATGGATAATGCAATTAAAAGGAAGGGCAAGACACTAAAACACGAGATCCAGAAATCAAGATATTCATTCGGTTAATACCAAAAGATGTTTAACTTCGTTATCAGGAAAATGATATTTAAAATCAGCAACACAATATCCTTACACATTCACTGTAATGGTGAAAATAAAAATGACTAGTAACACTAAGTGTAGACAAGCATGTGGAAACTCCCATATATTGCTAATGAAACTGGAGATCGGCACTTCCACTTTGGAAAAGTTTGAAAGTGTCTTCTGAGGTTGAACATATATCCTATTTTATTTAGTCATATACTCAAATGATATATGACCACATGTTTACCAAAAAGCAGGTGCCAGAATGTTCACCAGGCATTATATAAAATAGCTAAAACCTGGTAAGAACTCAAATGTCCATCAGCATTAGAATGAAAAAATGATACAAAGGAACACTAGACAGCAATAAATTTAAGCTACTGCCTTACACAATAGTGCAGATAAATCTCACAGTTAGGCTGGGCATTGGGGCTTATGTCTGTTATTCCAGAACTTTGGGAGGCCAAGGCAGGCGAATGACTTCAGGTCAGGAGTTCAAAACTAGCGTGACCAAGAGGATGAAACCCCATCTCTACTAAAAGTACAAAAATTAGCCAGGCATGGTGGCATGCACTTGTAATCCCATCTACTTGGGAGGCTGAGGCAGGAGAATCACTTGACCCCAGGAGGCAGAGGTTGCAGTGAGCCAAGATCACACCACTGCACTCCAGCCTGGGCAGCAAGATTGAAACTCCATCTCCAAAAAAAAAAAAAAAAATCATAATTATAATAATGTGGGTAAAAGTTGCCAAAAACAATATAATGTGTGTTATGTGTGATCCCAGTTTATATATAGCTTGAATCCAGGCAAATATAATATAGGGTGCTAGAAGTTAAGATATTAATGACTGTAGGGGAGATAGAGGGACTAGTGATTAAGCAGGGGCATAACGGGCCTCTTAGGTACTGAGAACTTTCTATTAGGTTAGTGCAAACTTGGATGGTCGTTATACAGATATGTTTACTTTGTGATAATCCATGAAGCTGTATACTCATGATTTGTTTGATTTTCTAGATGTATATTCAAGTGATAAAATAAATGTACATTACATATACACACATGCATGCAAGCCAAAAGTCCAGCTCTTTTCCTCTTCAATTTTAAGAAAGGAAAAGCTTTTTAGAAAGCAATGTGATAGTTAGCTTTTATTCTGACAGAATTTCTTATCCAGAGCACAGTACTATTCATACTAATAATGAAAATCGCTAATATTTATCCTTGGAAATTTTGACAATAGCAAATATTTAGTAAGCAGTATGCTTTAGTACTACAACAACTCTACCACACTTATTTTCTCCTATTTTAAATATAAAATGAATATAATTCTTTGCCTTATTTTTAGCTAGAGAAACTGGGTCTTAGGAAAGTCAGTAGTTGATGATCATGTATCTCGCAGATGGTGGAGCGAGGACTGACACGTAGACTGCCCCACTGTGTAACCCTTCAAGCTCATCAACTAGGCCATGCTGGCTTCTACTAAAACTTTCAAATGTAGGTGTCTGTGATCCACTGAAAGGGAGAAAAATTCGAGAAGCAAATGCATATAATTACCCCAGAGCTAAAATAAACTGAACATTAAGAAGCAATTTCTAAGCAAAGGGGTGTTAGTAATAGCATTTTCTTTTTCACAGAAGTGAGGAACCTGCATCCAGTCAGCGCAGGTCATTAAGCTCAAGCAAAAGTTCACTGAAGCAAAGGTACCTATTGTTTATCTCACAAAATAACTGGAGGGTTTTCCAGAGAGAGTGGAGCACAAGGCAAATTACCTAGTGGAAATGTCAACAGGACAGGACTGCACACTAGGGTCTTTTTCATGTGCAATTGACAACAGCTAAAAATAAATTGAACTTGGCAGTGGCTCCCCATGTTCCTGCAGCCCCAGGGTGCTACTTTCATTTTAATAAATGATTGAACAAAGTCTTTAACTTTTTTCTGTTTTCAGACTGGTATTCAGGGGGCATAGGAAATGCATTATTGAATATTTTCCTGTGCTCCAGCTTCAGGTAAAGGGCTTTTCTTAACCAGAGCTAAAGAACTGTGTGGGTTTACCCATGAAGAGTACTGAAAATTTAAGTCATGTTATTAGAAGTCAAGTTATATCCTGTGCCATCCATATCCCTTCCCACCTCTCTAAGATAGACATAAGGGTAAGACTTCTGGCCAAGAGAAAGGTGTACAGACTGTGATCATAAAATAAAATTAAATTAAACACTGCCTATGAGAAATGATTTTGTGATGGTGCCAAGTGGCCATGAATTGGGAGAGAAATGGGAAAGGGAGTAAGTTAATGATGAAAAACAATGTTGTTCCAGTGAGAGGTTGAATTCAAAATAATAAACATCAAGTGTTTCTAGAGTGGATTAAAAAAGGAAAGCATTAAGAAAAAAATGTTAAATACTGTTGGTTTTAAGTTCCTTAAAAATAAGATCTATGCTATTTTTTGTATTTTCCTTCTCATGGTGCTTTGAACATTCTTTTTGTATTTTATGACATCAAACTGAATCAATGCCTTATTATTTGTTAAGTATTATCTGCTATATGTTACTTAATATTGTCCACATGAAGAGATGAATCTCTCAGCAGAAAGGTTAGGTTTGTGAATAATATACAAGAAGTAGGATTGCAATCTAGGGCATATACAAACCAGGGTGATCTCTGGTATGTCTGTAGAATAAAGAAAAGGATTCGAATTTATTCAGGAAAGAGTAGTTAGGCAAGTCGTTTTCAGAGAAAGCTACTGGCATGGGCAGCATCTTACAAGCGCTGGTGAGCTCTGATTGGTGAGCGTCAGTAGTTGCTGGGTAAGACTTGTAATCTTAACGTTAGGGTTAAGCCTTTCCAGCTTGGAGTTGGGTTTGAGAGGCAGTTTTTGAAACAGGCAAGTGTTCTTGTGTAACTGGCTCGCTGTCCTTGTACCACTAGTTCTTTGTGTGATTCATGTAGTAAGTTGTGATTTGGAGACATTTCTTATGGTAGTTCCTGTTATCAGGCAAATCCTGAGTGAGAGCACCTCCTATCATAGCCTTCTCTGGCTCCATCTGTCAGGAATTAACCCAAGTGACTATTTTGAATCTTACAATTTTCACAATATTAAAGCAAACAAAAAGCTTCTATTTCTCATCTTGTAAACAAGAACTGTGCTGTAGGCTTTAAATATACCACCTCGACTAATTCCCACCCCAAATTAGGTACTATTATTGTCCACATTTTATAAATAAGGAAAGTTAAATACATTCATATTATTTAAAGTTAAAAAACATCAAATACATTTTCAAGGTTACATAACTAGGCAAAACTGGTATTTGAACTGATTTATTTTACTCTGCAGTCTAAGAGGGTCATCAAATATATATTGAATAGTTTGTAGTTTCTTGTCCATGTTGGGAAAATATGGGGAGACTAATTAGTAGAAGATGTTTCCTATATCTTTAGAAAGTATGTCTAGCCAACTGGCCTTATAGAAACTGAACTAATACCAGTGGAAAGCTTGGTGAGATTTAGTCAGTTCTTTTTCTATACTGTGGATAGTATAATTTACCAAGAAAATGTTAACCTAACGTAATAGGTCTAAGCTCTATGCACTAGAAGAGTCACATATATCAATTAATTTATTGTTGTTATTTCCTATAGTATCACCTAGATAAGTACAATAAAAGAAGTTCAGATAAAAACAGTATCTCCATCATTACTTTTAGATAATTATTACACTTGTACTCTGTGTAGGAATTTGGAACACAGAGATTGCAATAAAAAATATTGGGCTATTCAGTTTCAGTTGTAAAATGAGTAATCTTATAATGCTTCATGTATAAATTATGAGGCATTTAGGTAAGGAAGTCCTAATGGTTAACTAAGGAAAAGTACTAACAAAGCCAGTAAAGATGAAAAACCAGATTTAGAACTTTTTTTTAACATGAAAATGTGTATAATAGACACAATCGGCTTGTGGGTGAGTCTCAGATTTGAGTATATAATGACTATCAGAGTATATAATGACTCTCTATTTTAATCCTTGGAGGGTAACCATGGCTAAGGATAGCAAGCCCCAAAAGAAAAGTCAGAAAGGAGAGAGGAGAAATATAAAAGCAGGAAGCAGAAATACACTCTATTCCAGAAATTAGGAGACAAGGCTTAAAACAAATCAGAATTTGGAAAAAGCAATAGCCAAAATCAGGAAGCATGGGTTTCAGTTCCAGTGGTTTCTTGTGTCTTTGGGCCCATTGCTTTGTTTCTCTGGGTTCCATTTTTCTATGAATAAAATGGGAATGTTCAGTTATATAAGTTCGGTAATTCTTTCCAACTCCCCCATACATCATATTCTACAGTCCTTAGGAAGGGCTCAATAACATTCAGAGCTCTAAAGGAGGAAAGGAGACTGTAGTATCCTCAGTTGAATTAAGAAGAAAGGCCTTCTGATCTTAAAATTTTCTGATTGCCAATGTAAAAAATGGAACGTGTAGTAAATTGCTATAACTAATTGAAGCATTTGGGATAATCTCATATTAAATATATGAGAGATACAATCCTTAGAGAGGTCAAGTAAGATTATTGTGTCCAAGTCAGGAAGTCAGCCCAGGAGACAAGGGGTAGATATGACCACAGTTTGAAATAGCTATGAATAAGGGAAAGCAAGAAGGTAAAAGTCTGGGATGGAAGGAATTCAAGTAGGAGATGGAGATAAGCCTGTGGGAGGCCTCAACAAAAATGAGTATGCAGACTTGCATATGCAGAATGGCAAGACAGGCTGCTATGGCCTAAAGCAGGCCAATGTAAACAACAGATCACTCAGGCATGTTCCACCCACTTGTTAAAGAGCTTTCCAAGTACTCAGGGCGAGCCACATCAACAGGACTCCAGGAATACTAGATACTTATCTCAACCCCTTAAGATTCAGTAGGACAAAGAGTCTTTCCTCTGAGCATAGTTTAGCTTAAATTCTTGTTGTGGAGAATTTCATGGTGGGTTCCAATATATTCTGTAAATTCTGTTTAAGAAATCAGGAGAAAGATCAGTAGAATTTAGAAAATATATTTTAGAAAATGGTAATTTAAAGTTTTATAACAAGGTAGTAACCTTCAGCCAGCTGATGAGTCAAATTATGTGGAACACATCATGGTGGAGAAATAATATTTGACACGACTCACATCTTCCATGCCATCAGGCGATGATTTTCATAACATATTACAAGGCACTGACCAATTTCCCTGAATTTCTTCACTCACAAATGCACATGAGGTTGTTGCAAGCTTACCCTGTGCCTCTTTATGTGTTTTCTACTTGGTATGCAGCGATTTCCCTGCCTCCTGCGATAGTGATTCACAGGCTGTTGCATACTGATTTTCATATGCTTTCCTCCTGCCTTGGACCAATGAAGCAATAAATAAGGGGGGAAAAAAGGTAAGTCTCTCTAAACAGCAGAAGAGCAGTGGTGCGGGAAATAGAAAGCAACTCCCAGAAGGAGCAACTGCATTCATAGCAAATTCTACCAGCAAATGAGTAGTGTCATCCAGCTAATTATATGTAATTGTCCTCTATATTGAAACAATAAATAATGTGAGAGGCCAGTGCTGCTTGTTGGGAATTACCATAACTCCGTATAAATAGAAGGAAAACAAATGAGGAAAAACTGAACATAGGCGGTACATACTGAAATTGTTGCCATAGGTGTTTTATACTGCCCACTGGTATAAAATCTTCTACATAAAGAATTTAATGTCTGCATGTAGACAAACCAGAAGTGAGAATGGTAGTTGTAGATCTTCCAAATCCTAGGGTGACTCTGAGCATGCCACTTAATACAAGTAAGCAGCCAAAAACACTGCTTATATTAGTCTTCATGACATGGATACCTGGCCAAAGGTAACGAGATATAAGAATCTCTTAGGCATTTGAAAAGGTGAGCATACTGTCTTAAAACATGGCGCAAAGTATGAGACCCCTGTCACTACCATCAGTGTGACCAAGACATTCATTTGTAACCATTCACCTGTGATGCCATCACTCATGCTGAAGGAATCTTTTTGATTTAGAATGAAAAGTCCAAATGATAGCACCAAAGCCACCAGCTTAATGTTATGGCAGCCAATGTTGATTATAAAGCCTCACTTCTCTTTCCTATAACTTATCCAGGGCTGCTCGAGTCCAAGACTTTATGTATAGAAAGGACAGCTCCTAGCCTGTCCCACCATTTCAGTGTATCTATGGCTATGTCTATCTCTAGTCGTCTTATATCCAGTCTATCTTTCCTTTGTTTAAGGCAAAAACCTAAGTCTTGTCTACTTTAGACTGAGATTATAACCACATAGTTACATAAACACAGCAAATCAACTGTCTTTATTCAAAGCAGGTAGCAGAGGTGATTCCAGATTCAAGTTTATGCAGTCCTACAAGGCTAACCCCTCTAATTGTTACTATCATGCATTTATTTTCATGACTGTCTTAGGTAATCCTTAATAGTACTAATCTAAACATACTTGTTACTCAATATGTGTATCCATTCATGCAATTGTTTGTCTTTCATTCAAAGATTGTGCATTGAGCACTTATTATGCACTAGGTCTGTGATAAGCTCTGGAGATACAAAAGTAGATAAAACATAACATCTTTCCTCAAGGAGCCCTTAGACCAGAGAACGTCAACTATTTTCTCCCCCTCAACAATTTAACCAAGCTTATAGTAACTCAAACATTGGAGGTAGGAGAAAGGAAGTGATGTGATGTGACTCTGTGTCCTCACCCAAATCTCATCTCAAATTGTAATCTCCGCATGTTGAGGGAGGGACCTGCTGGGTGGGTGATTGAATCATGGGAGCAGATTCCCCCAGGCTGTTGTTGTGATAGTGAGGGACTTCTTATAAGATCTAACGGTTTAAGACCCTGCTGCCTTGTGAAGAAGGTGTCTGCTTCTGCTTTACTTTCTACCATGATCGTAAATTTCCTGAAGCCTCCCCAGCCATTCAGAACTGTGAGTCAGTTAAACCTCTTTATTTCCTACATTACCCCGTCTCAACTAGCTCTTTTTAGCAGTGGGAAATGGACTAATACAGAAAATTGGTACTGGCAGAATGGGGTAGTGTCATAAAGATGACAGTAAACGGATGACACTGAAAAGGTGGAAGCAACTTTGAAACTGGGTAATGGGCAAATATTGGAAGAGTTTGGAGGGTTCAGAAGCCAAGTTTGGAACTTCCTAAAGACTTGTTGAATGGTTTTGACCAAAATGCTGACAGTGATATGGACAATGAAGTCCAGGTTGAGATGGTCTCAGTTGGAGATGAGGAACTTGTTGAGAACTGGAGCAAAGGTCACTTTATACTTTAGCAAAGAGACTGGCTGCATTGTGCCCCTGTGCCGGAGATCTGTGAACCTTGAACTTGAGAGAGACGATTAAGGTATCTGGTGGAAGAAATTTCTAAGCAAGGTGTTCAAGAGGTGACATGGCTAATTCTGAAAGCATTCAGTCATATGCATTCACAAAGAGATCATCTGAAAATGGAACTTTTATTTAAAAGGGAAGTACAACATAAAAGTTTGGAAAATTTGAAGCCTAACCATGAGGTAGAAAACAAAAACCCATTTTCTGCTGCAGATTTCTGCATAAGTAACAAGGAGCCAAGTTAACGTTAATCACCAAGACAATGGGGAAAATGTCTCCAGGGCATCTCTGGGATCTTCATGGCAGCTCCTCCCATCACAGGCCTGCAGGCCTAGATGGGAAAAATGGTTTCAGGGCTGAGGGCACAGGGTCCTGCTGCTCTGTGCAGCCTCAGAATTTAGTGTCCTGCATCCCAGCCACTCCAGCTCCAGCTGTGGTTAAAAGGGGCCAAGGTACAGCTCAGGCCATTGCTTCAGAGGATGCAAGCCCCAAACATTGGTGGCTTTTACATGTTGTTGGGCCTGCAGGTGTGCAGAAGACAAGAGTTGAGCTTTAGGAGCCTCCACCTAAGTTTCACAGGATGTATGGGAACTCCTCAGTGTCCAAGCAGATGTCTGCTGCAGGGTTGGAGCTCTCATGAAGAACCTCTGCTAGGGCCATACAAAGGGAAAATGTGGGGTCAGAGATCCCAGACACAAACCCCACTGGGGCACTGCCTAGTGGAGCTGTGGAAGGGGGCCACTCACCTCCAAACCCCAGAAAGGTAGATTCACTGTCAGCTTCCACCATGTGCCTGGAAAAGTCACAAGCACTCAATGCCAGCCCGTGAAATTAGCCATGGGGGCTGTACCCTGCTCAGCCACAGGGGCAGAGCTGCCCAAGGCCATGGTTGCCCAACCCTTATATCAGCGTGCCCTGTATGTGAGACATGGAGTCAACGGAGCTTTAAGATTTAATGACTGCCTTGTCAGATTTGGGACTTGCATGGTTTTGGACTTTGCCTGTGGCCCCTTGTTTTGGCCAATTTCTTCCACTCAGGGTGGGACCATTTATGCAACTCCTATACCCACATTGCATCTTGTAAGTAATTAACTTGTTTTGTATTATATAGGCTCATAGGTGAAAGGGGCTTGTCTCAGATGAGACTTTGGATTTGAACTTTTGAGTTAATACTGGAATGAGTTAAGACTTTGGAGACTGTTGGGAAGGCATGATTGGTTTTGAAATGCGAAAAGGACATGAGATTTGGGAGGCGCCAGGGATGGAATGATATGGTTTGATTCTGTGTTCCCACTCAAATCTCATCTTGAATTGTAATCCCCATGTGTCAGGAAAAGGACCTATTGGGAGGTGATTGGACCATGAGAGTGCTTTCCCCCATGCTGTTCTCATGATAGCCAGGGAGTTCTCAGGAGATTTGATGGTTTAAAAGTGGCAGTTTTCCCTGTTGTCTTTCTTTCTGCTGTCACTTGTGAAGAAGGGCCCTGCTTCCCCTTCACTTTCCACTGTGATTGTAAGTTTCCTGAGGCTTCACCAGCCATGCAGAAATGTGATTCAATTAAACCTCTTTCCTTCATAAATCACCCAGTCTCAAATAATTCTTTATAGCAGTGTGAAAATAAACTACTACAGGAGGCAACCAAAGACATATACATCAACTTCAGTGTATTTAATCGGTGTATAGTTTGTTGGTGAAATAAAATAGCAAAAGAAAATACAACAGTGTATGATGAAATGCTCACTTTAATACAATCAGTAAGAAAATTCATAGTATATATGTTCTGTTATCAGAAAATCTTTTGTCTAATTTCTAATTCCACCTCAAATAACTACAGGCAGTTAGAGGGGGCATGAGATTGCAAGAGTAGACGAATATGATGATCATAAGCTATAAGATGGAAACCTGCAATACTTGTTCTTCTAAGCCTTATCTTTGTTGGATTTATTAGCCCATCCTGCTCAGATATTTATATCATACATATGCGAGGCAGGCCAGTCTCCTGGAATCATCTTACCAAAATCATATTAACACGATGTTGGCAAATACCTCAGAGATAATAGTTCAAAATCTGGGCAGACACTTTTCTTTTATTAAAATTTTCTTGTTGTCAAATTGGCACCAGGTAGTGTGCATTCTTTCTTTGTTGATATACATCTTTTATTGGAATAGTCATGGTAACGTCTCATTCCTTTACACAATTCTGATGTAGGAAGTAATGCTCTCAAAGGAGGTTTTGCTTATTTGTTTGTTTTGACGGATTAGAAAATCAGTTGAGAAGAATGTGAAGTGTGTCAATATAACCTTTTTTTTTAAATTCGGTAGAACTTTTCAAAAATGTAATGTGACTCTATATTTGACAAATGTTAGATGAATGGCTGCCGTGAAAAATAACCTGGGCAAGGCATTGAGGAAGACAGAGAATAAGAAGAGAAATACAAAGTTCAAATATCAGTGACAACACTGAACCTGTTAATTACATGAATAGGGAGCTATAAATCTGCTGGGATAAATTTCTGGAAGGTTCCTCTTCAATAATTATACCCTCCAATCTACAAAAATTCTAATATATGATAGTGTTATTAAAAGTTTAATTCTTTTCACAAATATTTAGTCATTTGATATAGAATATAAATCATGATTTCCATTGTAAATATAAATAATTTTGAAGTCAATGGTCTTTGGTACAATACCACTTTTATTTAATGAAAACCCTCAACTTGAGAGCTCACAATATAGAAACAAACAGCTAAGTGAAGAACCTAGAATGAAAAGGGGTGATAGGAAGAGCAAAAGAAATATAATGACAGCAACAATAAAGAAAGAAAACATAACCCGTAGCTATATATTAAAAGATTAGTTACATGTAAGGCACACAAAATGCCTTGGGGAGCTGAAGTTTCTTTAGGAAGAATTTCTATGAAAGACCGATTTGGAGCATATTTTAAAAGCCTGGGAAAACACAAAATGGTAGAAGGCAATACATGGGCTCTACCCCATGGTGTTTTCTTTTGACACATAAGCACCTTTAAAAATAGCCTGATGGACCACAAGCCCCAGGAACTAGCTGTTCATAGCTAATTATCCAAAGACTTGAAGAAGTCAAGCTGTGCAAAGTCAATTCAACTTTGCCTGGTGCAGCCTGAAGCTACTTTAGTTAAACCTTAGTCATGGTGTTTCTAATGAAAGGGGCAACACAGAATAAAAGCTGCAAGCCCAATTCAATATAAGTGAATAAAATTGCAAGCAGTAAAGGCACACAACATCCAATAATCAAGACTAACAGTACTCTTATTTTTCTAGAAACCCAAACCATAAAAGAGATTCATTGCCTTGTATTTAACTCAAAGAAAAAAAAAAAACTAATTTGATTGGGACTCAAGCTCACCACTTACTCAAACAAATGTTACCTTTTGCTAATAAAGAATGGATGCTATTTTAAAAATTAAGCAGAAAACAAATGTTTATTAAAAGTGTTTTTAGTTATTTTGTTTTCATAGAATCAATACATTTGATAATGCAGAGGCTATCCCATCAAGTGAAACAGAAAGGATATACAGGAGTCAGAAACATTGACTTGTTCTCACCAAGACTAATCTGGCTGCTGACTCAAGTGAATGCCTGCCTTGACCACAACAGAGACCAACACTAAGGTCTCCCAGATGTCACCGTTCCCCACGCTAGCCACCTAGAAGCATACTGATTGCTGAATTCTTTCATCATGGAAGTGGCAACAACTTTTCTTTCTTACTAGGATAGACATGTATTCTAGATACACGTTCATCTTCCTTTCCCACTGTGCTTTGCCAATTTGTAGATTGACAAAATGTTTTGCTAACTACCATGACATCTCCTACAACATGGCTTCTGACCAAGAAACTCAGATCCACAAAGAAACAGGACTATGGGCTCATGCTGAAGGAATTATCTGGTATTACTATGTGTCTCATCATCCAGAAGAAGCTGACGTGACACAAGAATGAAATGGGCTACTAAAGACTCATTTAGACATAACATTAGTAGGAATTAGAGACTCTGAAATGTTAGTATCATAGAGGATGGGCCCCATGCTTTCAGCAAGTAATTAATACATGATGTTATTTTCCTTGTAACCATAATACACAAGTAAAGGAGCCAAGGGTAGAGGCAGAAGTGGCTTCTCTCTCTTACATCAAATAATTTACTTGCAAATTTTATTATCTTTTCTTGAACGTTTAAACTCAATTGGTTAGACTCCCTTAATTCTAAAGGGTGGAATGCTGCCAGCAAGAGATAGGACAATAGTTCCTTTGAGTTAAAAAATGAGGACCGGGCACAGTGGCTCACGCCTGTAATCCCAGCACTTTGGGAAGCTGAGGTGGGCAGATCACGAGGTCAAGAGATCGAGACCATCCAGGCCAACATGGTGAAATCCCATCTCTACTAAAAAATACATAAAATTAGCTGGGCGTGGTGGCGAGCGCCTATAGCTCCAGCTACTCAGGAGGCTGAGGCAGGAGAATTGCTTGAACCCGGGAGGCAAGGTTGCAGTGAGCTGAGATCGCGCCACTGCACTCCAGCCTGTTGCCTGGAGACAAAGTGAGACTCTGTCTCAAAAAAAAAAAAAAATGAGATTACCACCTGATAATTCTGGGTTTCTCATGTCACTGCACCCGTAGATATTACTGCATTGGCTGGAGGATTAATCCAGCTTATCAAGAGAAAATTGAGTTGGTACTATACTATGTGGTCAGTGAAATTTGGGTCTATAACCCTGAGGATTCTCTCAGGTATCTCTCAGTATTTCCATGTCTCAATACTAAAAGTTAAAGGAAAACTGCCGTGATTTGATAAAAACAAATCCACAGAACAGTTAGACACTCTAGACATGATGATTTGGCTCATTCCACTGAGTGAGGAAGCAAGACAACTGGAGGTACAAAGAAAAAGTGCAATGAATAGTTTTAAAAAAGTAAAAACAAATCTAAACTACAGCTTTATGCTTAGCTACAGAAACAATGCACATATGAGGATTATGGTAACTATGCACATGTACCTACCACAGTTGTTGCAGAAATTGTGAAGAATGACTTGTTGATTGATATATAACATACCAATTTTCCCTTTTCAGCTTTTTGCTTATTATTATATATGAGAATGGTTCATTGGCGATAGTTATCTTTATAATTTAATGTTTGGGTTAAAGGATATTCAAGTAATTTTTGTGACTGAGCTAAAAAAGAAATTGTCCTTGTGCGGTGTCTTTGTTCCTATCCCATTTACAAAGTAAATGAGAGCATCTCCATTTGCAAAAAGAAAAACATCTTATTAGGTAGAGGAAGTCATTTTTATCTTGTTATCTACAGAGTCAAATATGTGTAGGATGATATGTAAGTTTGCTTAGCAGCCAAAGGGCTGGATTATGCTGGTTTACTTATTTATTATCTTCTTTCAAATCCAAATTCACCTTTCTTGACTCTGCTAAAAACACGACTGGAATTCTGCCAACTATGCATACAAGACACTCTTGCCAAATGGCTTACTTTTAGGTTAGAAGAACATTAGAAGATTGAAGTAATGGTGGTGGTAAGATATTTATTAATCTGATTGATTGATTTTGTTTATTGCTCCTGTCAGTCAGGCTCCACCCACTGGCTATTGGCTCCAACCTCCAGCTGCTTTTGGTGCTGCCCTGACCAGCTTCAGTTTTCCTCCCAGTTTTACTAGAGAGGGCTAGATGGTAGCCCCATCTCAGACCTTGATCACAAGTTTTGTAGGTCCCTGTCTTGAGCTTCTGTAATACCAGTTAGAGATAGGAAGCGCTCCCTACCCAGAGATCTAAGCACCATTCCAAGAAACCCTACTCTGAACACATAGGTCCTAGTAAACCTCAGCTAAGTGGAGCATGTGGCTAGTTGAGACAACGAGCTGTTAAAGGAAGTTACCAAAATCATTCTTGAGACATGCCCCTGAATTAGCAGTGCAGAATTATTCAGATTTACTCTTTCTTACTAGAATCATTTTGAGAAAGTCTTGTGTTAAGATGGCAGAGCCACAAGATTGAAGCAGCATAAATTGGTAATTCACATTGAGGTCAGTTGCTCTAGAGGCTTACTTAGGCACATCGTGAAATTAGTGTAAATTCAATATAAAAAAGTTTGTGTTAAGCCATGGGGATTTTGGAGCTGTTCGTTACTGCAGTATGACCAGTGTCTCCTGATGAATATAGAAATCGGCACCAGGAGAAAGAGTGTGCTACCAGGACAAATACTAAAATGCATATCAATGGCAGAGTGAGCAGGAATGAAAATCAGAAAAAAACTCAGTTTGAAAGGATGGTGATCTGTGCAATGCAATGGTAGAACGTAAAGTTGCCTACCATAACTTGGGAAACAAATGTCTGAGGAATTTTCAGTGTTAGGGAAAATGATTAGGAAATAAAACTACTTGTGGGTGTTTATTGCTATTGTGGTTTATTATATGAAGTGGGAAATGTTAACTAGAAAAATAGATGTTCTACTCTCTTGTTTTAGACAATAGAAGGCTTGGAAAGAGTCTAGCATATATGTTTCAAGTGTTCAGCATATATAAACGTCTAAGAGGTAAAAATTGAAGCTATAAGAATAAATAAGACATTCCTTTGTTACCAGAAAGGAGTCTCAAACCAGACCCCAAGAGAAGGTTTTTAGATCCTGTGCAAGAAAGAATTTGGGGCAAATCCACAGAGAAAAGTGAAAGCAAGTTTATTTTAAAAAGTAAAGGAATAAAAGAATGGCTCCTCCATAGAAGACCATTCCCAAAGTACACTGGTTGGCTATTTTTATGATTATTTCTTGATTATATAATAGAGAAAGATTGAATTATTCATGAGGTTTTCAGGGAGGGGGCAGACAATTCTCAGAATTGAGAGTTTCTCCCCTTTTTGGATATAGAGTGACTGCTGGACATTGCCATGGCATTTGTAAGCTGTCATGGCACTGATGGGAGTGTCAAATTATGAGCAGTGAAAACTACCAGAGCTCACTTTCATCACCATCTTAGATTTGGCAAGTTTGTGCCGGCTTCTTTGCCACATCCTGTTTTATCAATAGGTTCTTTGTGACCTGTATCTTGTGTGGACCTCCTATCTCATCCTGTGACCAAGAATGCCTAACTTCCTGGGAATGCAGCCCAACAGGTCTCAGCCTCATTTCACCCAGCCTCTATTCAAGATGGAGTCACACTGGTTTGAATGCCTCTGAAACCTTCTTCCATGCATAAGGTTTCAGTCAGTCCTATCTGTCCAATCCCTTGCCTCTGAATTCAGTCAGCTCTCCTGACCATCCTACCACAGCAAGTATCAGTCATAAGGAAATGAGCTTTCTATCATAACTCTTACCAGATACCACAAAGTTGCTCTATGCTGCTGACTCTTGTACATCTAGTAGAGGTTAGTCCCACTTCCTGAGTATACACTGTGGCGCAGTATAAACTGTCCTTCGTACCTAATTTGGTAAATCACTTATCAGCATCATTTATCCCCTCGGATTCCAATCAGATAGCCTTCATTACTTTGGTTATCTTTCAGAAAATCCAAAGTTCTGAGTGATTAGTATCTTCTGACAACTCTCTCTGCCTTTTCCCAAAAGAGAAATTTTTTAAAAGTAAGTTCGGTCATCCCTCTCACACAAATATAAAATAAACACATGTCAACAATTTAATATAACTCACCAATTAATGAGGGCATTGGTAAGATATTTCAGACTGCTCGGATGAGGATTTGATTGATAGAAATTTGTGTTTTCAACTTGTAAAAACTGGTTTGCATTTCTACGAATAGCAATCATTTGCAAAGACTTAGAGAATATTTGCCTTACCATCAGTTTTCTACTAGTTAACTCCCATCTCTACAGAGTTATAAATTAACTGAGTCAAATCAAGTCAAAGATGACTATAGAATCGGACAATTTGTACACTGTTTTCTAGACAATGCCCATCATTCTATGAAAAGAAAGTGCTGCAATCTTGTTTGCCTGCTTTAAAGTCTTCCACATCTTTTCCTAATGTGCCATCAATTAAACTCATCCCTCATCAAGTCACCTACCCCACACATAGAAATAAAGATGCAGATATCGTAAGAGACTTACATGCAAATAAATATTTGAATAATTGCTACGTGGAAGAGGAATTTTATATTCTACATGTAAACCTATTTGTGAGTGAATTTGTTTACTGATATATTAACAGGAAATCACTTTATTCCTTTCCACTGCTACCATATCAAATCTAGTCTTTCCATTTATTTTCCCTAAATCTGTCTGTAATCTTGGGCAAGGCTCATAGCTTTCCTAGTAACAGTCAGGCAATGTATGAAAAATCTTTTGTTTGTTTTTCCTGGAAATAAAATCTTGTTTCAAGCAACATGAAGCCCCTAAATATCAGTCAAATTAAAACTTACTTTCCCTAGATCAGACCTTATTTTGACTTGGAAATCTGCAGGAGGAGAAGATGATATGGTCAATTTTCCCTTTATTTTCTTCTGCCTCTCACATTATATTTAGTAGGTGATGCTTTGGGTTCCACTGGGAGATGAAGAGAGAAGATGTACACTTGACTCATAAGAGTTGGAATCAGCCATGGTGCCTCATGACATGGTGTGTTTCCATTTTCCATGCTGTGATGAGGGTGTTGCCATTTCTAACTAGCCTTTTGTAATTTCTCCAACTCTTGGTTTCCAGGAGCTTACCTTTCTTGCAGAGTCATTCTAATTTCGAGTTATTCTTCTAGGGAAGAGTCTTTCTCAAGAAACACAACAGGGCTCTTCTCTGTGATGGCCACATCTGGCCTGGTTGAAACCAGTGGAATACTCAGACTTCTCATACCATTTTCAAAGCAAGCCCTTCTTTCTATTTCCAGATAAGGGTGTTTTAGCCACAGCTTCCTACCTTTAAGCTTTCAGACAAAAGTTAAACGCCAGGTTCTCTGTCTTTCAAACTCCAGGAAATGCATATAAAGCTATTTCTTTTTAGGCCTCCACTTACTTGACTTGAAATGTCAAGAAGATAAAAGCAACTGCAGATTTCTGAAAACTTGGAGGAAAAGAATTCTCACTCTATCTCTTCAGCCTCTGCCAATACATTCTCTGTGTAGGGAAGAAGACATATCTTCTTCCCATCTTATGTTCGTGGCTAATGCCCCTATATCAAAACACAGATTAACAACAGAAAATCATACATTTATGTAAAATAGGTTTTATGTGAGATGACAGCCTTCAGAAATGAAGATCCCGTGAAACAGAGAAACGTGTGCATTTTAAGGCTCTTTGATGAAGTGGATAGTTGCAGAGAGTATGATTAGACAAAGGGGGTATGATCTAATAGTTCTAGACTGGGGGAAGCTTAGCAAGGCCTGCTTGTTCAGATTCTCCTTTATGTCCCTGTGCCTTCAAAGGTAAATTTGTTCCTTTCCTCTGGGTATCGAGTGGGCACCTCTCACCTGAAGTTCTTATGACCTACTTCAGGAGAAGATCAGCAATTCATTTCGAGTTCTTATGGCCTATTTCAGGGGAAAATAGGGAAGGTCAGAGTGACATTCTGCTTCTGCTGTTTTTTCAAATGCCAGTGAGCTATATTTGGGGATAGTGTCCCTTGAACTCTATTAGCATTTGCTTGAATAGCTGGGCTGCAGATAATTGACTAAAGTGGAAAGAACTAGGTTGGAGCCAACTCCATTGTATGTCCTGAATACCACACTTATATCCTAATGTAACATGCTACCTCATCTTACATTAGGATATAAATGTCCCTTGCACCAACTAGTTTGTTTTCAGCTGTTGGAGTCTTTGTTGAAGCTCTAATACAACAGAAATAGTTGCATTTAACATCTTGTTACGCATATTATCCCAGAGGGAAGAATGGTAGTAGGTGGTAGGCAGCTGTATTTGAGCACAATAAAAGGTGAGATATTTTTAAGAAAAGAAGCTATACAAATAGCGTGTGGGCTTCCTCACAATGTGACTGTGACGAGTCTCCTATAATTTGCAGGGTTAAGCAGAGATAGGATGACCCCTTATTTGAATGCTGCATCAGGCATTAAAAGGTTGATTTAGCTGGCCTCTCATTTTCATATTTTATGATATTGTGGTTAGATGACAATGTAAAGTGTATATAACCAACACTTTTTGATTTGAGTTGCAAAAATTTAGAAACATCCTTGTGAAATGAAATATCAGCTATCAGGTACTATTCATTCAATCATTCATTCAGAATATTTTTTGAGAGCCTAGTATATGTTAGACACTATGCTAGGAACTGGGGAGATTAAGAAGACACACACTGTCTGTGTTCAAAGAGATGATAGCAGCAGAATAAGGAAAACAAGCAAAAGTCTCTAAAGTATTTCCTGTCCACGGCACTATCTTGCCTACTTAGTTCCTCATTTGAAATGGGTCATAAACCGAAATAATTTTTTCATAGATAATTTAAAATGACAAATCACTGGCAATTTAATGTAAATCAAGTTAGCATCAGTAATTAATTCACGTGTCACATTTTATATACTAGAATGTAATTCTCTTATTAAACCTTGTCACATTTCGAAGAGCTGCCTGGGCCTGCACACACGATTTCTCTGAAATGCATCCTACTTTTATGGAAGTGTTCTTTTTTCTCAGTCCTGGGGAAAACAGAAGGCACAGCAACATAATTTTAGACTGAACCGCTCAGGACACAGCATGCATAAACCCTATGCACTTTTTATTTGCAAAGTATTCAAATGCCTTTACAAGGAAAGTCGGTTAGGAAGGAAGGACTGCCTGCAGAATTAAGAGCGAGAGTGTAACTGTGCATTTTTCTTTCAGTTGGTTAACTGAAAATCAATTTCCTATTTTAAAAGCAGACCCATCAAAGGCAAGTGCCCAATTTTAAGCTAAGCTCCACAATATGCTTTTCAATAAAATGTCTTTCTGCCTCTTTCCCTTTTCTCATTTCAATGTCCTGTTACATATTTCCGAAAGCATGGCTTTCATACTTGGCATATGCTATGATTGTGTGGAATGAAAAGCGCTGAAAGGCCACGGAGAAATGTATCACTTGCCTCCATCTCTGAGGAGAGGGCCCTTTGAATTAAGACTGATTCCACCTGAGAAGCCTGATTGAGCCTGAATTGATAATACCTTTGTGTTGTGGGTTTTCTCACTGTATTTCCCCTTGCATTCTTTTTTATTTCAGAATGTATTGTGGGCCGTTATCCAATTTTCATAACAGCATGAGTGATTACTAAAATGCTGTGAAAGAGAAACTAAATTCTTAAAAAGAAGTATTCATCAAAGACTTATAGGAATCATGTACCAATATTCTGTGCTGATTATTGGAATTCAAAGCTGAACATTGGAAACATCTAAAGGATTTAACTTTAACTCACAAAGGTTTATTTTTTTTTTCCTCTTCTTATATGCTTAGAGCTCTTCAGACCGAGAGGTTTGCATTTATTTTTATGTTTTGACTGTTATTATTCTTCAGTTAGATCTATAAGGTGATCTAGAGCAAGGACACGACAAAGACACCTAACTTTTTAGGGAAATAAAAGACCTTTTACCAAAACCCTTATCTAGGACTTAACTTTGCAAAGCACATTGCCCTTTGCCCTAAGGAAATGTGCAAGGAGGTTTTGAACAACCTATGGTTTAGACAGCCTGACAATAGTAAGCCCAGTGTAAGGAAACGGATGGTGAATGGAAAGAGGCAATGCTGGGAACAGAAATGCTTGCCTTTGTAGAGGCTTGTGGACTTTTCTGTCTTCAAACTGCATCACTTCAGTCTCTGCTTCATCCTTATACTGTCACCTTCACTGACTCTAAATCCTCCTACATCCCCCTCATAAGTACCCTTGTGCTTACATGGGCCCACCAATAAACTAGGATAACCTCCCCTTAATTTAATGACAACTGCAAAGTCCCTTCTGTCATACGAGGTGACATTTCCAGGGATTATTATGTAGAAGTATTTGGTGGTATGAGGTGTTTTTCAGCCTACGAGACCAATGTGAAGGTTAATTTTATGTATCAGCTTGACTGGGCCATGGGTTTACAGGCATTTGTCAAATATTACTCTGGATGTATCTGTGAGAATGTTTTTGGATGAGATTGTCAGGGCTGAGAACACAATGATACTCAGACTGTGGTGCATTGACCTGATGATTACTTCGCATTGCAGGAGATGGGGAGGGCTTCAGAAGCAGGGTCTCTCATTGTTTGTTCTCCCTTTCAAGTAGGACATAGAGACTAGAATTCTTCTCCCCAAAGCAAGCCATAAAACCTAGAAAGGTCCATTTCTGACCTTCCCTTGCCTTTCTGTGGGAAAAATGATCATAGAGCCATTCTCTGACTTGCCTTACCTGAAAGTAGGTTGTAAGATCCTTATTCCAGATGAGCTCTGCTCTCTACTTAAAGGCCAAGCAGAGTCTGAACAGACAAGCCTTGCTGTGCTCTTCCTTCAGTTTATTACCAATGGATCATACCCTTTTACTCAAAGCATGTTTCTCTACTTCTTTAATCAGACTTTGCATAAGAATGCACAGTTTTTTCTAGGTTTGGGGTATTTATTTCTGAAACCTCCTATGTTGCATAAAACTTTCATTTAAAAACATTATGCTTTTCTCTTGTTAATTTGTCTTCTGTAAGAAGGGTGTAAAACATGACTCTTGGAATGCGTGAGGGAAAGTTATTACTTTTTCTCTTCTACAGGATTGACATTTAATCTTTATGCTGTTTAAAGCTGATTGCCCTCCTTAATGTGGGTAAGCCTCATCCAATTAGGTCAAGGCCTGGAAAGATCAAAAAGCCTGACCTCCCTCAAGCATGATAAAATTCCTCCTGTCTGATGGCCTTCAAACTTGGATGTAGGCATTTTTGTCCTTAACTTTGGATTTGAATAAAAACATTGGTTCTTCCTTTGTCTTGAGCCTGCCAGCCTTCAGACTGGAATTGCAGCATCCATTCTCTTGGTTCTCAGGCCTTCAGACTCAAACTGGAACTAAACCACTGGCTTTCCCAGGCCACCAGTTTTCTGACTCACTCTGTAGATCTTGGGACTTATCGGCCTTCATAATCATAAGAACCAGTGCCTTACAAATATGTGGATTTATGGTAAGGATTTGGCTCTGTTTCTCTGGGAAACCCTGGCTAAATGGCCAGTCTTTCAAATATGATGTGTTCTGAGTTAGATCTTAAAGGACGGATGCTTTTCTGTTAGGAAAAGTGAGTAAAGTTGTTCTGAGTAGAAGGAATGGTGTCAGCAAAGAAATAGGGAGGGAAAAGTGTAATGGTGGGAGTATCACAGAGTTCAGCCCTCTGACTTTTGTCTTTTCTGTCTCTACACTTATTTCTTAGGTTATCTTATCTACACTGTTTCTAAATTCTTCTGCACTATGATGACTGCAATTACATCTTATCACTCACACTTTTTTATACTTACAGCCTCAACCTCTCCCATGTAATCAAAATGTGTAAATGTAACAGCCTACCTGATCTTGCCACTTGCAAGTCTAGTAAGCCTCTCAAACTTAATAATACATTTCAACCAGATTTTTTATTCCCTCTCCTACTTACCACATTGGCTTCTCTCTCAAACTTTCTCTTTTTAATACATGTTGCCACCATTCATTCAGTTTCTTAGACTAAATTCTGGCTTTGTCTTTCATTTTCCGTGTTCCCCAACTTCATGTGCAATCCCTCAGTAAATTCTCCTGTTTCTACCTTCAAAATATACATAGAGCTGGATCACTTCTCAATACCATGACTTCTACCATCCTTTTGTAATCAACAAATCTATCATCTATTTTCTCAGTTATGTCAATGGCTTTCTACTGCTCTACGTTTCTATTCTTGATTCTTTATGTTTTATTTTCCACAATGCATCCAGAATAATTAAACATAAGCTAGATCATGTCATCTATTTCTTCTTCTACTACAACTCTTCCTGTGATAGACTCCACAATGGTGGCAGCAATATCGCCTCCTAGTCATCTTCATACTTTCATGTAAATCCCCTTCCAAGAGCTGCATCAGGACCCATAAAAGGATGTGATGATATGCTACTTCCAAAAGAAGATTATAAAAGACTGTGGGTTCTGACTCAGGTCTCTCTCTCTCTTTCACACACACATACACCTCACACTCACTTTTTCACTCTCACATTACTCTTTCAGGGGGAAGCCATGTCATGAACAGCAGTCCTATGGAGAAGCCCATAAGCAAAAAGACGAATCCTCCCGTCTTGTGACTTGACACAGCCAAGTCACAGATGACTGCAGTCTTGGCCAGCATCTTGATAGTAGCCTCATGAAAGACCCTGAGTGGAGTCTTTCTTAGCTAACTAAGCTGCCCCTGATTCCTGACTCACAGAAACTGTGAGATAAAGAAATTAAAATTAAAAATTAAATATTTGTGGTTTTAAGCTGCCATATTTGGAGCATTTTTTAATGCACATGTAGATAAAGAGGTCTATGGTAAATTGAGAAACAATGCCTCTAGATTGTCTATTTGGAAAATAAAACACTTGAAAAGGTGGGGTTTATTTTTCTTATAATGTTTTCCATCTCTAATGGCTTTTTGTTAATTTTGAAAAACTAGAAGTCACTTTTGAGTCATTATGGCTGAAACACACCATTTGGAAGAATACTATTTCAGGAATATTTAAAAAGCAGTCATAGGATAATTGTCTGCTCATTTAGTTTGGTGGCTGGCTTCTCATAAATGAAATATATTGCTGAGAAAAGTACAGCTGAATTGGGAAACTAAGAGGTCATTTTTATAATTAGCAGCAAGGCAAAAAGTGAGAGTCTGTGACCATTCATTTATTCATTTATTTCTTCCTTCCATTGACAATTTGTATGGAGCAGCTATTCTGGGGCAGACACTGAGATCAAGTAGTTACCAAGGCATAATCTATACCCTTGAGGTAGAAAGATATAAGAAGACAGGCAATTTTAAAACATCACAGTAAATGCATGCAATAGTAAATTATTCAGTAAAAAAGCCAGTTTTCATTAGGGTCAAAGCAATCCAGAGACACCAATTTTTTTAATTGCAGAGTTGATTTTTCAACACTAGCAGCACAGAGTCATACTGGAAAAAATCAGCACTTTGTTAGATTTCCATGTACTTACTTTATGGTTCAGTATCATTTTCATTTTGAATTACACGTGGCAGGCTAGGAAGGACTCTGTCGACTTCTTAGCACTTGTGGCTTCTAAGATCTGAATGCAGCAATAAGTATGTGATAAGAATGAGTACAAGTTGCATGGGAATATGTAGGAGATATGTGTGATCGCTCTAAAGAGGCCAGCATTATGAAGTGAGCATAAGTTATGTTATTCTGAGGTGCAGGAAGCAGTCAGGGAATTGTAGAAGGTCATTCTAGGCATGTGAAACATTGGCAAGCAAGAGAAACATGGGAATAGTCAGAAGCTTATAATAGCTGGGCAGTAATCAAAGAGTAATATCAACAGATGAAACCTGAGGGTGCACAAGGGCCAGATCAACTAGCAGGGATGTTTAACAGATTTTGGGAAAGTTGCATTTTATCCTGAGGGCAATGAGGAATCTTCTCAGTTAGAGAGCAATTCAATTTGTGTTTAGGGAAAAAGGAACTTGATACATGGCATAAAGAAAGTATTGGGGGCACATGGCAGGGGATGTGGAGAAACAATTACATTGCAGTAATCAAGAGGGCTATATAACATGGTTGTCTTCTCTAGAGTATGAGCAGGAAAAAATGTAGAAAAGTAGACCGATTCAAAAGCTATTATGTAGCTTTAAGAAAAGTTGGTAATTTAGTGGAGATGAGGTGGGCGCAGGTAGGGTAGGGGTCCTGAATGTTATATGCTTCTCACTCATGCAATTTGGAAGCTGTTCGCACAAATCCTTAAGTTGGAGAACACAGACAGAGTCATGGATTTGCATTATTATGTAGATTTTCTAACTTTTCTATTCATGTCATGCTGCGAAAGCTAACATCAGACCAGTCTTTTAAAAGTGTGATGTCCAGTTCATAGAAATGTCCTGGTACTCCACAGTGGATGCTGGGAGGGGAGCAAAGAATGAGGAGACAAAACCAGGAGGCTACTGTAGGACTCACAAGATGGCCACTGCAGTAGCATCTTCCTGCAAAGGCGACAAAATGAACACCATGGTGGCAATACTAATCTATAGAAGTAGAATGTGACCAATGACGTTAATGCGTAGCTACTTGTGTGCTACTTCTGTATTCCACTGATTTGCACCTTCCCCAGAGGTGAGGACTATGTTCAATCTGTCATTCGCTTACGTTGCAGTCATAGTGTTTCCATATATATCATGACAAGTTTGTTTTCTGATACCTATAAAATTGGTAGATTGTATGCCATTTTCTAAAGAATGCTTGTTTCCTTTATTATAATGCTTATATTTATCTATGAATTTGTGTGTAGATATAATTTATTCATTTTCTCAGTGCTGCATTATTGTACTGTGTTAATATAACAAATTTCTTTTAACCACTCACCAGGAATTGTTTCCATTATTTTGCTGTTGTGAAAACTCCTCTTATGAGCAATGCTTGCCATTGTTCTGGATGTTTAAAAACAAGTAATCTTACATTTACAAACAGGGTCAAGACATACACAAATGTTTAACTTTACAAAATGATGAAAAATTGTTTTCCATAGTAGTTATACCAATCCCACCAACACAGAATAAGAGTTTCCCTCCTTCCCAGGCCTTGCTCCTTTGAGATTTTTCTTGCATCCATGTGCAAACACTGGCTTGCCTAGTTAAGCCTGGGAGGTTGGAGTTAGATCCTGCAGGTTGGGATGATTGCTGGTTCATGCCCACTTGCTTGCTCACCCCTAAGTATGGTTTATACTATAGTTTATGCTACTGTTGTGGCATTGGGAGTCCCTAGGAAATGCCCAGAAGAGCCAGGGAGTATGCGCAGGAAGCTAAAGCTACTTGGACCAATCTGACCAGGAAGAGAAAAGGAACCTAGAGAAAAAATGGTTTTCTCAATCCTAAGGATTATTCTAGAAAATCAGTGTTTTTAGTCAATTCAATGCATTCATGCAGCCTCTATAGATTCACTCCCCTTACCAAATTTTAGATAGGTTTTTTAAAATTATTATTTCACTTTTTGTATAAATTCTTCCTCCTTGCTATACTTCTGTTTTTCCCTCACACATATATATCTGAGATAATATCCATTAATGTAGAATTAACACGTCAAATTTTCCAGGGAACTCGGGCTAAGCACTGGGTAATCTTATTCTTCTTTAGTATCCTGACTATTCTTGGATTTTGCTTTTGTATATTACTTTTGCCAGTAGCTTACTTTCAAAGCATATGATTGTTTTTTATTGAAATTACATAAAATTTATGAAGATGTATAGGGAGAAATGACAATTACAACCTTATAGATTAATGTCTAGTCATGACCATGGTATTTATCACCATTTCTATAGGTCTTTTAAGATTTGCTGCAAAGTAATTTCTTGATTAATGATTTTTTCAGGTACTTTAATTCCTTTTCCTACTGTATAGTCTATTCTTCATAAATCATATATTTTTTCACATTATATTTAATTCCTTATAGTGATTATCTCATTGTTACTATTATCACTCACTGCTATCAGTACATTCAAATATTATGCTAGGTTTATTGCATGATATACCATTTTTTAAATATTTAACCTTCAGGTTCATTGGTACGTGTGCATGTTTGTTATGTAGGTAAGCTTGTGACTCAAGGCTTTGGTGTACAGATTATTTCATTACCTGGGTACTAAGAATAGTACCTGGTAGTTCTTTCTGTTTCTCAACCTTGTTCTCCTCCCATCATTCTCCCCCAAGAGGCCCCAGTGTCTGTTGCTCTCCTCATTCTGTCCATGTGTTCTCATTATTCAGCCCCCACTTAGAAGTAAGAACATACAGTATTTGGTTTTCTATTCCTGCTTTAGTTTGCTAGCAATAAAACCTGCATTTCTAACCATGTTCCTGCAAAGGACATGATCTCATTCTTTTTTATGGCTGCAGAGCATTCTATGGTGCATATGAATCACATTTTCTTTATTCAGTCTACCGTTAATGAGTATTTAGGTTGATTCCATGTCATTGTTATTATGAATTGTGCTGCAAAGAACATGTGCATGCATGTTATTTTATCATAGGAGAATATCTATTCCTTTGGGTATATACCCAGCAGTGGATTGCTGGGTTAAATGGTAGTTCTGTTTTTAGTTCTTTGAGGAATTACCACACTGCTTACCTACCATAATGGTTGAACTAATTTACAATCCCACCAGCACTGTATAAGTATTCCTTGTTCTCTGCAACCTCATCAGCATCTGTTATTTTTAACTTTTCATTAACAGCCATTCTGGCCGATGTGAAAGAGTATCTCATTGTGGAGTTGATTCACATTTCTCTAGAAATGCATTTGATTTTTGCATATGGACTTCATATTCACCATTCTAAATTGATTATTATTTATCATCTTTATAGTGTATTTGTATATGTAGGCAATTTATTATCTATAAATAATCACAACAGAATTCATTGGCAAAACTCAGCTGAGCATAATGTTTTCTTCATGGAAACATTGATCAAGGCTTTTGATAGTCATAGAAATATTCATAAATTATGTTTTGTTGTTGTTGTTGTTTGTGATGGAGTCTCGCTCTGTTGCCCAGGCTGGAGTGCAGTGGCACGATCTCAGCTCAAGGCAATATCTGTCTCCTGGGTTCAAGAGATTCTCCTGCCTCAGCCTCCTGAGTAGCTGGGACTACAGGCGCCCACCACTACCCCTGGCTAATTTTTGAATTTTTAGTAGAGACGGGATTTCTCCATGTTGGCCAGGCTGGTCTTGAACTCCTGACCTTAGGTGATCTGCTTGCCTCGGCCTCCCAAAGTGCTGGGATTACAGGCATGAGCCACCATGTCTGGCCCATAAATTATGTTTCTTCTTGATTTAAATTGCAATGCTATTTTTCTTTAGTAATTTAACAATTTTATTTAAATTTTCTAATTTATTGGAATTAGAAAAAAGCTGGAAAATATGCTGAACATCCTTGCGGTACTTCAGCATGATCCTCTATAGTTTCTAATTATGTTAATTTTTAAGTAATCATTAATTTGAAATAATTACCAGGCATTGTATGTATTACATAATGCAGTCATAGATCCAACCGTAAAGAATCTTACAGTTCTATCCAAAAAGGATAAGAAATGCACCTCAAATAACTAAAATTCAAAGTAGGAGCTGGTGTATTATCACTGAATGGCACAGAGTTAGTGCCGTGGGCATCTAGAGGAAAGATGGATAACTGTCAGATGAGGGGGCTGGGAAGACATCAGGGACCCTTGGATATGGATTTCCTACACAATCACATAGCCCATGTTTAATAGTTTCATTAGCATCACTTCCAGACTGTGATGAACATTCACCAACAAAATAGCAACAATGTCATGGAAGTGAAGCTCCCTGACCCCTCAGGGCTGGGAAGAGGGGTGGAGATGGGCTAGCAGCAAATGCAACCAAGCATCTCTTTAAAGAAGAGCTGGCTTAAGCCAAATGTGAGCAGGGTTGGCCAAAGCATTTTAATAAAAGAATTAACAACAAAAACTTCAATTTATCTGCGGACTCCCGAAAAAGCAGGTTAATGCTTACAGATTCGTTATTTTGAGTAAAGGCATAGAAAATGGCAAATGGCAAATGAACAGGATGTTATTATTTTAAAATAACTATTAACTATTAATTTGTTCCTATGTTACTGGTTCCCTGTTAGATATTTTATAAATAATATTTTATTTAGATAAAAGGGGGGCAGATATTATCATCTCAGTTTTGTAAACAAGTCTATCGGTCATGATTTTTAGTTGCCAACCTGGGAAAACAACTCTGGTTCATTTAACCAGCAAAGGAAAACAGCACAATAGACAGAATCAAAGGAGTCTAAAAGATGGAACCATAGCAGAGGCTACACCATAGGAATGGCATGGCAGGACCCGCCTGCTCAGCACTTGTTCTTCATAGCTCTAGACCACACCCCAGCCACCACTGGACACTATGTAATGAATTCACTATTAACTGTTCCTTCATCTTGGTGACACTGACTAAAGATTCAGTGTCCTACTTGGGAAACTGCATCTCATCCATGCCTGACTGTGGATAGGTGCCTGAAAGGAGAGAACTTTTGTTGCTCTTCAGCTCTCCAATTGAAAACAGTTTCCCAGCTCCCACATGGACTTTCAGAATTGGATATTCTCCCCAGTCTAGAAAGAATTTTAGATACTCATGTGCATGCAACTGGATATAATTTCCAAGGTGACTTAGCTAATGAGCAGTGCTGTTGTATTTCAGGCTTTGGTCTATCTGAGTGAAAACCCCACGATCTTTATTTCACTGAGTCCTCCATGGTGATAAATATGACAGAAAGCTTAGGTAAAGAATTTGTGTAATTTTTACAGGGAGGTAGTAAGGTTAGGTCTGCCATTTAGCACCTATCCTTTGGAACAGAATGCTGAGGAAAACAAAGTAGGAGATACTGTCTTATATCCTTAGAGTTTATAGCTTAATTAGGGTCATGTAAGAAAAAATCCCACTGATAGATGTTATCACTACCTAGTGAGTATCAGTGCTAATAAGAGACAGGACATTTAAAATAAAGAGATTACTCTGATAGTGAGCAGGTTTCACTTATTCTTGGCTTCACTTTCTCTTACAGAAAACCTAAAAGGAGGGGCGACTGGGATTTAGATCTACAAGGGACAGTGTTTCAGGCGAGGGACAATGTTTTTGCATTTGTTTATGCAAAGGAACGTGTAGACACAAATCTATTAGACCAGAGGTTACCAACCCCTGGTGGTGGACCTGTACTGGTCCACGGCGTGTTAGGAACTGGGCCACACAGCCAGAGGTGAGCCAGTGAGCATTACCCTCTTAGCTTCACCTCCGGTCAGACAGGCAGCAGCATTAAATTCTCAAAGGAGCATGAACCCTATTGTGAACTGCACATGTGAGGCATCTAGGCTGATCTAATTAGGTTCTCATGAGAATCTAATGCCTGATGATCTGAGGTGGAACAGTTTCATCCCCAAATCATCCCCCACCCCTGTCCATGGAAAAATTGTTTTCAGCAAAATCAGTCTCTGGTGCCAAAAAGTCTGGGGGTCGCTGTATTAGACTGTAATGCAGAACGTTCTGAATTAAGCACATGACATCATAAAGGGAACAAAAGAATTGGTCATTGTAGTCACTGGATTTTTAAGTATAAACCAAAATCTAATCATCAGATTAAGGGGCAAGGTTTTGGGGAGTCAGAGACTAACTGCCAGCTCTTTCAGTTTAAAGGAATCTATTTTCTGGAGGGAAGGGCACAGACTGAATACCAGCTCTGCAGTGATTAGCAAATAAGCATGGCGCAAAGGAGAAGCGAGCACAGTGCCTCCAGCTACAGCGTGCTCACAAGCAGGTTATCGACCCAGCAAGCAGGATGCTGGCTAATAAAGAGCATAGAGAGATTTGGGCGAAAGTCAGTTGTGAGAGGTCTGAAATATAAACAAACGCAAACCATGTTTTGTGGCTTCAGGATAGAGCTCCATTTACACTGGCTTTGACCTTATGAGAACATGGTCAGTGGTGTTGTAGCAAAAAGAATAATGCTCCCTTCTGAAGTGAAGCCAAGAATCGTGCTTCAGTGAAGAATTATAAAGCAAATCCTATGCCAAGCCTGCATCCTAGAGATGTGTCCTTCAGTCCTGCTTACACCAGGTGGTCACCTGCAAGAGAAAATCTCTAGCTGGGCCAATGAGTATTGAAGCCCCATTATCATCAAGGCGAGGAAGGTTTCATTTCTTTCTGACTTATTTAACATAAATATTCATGCTTCCTGGTAGTTCTTTGTTGACAAGTCACGCAATGACAAGCAGATTGGGGATTTGATGCAAGGAGGGAGGATTGATTTATGCAAAAGAACATGTAGACACAAATATATTAGACCAGGGGTTCCTGGATGGGAGTATGTTGAGAGAACAATAAATTGTAACACATCTCAGAGGTTATTAATTTTCCATTAGCCTTCATACACACACTCTCATTGTACCATGTGTCTACTTCCTGCACCTTCCATGCATACACGTGTGCATACATACACACCTTTCATCCCTTTGCGTGTATGACTCTCAGTGATTCTCATAATATTGGCTTATTTCCAATTTTAAATGAAAAGTTTAAATGTCACCTTCTAGGACCTGTCTAGCTCATGTAGGTTAGCCCTCTCTATCACAGCATCCTGGTTATTTCCCTCAGAATACTTATCAAATACTTAAATTTATTTACTTATCTCCTTGTTTACTTTGTGCCTATCCTTTTAGGCTGTTAACTCTAGGAGTCCAGTGATCACGTCTCTCTTTTTTATTTCCGCATACGTAGTGTCTAGCAGTGTCTGGCCCACAAACAACACTCAATAAATTACTTGTTGAATATACAAATGAATGAAGAGTTGAAACATGTTTTGCAACTTTCTTCTGAGTCCCTCGCCATTAAACAGATGTTAGTAGATTTCATGCACAGAAGGAAAGGTAGACCCAAAAGGACCTTAGAGATCTGATTTTGTCCGAACTAGTTAATCTAGCTTTTTTCTTCTTTTCAAGGAAACAGAATCTCGTTACACATGGAAATGAGTATCAGAAGTTTTGTGGGGTTTTTTTTTTTTTTTCTTACAATTTATGTAACATAGTGAGTGCTGTTCTCTAAAGAGAATCTCCACATTTCAGTAACACACAGAACACTGCTTTAGATATATAAGTGATTGGTATTATTTGTTGCATAGATATTAGAATGAGTAGATGGTTGAATGTAAACCTATGAGTGATATAATAATGCATAGAACCAGGGGATTTACTTTGGGCTATGAATCAAATAACTGAAATGCAAACGAAGATAATTCTTGCTTTGAATCTGCAGGCTCTAATTAATATTTATTAGGTTGAGAATAGAGTCTCCGGCTGGGAATTTTAATTAGCAAGCAGATGGCTTCTCTAATGTTGAAAGTGTAGGTCGGAATTATTTAGCCCAGTTAGCGACAGTCAGTTCCATAGCTCCATACTCTACTTACGCTGCACACATGACATTGTGATAGCTTGGATACAAGTAGTACCTGAAGAGGCAGATGGTTTAGGGCAAAGCTACACTGTTTCTGGGAAAGACAGCTCACAGCGCTTCATCACAGCCTGGGGACAGTTGCTTGCTGGTTGTTACACTACCATGTAGAAAATCAATGCTGTAAACATGAATTTATGGGCAACACCATTTCACTCTGGATGATAAAATAATTGTGGTAGGTTAAAACACCTTCAGTATGTTTTTTAAAATCTCTCAGGAAGACTAATGCATTTTACGCCATTAATTTGAAAAAAAAAATAGTCTGATTATTTCTAGTCTTTTAGAGGGCAGCATTAAATATATCTTTTTTATATTATGTATGTAAAATGCCTTGTACAAAATGCAGGCACTGTAGTAAATTATCAATAAATGATAATTCCTTTCCATAACGCTTGAAAATTACAGTTTGCTTATACATTTTTAATAGTTATTTATGAAGCACTCATTACATTTCAGACACTGTAGGAGTATTTTATAGGTATTATCTTGGTTAACTGTCATATTTACCCTATGAGGCAGATACTCTGATTATCTCCATTTTCCAATTTAGAAAAGTAAGTCACTAACTAAGGTCACATCTAGAAAATCAGATCTGTCTTATTTGAAAATCCATGCTCTACATATTTAACTATTTAATTCAGTATGTTCATCGCTTGGAAAAGAGTGGTACATTTAAAGCTTTGATTAGGAGCGTTCTATTGTGATTTATTTGTGTTTGTGTAAAGTGTCTTGTATGTTTAGATAGTGATGAACTGTATAAGAATAAGAACTGTTTTATTCTTATGTTCTCATGTTTTCCCCAGTACTTGAAATCTAGTCCATGCTTTACAGATGTTTGGCAAATTAGTGAGTTAATGATAATAGAAGAAATAACAGCATGAAATACTACCCACTGCATATGAAGCACCCAGTTTCTCACTATTAAAAGTGCTCAGACTGAAGGTGGGTGGCTGCCTGTCATGAATAATCTTGGAAAGAATCTCTTCTGTTTCTTCCAAATAAAGAGAGAAATTGTTCTGTGGATGATGATGTCAATGGGTCACACAAATTCAGTGATTTTTAACTTGCTTCCACAAGTGACATGAAGTTTAGCATCTTATTTACTTGATTCAGAAGTTACTTTTTCTTGCCCTAAAAAGTACAAATCAGAATCTAGGAGAAAATGACAAGAAAGGTCCATTGGATTTCCCCAGCACCACATTCAAACTTGAGGGAATATTTTATTCTTCTGAAAGCCTTGTTACCAATAATGTATAATCTCTTATACCATCTTGAAAAGTGACACTCCTGAGGGCATTGCTTCTAAATAGAATAATTGCACTGGGAAAATCTCAGGATATGTGATAGAAAAGGCAGGTTTCCTGAACCTCGTCCTAGACATACCCATGCAGAAATTTTGGTTGTGGGGGCCCAGAAAATTACTTTGTGTCCTGATTCCCTATAATCGGGATAATCACTACAGTGTGAAAATTGCTCGTACCCAGACTACCTGGAGACAAGGATTAAACCTCAGGCCACAAGACGTACACACTCACACACATATACTAATGTCTGTCCTTATGGTTCTATGGAGAAACAGAACAATAAAATGTGTGTGTGTGTGTAACAGATGAAATCCTACTTAATTGACCTTTAATTGAAAGCTCTCAAATCATTTTCTTTCAAAAATATATATACATAGAGAGAGAGAAATTTTAAAGAATTGGCTCACACAATTGTGACAGCTAGTAAGTTCAAAATCTAAAGGGCAGGTCAGCATATTGGAGAACCAGAAAAGGATTGATGTTGCATTTCAAGTCCAAAGAGAGTCTGGAGACAGAATCCCCTCTTTGTTGGGGGTCTTCAGTCTTTTCCACTTAAGGCCTTCAACTGATTGGAAGAGGCTCACCTAACATTATATGGGATAATCAGCTTTGCTCAAAGTCTATTGATTTAAATGCTAATCTCATCCAAAAATCTACCTTTGCAGTGACATCTAGCTTGGTGATTGACAAAATATCTGGGTAAAATGGCCTAGCCAAGCTGACACATGAAATTAACAGTTGCACCCAGAATTAACACAAGAGAAAGCTCATAAGATTTTATTCATCATTTGGGCCTAACAAAGAATACATGATTCTGAGCAGACAGCCCCCGGACACCGTTTTAAAGATACACTTTAAGTGCAAAGGAAGGTCACAGGTTGAATTTGTGTTGCTCCATTAGTCTCTAGTGGAAAATGATCAGATAAATCTTAAAGGAAAAATCTCAATATAGTGAATTTTCTGATGAGATATATATATATTTCATATCCATTTTAGATTACATATATAATCTATTATATATTTTTAGATTACATATATAATAGATTATATATGTAATATAATTATATATGTATATTTAAAATGGATTAAATTATATATATTTTTATATATAATTATATACGGTATATAAATTTAAAAATGGACATGAAATGTATTATTTTTATATATGTATGGATTGATATATATGGATGGATAGATAGATTGATAGAGATTTAGAATGGGTATTTATTATATCAGGTCATTACATTCAAGGTTTTAAATCTTTTTTATTCCCAACCAGAAAGGATGGAAATGCAGGTAGTGGGGAGGGTTAACCCACCTCTCTGATCAGTGTCAAATTCAGAACGAGCTGGACTTGTTTCCTGGCTCATCTAAATACAAAGTGAAATTCTCCCTCCTCCCAGTCCTGATCAGTCACAGTTGCTGACAAGCAGGAATTCCATGAAAAGGTGAAATATTCCAGGTAAATGTCTTACTCCTGATGTTTAAGCCAAGGAGCTCATTTATCTGATTCACTGAAGGAGAAACCTGGCCGTTGATCTCATGGGCCATCAAATTCCCATTTCGGTGTGCCAGAAGGCCTGCCAGAAAGCATTACTCTGGAACTCAACCTCACTGCAATGAGTCCTTTGGCTCATGAGGGCTACCTAATCCATATTGTCCCAGAACTTTTGTTCTGGAATTTATTTGGTGGAATAAATTAAGAGGCATTAAGATTCAATTTCCTATAACACATGAAACCCTTCCTAACTGACCTTTAATTGAAAGCTTTCAAATTGAATTTCCTTTCCTTGTAAATAGTAAAATGAGAATTTTAAAAGCATATGTGTGCAATTTCTCATTAATAAATTGCTTCTAATTTGGCAGATACACCAACTTCATCCATTGCAATAATTTTCCAAACTGTAGGAATTTTCATGTCTGGTGATTATTTCATGGAATATGATTTTACCCAGAGTGTTCCCATGAGATATATTTTCTTAGAACAGAGTGTGGCTACCTATTAAGGAGACTTTTTCAGCTAAAGGCATTAGAATTTTGGCTTTCTTTCTGTTGGTTTTACCATGTGGCTATCATGCGTAGTCATGTATGTCATGGAGACTTTTGGTTTTATCCATCTTCTTCCTGGGCTTTTGTATCTGGGGCTAGAAATCAGTCCCAGGTGCAGACCAGAATATCAGGGATGAGTAATCTTTCACTTAAAAGTGAAAAAATTACCAATATTTGCCTTCAGGACACCACAGAGGCTGTGACCTTTATAGTGTTCTCATCTTGACCTCTTTTCTGTGATTCAGCTTGGAATTAGAAAACTTTATAGATGACACAAGATAGACAGATGATAAGTAAGAAAGAGAGAAAGGGAGGAAAAGAAGATTTTCCAAAATAAGTACATATTTTAAAATGCGCTGCATTGGTTTCAAGGCTCATTTTCCATGAAAAGCCACTGCTTCAGGGAATCAGTTCCCTCACTATTCCCCATATTCTCAACGTTGTTCTGTCCTCTCTGCCTTTGTGAAAGCTACGTATACCTCTTTCCCACGATGTCTTCTACTTGCTCTCTACCTACTAGATCTTACTTTTTAAAATCTAAATAAAGGCATCTGTAATTGCAGTTCTTCCAGTTCCTTAGGCCTTCAGTAATCCCTCCAGTCTTCTGATTCCTTTTTCCATATAACATCAATACTATATACTTTGCACTTGTAATATATGTTACTTTCTCCCAAGTTTATTGGGTTTATTGGTCTTTTCTTTTTCTTAAAGGCAGTGACAGTGTCTTGTCAAGATGCTTATTCACCTCACACAGTACCTAGTCATATACAAACTATTCAAATTATTGGTAGATTTGAAGGTAAGTCTTAATCACATAGCTCTCAAATCAGGTTCACGTAGTTGTGGGTAGAGGTGAAACATCATGAGATGGTGAGGCCTCATTTCCCATCTTGAAAAGGTTGTGAGTTTTGATGTCTCTAAAAAAAGATTCATGATAGATTCATGACTTCTATTTTTCTTTCTTTCTCTTTCTTTCTCTGTCATTTCTTTCTTTCTTTTTTTCAAGATAGCCTCTCACTCTGTCACCCAGGCTGGAGTGCTGTGGTGCAATTATAGCTCACTATAGTCTAGAATGCCTAGCCTCAAACAATGCTCCCATCTCAGCCTCCCAAAATGCAAAATGCTGGGATTATAGATTACAGGCTTGAGCCACTGGGCCTGGCCCTTGACTTCTGTTTCATCATCTCTCCCTGACCCACCTTTCCTGGGAGTATGCAATTCCTGTTCTTTTCACTATTGAAAAGCAAGATAGTTAAATTAAAGGTATTATTCACTGATCATGCAAATTTGGTGTTATAAACATTACCAGTAATGTTATTAATAATGTTATCAGTAACAAGTTACTACTACTAATAAGTTACCAATCAGTAACAATTGCTAATGATAAGCTTCAGTTTTTTCCTACTGATGGCCCTAACCATGGGAGATCTTGGGAAGATCTTGGCATCTGTCTTGGTACACTTCTTTTCCTATAATTTACACATAAACATAGTATAGAAATGAGAGTCAGAAAATGATGATTTTTAGATCAGTAGTGGTGGAGAGAACAATGGTAACTTTCAGAAATGTTCTAGAACTTTCATAGTTCATAAAGTAGGTATGGAATTCTAAATTTGTAGGAATATGTCAGTCTAAGAATTTTAATCTTATTTTATATGTTGCATGTCTGAGAAAAATGTTAAAACAGTGGTTTCCCTACTTGTAACTATAGAAAATGCTTATTTATTCCTTTATGTATTCATCTGATATTACTTGCTATCATGATTTGGAGTGTCTTCCCCAAATAAGAATGAAGTTGTGAGGACCTGTAAAAGTACCCTTTATATGGCATCTATTCCATGAGGTTTTCTCCCTCAACTAGCATGGGGTAAGGATATTCCTACCAGAAATAGAATGTTATAACCAGTACGCCTTATTATGGAGTGAGAATCCCAAGTCAAATGAGGCATCAATCTCATGCTTATTTTTTTGTCAGCCACACTGAATGAATGCAGCAGACATTCTGAATTGAACATTATGGAAATTGATTTGTAACTTAATGCAAGAAATTTCCCTTGAGAATTTTTTTTTTAACAACTCCTTTTGGCATAAGGAATTCCCTTTGGGAACAAGGCAAATCTAAACAACAGATTATATTTTTCTCCCCTTCATATACATACTTGTGTATGTGTTCATCTAGAATAATATATTCCCTTTCATTTTCCATGGTTGGTTCCTGTTTTCCTTGCTGTGATAAAAATGTGTACCATCTTTTGGGATAGTTGGAGGTGTTCCAATCAGAAATATTGGCAATTACAACGTAACTAAAAATGAAGGACAACTTTAAAACACAAAAGTTTTACAATTTTTTCCAGTGATTATTCAATGACTCAACCTTAGAAAGTCTTGAGAATCTATTCTTTAGTGATTTATGGTTGTTTATAAACTCTCCATGGTTTCAACTCTGAACATACATATCTGACTAAAAAAGATTTTGTTATATTTTTACATACAAAGTAGGTCAATAAGCTATTTTCAGGAACCCCTTTTTATGGCTTAATATAATTACAAGTGATTTTTCCCAGAAAATGTTATGACAAATACACAGGGTAAATTTCCTTAACAAATGGCATTGGTACCTAAGTATTAACGATTGATAAGCACGGTGCTGTGTTATATACAGTTTTGAGTTGGGCTATATGTTACTATCTGGGATGAGGCCATACAATCCCCAAATGCTAAGGTTATAAAGTATAGAGGATGGCAAGCAGTATGACAGATTGGGCAACTATCTGAGGACAAAACTCAAATTGCGAATTCCTTCCTTTTCTCTGTATCTGTTTTAAATGTTAGAATTTGAAGACAGAAATCAGTTTATCAGTTTTAAATTTGAAATGTGGTTGGGTTGACTTATACCAGAAGGAATTTTTTTTGACTGAAAATAGAGAAAAAGTTCTGAATTAAAAAACTTTAAAAGACAGAAGTTCTAAATTAAATCTGAAAAGTTCTAAATTAAAAAACAAAAGACAGAAGATTTTTTAAACTTGAATAATGGATTACATTGCAAATTCCGTAACATCAGGAAGCTGGTTGGATTACAACTTATGCTATGAGAAATCACAGATTGGAGATATGGGTTAAAATAATATAAACGGAATCACTATAAATAATTCTGTATCCAAAAATATGCCCCAACTACACATGAATTTAATCCAATTCAAAGGAATCATACTCTCAAAATTTATTTAGTGGAAAATACATACCTTATTGCAGATTGTTTTGAAAGGGTAAGGGAATAAAACATATGGGAACAAAAGGAAAGAGAATGATTATGTGTATGTGTATTTATATATATATATATATATAGAGAGAGAGAGAGAGGACAAAATAATATGAATTTTTTAGTATATGTAAACAGTAAACAGAAATAACATTTTTATATAACAATTAATGTTACATTTTAGAAATCTGTACCATAGATAAAACTACTATTAGTTCATTAGTATTCATTAGTGTCTTATAACTAGTATTTCTGTTTCTACTGATATCCCTGCAATCTATCCTCTATAATGTGACCAATCTAAAAAGCAAAACTTACTATGTTTTTCACTTTGAAACTTTCAGTGGCTGAATACTTTCTATAGGTTAAAGCTCAACATTTTTAACAAAAAGGATGGCCCATGGTTTGGTCTTTGCCTTTATTTCTAACTTTATCCTCTGCAGGTCCCAACTCATGTGTACAACTACAGCCATGTATTCCAGGATAATGCCTGCATTGCTTATTCTCAAACACAGGTCTTCTGTGATAACCGACACCTGCATTTCTCTTTAGGCTTTTCCAGTACTCTTCATCCCTTGGTCTTTGCACTTCAGCCATAACAGACCTTTGCCACTTTTTCTTTCACCATGCTATTTTATTCCTCTGACTCTTTGTTCATGTTTTTCCTTTGCTGGAGTTTCCAGTTCACTCCTTACTTCACCGGGCTAACTCAAAATTCTGCTTACCTACAGACAGCTTCTCTCATCCTCTTCTGCTTGTTTGACCACAACAGCAAGTTCAAATTCATGATATAAAGCTTGCTTACGTTAGGTGGCTGAGGTATGTGGATCACTTAAGGTCAAGAGTTCAAAACCAGCCTGGCCAACATGGTGAAACCCCATCTGTACTAAAAATACAAAAAATTAGCTGGATCTGTTGGCTCACCCTTGTAATCCCAACTACTCAGGAGGCTAAGGCAGGAGAATCGTTTGAACCCAGGAGGTGGAGATTGCAGTGAGCCACAATCATATTACTATACCACTCCAGCATGGGAAACAGAGTAGGACTTCATCTCAAGCTTTACTATATCAAAGATATGCTTTCCAGTCTTTTTTTTTTTTGCTAAAATAAAAGCTATTTGAAGGCAAGTGGACTCATCTCTCTTTGTATTCCTTGCTTCTAACAAAATGCCCCGTAAATTTGAACAGCCTCCATAATATAGTTTTGAAATAAACATTATTCTTAAAATGAGGCAAATTATTTGAGACCATGCATCAAATGACTCAATAGTTTTAGAAAAAGATAATTCAGTAGAGCTCCTCAATGGTTTATAATGCCTAATTTCCATATTAAAAATAAGCATTTGAAAACCTCTTACACTGTTAAGAAAACAACATTATAAATCCTATAAAAAGGTTGTATTTGCATTTAAACACTGTAAACATGTCATTTAAGGCTGGCATTCTACATTAATGTCTGAGGGATAAGAAAGGAAAACACAATTCTTGAACTGAATATTAAGATAAGGTAACTGATCAGTGTTAGGATTAGGGAAGAAAGACCAATGTCTCAGAGGGAGGTACAGATGGGTAAATCTCTTTGACCTTACTACAATCCCCAAGAATTACTCCCCTGATAAATGAAGAGAAGAGCATGACAAGGCCTGCTGTAAAAGGAAATGTGGGTGAGCCATCCTGGTGGTACAGGGATGTGCACCTAAAGATGGCAGCAACACAGTAAGGAGAAGCCTCAGTAAGAGGGGAGTGAAGCAATCCGCCCCTGCAGGCAGACAGTCCTCTGAAAGTGTATTCCTTCAACAACTATTTTTGTATTAAAAATATTTTTTTAAATAATTTTAAATTTTATTTTATATTCAAGGGGTACACATATGGATTTGTTACATGGGTGTATTGCATGATGCTGAGTTTTGGAATACAAATGATTGCTGATAGGATTTGGCTCTGTGTGCCCACCCAAATCTCATGTTGAGTTATGGTTCCCAGTGTTGTAGGAGGGACCCGGTAGGAAGTGACTGGATCGTGGCGATGGACTTCCTTCTTGCTGTTCTCTTGGTAGAGTTCTCACAAGATCTGATTTTTTGAAAAGTGTATGGCACTTTCCCCTTCTCTCCCTCCCTCTCTCTCTTCTCTGCCATGGTAAGAAGTGCTTGCTTCCCCTTGGCCTTCTGCTGTAATTGTAAGTTTCCTGAGGCTTCCCAGCCATGCTTCCTGTACAACCTGTAGAACTGTGAATCAATTAAACCTCTTTTCTTTATAAATGACCCAGTTTCCAGTAGTTCTTTATAGCATTGTGAGAATGGACTAATACAATCCCATCAGCCAGACAGTGAGCATAGTACTCAATAGTTTTTCAATCCTTGTCCCCTTCTTCCCTCCCCATTCTAGTAGTTCTTAGGGTCTACTGTTCCCATCTTTATGTCCATGAGTACCCACTGTTTAGCTCCAACTTATAACTGAGAACATGCAGTATTTGGTTTTCTGTTTCTGCATTAATTCACTTAGGATAATGGCCTCCAGCTGCATCCACGTTGCTACAGAGAACATGATTTTGTTCTTTTCAATGGCTGTGTAGTGTTTTCAACATATTTTGGGGATTGCATCAATCTTTAGGGACATGGATGTGAAGACACATTCATTTTTCCTATAGAACTTACTGTGGAGTGTAAAGAGTTGGGAACAGATAACTGTTGATAAAAATATCTTTAGTAGTAGAAATTGTGTTGTATCTTCACTGTATTAATCAACTAAAATTGACTGGGAATTCCCTGCAACACACGCATTTTACACGCATTTCCCCATAACTATGTGTTATTTCTTTGGACCACTAAGTATGGGAAATGGCGTAGAAAAAGAAAGCTTGAGGCAAAGCTTATGAATAAACACTGTACTGAGAGGTGAAAATTCAGGGTAGCCAGAGTGAGAGAAAAGGAGAAATGAGGTAAAATTAGGAAAACAAGCACAGGTGATACGTTATCAAGCTGGACACTGACTTTCAATAAAAAGAAACACAACTGGTTGTTTGGTCCTGTGAGATGACTCCAGAGAGACCTCCCAGGACTACCTATGTGTGTCTAATATCCATCTTTCTTTCTCTCTCTTTTTCTTTCTTTCTCTCTCTCTCTCTCTTCTCTTTCTCTTTTTCTTTCTCTCTCTTTCTTCCTTCCTTCCTCCTTCCTTCCTTCTTTCTTTTCTTTCTTTCCTTCTTTCTTTACTTCCTTCTTTGCCCCTCCCTCCCTCTCTCCCTCCCTCCCTTCCTTCTTTCCTTCCGTCCATCCATCCTTCCTTCTTCTCTTTCTTTCCTTCTTTTTACTTCATTCTTTGCCCCTCCCTCCCTCCCTCCCTCCCTCCCTCTGTCCCTCCCTTCCTCCCTGCCTTCCTTTCTTCCTTCCTTCTTCTCTTTCTCTCCTTCTTTCTTCTTTACTTCCTTCTTTGCCCCTCCCTCCCTCCCTCCCTCCCTCCCTTCCTTCCTTCCTTCCTTCCTTCCTTTCTTCCCTCCTTCCTTCCTTCCTGTCAGCTGCCTCTCAGTATTCAAAGCCAGCCTCATAGGGTGTAACTTTCTCATGATTCTGAGTAGTGTTTCTATGTCCCTTGTGGCAGCCACTGGGGAAATGGAGCTATTAAGGCCCAGTTAGCCTAGCCTTTACCCTCTGAGGAGGCTTCTGCAATTGCTGGTATCTGAGAATGAGACAGATGGATCTGGGAGTTTACCATAGGAAAGAGGAGGCTGAATGGATCTATAGAGGTGCATAAACTGGGTCCTGAACATGTGGAATACATACCACACATTTAAAATGGTGACATTTTGTGGTAATGGACAAGGCATTAGCTAACACTGAACATAATACATTTTTCCTTTGTAAAAAAAAAAAAAAAGTCTAAGCTGGAGCCATTCTAAAACATTTCTTCTGCACTTACTCTTTTTTTTTTTTTTTTTAAATCAGAGAAGAAATACTTTAAGACTATTGCAACAAGGGAGAGAGACTATTGTAATAGGTGAGGGAGACTGAATTCAAATTAAAATACAACAAAGAGAGGTGGTGATTTATAGCAAACAGCAGAGCGAGGGAGTAGATAGAAAATTACTAGGAGGAACTTGGTCAGGTATCAAGGCAAGAGCATGGCTTGAATGGCTATCAAGCTTAGAGAGATTCTTCTAAATTTGTTTAAATAGATTCTTGTTAAAACTGCTCTGCAATGCATCCTTTTTTAAACAAAGAGAGGGCAGGTAAATAGAATCTAGTTAAGATGTTATTACATTGCTTTGTTTTTATATTTCTAGTACGTAAATACAGAGTTTGCATGTATTACATTTTATGGAAAGTAGCATTGGTTTATATTTATTATAGTGAAGACAGATTTCTCTTCCAAATAAATATTTAAGTAAAAAAATCAGATTAAAGGAAAAAAGGTAAATAATCATAACATTGATGGTGGCACAACAATAAGAAAAAAAATGGGCCAGGCAAGATGGCTTATGCCTGGAATCCCAGCACTTTTGGAGGCCAAGGCAGGTGGATCACCTAAAGTCAGGAGTTCAAGACCAGCCTGGCCAACATGATAAAACCAAGTATCTACTAAAAATACAAAAAATTAACCAGGTGTGGTGGCAAGCACCTGTAATCCCTACAGCTACTTGGGAGGCTGAGACAGGAGAATCACTTGAACCTGGGAGGTGGAGGTTGCAGTGAGCCAAGATCATGCCATTACACTCCAGCCTGGACAACAAGAATGAAACTTCATCTAAATAAAATAAAATAAAATATTAAAAAGAAGAATAAAAGTGATAAAAGTTTTAGCAATGCGACAGTTTATGACTGGACCTGAGGTACACCTCAGAATACATGTAATGAACTTTGTAGCTATGAGTTCTCTAATTAAAATTCTTGTTCTTAAACCTGTACTTTAAAATATCAGGACTCAAGCCTACAGAATGGGTTTAACTCTATAAAACAATTAGCATATTTCTAAGCACATGGTCAGCATTCTGTTAATGAAGTCATCTTGTCACTTTTACTAGTAATAGGTATGTCCTTAATTTAAGAAAAAGGGAAGAAATGTATGAGCAAATAATTTAGGATTGGCAATATCATCTTTTTTTTCTCCATTTCCCCGGAGAAATGTTCCTTCCTAGATTTGCAGACTTTTAAAGCTAAAAAGAAGTTGAGACATCATTTGATTAATTCTGTATTTTTAAAAGGGAGGCCCAGAGAGGCTAATGAACTTTTTCAAGACTACACAGCTAGTTGTTTAAAAAGTTTGAAACGAAATCTAAGTCACTGGTTCATTTCAGGAGGAATTATTTTCACGGTATAGTAAGATAATTCAATTAAACTTCTAAACTTGAATGTTCCAGGAACCAGACCACATTTAAGCCACATTATTTCCCTGTGCAAAAAGAATATCTCAACTGAGCTGACCCCTCTGCAGCCTTTAAAAGTATTTGCTATGTTCCTTTTCTCCAAGAAATCCATTCCCTTATATTCTAGAATGCTGTGGTCTTCAAGTTTCTCTCCTATTTTTCTAGTCAGAAATTGACTATTTTATTCCTCCCTCTTTTTCCTCTTGCCTTTTTGCTCTTCTTTAGATTTGTTTTCTGATATTTTTCTAGATCTAATCCTAAGCAATTATAGACTTAAACTTTATATAATAAAAATGTTTTAAAAAATATTTGGCAATCTATTTTTTCTCAGTGATCTATGTATTTGTGGGTTTTTTTTTTTCTTTCTTTTACCTTTGTTTTACTTTCCTGCAGGGACTAGTGTCATTATTACTAAACCATGAATGTTGTAATAAGCTTAGTAATCTAAAGAAGGAAAGGGATGTATCATTCAGAGCAAAGTCAATTGGTCAAGAAGGAAGGAAGTGCAATATAGTTGTTCTCACTCTTTGGAAAGGGGAAGTAGAAGTTTGCTGGTGGGGATGGAGGCCTGGGTCCAGAGGAAAGATAGCAGGGTGAAGATGAAACAAAGACTGGATGTAGTTGGCAGATATGGGGAAGAGTGGATTTCCAGGAAGGTAGAAACCTCAGATAAATTGAGAGGAAACCCAAAAGATGACGAGTGTTTACAAAATATTTTCAAGGGAGGGTGAACTGATTGAGGAAGGTAACCACATGAGTGGCACAGAGGGAATGCTCTCAAAGTCTTGGAAACTCTCTAGTGGTTCAGAAAAAGTAGCCAAGATTTTCTAGGCTCCACATAGATCCTAAGATGACTGATAGTCTGAATACACAGAGTCAGGCTACAGATGCTGCAATATCCCGGGACCTCCCAAAGTGAAAAAACATGGTAGGGACCAGGGAATTTATCAGTTGCCAGTGGGATACCCCAAGGGACAATTGGACCCCGATAGCACCTGAGTAGATTAAGTGTGAAACAACCAGGGCTCAGGCCTGATCGATTCCATGACGCTAGTGACTAAAAAGAGCCCCAAGTAATGCCTGTAAAATAGAGGTTCCTCTCTCTTGTCTACGTAATGAGGAAGGAAAAGCTGCTTCTGCAAACCAATTTCAGTCTGAAAAAACCCTAATAGAGAAAGGGATCTTTGAACTTACTGTATATTCAATCAAATTATCCTGTTAGCTCAGAAGAAACTCGAACTAGAAGGTTACCATTGTACTTAATCAGCAACCGAATCAACCCTCTCCCTCCACACGTAACGACCTTTGCCAATGAGTGGTAATCAACAATCTAGAAATAGATATCACAGACAATACAAAACATTGCTTTTTTGGTGTAGGAGTGGAAATTTGCCAGAGTAGAAATTGAGAATCTAGAAGTAGATATCACAGACAGTACAAAAAATTGCTTTTTGGTATATTGCATACATTTAGATACCACTATTCATATAATGTTCAATATCTAAAGAAAAATTGAAAATTACAAATCTAGTACTATGGCCTTTCCCAAAAGTAAGCCATGGAAATTGTATGTTGCAAGCCATGTGCTGGCCCCCACTGGGTTTCCTTCATATGGATGTTCCACAAGCACTGCAAACACAAAATGCCCAACACTGAACTTATCTCCACCTCTTCTTTATTTTCTTACTCATGATAATAGGAAACACCATGTAGGGCCCTCAGCTCAATGTTTCTTTTTGATATTAGATCAGAAAGTGATAAGTAAATGTTTCCCCAACTACTACCAAGATATCATTATTAAAGTTCAAATGGCCTAACTCTAAAGCAATGTGACATATGACAAGTTTCAGTAAAAGTCAGTTTCTTCCTAAGTGTAAAGTGAGGCAATTAGTAACTATTAGTTCATAAACAGAAGAAATAAGACAGTGTTTATAAAAGTTCTCTGGCATTTAAAAAAACCCTGAAAAAATTTTTAAGAAAAGCTAGTTTAATTGAAGGTTCAAGATAATATTTTTCCAACTGAATAATGTATATGTTATCTATTTTTCTTCTGTTTAGTCAGGATTAAAAGAGATTTGAGTCAAAAATGTATTCATAACGCAGTTCATCAATTCATATAATTAGTAAGATGTTGCTGAAACTTTATAAAGCACCATGACATGAACTTTTAAAATAGCTGAAGTCTGAGCCACTGTTGGAAGTGCTCAAGGAAGGGCTGGAGGGGCAGTGAGGATATATAGATGGCATAAGTTCAGCTACGAGTCTACAGTTGTTGAAGCTTGATTCTGGGATCAGGGGGGTTCATTATTGCATTTTTTCCCTTTTCACGTATTTGGATTTTTGGTTGTTTTTTGTTCTCTGAGACAGAGTTTCACTTTTGTTGCTCAAGCTGGAGTGCAGTGGCACCGTCTCAGCTCACTGTAACCTCTGCCTCCCAGGTTCAAGCGATTCTTCTGCCTCAGCCTCCCAAGTAGTTGGGATTACAGGCATGTGCCACCATTCATGGCTAATTTTGTATTTTAATAGAGAGGAGGATTTACTATGTTGGTCAGACTGGTCTCAAACTCCTGACCTAAGGTAATCCACACACCTCAGCCTCCCAAAGTGCTGGCATTACAGGTGTGATACCCAGCCTGAAATTTTTTATGATTAAATACCCAGCCTGAAATTTTTTATGTTTAATTTTTTTATGATTGATTATCATTCATAATGACTATGACCAATTTAAATGTCATATAATTTATTAAAATCATAAGTTGATAATATTTTTAAAACAGCAAGAAAAAAAAACCCTGTGAACATTAACAGAGTCTGCTAGATTACCTACTCACTACTCTGAAAGTTGATGAATTAAATGGAGAGCATATAAAATGATAACTTTTCCTTACTATCTGGTATGAACTATGTTTCAAGGTCACCAAGTCATCTGATAGATAAGGGAACTTCTATATAGAAATCCAGCTGACAATGAGAAGAAATTTTCAAAATAGGAAAAAAGAAACTTCTGATTACATCCTAAGTGAAATAACCAGTTCATTCAATCTCCATAAGTTTATAGTAAACTATTAGATAAAATAATGGCGAACTCTATAATGAAGGGATCAGGCTGTTACCCACCTGGACCCATCAAAATTGAAATGTGAGACGTCATTTGCCTTTGAAGGAGGTTTAATATAAATATAATGTCACAGCATAACAATTAACGTACTCTTTTCTAAAAAAGGAAGATTTAGATGAAATCTCTAGGCTATAAGAAATGCAAGGAACAAGTTAAACAATAACAGAAGGAAAAAAACTAGAGGACAATTGATCTAATTTATACAACAATAACTGCATGAAAGAGGTATAAAAATATGTAACAACTGAATCAAAGGATTTGTATTTAAACAAACCAATTATAAAACTATTTTTTGGCCAGGCACAGTGGCTCAAGCATGTAAGCCCAGCACTTTGGGAGGCCAAGGTGGGTGACTCACCAGAGGTCAGGAGTTTGAGACCAACCTGGCCAACATGGTGAAACCCCATCTCTACTAAAAATACAATATTTAGTCAGGGCTGGTGGCACATACCTGTGATCCCAGCTACTCAGGCTGAGTCAGGAGAATTGCTTGAACTCAGGAGGTAGAGTTTACAGTGAGCTGAGATTGCACCACTGCACTCCAGCATGGGCAACAAAGTGAGACTTTGTCTCAAAAAAAAAAGTAAATAAAAAATAAGATAAAATGATTTCTAAGACAGTTGAAAAATTATTTTAATATTTGTTACATGTGACAGTGATAGTAGATAGCTAAATAGATATAAAATATTTGTGCTGAAATGTTTAGAATAAATTCGTGTGATGCTTTGGATTTCTTTTAAAATACCCCAGTAGGCAAAATAAAAGATAGTAGGAAATAGACGAACCAAGAATGGCAACATGTGAGTGATTTTTGATGCTGCAGTACAGATATTTGGAGACTCATTTGGAGACTTCCCTATTACTGGGAAGCTATAATGATTTTCAGAGTAAACAACTTCAAATTGTACCATCAAAAGGTTAGAAGAAAAATTTGCTGCATGCCAATTTCACCCTTGAGATGGTTTAGCTGTGTCCCCACCCAAATCTTATTTTGAATTGTAACTCCCATCATCCCCACGTTTTGTGGGAGGGACCCAGTGAGAGGTAACTGAATCATGGGAACAGGTTTTTTCGTGTTCTCGTGATAGTAAGTCTCATCAGATCTGATTGCTTTATAAAAGGCAATTCCTCTGCACATGCTCTCTTTGCCACCATGTAAGACATGCATTTGCTCCTCCTTCCCCTTCTGCCATGATTGTGAGGGTTCTCCAGCCATATGGAACTATGAGTCCATTAAACCTCTTTTTCTTTATAAATTACCCAGCCTTGGGTATTTCTTCATAGCCGTATGAAAATAGGCTAACATAGTCCTCTTCTGGCTTTGCTTGATTGTTCATTATTGTTGATTATACAGATTAGGGGCGAGCAACTTGCTTGTTCAGAGGAATAAGCAAATTCCTATATGGACTATCCTGTAAGGATTCTCTGTCATTGTTTCTATTTAGTATCTCTTTGCTATTCAAGCTTTGCCAAGAATGTTTAATAGTAACATTAAACATTTTATTTTGCTGGCCAGTGTGGGAGGAGCTGGAATGGTTTGAACTGAGGTTCCATCTTCCTGTCCTGTAACTCTTCCATCCCACCAGCCCAGGAGTTCATACTGAGAGTCTTCTCCAGGAATCAACAGGTCCATCCCTCCGAGGCTGCTCTACCAGTCTGCTGTAGCATAAGGGAATCCAAAATTCCCTTTAGTTTTCCAAGAAGCAGAGGGTTCCTTTCTGAAAGTTTCTCTTGAGATATGAAACTTAAGATTTTCTCATTTAAATGTATCTTTAGCTGTTGTTTTAAAGAGTTTTGGGGAAGTCCTTTCCACAGCTTCTGCACATCAAAAGAAACAGTCATTAGAGTGAATCGGCAACCAACAGAATGGGAAAAAATTTTTGTAGTCTACCCATCTGACAAAGGGCTAATATCCAGAATCCACAAAGAACTAAAACAGATGAACAAGAAAAAAACAAGCCCATTCAAAAGTGGGTGAAGGATATGAACAGACACTTTACAAAAGAAGACAGATATGAGGCCAACAAACATATGCAAAAATGCTCATCATCACTGGTCATTAGAGAAATGCAAATCAAAACTACATTGAGATGCCATCTCATGCCAGTTAGAATGGCAATCATTAAAAAATCTGGAGACAACAGATGCTGGAGAGGATGTGGAGAAATAAGAACAATTTTACACTGTTGGTGGGAGTGTAAATTAGTTCAACCATTGTGGAAGACAGTGTGGTGATTCCTCAAGGACCTAGAAATAGAAATTCCATTTGACCCAGCAATCCCATTACCGGGTATATATCCAAAGGATTATAAATCATTCTACCATAAGGACACATGCACACGAATGTTCATTGCAGCACAGTTTACAACAGCAAAGACCTGTAACCAACCCAAATGCCCAACAATGATAGACTGGACAGGGAAAATGTGGCACATATACACCATGGAATATTACGCAGCCATCAAAAATGATGAGTTTGTGTCCTTTGTAGGGACATGGATGAACCTGGAAACCATCATTCTTAGCAAACTGACACAAGAACAGAAAATCAAACACTGCATGTTCTCACTCATAGGTGGGTGTTGAACAATGAGAACACATGGACACAGGGAGGGGAGCATCACACACTGGGGTCTGTCAGGGGGAAATAGGGGAGGAACAGCAGGGGTGGGGAGTTGGGGAGAGATAGCATGGGGAGAAATGCCAGATATAGGTGATGGGGAGGAAGGCAACAAATCACACTGCCATGTGTTTACCTATGCAACAATCTTGCATGTTTTTCACATTTACCCCAAAATCTAAAATGCAATTAAAAAAAAGGAAGTCCTTTCTCTATCTTTCCTTTGGAGTGTTGACTATGTAACTTGAAAGTCATCATAGAACACCTATATGTATTTATTTATCTTTTTTACATAGTCAAAATTCTTGCTCTCTATATGCCGTAGAGGTTGTGCTAGTATGTAGTGCAGCTGAGCCGCTTCTTCTAGCCTAGTTTCATTCTAACAAGTCAAACAAAACCATAATGTTCACTTTTCTCCTTAATAATTTAGGTTTATATCACTTCGACTACATTTTTATCATCCTCTGTCTCTCTAAGTCTATTGATCTTTCCATTTGCTGCTCTTTAAAAGTTTTTCAAAACATTTTCTCCTCAAACCTCATATAAATCAATCTAAAACAGGTGCAAGTAGGGAAAACAAAATGGAGAAATGACCCTGATGCTTAAGTGCTAACTGAGGCATGAATTTCCATTTCTCTAGGTTTCCAAAAGTTTTGTAGTTATGAACATGCTTGTATTTCTTATTGCTCCATTTCTTAACATTTTTTATACCATCGTATCAATTGTCAGTGAGACTCCGTCTCAAAAAAAAAAAAAAAAAAAACTGCAATGAGATGCCATCTTACTCCTGCAAGAATGGCCATAATTAAAAAGTCAAACAACAAAAGATGTTAGTGTGGATGTGGTGAAAGGGAACACTTTGCACTGCTGGTGTGAATGTAAATTAATACAACCACTATAGAAAAACAGTATGGCGTTTCCTTAAAGAGCTAAAAAAAAAGTAGAAGTACCATTAGATCCAGCCATCCCAATGCTAGCTATCTACCCAAAGGAAAAGAAGTCATTACATAAAAAAGACAAATGAACATACATGTTCATAACCGCACAATTTACAACTGCAAAGATACGGAACCAACCTAAGTGCCCATCAACCAGTAAGTGGATTAAGAAAATGTGGTATATATACGCCATGGAACGCTACTCAACCATAACAAGGAACGAAATAATGTATTTTGCAGCAACGTGGATGGAGCTAGATGGAGACTATTATTCTAAGTAACTCAGGAATGGAAAACCAAATATTGCATGTTCTTGGTTATAAGTGGGAGCTAGCTACGAGGATGCAAAGGCATAAGAGTGATATAATGAACTTTGGGGACTCGAGAACAAAGTTTGGGAGGAGTGTGAGAGATAAAAGGCTAACTTATTGGGTATAGGGTACACTGCTTGGGTCATGGGTGCACTAACATCACAGAAATCACCACTAAAGAACTTATCCATGTAACCAAATACCAGCTGCACCCCATGCACTAATGAAATTAAAAATTAAAAATAAATAAATTGTCATTTCTGGAAGACCTTAAGTGGACTGATAAACTATCAGTCTCCCATAACGTGTGATTATTTATTTCCTTTATTGGCATTATCACTTTTACTCATAGGAGAACTCATAGCTTTGATTCACTGAGTGTATGAGAGGTTCCAGGCACACGCCAGGTACTCCGTGTGCATTATTTCAATCTAGCTTCGTCATTACTATCTAAGCACAACTATTATCCACACTTCATAGTTGAAGAAACTGAGGCTTGAAAAGGCTAATTATGTGACTTAATTATCTCACAGCTAATGAAAGAAAAACTCAAAATCACACTTAGGTCCTCCTGAGTCCAAAGCCAGTGATTTTAAGGACTGCACTATTAATTATTTCTAATATTTCTTTCTCAAAATTGTTACTCATTTTTCCCTCATTTAGTATCATCAACTGAATCAGAGCGTCAACCATTGTTAAAGAAAGTTGTGTGAAGAAAGTCTGAAAAATTAGGAGCCTCTTAGTCACACAGATGAAAAACACACAGCTTCAAGAAAGGCATGCCATGTGTCTTTAAGCTCTGGCTGTCAAGTACATGGCCCATTGGTTTTACTTCAGGGAAGAGATTTAGGATAGACAGGGCCCTGTTTGACCAATTAACACTGCTCTGAGCTAGACTCATGATTCTCCATAAAATTTTACAGTGAGAGCGCTAACCTTATCAAAATATTTCAAATAATAGCTTAATTTATCAAGCACTAATTTTTTGAGCTCTAAGTCCTTTACATGCATGCTCTCATCCAGCCCTCCCCATTGGCAGCCACACTTACCAGAGGAGGAAACAGAGTAACAGAGACATTAAGTGAATAGTTCCAGATAACATGATTAGCAAGAAATTGGGCCCCACATCTTTCTGACTGCAAAAAATGGTGCACTTCAATAGAAAATCACTGCATTCCAACCCGGCCAACAGAGTGAGACTTTATTTCAAAAAAAAAAAAAAAAAAAGAGAAAGTCATGGCTACCCAGAAGAGTCACAAACACAGAAAAAGAAATCAGTGAGATGGTTACAGAAGAAATAGACAAGGGTATAAAAGGTACGGAGGAAGCAAACACTTTAAGGCTGTTTTTGAAATAAATGTAGGTTATTAGGTGACAAAGACAAAGAATTTAGAAACCAAGGTTGATATTAATTATAAATTGTTTTCAATAGCTGAAAAAGCGTTATTATACTGTTTTAAACAACTTTAAACAAGTAAGATTCCATGCTCCGATATAAGAGCATTCTGGGAACAGCAGTTTAAGGCTGTTTGATGACTCTGGTTAGTACCACAAGGGCCTAAGCTTCTTACAGTTTTCTACTTCTACACAAATACTTTCCATTATCCACATTACCTCTTAGTCTACAATAGCTGCAGGGATTCCAGCCATTACATCTCCAATAGAGACAGCAGGAAAAAGGAAGTTGGCGAGTACAAAACAGTAACCTGCTCAGCTTTGATAACCTTTCAAAAGGGACTAAGAGGCTTTCATTTAGATCTTATTGGCCAGTCACATGCCAATCCTGTCTTAAGAAGTTTAAAAATTTACATGGGCTCACTGTCTCTTCAAAGAAAACTGAGATTCTGCTATAAGAGCAAAAAAAAAAAAAAAAATTAAGCAGGAGAAAATGAACACTATTAGTACTTAGCAATCTCCATTACAAGCCATGGCCAAAAAAGTACTTTTTAGCCAGCAGTGCAAAGTCTAGAAAATGTGGTCTCAGCAAAGCGGATTGGATGAAGTAAGGAGGAAGCAGGGCAGTCCGGAGTAGCAAGGCTGTCTTGGATGCAGGGTGAACTCTTAATCACATATCTTTTTAATTTGGTTGCTTTCAAAGTTTCTGGTATACAGTTCACATTTAATTTTGTGGATTTAATTCTCCTCCCACTTCCAGTCACTATCAATAGAAATCTTGGTAAGGGATAGATAAATGTCCTAAATGACTTTCTATGAGCCCATGATTGAGGCTACAGTTACTTTGTGAAAAATTTATACATTTAAGATTCAGTTATCTCACTGTATCCCATGCCTTTATCACGACCCTTTCCTGTCTGGGACTTCTTTTCCTATCTAGATTTTCTTTTCTCTTTTCAGATGATGAATTGGTTGGATGTTGTGACATGTGGGTTCTGTCTTTACCCCCCTAGGCAATTTTGTTAAGTTCTAAGTTAATTAATCCCAGCATGTATAGTTACATATAGTTACCTCCGCTGATGAATGTATAATACCTAGAGACACTGTGCTGAGTTCCAAATGGGGCAATGTTCAAAATGCAACACCCCTAATAAAACCCTTTGGTAGTAGACAAAACATTCCAATGAGTTCACTGGCTCTTATTCATATTAGTTTTGTTTATAATTACAATATTACAAGTGAAAATCATGACTTGCATTTTTATTACTGCTTCTTGCCCCAAAACGTTTTATTGTAATTAACCAAAACTTTAGAGGAATTACCTTATACATATTGATAGGTATCAAGCAGACAGCATCAAAAAAGAAGAAGACTGGAAAAATAAGAGTTAGATTGAAATGGAAAGGAGCAAAGAAAATAATTCTTTGAAACCTAGAAAAAATAATATCTTGGTCAGTAACTGAAATATTAATCTTTACCTTTGGGGGATATTAGGCTATTGACAATGTTTGGGTTCAAAAAATAAAGCAGAGAGAAAAGAAGCTCTAATATCACACTCTTGTTTGTACTTCTAACAGCCTTAACCCAACACAAAACTATATTCTGAGTCTGGTCTTACAGATATAAAGTTCATTTTATTGGGTACCTGCTATAGAGTTTTCATTTTACCGAGAGTGTTTCATTTTACTGAGAGTGCTTAAGAGTTTCATTTTAGGCCAGGAGTGGTGGCTCACGCCTGTAATCCCAGCACTTTGAGAGGCCGAGATGGGCAGATCACAAGGTCAAAAGTTCGAGACCAGCCTGACCAACACGGCGAAACTCTGTCTCTGCTGAAAATTAGCTGGGTGTGGTGGTGTGCGCCTATAATCTCAGCTACTCAGGAGCTGAGGCAGGAGAATCACTTGAGCCCAGGAAGCAGAGGTTGCAGTGAGCTGAGACTGCACCACTGCACTCCAGTCTGGCGACAGAGCAAGACGTTGTCTCGAAAACAAACAAACAAGAGTTTCACTTTGTCTTCTCAAACAACTCAAACCCAGGGCAGCAGGTTTAGGATGGCTGAGTTTGAATAGGATTTGTTTGAATAAGTTCAGCAGAAAGACATCCACAGTTGTCTGGTACCCAGCTTTGAGGATTGGAAATGGTGATAGAGGCCCCGAGTGTAAACGCCCACTAAAGAAGGTGGGCCATCCACTCATGCCAACCTTCCTCAGGAGCTAGAAATTCCAATGATACAGAAATCTGAAGGAACAAAAACGCTTGCTTTTTGACACTTGGAGAAAATGGCTCAGTTGATGACTATTTCGACTATCACAAGAATGGATACTGAGACCAAAACACCGCATTCAGGAAAATGGCAAACTGCTTGATATGCAAACATGAGCACTTCTCAGATCCAGAAGTGGGAAGTGATGTCTCCTCCCTCAAAGTCACTCTTAGGAAAGAAAACAGTTGGAGGAAAAATAAGCCAACATATGGCAGGTGTGACCAGCAGAGAGATGAATGCTGCCAACCCGAACGTCCAAAGTAGACTGTCCTTGCTTTTTCTCATTCCTAAAATATTTCTACATGTAAATCACCCACAACTATGTCAGATCACAAGACGGTTGCAGTTATATTTAATTATATTTAAGTACAATCATAATAGTTTTTATATATGAGCACAAAATACATTTTATTCTCAAACAAATGTTTTGTTAAAGGGAAGGTCTGAGAGCAATCAAACTAAAAATTAGGAATTAAGTTTCTAACTAGGGAATGAGGGTAGTTTTATTACAAGCAAACTACAGTGTTGGAAGTACACAATTTAGAAGGAAATGTAAAAACCATAACTGATAGAAATTAGGCAAAGAGAAGAAAGTTCCAATTGCCATCAAAACGTTCACATTTTATGCATTGAGTGAATGAAATGTGAACATTTTATATTTATATATAAATATTATACGTTTTTGATTAACATAGTTGATTACATAAATAATACTTGAAATATGTGTGTGTGTGTGTGTGTATATATATATGTGTGTGTGTGTGTGTTTATTTATTTATTTTGCATTTATTGCTTTTACAGGTACCACAGTGGGAACTGGAAATTCAACGTGAAGAAAAGAAGTTAAATCTCTGCTGTCTTAAAAAGTAAGCTTTTTTATTATTTAAGCATGCTGAAGCTAACAGATTAGGGGACAACTGCCATTGAAAAGATAGCTTGTTATACTCACATACCCCATGAGGAGGGGACAGGCCACCCCATCGGGCCACATGGAAGTCCTGGGGTCTGTCAGAAGGCAGAGGGAGCTGGTGAAAATGTGGGCAAGAGTCTTTAATGTGGTTTCTGTGAGGAACAGCACAGGGCAGAAAGTTTATGTTTCAGTAAGTTCAGCAGGCTTGGGAGAGCAGCGCTGTCCCTAGCTGTTTGGTACCTGGCTTTGAGTGATTAGAAATGGTCCTGAGTGTGAGAGCCGGCCGGAGGAAGTGTTCTAAGGTGCTGACTCTGTATTGGTTGGCTTGCATATGAAGGGAACTAGGAGTAGTTTGTTATTTGTGCAAATTAGGTAACCCTAAAGAGGCTATCCCTCCAGTGATAACACTGTCCTAGATGTCAAAGCATCAAAATACATAAAACAAGAAGCCATGGTTCATACAGTTCATACAGTACAAGGATTTTGCTGCATAGCAGAAAGTCAGATAATAAACCTTTGATTACCATAAACTGAAATCGTGGAAATGGTGAGAAATTCTATATGGCATTTATAGAGGAAAGACCTATTCTAGATCAGCAATAATAGAATACTTCCTTGAAATAACGTGTAAACTGAGTCTTGAGGCGTATAGAAGGCAAAGGGGGGAAGGAGCATGGCTAGAAGGAGGGGGCAGAGTTCACAGCATGTGCTATGACCTGGACTTATGAGTGTGTTGGGGGAGATTGTGTCATAAAGGAGTCTAATATGACTAGAGTGGACAACAAGGGGTGAATTAACAAGAGAAAGATCATTAGTCAGACAACAAATATTGACTGAACATCTAGGAATCAAGCTTTTGCTGTGAACTAGAGTTTGATGATGTGGGAAGGGTGCAATTGTGGACAGCCTTGGAATTCAGGTAAAGGAGCTCAGATTTTGTCTTAAGTGCAAAGGGAATCCATTACATGATTTTCAGGGGAAGAAGGAAAGACTGTGTTACAAATGGGGACTTGATATTATCATGTAACTCCAGAGCTGGCTCTGACATTCACCGAGGAAGAAAAAAAGAATTGACAGCAAGTGGTGGGGTAAAGGTTTTCTTTGAAAAGTATTGGGTTTCTTGATTTGGCATACATGTTCTTTAACAAGGGAGTCTGTAGTATGTTTAAAGTTTGTCAAGAGAGTTGAGGCTGGGCTATAGGACATCCTTGCAGATGCTGTGGTCTCAATAGCAAAGGAAATGTTTTATCTGCTCTTTCATTATGTGAATGTATTCTCAGTGCAAGTGGAAAATGATAAATTGAAACGCATCTTTCAAGGTTGTGAAGCTGATTATTGCCTGTTTTGCAGCAATGTTGTTTTTATTTTTTGTACAAAGGGAGGAATTGAATCAAAACCTTAAAAACTGCTACAGGCATAAGTATGGTTGTTTGCTCTTGAAGTATCTAAATAAATTTGTTTTTTAAATAACTTTATGCCAACAACCACTTGTTGAGGGTCCTCAAGAGTTTTAACTGTATTACCACATTCATCCTCTCTGCAGTTCTACAAGGTAGATAAAGGATGGGAATAACAATTTGATAACAGAGGTTGTTGGGGATTAATTTTAAACAGGAGAAACTGCAATTCCAACTCAGCTCAACCTACACAAAAGCCCAGGCTTTGCACTTCCATGTTATGGGCTCTGCTTCCAGTGTGCTGCGTCGTATAACACATAGTCTACGGGAAAGAGAACACCTCACAGCTGGGAATCTTGTGGCATAATTCACAACACACAGTGAGGGCATCTGTTAGGTCACAGCACAGCTCCTGGCCTTGTCACCCTTACAACATTCAATTTAATTGGTGCTTTCCGGTGGCAAACATCTCATTTAGGACTTTGCAAAGATAACCCAGTTTCCTATATGTGCTTCTGTCCATTCCATCCAGATGAATAAGTGTTGTTTACTAAGATTGCTGGACAAAGTCAAGCAGTGAGGGCCAAAGAAGTCTTACCAACATGGTGAAGATTCTAAGTGATTCCCTAGGCCTCATGATATTTCTATGGTGGGGTCATGGGGAGCATATCTTAAATATTTATTTTCAGGCACTTAAATGACCCTCATTCTTTAATTTTAGTGAATTTGGTAGGGTAACCAATAGACAAATCATCATAAAAGGAATTAAAATCCAGGGGAAATAAATAATCCCTGCTAGAAAGTATCCTCAGGTACGCCAGAGAGCTAAAATGCAAATGTTCCAATTAGAAGCCACTCATGTTTTAGCTTTTCAAAAGACATTTTCCCTTTTGTTTATTACAGTCACTTCACAAATGTCAAGGAAATTTCTTACAAATTGCAAGAAAAAAACAAAGGAGAGAAAGAATGAAAGACTATCTAATGAGAACCCATTTCTGAAAACTTAATTTACTCATAGAATTTATGAAACAAAATTTTATCTGATCGTGTTACTTTAGGAGAAAAGATAATTTTACCTAAAGTTCATAGTCATACAGAATTTGCAGCTACTTATATGAAAGAATGCAGGTAAGTATTATCTCAGCTGATAAAGCATCATTCTGGATGTGTCAGTGAGGGCATTCCTGGAGGAAACTGGCATGCGAATCAGTGGCCTGAATGGGTAAGATCTTCCCTCAAGATGGGCAGACAACATCCAATCAGCTGAGGGCCTGGATAGAACCAAAAAGCAGAGGAAAGACAAATTTTCTCTCTCTCTCATGGAGCTAGAATACCTTTCTTCACCTTAGATATTCATACTTAAGATTCTTCAGACTCCGTAACTTTCACCAGTAGCCCACCAACACCACCTCATGAGTTCTCAGGCCTTCAGCTCCAGACTAAGAGTTATACCATCAGCTTCCATGATGCTGAGGCTTTCAAATTTGTATAAACCAGCCATATTGATGAATCCCTGTGTCACCAGCTTGTACACAACCTGTTGTGGGACTTCTCAACCTTCATAATTACATGAGCCAATTCCCCTAAATAATCCCATCCATCCATCCTACTGTTGCTCTCTCTCTACAGAACCGTAACTATTGCCCAACTGCCCTGATGCAAAGCTTCCTATTTACATTGTGTATGGCAGGTCATAGTCTGGAAAGTATCATTTAAAATGCACCAAGACCCATTAGACCACATATCACCAATGACTTCAAATCCCATCTCTCTTGCCTGTCTCTGGTTCCAGCTGCTGTTGAGTGTCTTACTGCACATGGGCTCCAACCAATTGCAGCAAAGTGCCACCTGCCCCCAGCTCACCTCCTGCCTAGGCTAAATAATCCTCCACCTCCCTAGTATTTCTGTTGAGGTGAAGAGGTGAGCATCAACAAGCAATACCCTATTGCAGCTTGTACAACCTCAACCTGGAAGTGCTAGGAACTTGATGGATGCCCAGCAGGGTCAAACTTTGACCAGTGGGAGATGAGAACAGTGGATTACTTCTTCCTTCAGGCACCTCACTGAACTGAGACAAAGTGACTTTTTGGAGGACGGTCTCCAGACCCAGAAATCAGCTGCATCCTTTAGCTGCCTCTGTCACTTTCTCTGCCTCACTCTCCTTGCCCATCACTCCTGCTCTCCAGGGCTGGCCAGTCAAGCGATAGTACATGGTGCTGCCTCAGGCTCTGCTTTATGGGAAATTCAGACTTTTCCATGAATACCTCATTCAAATTATTTATATCTATACAGTGTGTTTACAAAAGTGCTGTTAGAATAATATTTTATTGAAACTTTTAATAAGAGGTTTTGGAAAGAAAGTCAGTGAAAATAACTCATTCATGCCCATGATAAACTATAAACCAATTATGCAAAACAGGTAAATTCAACCTTCTCAAAGTTCATGAGTATAATCCACACAGCTCTCCTGGGTTTTGACCACTAAGCCTCCCCTTCTTAGGTATACTGTTGAGATATCACCAACCTGGTGTTTAAGAAGTTCTGCCCATTTTTCTTCTTTGTTATCTTCTTTGTTTTGAAGATGACTTTGAAAAGGAAAAATCTTGGGAATCTTGTGGCAGAATTCACAACACACACTGAGGGCATCTGTTAGGCCACAGCACAGCTCCCGGCCTTGTCACCCTTACAATGTTCAACTTAATTGGTGCTTTCCAGTAGCAAGCATCTCGTTTAGGCCTTTGCAAGGATAACCCCGTTTCCTATATGACCTTCTGTCCATTCCATCCAGATGAATAGGTGTTGTTTACTAAGACTGCTGGAGAAATCCACGCAGTGGGAGCCAGTGAAGTCTTCCCAACATGGTAAAGATTCTTCTCTTCACATATTTTTTCAAAGAAGTTTCAAACTCTCTCTCATTCTATAGTCAATGTCCTAGACATATCCTTGTCTTAAAAGTACTGTGTGTTGGTTATGGCCATGCGTATAGAGAATGGCTACCTAGGTTCATAATTTTACCTCTGCCACTAACAAACTTTGTGGTCTTGCATGAGTTGCTTAATTTCCCTGGATTTTTTCTCATCTGTAAAATTATGATAAAAATAATACCTACATCAAGACTATATAAAGATTATATGTAAATTCAATTAGAGAAACGCCTAGCAAATATTAAACATATAACTATACATTTGTTGACTTAAAACTTTCACTTTTGCTACTATAATTCTTTGGAGAAAAGAATCACAACTTTAAGTTGGAAACACTTGTGTTCAAGTTCCAGTATACAACTGAAGAGTTGCTTCACCTGAGCAAGTAATTTAACCAACTCCACAAGTGGACTTAATGTCATGCTTCCCTTGTGAACTCCCATTGATCCACATCCTTTATCTGAAAGCCTTGGCAATGGGATGTGTTTAGTAATTCAAAGTTGGTCATAATTTTAAAATATTATAAGATACACATACAGTATACATTAAATAACACCCCAGCTAGGAACTGGAACAGTGCCTAGTAATCAAACACATTTACATTTCTACTGAAAAACTTATGAAAATGTTTATGAGGTGGAATATATAAAAAAAATCTAAAGAGACTTAGTGGAATCAGATCAGGTTTTACCACTAAACAAGCTTGCCATATGTTTGCAATAAAATTTTGTTTTCAGACTCTCTGCATTTCTCAATTGGAAAAAATGAACCATGGAACTGAATTTCCAACGACCACCAGGACACAGGCCCCTCCACTGTGACATGCCCAGTGTCAAAAGAAGTGGCTTTCCTTCTCAGTGTTTTCTTCCCTCCCTCCTTTCCTCCCTTCCTTCCTCCCTCCTTTCCTTCCCTCCCTCCCTCTGTCCCTCCCTCCCTCTTGCCTTCCTTCCCTCCCTCCTTCCTTCCTTCCTTCCTTCCTTCCATCCATCCGTCCAGTTTCCCATGACACTCGTGGACAGAGCCATGCCTCTGTGTTTGCATACACTGCTATCCCCCAACCCCAGGAACTTCTGCTTTCCTTTACTCATCTCCTTCATCTAGTCCTTAGATACACATTTATTGAGCACTTACAGTACACAAGATAAAATACTAACCTAAGGAGGAATATAATTTAATAAGACATGACTAACCATCTAGAAGACAGAAACATATAAAACATATAGATATGGTGCTGGAAACAGGTAGGCGTTTTATATGCCTCACTCTCTCCATTATATACTAGACTAAGCCATTTGAAAAACAAGCTGTTCTTACTCATAAATAGGCACTAAATAATTGTCACAAAACTGCAGACTTCTTCTTTTTAAATGCCATAAATCCTCTATTTTGCTATGCCAGCCAAAAAAAAAAAAAATAATTGAAAAAAAAATCCTCAAGCAGCTTCCTTTTAAGATGTCTCTAAGGGTCTATGTTTTAATAAATAAAAAATATTGCCTATTAAATTACCTTCTAAAATTTACTTTTCAATTGGCATGAGACACTAAGGCCCTTTGATACATAAATCTGAAGTTAAATTCTACTGAAACTGGGACTGTTTATGTTTTTGTAATCTCTAAAAGACTAGATGCTTTTGTGTCGTTTGGTCGTACTCATAATCAAATTTCTGTATAGGGATATTTTCTTATTATCTTTTTATATGACATCTTTTATGAATGCTTTTAATAAAAGCCGAAGAAACACATCAAATTCACTCTACAATAATCAGCTAACCCCATTACTTGGTATCTGTTAGAGCTGGTGCCCATATTGTGAAGATAGTGTTCGGTCTTTAGTTCTTCACTCAGTTTTATGTGTTGCCTAAACCTGTTATTTGTATTTGATTTTTTGTTTTGTATCAGTAAACATTTACCTCTGTTTGTGGTCGCAGAGGTGTCCAAATATTTGCTCCGTCATCATTACCCCCGCTTGTTATTTATTGAGCATACCGCTCTGTCCCATGGTGTTTTCAAGTGGCAGACATGCCTCATGGCTGGGCAGTGTGACTCTAAAGGCATTCACACTGTGTTTCCCTCTCTCAGCACTCACATATCAGATAACAAAAGCAATCTCTGAAATCCCAGGCTGGTGAGGTTCATGAAATAAAAAAGATGTGCATCTTTTCAATATTCTTCTTCTTTCAGTTTCTCCCTGTTCAAATGTGAACCAGTTCAAACCAGTACAGTTTGGTAGACAGACTAAACAGAAAAGGAAAAGGCTGTCTACAAGTAGCTCAGTTCCATTTTTACTTTAATTGAAAAATCAACCCCATAATTTCAGCCTTTTTTTCAAACCTTTTTCTTCTGAAACTTCATGAAAAGCGTAGAGTGCACACATGCTTACTGCACCTGTATCTTGTTTTCGACCTTTAGCATCAAGGTGATGCCTGGAACAAATATTTAGTCAGGCAACTTATAATCTTATCAAAATAAGGATTTTTAAGGGAAATATTAACACAAAGCTCACAGTCATGCAATGAATGGTGCCCTGGTAATCATCTCTTTTCTTTGCACTGATATTTACAACATCCTACCCAGCGACAGCTGCTTTATCACTGCTTTTAATGACCATAAACCAGAAAATCTTGCATAATTCAGCAGGAGTATTCTGTAGGCTCTCCGTCTGTCTGAGGATGTCTGCTTGCTGAACAGTTTTGTATCCCAGGAATTTCTCAACTAACAGGTGCATGATTATACCCACCAGCAATTGGCTGAGTGAGTAGTGAGTAGCACCATAATTCAGTGTGTATTGCCTTCTGATAATGAACATAAAGAAATGTACTTCCTTAAGGAAGGAAAAATAGAGGACCATTTAACTTGTCCAAATGCATTTAAGCTGCTGTTTTAGGGAAGAAAATTTGGATTCTGAACAGGTGTTTGCGGTTCAGTCTCAATCCTCTTTTCACGCTGCTATGATTTTTGCTCACCAATATAACTACCTAGGGCAACATTATTTTTTTCCTTTGCAGACAGGTACTGTTTCTGTGTTAATACACACTAGGAGTTCATAAAATACTGATTAAAGTTGGATCTTGAGAAACTGTCTATTCAGCCAAAAGGAAAATGAAACAAAGTTTTCACCTGTGAACTTACATAGTTACAATAAGAACATATTCACACTTTGATTTAAAACCTGGTATTGATTGACTGTCCACCTCATAGCCTTTTGAATGTATCGTCATAGCTCTGAACTTTTACTAGTGAGACTAGAAGCTGGAATTGCAAAAAACTTAGCTATGTGTCTTTGGAGAATTTGGAGAGGTGGGTACAGGAGCATGACACTGAGACTTTTAAAAATATACAGAATGTGGAAAAGTGTACAAAATATAGATTGTTAGTACAGAAAGTGTAAAATGTAGACAGGAAGACCTGTGACAGGAAGACCTCTCAAGAGGTCTGAGATTCTGATGCCCCAATAGACTGACTGTGTGACTTCAGCCGCATCTTTTGGAGCCAATGGTAATAATGATACTATGCCATCTACCACAAATCCTAGGGCTTTGTAGGGATCAAATGGAACAATATAGGAAACCATTTAAGAAAGTATAATGTGATTTATAATTCTATAATGAAGTTGTTATTGATGAAGTGGGTATTGATATTTTATTGAGGAATAAAGTTGTTATGGATGAGTAAATCTCTTGCAAATGAAATTCTTCTTTGAGCAGATGGCTACTGTCAGTGCTGCACTTCATCCTTTTTACTACTGCTTCCTTCAGTTGTCCCCCTGGAGTCCCTCTCTCCAGCCTTCTAACACTGCAAGCCCTTCCGAGCTTCACCCGGTGGCATTTTTGATCATGTCACTCCCTTTCTTAAAATACTTCTGAAGATTCCCTATTGCCGACTCACACTGCTTAGCTTAGAACGACAGTAAGAGCCAACGTGAAAGTTCCATCAGCGCAGAGTAAATAACATGCCCAAGATTCAGGAATCAATCACCAGCACCAAACATCCCTAGAAAGACTCTCAGCTGTTTCTTCAGCCTCTGGTTCTCCACTTCTGGCTGCCTGAAGCTCTGGTGAATCCTTAACCTGGAACACATCATTCTCCAGCAGTGGTAGCTCTTTCTTCCCCCATTTCTCCAGCCAGCATTATGTCCCTGACACAGCAGTTGAATTTTAATTATTTATTTATAGATTGCTCTCCACCCTAGGGCACAAAGCACAATGCTTTTCTTTTTCCCTTTGGGTAGTGCCATTGGCTAGAAGAGAACTGGTGGCAAAGAAAGGAATAGTACATGTTTCTTGAATGAACGGACCTGGTGTACATCATTGGTTTCTGCTGCCTGAAATAAGAAAGAATTACTGTGGATCCAATGTTTGTTTAATTCCAGTTCACTTGTATTCTCTTGATCTCTCCTCATTGAATCTCTCAAAGTTTAAGGAAGACTCAAGTGAGTCTCTTTTATAAGCTCATATTATATATTTTTCATAATTGCATATTAAATTAATGAGCAATAATGGCTATAAACTGTTGGCCCGCTTCCTTTCTCAATTTAATTTAGTTAATTTTTTAAACAAAAGCTTATATTGGCCCTACTTTCATAATATTTTTATGTTTCTATAACATGTTTAAATATACTGGAGTATATTAAATCTCTTAGCAACAAGTAAGCACTACCCTTCTCCCCTTTAGCCAACCTTCTGCCTAGTTGTTCTGTTTCAGCATTAACCTTGCTCTGATACCACCTCAGAATGCACCATATAGCTGTATCATATTTGGGGAGCAATTTTACGACATGGTGCATTCCAAGTAATATTGACCATATTCTTAGAAGGCCTGGTTTTTCTCCTCTTCTCAGGATTTGCCACATAATTATCAGGACCCAATGCAAAATGAAAATGTTGAGTCCCGTGATCAAAACACAGAGAAAAAAAAATTTCCTTTCTTCTGTGGTCTGCCTCTTGGGGTGCCAAGGTATCTTTCATTTGTTAATAAATCTGATAGGGTTGGCTCTAATTAACGCTGTACTCTCTCGGGTATGGAGACACACTCTCAGAGTGAATACAGAATCTCACAGTTATCCAAGGTCCCTTTCTAAAATGTGGAGCTGGTGGCGTGCACTCAATCCTGACCTTCCCCAGCACCTACGGCCAGATTCTTCCCAGGGCTGAGGGCTGCCTCACACCTTGGGTGAGAGCAGGGAAGCAGGAAACTGAGACTCAATCCTGAAGACATGGAGAGGCAAAAGGAAGCTGCCCCTGTGCAGAGGTTCCAAGCCTGCTGTAATGAGCCATTGTCCCCTCACGTTTCACTCACAAAACACAGTGTGAAATATAAAACAATTTAGAATCTCAAGATGGCAGCTGCAGAGCATTTAAACCCAAGCATGGCTCCCTTCTGTGCAACTGCACTAGCCATACACCCAACATGGCCTTGCCTCTTCTCTTTCAATACTCACTGTCTACCCTTAAGGAAAAAAAAAAGCAAAACTCCCTGAGCCTCTCTCTATACCAGCTCCCTCACAATTTTTTTGTGGGGTTAAATAATTTTCAGGATGTTAACTTGCTGCATCTGTTGTGACTTATCATCCAATAAGAGCTTCAGGTACCAATAATTTGAGGGCACAGTCTCTCTAATATGACGTCTTGGGTTCAGATCCAAATACTGTTGCTTGCTAGCTACAGAAACTTAGTCATGACACTTAACATTTACTTTAAAATGCTTCGGCTTGTACAGTGGAATAGTATGTACGTGTGTTACTCACACTAAACTGATGTCCGGGTGCTATCTAAGAAATACACTGAGAAATGGCCAGACACCACATCATCACGAATGCACAATCCAGAAGTCAGCTAGCTTTCTTCCTGAAAGGGCATAGTCTTGGTTGCTGCTACAATCACTCCTTTTATTTTTGTCTTTCAAGATTAGCTATTTCTTTGCTAGCAACTATACAGGCTGTCAAACTATGGCTTTTTAACTATTGAAAAATAATGACTTATAAATCAACATGATAAATGTTAGAAATTACTTCACAATGGTGAAATTGAAAGCATTCAAGATAATTGGATTGCCTAAAATAATTTAGGAATACTTCCCTCTCTTGATGATCAGGATATAAAAACCCCAGTGAAACATACACAGTTAGAGATGGCACATTAGGCTAAATCCGTCAATCAACTGGTATCTATCCATAAACTCTGGAGTTTGAGGCTGTATGTGTGACAGAATCCTTCCTGTGCTGTCTTGGAATTTTCTCCCGGAAATCCTGCAAAGTAACAGTTGGAGCATGTAAAAAAACAGAGTTAAACATCCTCGAGCCAAAAGAACAGATCGTATAAATTGATGTTTTTTAGTGCATATGAAAAAGTGTTGAGTTAGTATGTGACATACGTGTATCAAAATACGATCTAAGATTTATGTGTTAGCTATAACAGAATGTCACTGACTTGGCGAATTAAATAACAGAAACTTATTTTCTCTTAACTCTTAAAGCTAGAAGTCTAAGATCAAGGTGTCAGCAGGGTTGGTTTCTTCTGAGGCCTCTCTTTGCCAGTAAAGAGCTATCCTCTCTTTGTGTCTTTATTTGGTCTTCCTTCTGTAGATGTCTCTGTCCAAATTTCCTCTTCTATGGCGACAGCAGTTGTTTTAGATTAGGAGCCATCCTAATAACCCCATTTTAACTTAACCACTCCTTTAAAGGTCCTATCTCCAAATGCATTCACATTCTGAAATATTAGGGGTCACGACTTCAATATGTGAATTTTGGGGGAACACAAATTATATAATAAACCTGATAGGCTTGAAGAGTTAACTAACTTGAACTTTTGGACACCACTGTCATTTACCAAGAAGAATATAAGAGCAATGCATGCCTAAAAATTGGCTCGGGTCAGTTTACAACCCTTGGGAAATCCACATACAGTCTGTGTGACTCAGCATCTTCATTTCTAACATGGGGATAATAAAAGTATTGACTTTACAAGATTGTTTTAGTAATTTCATATGTTAAAGCGTGTGAAGCGTTTAACACATAATAAATAGTGTTTGCAATTGTTACAGTTTGAGTATCCCTTAGCCGAAATTCTTAGGACCAGAAGTCTTTTAAATTTGGGATTCTTTTAAATGTTGGAATGTTTGCATTATCATTATACCTGGTTGAGCATTCCTAACCTGAAAATTTGAAATCCAAAATGCTCCAATGAGCATTTTCCTTGGTCATCATGTCAGTACTCATAAAGTTTTGGATTTCAAATTTTCTAATTAGGAATGCCGAACCCGTTTTGTCATTCATTGAATCAATGAGTAAATAAACGAATCAATCAATCAATCAATCAGACTAGTTTTACTCTTTCATTTTAAAAGTAATAAATTAAAAGCAAGTGCCAATAGCATTCAGCTTTTCAAAGATCAAAACCTCTATTAAGTAAGAATTTGAGAGCTATGCACTCAAAATCCAAATTTTCCCCTTTTACTAAATCACATAGCTGCTTTTGAATACCAGCTTCACAAATGTCCACCAAAGTGATGATTTCCATCTGGTTGTATCGAAACAATAGAGAAAATGTGTCTCATATTTTCTGAATTGAAAATGAACTAAGACCACACTATTTCAATTATTGAGTCTTTCTGCATATTTGTATATGGTTTATTTTAATTTAAACTATTACTCAATTAATTTTATTTAATTGAGGTAATTCAATTAATTAGATCAAATATATTGTTGAAAGAATGTCACATGACTGATGCTGAAAAGAATTTATCATGAACTAGATTAAGCCAGGTTGATCACAGCCATCTCTATTAGGTTCTATTTGGTGGATCTTAACCACCAGTAACTACAGGTTGGGTGATAATTAGCTACTCCTCTATAAGACCTGTTGCCAGATTTTAATGAAAGAAAACCTCAGACCATAGTCTAAAACAGCTAAACATTTTCTAGCAAGTAGGAATACAGTCATGCAATCTCTTTTGTCAGCTCGATGAAGTCCCAGCTCTCTGCCATCTTTGCAAGTTTTAAAACCATTGCGCTAAAGAGTCACCTAAGTCAAATACAGGATTAAGCTAAACCTCTCTCAGTGTCAGGCAACAGAAACCCTACCATAATCACAGCAGAACACAAGATCATTCAGGGCCAAAGGTAGGGGACCATTCTCAAGGACAAAACATAAAGGGTCTGCTAGATTCTATATCCTCCATGTTCAAGCAAAGGCAGGGGACTTCTCTAAGACATGTTTGGCAATTCACATATTTGGAATACCACTAATTTCAGTTATGTTGCCTCTTTCTAGCATTTATTGTGCTGATTTAAAAAATCCTCCAGGGATGATCTGAGGTAAAGGAATTCCAAATTTTTCTTTAAAGTAGCTACTTTGAAGTGTGTGGTCATTCTGATTAGAGGAGGGTGTTTAGTAGAATACAATTTTTTTTTTTTTTTTTTTTTTTACGGAGATGGAGCCTCACTGTGCCACCCAAGCTGGAGTACAGTGGAACCATCACAGCTCACTGCGGCCTTGAACTCTTGGGTTCAAGAGATCTTCCCAACTCAGACTCCTCAGTAGCTAGGACTACAGGTGGTACCAGATGTAGATCTGGGTAATTTTTTCTTTCTTTTTTTTCTTTTCTTAGAGGTGGAATCTTGCTACATTGCCCAGGCTTATCGGCATGAGCCACTGTGCCTGGCCTGGATTCTTGATGGGGACAATTGGCTTACCCTAAGATAGATATAAAAATTTGGGCATATATGTTTATCACACTCTTTATACTAAAGTGTTTTAAAATAAATTACACATATAAAACCTACCTTGCTATCAACTGGCCTATATGAAATTCACAGAGATGATCTTTCTAGAAAAAGCAGAAAATGGAGTCACACTAAATAATATTTTTCCAGAAGAGGCTCACCAACAGATTTATTCCATCATGAACAAATGAAATATTATACCTAACAGATAAAGAATTTCTCCTAAAGGAAAAATGAATACACACACACACACACACACACACACACACACACACACAAGCACATACATACACATGTACATATATAAATATATATGTATACATATCTCCAAAATATATGTTGTTGTATATGCTTTTTGGTTTTCTTAATAGAAATGAATATCATCCATTGCAACTGCAATTTCCTCAGTTTAATTAGTGTGAAGAATTATAGACTTAACGGTATGCACTCAAAATATATTTAGAGATATATAAAGAGATAATCACCCCAAAGATTTAAGTGCAATATTTATTAACTGAATATAGACTTTTAGATGTGTTATATGATAGATATGAGGTATTTTCAAGTATAATATTTATGTGCTCAATGACCATTAGGTACTGACTCTGGGATTTTTAAAGTAATTGAATTGAGTTTTTAAAAAAATAGTTCATTTAACAAAAACTTGCATAATCCCTTCAGTTATATAATAAGCACTTCAAAGCCTCCCACTTTCTTGTAGGAGGAATGCATTATGGATATATTCTAAGAACAGGGGAGGCACTGTTAATGCATGAGTTTATGATACTTTCTTGAATCATCATAAAGAACATTGTTACTATTACCAGTAAGGAAAAAGGATGACTCAAGTTGTACCAAAACATAGCTCCTTTGACCAGGTGCCATTTTGAATACAGGCATATATGCCCAAAAGTTTCCAACACAACACTATCTACATATTGAGTTAGGGAGTCTCAATTGATGGTTTGATGATGATGGCATGAAATTCTAATCTAAGGCCACAAAGTTTCTGATTAGACATGAGAAGACCGAAAAGGAAAGGGGAACTTGTGTAGCTGTGCCTGCTTAAGTTGGGCACTGTAGAGAACCGTCACTACGCTGTACACCGTGATGGTGTTCGCCTTGATCTTGACACGAATGTGAATTTTAGAGTCCTGGAATTGAGGAAGCAGAAGCAATGTTTGAGGTTATCCTGCCTAATATCTTATTGTTTGTGTGTCTTGTTTTGTTTAGTGGTGAAAATTGTTTTTTTAAATAAAAGCACCGTTATAATATTTAAATACTTGAATCATTATTCCGGTGGATTTTAGGGAATGATTGGAGAGATAGATCTGAAAGAAGATAGTCCATCTGACAGCTATAAGGACCATAACTCAGGTCATGAGGATGAAGAAAAGAATATGAATGCAAAGAATATTTGGAAGTTAGGCTCCAGTATGTGGGGATAAAGAAGTATGTTGAGTTTGAATCCTACCTTGGCTTCCAGTTTGGGGAACTGGTAGTTGGTAATAAGTTAGATCCATCTGTGTTTGCTTTGAAAGTACAGTAGTGAAGGCTCAAGAGGAGAGGGACCTAGCCCCTATACATACATCTTTTGTCTTGATTTGAGCAGATACTAAAGGATTTGACCTTGCAGTAAGTCCCTTGTAAAGAGGAACTATCCACTGGAAAGCCAGAGAACCTGAATGGATGGTTTCTCTCAATTAACTCTCTTCTCATTAACATATCATCTTGTTTCCAACACACCACCATAGCTGTATGATCTCAGAAAATTGGAGGTCATGATTGGTTGCCATGCCTATATCTTTTATGTATATGAATATAGGTGTGTATTTAAAATTTTCTCACTTAGCTTGGTTCCAGCAATAAATATTAGATTTTTACACATTTCCTGGGACAGCCTAAAGTCTGTCCCTTAGCTGATTTTGTAGACTTCTTCCCTTCCATGATACCTGAAAACTTAACCACAGTTCACCAATCCTAACCCCTGTCCAAATGGGCAACAGTCGTTTTGAATAAGAGCTACAAATTCTACAAAAACTACAAAAATAGGTTGGTCGATACATTTTTCCTTTGGCATCATCAGGTAAGGGAATTCTATTCACACTATTTGATCAGCAAGGCTATAACCTCTGATTCCATTCCCAAGGTGCACTCTCAACGACACAAAAGAGCACTGCAGGCATTAACAGAAAAATCATTTGTTAGGCTCAGAGAATCGGTTAAACCACTGAGCTGTCACTACCTGACTCCAGGCCCAAGCATGGTATTTTTTGTCAAGAAATCTTTTGTGCTCCTTTATTTAAATGGAAGGCAATTCCAATTGTTACTTTTTGTGACTCACGCCCTGGTTTCTCTTCAGATCATGTAAATCTTTCACCTTTTGTGATTCACAATTATAAAAGATTATCTACATTTATCTAAAGAAAAAGAAATAGGTCAGATTCCCAGACTGGCCCATAGGCTTTTATTAGTATGAGAAGGTTTAAGAAAAATGGTAGGGAGGGAGAGAGAGGCTCTGCTCTGCTTAGAGGTTTTTAAACAGCCATAGAGAGATAAAACAATGAGAAATAAAGTTCTGAAATTCAGGGACATTCTTGGTCTAGAGATATAGATAGTTTTACAATTATTTATACCTCATTGAAAAACAAACGAAAGAGGCAAGATCACTCAGAAACTTAAGGTAGGGTCTAAAGAGAGGACCCAAGATAAAATCTTGAATAATGCCAATATTTAAAGTCTGTCTGATGCAGACTATCAGAGGAAAGAAATCAGGAAATTGTGGCAACGGGTAAGAAGTGAACCAGAAGAGAATAGCATTACGGAAACCAATGGAGAAAGAGATTCAAGATTTAGGGAGCAGTAAGACAGACTTAAAATCCATGTAGGAGTCATACAAGATGAGATGGGAAAACTGACTATTGAATTTGCTGTTTTAGAGAGTCACTAGTTGACTTTGCATGGTTTCAATGAAGTGGTACATCCAGGAGCCTGATTCCAAAGTCTTGCGGAATGGTCAGGATGTGAGTGATGGAGTCACTGAGTGTAAGCCATCAGACAAATGTTTGATTAAGAAGGCAGAGGAAAAGGTAGCGTGATAGCTAAAGAAAGGTTCGAAGTTGAGATAGCTTTGTCTTATGTGAGTCTACACACACACAGGCACAGCTCTTTTAAGGTAAAAGAACAGATGTCTAGGCTGGAGGAAATAATTAAATGGACAGGGAGACAGAATAGTGAGAAATGGTAGTAGGGTAACTGATTGCATCAGTTTCCTGGGACAACACAGATTTATGTTCTATTATTGATTTTCAGCTCTTGACATTGGAGGTCCAAAATCAAGATGTCCGAAGGTTTGGTTTCTTTTAAGGTCTCTTTCCTTGGCTTGCAGATGCCCACTTTCTTACCGTGTCCTCACATGGCCTTTTCCCTATGTGTTCATCCGTGATGCCTCTTTGTGTGTCCAAATGTTCTCTAAGGTCAACACTCAAATTGGATTAGGGACCACCCTCATGGTCTCATTTCCACTTAATTATTTTTCTAAAGACCCTATCTCCAAAAACAGTTGCATTTGGAGGTACTGAGTGTTAGGTCTTCGGCATGACTTTTTGGGAGACACGATTCAGCCAGTAATACCGACGAAGGAGAGGGCTGGGGTGGGGTCGTGGGAAAAGCAAAAGGTATTGTCCCCAAAGACTTAGCTACTTGAGACCCTGTCTCCAAAAACAGTTGCATTTGGAGGTACTGATTATGATTAGTAAGTTTTAGCCAAATAGTAGACTATAATTCTTTTGACTCTTTTGTTTTATTGGTGGCTTCTGTCATTATTTGAGTCACTTACTGAGTTCAAATCCCCTATTACAAAAACCAAATATTAAATATTTTTAATAAACTTACAGCGTATTTATATGTGAACACCAAGGATGGGTATATGTAATATCAAACATACAACATTAATGAAAATTATCTAAATATTTATATAACTGCATTTTGATCAATTAGGATTCAGGGATTTAAAAATATAGTAGGCTTGATTTTCTAGCCAGGACATTAGCAACATTAAGATAAACTTGAAATATTTATAACAAGATGAAAAATCCAAGATCATTAACTTTATTCTCTATCATGAATCTTATACACGTGATGAATAAAAAACAGAGAAATCAAATCTCCTGAGTAACCAAGAGCCATTAATTCTTTGTTAATGCAACATACTTCTGCTCTTTTGACATTATTATAATGAAGAACAGTGTTTTACAAAAGCAAGTCAGGCAAATACATTAAATCATGACCTCTTTACTTTGCACTACTCTAGTTTAAGTGCCCTGAAATGAACTTTTTAGTTAATTAGCATTCTTCTGTTTGTCACTTTAAGTAATTACCCTTCTCAATTTAATTGAAGTGTTATATGGTGAGGCACTAAGAGCTTGGAAACAGACCCACCTGATGAATTAAGTTCACTAGGAACAAAGCAGATAGTTGCATTCAGAAGTCAAAAGAGCAGCCTATTGGGAGGTAGGGAGGGAAGTAATGGGAATAATTAACATCTCCCGCTCCAATAATTGTATTGGAAGGATGGGTTTCATTTCAAATATCCATTAATTTAAGTGGTCTTTATTCCATCATTAAGCAAGCTTCATGTTTGGCACTGAATTTTGCATGCGTTTAGCACAAATAGACCATGTTGTGCGTGTATGCCGTTGGGAACAACTTTTATAAGAAGCTTTGGGAGCTCTTTGCATCTGTGCCTCTTGTGCCTGGTGTTTTAACCAGGGATGGGCTACTTACAGGGTAAGGACTTAAGGGCACTGCTACTTCCCTGGGGAGAAGAAATTAAGTTTTTCACCTCTTACAGCTGAAACCTCAAGGTCTGTTTATTCAAGGGTGATCTGTCCCTGAGAAAATTGCTTTGTGGCATTTAACTCATATAAGCCTTACATGTTCAACGTAACAATTCATAAATAAAATGCCATATTTGTTTGTGTCTCAGCATTCTTTTTTCCCCCATGTTTTAACATTTCTGAAATAGAAATGCCTCTTACAGTTTCCTTTTTGACCCCCTTGAACAGACATGGTTAAATGACTGATGTGTGTTTAAAAAAAAAAAGGATTAAAACTTGGAGATGAATAAATCCAACTCTTCGGCTATATGGAACTTATGCTGTGAGCTGGCGAGCTTGTTCTTGTCCTCATACACACCTTATCACAGGTCACATGATCAGGTGCTTTAACATTTCTGATCTTATGTAGTCTTCCTTATAAAGGGATGTATATTATCCTTACTTGGCTAAGTATCATAAAGCTAAAAAATAGTAAAATCTGGCTGGGCACAGTGGCTCATGCCCATAATCCCAGCACTCTGGGAAGCCAAGGCGGGCAGATTGCCTGAGCTCAGGAGTTTGAGACCAGCCTGGTCAACAAGGTGAAACCCCATCTCTACTAAAATACAAAAAAATAGCCAGGCATGGTAGCGTGTCCCTGTAGTCCCAGCTACTCAGAAGGCTGAGGCAGGAGGATTGCTTGAACCTGAGAAACAAAGGTTACAATGAGCCGAGATCACACCACTGCACTCCAGCCTGGGTGATGGAGTGAGACACCATTTTCAAAAAAAAAAAAAAAAAGCAAAAAACAAAAAACTGAAATGAAGTCTGAATATATTTATTCATTTATTCATTGATATAGTTAATAACTGTTTTAGGCACATACAATAGAAATAAAAATAATAATGACTATGATCAACATAAATGTATTGAATACTCCTTACGGGCCAGTCACCATGCTAGGTAGGTAAAGAGAATAATGGACATTAATAATCCTGAGGAAATGTATTCTCTTCTCTGGTCCACAAGGGGGCCCAGTTTCAAGGGCAAGAACTTCTCAGTGCCCTCCTCCCCTCTCTCCGGGAGACTTAATGGTCTTTGTTTTAATTTTCCTGGGCGCAGGAAAATAATCACAGTCACTCCAGCGGAAGTTTAAAGGAGCTCTTTTCATTGGCTAGGGGACTTGGAGAAGGTGGGAATTCCTCCCAGGTTAAAGTCCCTGGCTCCCTCATCCAGGCAGATTTTCCCCTCTGGGGTCCCCTTCCACTCTCATGGAAGCTGTTTCTCTCTCCTGGATCCCATACTTGGGTCCCCTTCCACAATCCTCATGGAAGCTGCTTTTCCTCTCCCGGATTCCATACTTGGGTCCTCTTCCACGAGGATTGTGGAAGATTCCTCTCCTGGATTCCATCTTTCTGAATTCTCTCGTTCAGTGAGAGAGGCACTTTCCTTCTTGGTTTTCCCCTCTGGGAACCCTTCTCACTCAGTGTGAGAGTGGCTTTTCCTTCTTCTCACTCAGTGTGAGAGCTAGCTCTTTCTCTCTCTCCGCTTCTCCTTTTTCTCTCTCTCTCACTTTAGCTCTACCTAAATAAATGACTTTCTATAAAAACTCTTTGAGGTCTGATATTTTCTTGCAAGCTCTCCATGCCCATGTTTCCCTCTCCCATTCTTGTGTGAGAGACCAAGAGCCTGGAAAAAGCGTCCTCTCAGGGGAGCTGAGCGCTCCCCTGAACCCCGAAACCTGGAAACAATCCCATGTTCAAACCCAGGTCTAACTGACTCAACACACTGGCCCTGAGGCTGTGCTGCATTGAGAAGCCAAATTAAGATAAGGATGTACAGCTGCTCTGGCCGAGGCATCTGTCACTAAAATAATTAGCAGAATAAAATCTACTGACCTGATTTGGTATACAAATATCCCCCAAAGAGAGTTCTGGAGACAGAGAATCAATTTTTGAGTCCTGACCTTGCCTCTTATTGACTACAAAACATTGGGTACATCAGTGCACCTTTCTAAGAGTGTATCTCTCTCTAAAAAATACTCCTGTGGCCATGTGATCTTAGGGCCCCTGTTTTTCATAAGATGGTATAAACTCTGTCTTCTTTTTGAGGTTACCTGATAGCACACACGTATCTTTACTCCAGTTTTCTTGTTTTTGTTTTTTTGTTAGAAAATATAACCTAAATTTCTGGAGACTCGAACATTATCAGATGTTCATTTATGAGGAATGGTATTGATGTGTATTGTCTGAAACATAAGCAGTCTATTTATTACTAAGAGTATCATACCTTTTATCCTTGGATCAGCTGAATTTAAAGAACAACATGAGTGGACCTAATGGACTCCCCTTAATGAATATCATATGTTGAACTCTGGCTTAATTTTCATGCCTGTAGCTTACATCAAATGATTTAAAGGATCAAAGAATTACTCTAGATATATTACTAGATATATAGATGAAGGAGAGAGGATAAAAATAGATAGATAGATATGCTAAAATGTTGACCATTATATCCCACTACCCTCAGAAGGATAGATATGAGAAATTTAGCAGGCCCATGCACTCACACAAAATTTATGAACAAACATGAGTCTCCTAATGCATCATATTTCCATTTCTGTGGCTTGGCTTTTAGGAAGCTTGGATCTAAATTTGTAGCTTATCTTTGGTGTTGGTACAGCGTGTTCTGGTGGGCATTTCTGTGTACTTACTTTGCTTCTTACTTCCCTGTCCTCATTTTCCCATTCCACCTACTTGCCTTGCCTATTTTTGTCCTATCATATTGCATGTATTTATGTAAGTGTAACTCAGTTTATTTTAGGAATTAAGAAGGATGTAAAGTTAATCATTAAAACATTAATGTCTGAGTAACTCTCCAGTGAAGCTTGATGAAGGCTTCCTCAGCCATGTGATCAGGGTAACATATCAGTGATCCATCATGTTGATACTATGTTACATTGATAAAATGTAATGAGAATGGTACTTTACCTGTGTGATCTTCCTCCCCCAAACCCATAACCCCGTTGTAATAATGAGAACTACATCAAACAAATCCCAATAGAGGGAAATTTGGCAAAATACCTGACCAATACACTTCAAAACTGTCCAGGCCATCACAATAGGGAGTCTGAGAAACTGTCGTAGCCATGAGGGGCCTAAAGAGGCTTGATAACTAAATATATTGTCTTATTCTAGATGGGATTCTGTGACAAAAAAAAAGGACAGCAGGCAAAAACTAGAGACATTTAAATAAAATAGAAACTTTAGTTAGTAATAGTCAATGTTGGTTCACTAATTATGGCAAATGAACTATTCTTATTTAGGATGATAGTAATAAGAGAAACTTATGAATACAGGTGTGTGGGAACTACCTTCACAACTTTTCTATCCAACTAAAACTATTCTAAAATAGAACATATACATTTATAAAAATAAAATGTTTATAAAAACAAAAAAGACTAATATTAAAGGTATGGATTGACTGAGTGAGATTCTACGTATGATAGGGTTTTGCACACTACAAAGTGCAAGAAAAATACATTTCCTGTGTGTCTATGTGACTCATGCAAGTGGGTGACAGGTGATATTTCCTGACAAAGACCTCTTCTGTGATTAAGTCAGTTTAGTAAATTTTTGGGGAAAGATCACAGAATGTAAGCCTAAAGACAGTGGTCATTGCAGTGCCTGCAAGTCAAATGTCTCCGATGTGAAATCTCTTGTTAAGTAAGATGAACAATTGAGGAGAAAGAGAGAGAAAAAAACCGGGAAACGTCATCCTTCCCCAAATCTAACTTCCTTGGCAGCTCTCTCTGTCAACAAGGGAAGAGTCGCAAAACCCTATAGTCAAAGGGCCCTGTGGTCAATATGAGGGTGTCCTTATGAATCTCTAAGTTTCTCCTTGACATGGGAAACCAGCTCTCTCTGTGTCATTTAACCACAGCTGCTGCACTCAGGCACAGTTTTGACAGCTCTCAGGCACCCCAGGATCTAGTAACTTTTCTTAATGTGCTTCTTTCTTAAAGAAAGTCAGTTCAGCCTTCTGGTCTGGATTCTTCTTAGCCATCCTCTCTGGTCTTCAAATTCATGTATTGCCTCTTGCCTCAGGAACAAAACTTCAGAATAGGTGCTGGATTACCTAGGATTGTAATTGGTTACAGTAGAGACCCAACATAACAGCAACATAAATATGATCAAAGTCCATTTTTCTCCCACAGAGAAGTCCTGAAAAGAGTAATTTGGGTCTTGTGTGGTGTCTCCCTAGTTGTGTGGAAATCAGGGAATTTTAACTTTTCCTGTTCACCCTCCCCAGTGTGTGGCCTGCAAGAGCATGGCCCAGGATAAAGCTAGAAAGCTAGAGATGCCATGTTCCAGTGCAGGTAGGTTGAATAGAAACAGGAAGAAAAGAGGTGAGGGTCATATGTCAGCAATCTTATAAGGAAGGCTCTCGGAAGCTAATTCTGGAAGGTGATGTTCTTTGATAATAGAGGTTCTCTGTAAGCGAAATGAGAAAAATGGACATTGAGAAACACCCAAGAACCTCTGTTGCATTACTCGTTTTTATGCTTAGCACTTAATCATACTTTCCTCCAATGTTAAAAAATTTTCCTGGGAAAACTCAAGCTCTGCTCTCAGTTCTACTCTGTACTAAATATATGGCTGGTTAAATCACTGAACCTCTCTGAAAGGCTAAGTAAAATAAGGCTAACAACTTCTCCTCTTTCATCCTCTAAGGATTAAATTAGCTAAGCATATATGAAAAGACTCATGAAGAGTGGATTGCCAATGACCATACTCTACAAAATACAGGATGATGCCATTCTCATTATTCATCTCATTTTTCTGCTTGTCTCTCTTATAGTATGTGTCTCCTGCCAACCTATCTTCCTTTCAACATGCACATATAAATCTGTGAATAATACTTTTGCCAAAATGTATACATCCTTAAGTTTAAAGCGTTATCTTATTAATAACAAATTTCCCAAAGTGAAAAAGAGGCAATAAGAGCACTAAATGTTCACATTATTTCTTAAACCCATTCTGATTTAAGAACTGTGATATGATTAAATGGGAGTCTGTATTTTTAAAAAATCAAATGTAATTGGTAGGAGGCAAGCGGCAGATTTATGACTAAAAATACACAAATAAGAGCTGATATCTACTAATCAGGACATGACGTGTTAATGGACTTTTTAGAATTAGAGAGACACAGGTTCAAGTCGGTGAACCTGTGAATCTGTTAAAGTTTGAACAATTTTGTAGATTTCTGCAGCTGAAATATCCCATTTTTGTTGATGTGTCATGTTAAGAATTCTTGTAAGAGTCAAGGGAAATACTTCTAACACAGTGTCTTGCACATGTATGTGGTAAAAAGGGGAAAAGACCTACCTATGTCTTTTTCCAGTAATAGAAGCACAGAGTAAAACATGGTGATCTGAATCTTACAAGGCGATGAATGATAAGTCACAGTGTTTAGAGCCCTTATTTTGTAGTTCTTCATGCATGGGATACCTCATAGATCCACACAACTTTAGGTAATGATGTTCTCATCATTCCCGTTTTATGGATAAGGATGTTGAAGGTTAGAGAGGTTCAATTGCCAAGGTTATCCAGCTGGCAAGTGGTGAAGCTGGAGAAAAGACTTCAGAAGTCAATGTCAAACTCAAACTCTTGGATCTTCATTAATTTATCAAAATGTAATTCACTGAAAGCCATTTTGGCAAATATTAACATATGATCAATTTGCCAAAAACTATCAAAGGAAGTACACAGTTAAGGCTAGTACAGACACAGCATTCAGGCAGAATGCAAATCTGCAAGAGATACGTAGCCTTTAAGAAACAGCCCACCCATTCCACAATAAAATGATGGGTATTGTAAAAGTCAACAAACTGGTCTGGTGAGCGTCTTGGCAGAAATAAAACCTTTACATAGTGAAGCATTGAAGAACGTTTCTAATTTGGTTGATTGGATGCTTTATAAATTGATTATTTCCTGAATTAAATTTTAGTTAACTGGCCAGTATCCCAACCTCTCAACCACCACAATCTACTGCCAGGTCAGTTTCTCATTAAATGCCAGTCTTGTTTTTTTGTCAGTATAAATACTTATGTGTCATTAATGTTAAAAGCATGTCGTTTACCCAGAACATGCATCAGAGCAAAAGAGTACAATCCAGGACTGATTACCTGACTGCTATGGAACAACACAGGTGATGACATGTTGCATAAAAACAAGCAAACGAACGATAATAAAGCTTCTCGGGCAGAATCATAGTAACATCAGGCCTGGAGTGTGCTGGGGTATGATCACTAGACTGATAGGCAAAGGGCACTGCCATCAAACTGTCTTAAGAGTCAAGATTTGGACTAAATCATCCCGACAGCCAGAGGGCTAAAGGAAATGGGAAGAAGAAAAGAATTAACAGGCCATGCCTTCACTATACATTAAATAATATCTGTTTAATTATAACAACAGTATTCCTCTAAGGGCACTTTTGTTCCATTTGATTGATATAAGAAATTGATAAAAATATAGCATACATAATTTGCCCTTTTTCCGAAGCCAGACAATTCCATTTGTTAAGTAAGCTTCTCTATCCTCTTTTATAAACAGATGTTTTCTATGTCATTCTCAAATGTAATAACAATAATAATCTTGTCCACTACTGCTTACTATTCCATAGCTATGTGAGCTTGGATTCGAGTCTAAATCACTCTGACTCCATGGTTCATGCTCATTACTGATGCTGGAGAGGAAAAAAAAAAAAGGATTCTGCAGGTAGCCAGAGATCATTGCCTTCAAGAGAGAGTGGTGTTCCTTGTTTTTGTTTTTAATGGGACGGTTTTAAAAGAAATACAATATAATAATGTTCTCATCTTTATAAGCCTATAGTCCAAGTTCTTACTCATGATTTACAAAGATTGTTATTAACTTATATTTTATGTTTCAATGTGATGATAATTCTTGAGGCTCTTGAGATACGTAGATCTGCTTTGCAACTCTTTAGCTTACCTTTTGACCAGAGAAGTCAACAATTTTCGCCTCTCTCCACTGGCAGTGTGTTCAATAATTCTAATTAGTCTGTTTATTAAAAAGCAGCTCTTTATAAATGACCTCTTCCATCTAGCTAAGTACATGGACATTTGTTGACAGAGTTCGTGGTCTTTCCAATAATTACTTTTTCTACTGTTAAATGTGTTTTAATTCATTTATATCAGCTTCCACATTAGGATTGAAGATTTGATAGATGGGGAGTCAAGTAATAAAAGTGAATTATGAGAAGAGTTAAAACACCTTACTTTTTTTTTTTAATCTTCTTTAATTAAGTCCTTTTGTTAATTTAAAACAACAACAAAATCTTAGTGTTAGCAATTTGTAGCCACCCATCCACCCCCAAAGATAGCCAATATTCTTCCTTTTTGGTTCCAATTCAAGTGAAGTGGAGTAAGCCGATGTCTTTGCCAGGCAAGCGTGTGGTCATAGTGTCCATTTTAGAAATGCTTATTTTGTTCTTGTGTCCTTTAGCTCAACTCCAGAAGAGCAATCTTCCATGTCAGGCCTAATCACCACATTAGTAAGATCAGGGGCAGGTATACTCCATAGGGCATCACCAGCTTCACTGGCTTCCACAGGACGAGGCTGGCATTGAGATTCAAGAACAGATGGATCCCTAGTGGGAATGAGGAGAACTGGATCAGCTGCTGGAGGAGGGGCACCCTTTCTGCAATAGGCAGGCTGATCCTATGAGCAGGTTCTTGTCTCCAGGCTCTCAGGCACCAGCTCCTGGGGGAACCTGCCAGACTGAAGTGTAGACTTGTTGAGAGAATAGCGATTTTGTAAAGAGCCCTGGGTAGCGTTATATGGCTTTATTTCCTAAGTGTTCTTCAGTAAATGCTCTTAGCCTATTTATACTTATTAAACATACTAACAATAATTCAGGCTGAAAATCAAATTCAATTCTCCTCTTATCTTTGCTAATTTCTTCTGCTTCTGAGTCCTTAATGGACCAGGTACAAATATGTAAATATCATGCTTTATTTAGGCAATTAATTTCCATAAGGTCAAGACTGAGTGATAAGAATACTACCTTCATTTTATGAATAATTCATTTCTGTGGAATATTTTATTCATTCAGACTTTATGGAAACAGTGTAAACTTTTAAGTGCACATATCTGTGACTGAATCCCAGTTATATCTCTATACGCTGAGTGGCTGGGCAATTTACTTAATCTTTCTTAGCCTCTCTGTCTCCCTCTAAAAGATGGGTTTAATAATACTGCAAGTGCTCATAGTATGATAGGAGTTTAAATAAATAAATACATATAAAATATATACATATAAGATATATAGATAGATGCTTCATTTATGTCATTTTACTTTCTTCCCAGACTTGGGTGCCTTAAAAAACATTCAGCTAAATCAGAATTTTTAATTTAACATTTTGCTTGAAAAAAATGACAGTGAATACACAAATAGCCTGGGTAGTTAAATAAAAAGAAGCAAGTAGGCAAAACTAATAGGACACATAAGCATACATTTAAGAATGTAGGAATTTAGCACGTATTTTGGGCTTAACACAATGATGAATGTTTTTTGTACATCATCTTATCTGAGCCTTATAATACATATGGTAAAATGAATTAATACTTTTATCATCTCTATTTTACAGTTGGGAACTTTCTAGAGGGGTTAATTTACTTGGTCAAAGTCACCCTGAGAATGTGTCAGATTTAGGTATGTGTTTACCATGAAGCTTATGATCCCCGGCTTTCACAAGGCCCTTCCAACTGCTGGCAGAAACCCAGAAAAGAGTTCCAACAGTGATACACTATTGTAAACTTTGCAGAAGTATTATATAAATTCTAGGTAACACAACACATGTGCTGTGGTTGGAACATGGTTTGTCCTCACTAAAACTGAAGTGGAGGTGTGGACCCCAGTGTGATGGTGTTGAGAGGTGGTGGGACCTTTGAGAGGTATTTGGTTTGGAGATATCCACCCTAATGAAGGAATTAATACTATCTCATGGAAGTGAGTTCTCACTCTCCGGGGACTGAATTAGTTTCCACAAAAGTGGGTTGTTATACCATAAGGTTGTCCCACATGTTTTGCCTGTTTTTCACACACTCTCATGTTGTGGTGCCATCGGCCATATCATAATGTAGCATGAGGTTCTGGCCAGATATAGCTGTCTGACCTTGAACTCCCCAGCCACCAGAACCATGAGCTAAATAACCTCTTTTATCATTATCATTTTTTAAATAAATTACTCAGCCTCAGAAAATGGACTAAGATAATATGCATTTGCTCCTGATAAAAGTATCTTCTCAGTAAGACATCCCTGGACTAAACTAAAATTTCAACCTTCTAATCCCTCTTTTAATTTTCTTTTATCCCTACACTTACCATGATCTAATATCTTTAGATATATATTTTAATATATATTTTATTTATCTTGTTTGTTGTTAACTCCCTCATTAAAACGGAAGATAAACAAGGGCGGATTTTTTTTCTGTTATACTCTAGCACTGACAACAGTGTCTAGGACATAGTAACAATTCAATAAAAATTTGTTAAATGAATGAATGAATTGGAATTCCTCTGAATTGAAATTCAAATTCCAGAACCTGTGCCTTTTACCACAGCATTATACTGCCTCCCTGAGGGAAACATTCCCCTTTCATCATAGACAATCTGTCTTTTTCCTGATGTGTATGTAAACAAAAATCCAACTCATAAGGCTTTGAATTCCCTCTGAGATAATGATGAATTGGTTACCATTTAACTGTATCTAAGAATTATGGAACAACATTTGAGACCTGACAGGTATAGAGCAACAGAAGAAGCCCAATTAAGGGAAACATATCTCTGAAGAATAGGCTTGCAACAGGAAAGTTGAAAATGGAAGTAATAGAAAACACTGTTCCACATGCTGAGCTTGTTCCCCAAACTCATGGGAATGAGGGTGTATGTGCAAGATTCTGCTGAAAGCAGATGCTCTCTTGGATCTACATCCCATGTTAAACTGTTAAACTCCTTCCTCCACGAAAGGGAGCATAGATAATATCACATAGAAGATCCTCCTGGTAAATTACCTCTCTTGTTTGCATTTCTCAGGGTATATAGGTCTAATAATATCAAGGCAAAAAACAATCATGTTTTTAAAGAGTAGCCATGTCATACATAAAATATAACACACTGCATGTACTATAGAGTCACAAGGAGACTCAAGTTATGTTTACACATCAAAATCCAACCAACAATGTATAATTACAATTTCCTCCTAAATATTAATAATTTTGATTAATTAGCTGATCAAAATATTCTTATGAACTAAATATTTGATTTTTTCCAGAGGAAAAAATCTGTATGATTCCATGCTGTTTACAACTGTTCTAAAGGTTTCAGTTGACGTTTCTTCCTTACTATGTATTGAAGATGTGAAAATGCACCATTATAAATCAGCTGGCTGATATTCAGGGTTACCTTAAAGATAAAGATTGAATCCTGCAAAGATTTGAATTAGTTAATGCCCCTATATCCTCCCTGGGAAATTTATTTGGGGCTGGAGGATATACATCCCAAATTCAAAATGTTTCACGGCTCGTATATGCAATTCTTGAATTTTAGATTTTAAAGGTCTCATTAATTCCCCCATTTTGATCCTGAGACCCAGAAAGAATAAATGCCCTCCCCAATGTTCCACAAACAACAGTTAAGGGCAGAAGCAAGCCTTCAAATACCACTTGTGTCAAACACAGATCATGTTCACCTGCTGGGACTCCCTCAGCCCTGGCCACTTCCTGGACTTGCTCAGCCACTTCTCTGTCTGAGTGACCCTTCCAGCCTTGCCCTGAGAGTATACTCTCACCAGACCCTGAATCAGTTGGTGCCTTGATGTTAAACTTCCTGGACTCCAGTACTGTGAGAAATAAATTTCTGTTGCTCATGAGCCTCCCTGTTTATGGTATTTGGTAATACAGCCTGAACAAACTAAGACTAGCAATGTTTTAAATCTAGAAGCTTTTTCAGAAGATAAAAGCCACCTCAAATACAATTAAGGTTTCCTTTAGTGATTCAAATCCTGCAATGAAACCATGCAGGTAATCAAGATATAAAAAAAAATTACCTATATGAAAATATATCAAGTGAAAATATCAAGGAGCCATAAAAACAATAAATATTTGCAAAAAGTATTGTACTAGGTATTTATGTCATTTCTACAAAAAGAAATAATTGAGGAAGCACTGGCCTCAGTCATCTGCTTGGTCAGCTGGTTCTCTGCCAGGATCCCCAGACATGGGGAGTAAGGTGAAGCTGATGATGCCATTGTGGCGTTCCCAGAATGAAGGACATTTTCAGTAAGAAGAAAAGGCTTCTGTATTTTGCCTTTAGAAATAAATGCATAGTTGGCACAAAACTCAAATAATTTCTCAAACTATATTTGGAACTATATGTCTTGATTTTGCTACTAAAATCTTATTTGAAATTGGCAAAGACACTTAATATTCCTGGTTTCATTTATGTCATTGAACCCTGTTTTCCTTAATAGATCCCTTTGAGAATATACGTTTTTAGAACTATGGATTCTTTTTTATAGGAATATGCATATAAAGTCTTACTCAAAAATTATAATAAGTTACAGGGATTTTTCTAACTCCTTAAAACCCACCCATGTATTCCAAGTTACAAGCTCCTTATCTTGATGATAATGATTATAAATTTGTGTCAAGAAAGGCAGAGAGCTGTTACCCAGAAAAACTCAGACTGAGATAATATGCGCCGTCTTTGAATTCACTTAGCCTTGCAGTTGATAGAGCTTTTAGGAGGGAGACTCAAAGAAGATTAAGTTCACCAAGGCAAAAAATAAAGCTACTACATGGAAGGATCCTCACCAAAAGAATGACTTCTAATGTTAAGGATCACTTCTCAAGACAGCTACCATGTCTTAGTTCCCATTGTTGCTATTGCTTCCTTATTCTACAGAAGGTTACCTCTTTTTTCTTCTTATTAATTTTAATTTTTAATTTTGGGGGCACATAGTAGGTATATATATTTATGGGATACATGAAATATTTTTCAACAGGCATGTGATATGTAATAATCACATTACGGTAAATGGAATACCCAGCACCTCAAGCATTTACCCTTTGTGTTACAAATAATCCAATATATTTTTTAAACATATACAAATAAATTATTTTGACTACAGTTACTCTGTTGTGCTAACAAATACTAGGTCTTAGTCATTCTTTCTAACTATCATTTTTGTACTCATTAACCTTCTACAGTTCCCTGAAATACCCCCACACTACATTTCCCAGTGATGATAACCATGCTTCTACTCTCTATTTCCATGAGTTCAATTGTTTTAAGTTTTAGATCCCACATGTGAAGGATGTAAATGAGAACATGTGACGTTTGTCCTTCTGTGCCTAGCTTATTTCACTTTCTATAATGACCTCCAATTTCATACATATTCCTCTTGTTGATAGGAAAATTGGGAATCAACATAGAGAAGGATGTAGAAGGGCCTTAGTACCTAAATATGTAATGGACCATTATTTAATTTTTGCCAGCAACCACCGATTTTCTTGCCCTGATTTTTAGAGCAGAATTCTCTCTTCTTCATTATAGTCAGACATGGAAGAAGACAACTCCAACTTCATGAGATAAGGTCAGAACCATCTTTCCAGTACAGGTAGGGAATGGGAATGTGACCTAATCTTGGCCAAGCAGTCAAGCTTTCAGGGACCTTTGAGTACTGAGTCTCTGATGCAAAGTAGAATATAGAGCAAGCAGAGGTTTGAGTGACATGGCTCTGGACCAGACTGTTTCAGCTACAAGATGTTTTCTGATTCCCACTTTACATTTTAAAGAATCAAGGAGTGCTTTCAGTTAAAAAGTCTTATCTGTCAATTTGCTCTCAATAATCTCTCCATAAATCTTCTTATGCCTAAGTTAGAGTTGGTTGCTGCTTACAAGCAAGAACCTTAGTACACCTTTAGTTTTGACTTTTGACGGTGTTCATGCCACAAAAATTTAAATTTCCTTCAGGAAAGTAGAATTTTGGTAAAGAAGGCAAAAGACCAAAGTTAGACTCAGATTTTCAGCCTGTTATCAAATACATGACAATTAGCTAGCCACCCAATGTTAATAATGCCCTCTCCATCTATAAAAAGGATCTAATTTCTTCCCCATCATCTCATGGGTACATCAGACAGCTTCTATAGTTTGTGAATCTCTTTAGAGAACTAGAACACGATATGACATTTTAGTTGATATGTAAATTAGATAGAAATTTTCAAAGACTGATACACCTGAGTTTGCTTTTTACTAATGTTTCTGGATGAAGCAGTCATTACGACAAGGATTGACAGCCCTGACACGTATTTGAGAGAGTTGCCAGATAAAATACAGAATACTCAATTAAATTTGGATTTCAGATAAACAACATTTTTTAGTATAACTATGTCCCAAACATTAGCATATTTATACTAAAAAAATTTCATTGTTAATCTGAAATTCAAATTTAACTGGGAATTCAGAATTTTAATTTTCTAAATCTGACAACCCTAATTTAAGCATCCATGAGTCAAAGAGTTCAAAGAAAGTGTAGTTAACTTAGGAGAAAACTACATTATTGCCTCAAGTATACAAAAGGACCTGAGAGAAAAATTAAATTATTGAAATACCTGAATAATCAGGAAGGTTTCCCTTCTTTAATTAAAATAGAGAAATTTCCACTATAATTGGTTTACTCAACTGGTTCATTTGTAAGAATTATAGAGAGACACCGGGAGATGAAAATCAAAGGGTTAATAAAATAAAATGGTTTAAAGAGAAGAATAGAGATAATTGAGTTAGACAGACTTAAATTTGTTATAATAAAAATAATATATGCTCATAAATATTGTTTTAAACTTAAAAAAAATTGATATTCTAAAAGGCTGTTGGATCAAATAGTTTTAAAAATATCTTACTGTACCTTTAAATTGCATTTGAGATTTTGGAAAAATGGAGAAGGAAGTACTTTTGGTGTTCCATCTGCCATCTTAAAAGAGGTAGTTAGAACTGAAATCCCTATGGACCAACCATGTGACCTTAAATGACTTTCTTTACCCTAGGCTTCACTTTCCCAGGTGCTAGATGTTAGTATTATGGTATCCACATTTGTTATGAAGAGTAAATAAACATTTGAAAGCATCAGGTAAGCACTGCATCTAAGACATAAAAGACCCTGTATAAATGTATGTTTTTCCTTCTTCCTTTTACTTCTCCTCTTTATGATAATTGTGGTATACTTCTACTCAAGGAGGTATCTATTTGGTAGTTAGTTTATAGCCAACTAGGTGTTACCATTTTTATAGCTTACAAATATTTTAATTATTAGAAATATAATTATTATTCTATAAGGTAAAAAGAGTTGTTACTATTTTTAAAATGAAAAAATAGAGGCCCTGTCTTAGTTTCACTGCTATAACAATTACCATAGACTGGGTGACTTAATAGAAATTTACTTCTCACAGTTCTGGAGGCTGGGAAGTCCAAGATCAAGATATTGGCAGATTAGATGTCTGATGAGCATCCTCCTGGTTTGCAGATTGCCCATCTTCCTGTATCCTTATAAGGCAGAGAGCATAGAGAGAGGAAACAAGCTTTCTCCTATCTCTTTTTATAAGGACACTAGTCCCATTAAGAGGGCTACAGCCTCATGACCCCATTACCTTCCAAAGATCCCATTTGCAAATACCATCACATTGGGGATTAGAGTTGGAATATATGATTTGGATGGGGAGGGCACAAACATTCCATTTGTAGCAGGCTATGAGGGTTCTAGTCATAGGAATCCAAAAGGGATACCTCAGGTCAAAAATAATAATATGCATGACACAGAAACTTCCTCATTGTGTAGTAATTAGAAAATCTATTCTCAATTCAGTTATGTTTAATACTTGATAAGAAAAGTAAGATATGAGACAAACCAAAATAGTTTTTCCACATGTAGATTTTCTCTTACTAATTAGAAGTCACAAAAGTAGACAAGCCCTAAATATGGTACTGAAAAATAAAAATAACAATGACATCAGTAGCTATCACAAATGAAACACTTGCTAAGATTCCACACCCAGCACTTTATATGGATGATTGCATGTAACTCTCACAATAGTTCTATAATGTAGCATTATTATTATTATTCCCAGTTTTATTTCAGGCAGGAAGGCACCAAGAAATTAGGGAAACATGCCCAAGGTCACACAGCTATTAACAGGAAGATCTGGAATTTAACATAGGTCTGTCTGAATGTCATCTGCATAGGGAAGCATCAAGATGAAATAATTATTTCTTGGAGTATTTCCAGAAACATAAATGAACACATAAATGTTTATTGTCTGCTTATTAGATGCCAAGTTATAGTCAGAATACCAATATTATGAGTTAAATAAGGATAATGATTTTTCCCCTGATTTTACATACAAGGAAACTGGCACTTAGTGGCATTTCCAAAATTACACAAGTATGCAAGACTGTTCACTGTGGGTCTAATAACTTTCCATACTCCAAACGAACATAATTTGATTTGTAGGAATTCATTCTGTACTACCAATGTTAGTGAAAACCCAAGCCAAAAATTTACGAGGCAATACTCTTTACACTAAAACAGGAATATTCTCAAACTATTTGATATTTTCATTTATTGATTCTGGTAAGGCCACTGTTTTGTTTTGTTTTGATGTGGAAAGCATGTTGTATTTGCAAAAAAATAGTGGAAGGGAAATTCTTTGATCGATATGTGAGTGAAGTTGGAGGAATGCCTGGCTTCTAAACTCAGTCCTTTTGAGAGTCAAGTTCAAACAAGATTCTAAAAGTGGGTGTGAATCCTAGCATCAAACTGAATACAGATACTGCAAACAGTGACATTTGCATTTACCACTGGATTTTTTTTCTGGTTCAGACTCTGTGTGACCTTGATCTAGTCACTTAATCTTAAGGAGCATAAGTCCTTTCATCAAATGAAAGAAAATCACCTTTCTCTAGGGCCCTTTTCTACACTGAAGTAAAAAGTTCTGCTGCTATGATTTTGGCAGGAATTATAGTGACACCTTAATTTATTCTTCAAAATAATCTGTCTTATTGTGGAAAAATTATAAAACTCAAGAATTTGGCAATAATCCCACCCACACATTACCTTTCCCAAAATACTATTTGATATAGCCAGCCACCTAAGAAATAAATCGTAAAGTATTTGAGAATAGAAAATACCTGGTACCAAAGAAACAACAGTGAGCAGTGAAACCAGTGAAGCTGAAAGTCAGTCTCTAGGCTAGACTTCTTTTGAAAGGGGCAATGTGCAGGCATCTGCACTGAATTGCACCACATCAAAAAGATATGCTGAAGTCCTGATCCCAAGTAACTCAGCATGTGACCTTATTTGGAAGAGTGGCTGTTATAGAAGTAATCAATCTAAAATGAGGTCATTGGCACAGAGAGTAGAAGGATAGTTACTAGAGGCTGGGAAGAATAGTTGAGGAGTAGCTTGGGGTGTAGCGGGGAGGTGGGGATGGTTAATGGGTACCAAACCTAGTTGGAAAGAATAAATAAGACCTACTCTTTGACAGCACAACAAAGTGACTATAGTCAATAATAACCTCATTGTACATTTAAAAACAACCAAAAGAGTATGATTGGATGGTTGATAACTCAAAGGAGAAATGCTTGAGGGGATGGAGGGATACACGTTCTCCATGATGTGGTTATTATGCATCGCATGCCTGTATCGAAACATCTCAGGTACCCCATCAATGTATCTGCCTACTCTGCTCCCACAAATATTAAAAGTCAAAAATAAAATGAGGTAATTGGTGTGGGTCCTATTCTGATGTGGCTGGTGGTGTTATAGGAAAGGGACATTTTGATATAGAGCCAGTTAGACATGGGGGAAGATGCTGTGAAAACAGAGTGGGAGAAATGGCCCTGTGATGGAGTGACACGTACCCAAACCAAGGGACACTAGGGACTGCCAGAAAACACCAGAAGCTAGAACACACAGAAAGGGTTACCCCAGAGAGAGTTGGGGGTCTGCTGACACTTTTATTTTGGAATTCTAGCTTTCAGCATTTGAGGAAATCAAGTTCTGTTGTTTTAAGTGATCTATTTTTTGGTGCTTTAAGGTAGAAGCCCTAGGAAACTAACAGAGCAAGCATCTCCTGGTTTTCTTATACCCTTGATTTACACTACAGGCTACACTCTATGTCAACAGCCCTGCTTGTCATAATCAAGTGTGTGCATGCTTACACACACACAAACACATGCACACATACACTGACAACTTCTATTGCACCTATGTAAGTTAATTGACATTGGTCACAGAAGAAACCAGCACCCTGACTTATTCCACTTCATTTTAAGTGGCTTCTCATGAGCTCTGCTTTCACAGGTGCTTGGTGGTGGTGGTTGCATAAAAACAGCAGCAATAAGTTCCATTTAGGATGCCTATAAAAGAGCTAATAAAACTTCAACTTAAATCTATTGAGAAAACTGTACACTCATACACTATGTTAGGAAAATGGGGCCGGGCATGGTGGCTCACGCCTATAATCTCAGCACTTTGGGAGGTAGAGGTGGGCAGATCACTTGAGGTCAGGAATTTGAGACCAGCCTGGCCAACTTGGTGAAACCCCATCTCTACTAAAAACACAAAAAATCAGCCAGGCATGGTGGTGTGTGCCTGTAGTCCCAGTTTCTCAGGAGGCTGGGAGGTGAATCACTTGAACCTGGGAGGTGGAGGTTGCAGTGAGCCGAGATTGCGCCATTGCACTCCAGCCTGGTGACAAAACAAGACCCTACCTAAAAAAATAATTTTTTTAAAAAAGGAAAATGGAAAACATGTTATTGCACATTGAAAGTTATCATTTGTGTAGGCTTCGATTCAGAAATATGTTGAAGATTTGCCTACAATGATGATATGCAGAAAAGAAGATCAATATTAGGGGACAGCTGACTACTGGGCCTGAGATTACTCCTTTGACAAGACCTTCAGTCCCTTGGCTTGGGATTTTGCATCTCTCATACTCCACCTATCCCTTATTTTCCTTCCTAGAACACCTGTGACTCTGTTGTTAACACGGTTATGAATATACTGAGGTCAAAATATTCTAAACCCCAGGCATTGATGGATATAGGATACTAATGGAAGAAAATACAGGTGCCAGCAACCAAAACTCAAAACTACAACCACGAATAAAATATTTGGGGTGTTCTGGTGTTTGACACCAAGTAAACTGAACTAGTAAACTCACCTATGAACATGTATAATACTTCTTTAGAGATCCATTAATTGTTTCACTCCTCGACGGTTTCCCCAACTTTCCAGTTTCCTTATTCCATTTGGAGGATACCACTTTTGGAACTTTGCCTAATGATGCATTCTATACTGTTGAAATTGGTGAAATTTTCCAAATCTGCCTCTTTATTTCACAGATCAATGCTTATTCTTCTCTAATAGCTTATATAGACTTTAATGGCAAGAAATATGTCTTATACATATTTGTATAACACTGTCTGCTCATCCCAGAACATAGTAGAGTTTCTGCCTCATTGAAACTGTCCAGCAAGTGTTTGTTGATATAAGGTCTCAGGAAAAATTCGAACAATGTAAGGCTAATCTCCTAATTCCTTACATTTACTTGGAGAGAGGACTGAGAATTCCTGTGATTGATTAAACAACCATTCAACTCACCTTCTCCATCCTGTATCTTGTATTGTTGTTTATCTATTGGAATAATAGTAGAAACTTTGGGGAAGTGAGACATTCTGATAACTCTCAGTGCTTGGCACATAGACATCATCCTAAATGTTTACTTATTGAATAATTAACCTTTGCTATGAAAAGGGGTCTGTACTTTTCAACCTGGAAGCCTTCTCTCCTTTACTTATTGTTAACACATTCCGACAATATCCAAACATTATATTCAATATATTTTCTTCCTTTCTTTCCTTTCCTTTCCTTTCTCTTTCTCGCCTCTCCTTTTTTCTCTTTCTTTCTCTCGCTTTCTTTTTCTCCCTCTTTTTTCTTTCTTTTTCTGTTTAGCTCTTTCTTTCTTTCTCCTTTAATGCTTAAAGTAATTATACATTTTGGTCACTGGACTTCATTATTCCACTTTAAAATGGGGGAAGCCAAATTTTCTTTTGGACAACTTCTACTTCAAATCAGTTGGTTCCAAAAGCCAACACAGGGTTAAACATTTTGAAGTCATGACAGACCACTGGCAGCTGGACATTAGATAAATGAGAAGGTTGGAACTGCAACACAAAAAGCCGTCATTAATAAAGAGCATATGCAGGAAGGATCCTCTCACAGCACATCTTGATGAAATGATAAATGTGGAAAAATAATTAAAGAAATAGCACGTAGGGCCATTTTAAAACTGAAACCAAGGATAGAACCAACCACTTCAAGCCTCTGAAATGTAAAGTTGAAGCAAAAAAGGTTACGAGTTTCTGGATGTTCTGGTTCCCTGCTAATTGGATCACCTAATAGTTGCTTTACCTGAATCCACCATCTTTCCAAGCACAACAACAGGTGCACAGATGTCAACACATGGAAACAAACACATCTTTCCCACCCAAACAGTTTAGGTAATTAGTCCTACAGCCTGAGACAGGCTCTGTTGCCTGAATGCCGTGCATGGAGACTGAGGGATTCACACAGGAATGAGACAAGAGCACAGCTCACAGATGGCTCTCCTGGAGGGAAGAAGAAAGTCAATCACATGTACAGTTGGTTTCCATGCTCTTTGACTAAAAGTGTTGAGGAAAACTTCACTTAAACTACCTATTGGGTATTATGCTGATTACCTGGGTGACAAAATTATCTGTACACTAAATCTCTTTGGTGACATGCAATTTACCTATGTAGCAGATCTGCACATGTACCCCTTGACCCTAAAATAGAGAAAATAAAAAAGATTTCCCAGTTCATCTTTTTTTAAGTCAACATATTTCAGACTGACTTGCTAGTTTTACAAATATAACTTCATGACCACCAGACGTTTTAATGAGTTTTTTCAGTTGTTATATGTGTCTTTCCCTATCAAAAGTGAGAGATGACTAATGCATTTGACAAGGTTGAAATTGGTAGAGTTTTAGGTTATTGCCAGAGTATGTTCTGTAGCTTACACAGGTATATAAATATACAAGACAATGGCTGATTTTTACAAATAAAAAGTTTATTTTTTCTGTTGAATAATGATTTCCCTAAAGACCCCAAATCTATTGATCATTCAAAGCTAAGTTTGTTAGACTTGCTACAGTCATAGATAACACAACCTCTATAAGGTCAAGGGGAAAAAATGAGAGAGGATATTTATAGAAGAGCCCGGACTGGGTCATTTTAAGGTGGGTCTTGCAAGGCAGAGTTCATACCATGGTAGCGTCAGGTTGATGAGAATAGGACTATGAGAATCTGGAAGGAAGTTCTGATGATAAAACGATCAGTCTTGATAAGTAAGCTATTTTAGTTGGCTGCGACTATTATCTTCCAAGAGCAAGTATCTTCTGGGAAGTAAGTTGCTGTTGCTTGTTCTCAGTGTTGTTTAATATTAAAGATGAAAAATCTGCCTGATTGAAATATTAATTAACATAGAGACAAGAAATGATATCAGTTTGAGTCTGTTTTCTCTTTTATTTCTTCCTTTTCCACTCCCTCGCTCCCTTCCTTCTTTACTTGTCTTCTTTCAAAACTGAATCAAGGCAGCCTACAGTGAATGCTCAATGGCAGTAAAACTGGAAACCATGTAGTCCAACACAGAATTCATAAATAAAAGAGGGAAAAGAAGCTCTGTTAAAACTGTGATGGCCAGAGATATCCATGAGCATCCTGAAAGTTCTCACAAAGAAGGAAATAAGATCTCTACAGAGAAAAAAAATGTCTATAGAAAGAACATACTAGTTTCATTAATAAAAAGAAACAATCTCCTGGTCCTTAGCTTTGTGGAACAAAACATGCTAGAGAAAAATGAACATTTTAAAAACATGTGGAAGGCTGCTATACTGGAACCTCAGGTACACCTGATGACTCAGTTAAAAATAGAATATGAGAGAATGTAACTGTACTATAATGACATCTTTTTATGACGTCCTTGAGTGTTGACCTGATTTCTGGCCTTACCCTTTTTATTGGCCTAAAACATTACAGAAAGTCTCCAGTTTGGGGCTTTTCTAACCAGAGACTTTGCTTTCTCCACATAGGCTGCATAACCTACCAATTCAGGAATGCCTCTTTTGTATCACTGGCATTATTTGGCATTAGAATTATTGTTGCCAATTTTCACTGTCTTATAGTATTATCCATCCACTTTCTTGCCACGGGCTCAGAATAGACAGGAAATGTTTCCCTGGCTGCTGACCTTTGATTTGGCCATGAAACTTGTTTTAGATAGAGAGATATCAGTACAATGGAAACGTGATTAGATATGTACAATGCAGGATTGGACTTGTCTTCTGGCACTTTTACCATAGCCATGATAGGAAGTTCCTGAGTTGCCTACTGATTACAGAACAAAAGAATGTGACCTCAGTCAGTGGCCCAAAGTTTAAGTTTACTGGAACCCAGATCAGTTTAGCCAATCTCTAACTGGCCCAAAGATGTGTGAGCACAAATTAATTCTGTGTTTTCAGCCACTGAGTTGAGGAGTAGGGGTGGGGATGGCTGCCCGTGTTACTGTGGCAATGACTGACTTCTACAGCCTCTCTGAGGCCTTTCAGAGCCCTTTCAGAGACCTTTCAGAGCCCAGTCCTCTTATGTGTCTTGTGATTGTTCTGCCTCAGTGATTAATGAGTCATAATTATTATTTTTAGCAGTTTGAAAATCTGGCCCAGACCTGGGTGGTCTGGCCTAGCTCAGTGAATTCTTAGTTGTCTCCCTCCAAACTCATTGATGTGGTACTCTTGAATGCATTGGCTAATGACCCATCCCATTTCTGCTGATGGCTACCATAGCAAGAAAGATTACTTGAGAAATGGCCCAGACCTTGCCCTAAGGTCTTGAAATATCTGTAGGCTTCTATCATTCCTGAGTTCACTGACACTCAAAACACACACACACACACACACACACAGGCACACACGTTAGTACAATTTTTCTTGTGTCTTAAGTAACACTGCTCCAGGATCTGCTTACCTTTCTCTGGAATGGGGTGGAGAAGATCGAATGCCTTTCACATGAAAGGTGGGCAAGGTAGGGAGAGAGTAGAATCCATACTGTGGCTCTTGGAGCAGTCACAGAGGCAGCCCAGCAGAGAAGAGTGATGCTTTGCTCTTTTTGTTGCTTCTGGGTGAAAAGGAAAAAGCTGAGGCTCATCCAGATACTTCCCTCCCAAATTCAACTAATGCGAGTTAAAATTGCCTCTCCCCATCCTCCTACACATCAGGAATCATGTCTGATTTTCCCACCACCACCAGCCCCTGAAAGTAATTCTAACATTCCACATAAAATAATCTCAGAATTTGGGGGGCAGATGTTGCTCAACCCTAAAATTTGGCCAACCTTGACATTTGACAGTGTCTTTTGTTAGATGTGTGCCTGGGTTCTGTCTTCCCCTGGGGACATCTCAGGTAATAGTCTCACACCGGTGCCAAACCCATTACCCAGGGAAGCCATCGGCTTATCTTCCACCTCTGGCAACATTTATCCTTTTTCTTATTTATTTGGATAGGCTTGACTTTGGCTTATTACTAATAATCTTAGTTTGTATTTTGATTAATGTTTAAGCTCCTTCAAATTCTTTTGGAAAAGGCTGAGGGCTAAAGCTTAAATAAACAATGGGATATTTTCAGACTTCAAAGAAGCGTTACCTTAAGGGAACTAGCCAGTCTCTAGAATGCTGAGCCTCTTTCTGCCTGATCTAATTAGCTCTGGGATCTGGCAAACCTGTGTAATCCAAATGCATATAGCAGAGCTTCTGGCATGGTTTCTCCATTACCCTCATGTCTGGGCTCACAACATCCTTGGATCATCATCGGAAGAAAACAGTTCCTTCTATTCTTGTCAAATTCTGCCTGGTGAATGAATATCAGTCCTTCTCACCCACCTTCCCATCTTTCCTTTGGGTTGTAACAAAAATAAGTCAGGTGGTTTAGTCTTTCTTGCCCCAAGTGTAAGGCCTTCAGGCTATGACTTTGACCTTTAAGAGAAGCCATAGAGGAAAAACACCATCAAAACACTGGGGAATAGGAGCTCTGACTGCAAGTCTCTTTGCTGAGAATTACTCTTATAGACCTTGAATAGAAATAGGGAAAAGACTTAACAATTTACAAGAAAAACCATGTAAAATCACTCTCTGATGCCCTCCATGGGTCAGCACTAGGCCTGCCCTGTGGAAGTAGAGCTTTTCACAGATGGAGGAAAACAACCCTGTCAATGAAGAAAAAGAAGAGCTGCAGAACGCTGTTCACGCTTCATCTTCCTCATCGCACCTTTGCATCTGCTCTCCTTGGGATGTCAACAGGCCATTGCTAGCTGTAAAGCAGGTGAATCAGGGGTCAGCAAATCATAGCCCGTGGGCCAAATGCAGCTCCCACCTTCTTTTTGTAAATGAAGTGTTATTAGAGCAAGCTACACTCAGTGTTAATGCATTGTCCATGTCTGATTTCATACAGCAGTGGCAGGGTTGAGTAGTTGAAAAAGAGACCGTATAGTCTGCAAAGACTAAAATATTTACTATCTAATATTTATAGAAAAATTTTGTTGATAGAGGAAAGGACAAGGATGAAAGGAAGCCCAAGATAAACCTGGTTTCAAAACGCAATGTAATTTCAGTTCCCATTCCTCGGGCCAGGATAAATTTTTTCCATATTTGCAGACACGGAGCAGAATTCTCTCAAGAATTTTATACTCAGAAATCAACATCGCCCCAATTGATAATAGATATTCCCAGCAAGACATGCATTTTCTAAGAAAAGTTCCCCATGGAAATTATTTTGCAACAAGTATAAAGAAGCCCAGGATATAGCATAATTTCCATCATGCCTAAACCCACATTCTTTTCTTTTTCACTTCTCTGCAGGTTCCTAGCCTGAAATTAAGTCCTCAGCTACTTACTGAAAAGGACTCCCCAAAGCATCCCTTATGAGATTGCACGCTATGGTGCAGGGTCTCTTCTAAACCCTCACACAGAAAACACAACCACAAAAGGCCTTGGCAAGTAGATAAGAATAAAATCAATTCACATCCCTCTGTAAGATATGTGTTCTTTAGAGAGCATTAAAAACCTGTTGGAATGCATGTCCACACTGCCTGCTTGTAAAACATATTCAATTATTCATTTTACTCACCTGACTGACCACTTAAAAACTATGCAGCCAGTGCTTCAGCAATAATTTTATTTCTAAGTGTTCCACCTGGTTATTTTTCTGTGTGTGCACAATATTAATTAATGACTATGGAGAAGTCCATAAATTTCAGCATTCAGTAGTAGTGGTGCTTGAATCTATTACCCATGAAAGCCAGCGTCCACAGTCACTGAGTAGGCACAAAGAGATTAGTATTGATTTTATTTTTGAGTTTTAATTTCTTTTCATTTAATCTGAATGAGCGAATTGCATTTAAGCAGCCCTCACGGTGCAGTGAGGCAGGGTGAGATACACACAGTCGTTTCTCCACAGGATGGGTTCAGCCTACCTGCTCACATTCTGCAGGCTTTGTGTGTTTCACTGATGGAGATGATAAACCATTTGAGGCTTTTAAAAAGTGCAGTCAAATCCTCTCTAGGCATTAATGTCTTATTGAGACAAAAGAATTATCAACCTCCTGTGTTCAAAACCTAAGGCTCCAATAAAACTACTGGTGTTCTTGCATTTGGTTGATTTAGCTTCCCTGGGTATCATGGAGATGGTATTAATGAGAGAGCACAATGTCTCTATTGGCAAATGGGGACATCAGGGCTCAAGAGTGGCCCTGTGCTTCTTTGATGAAACCTGCAATTGATACAGACAGGAGACGGGGAAACACGTGTAGAAGCTGGTGGCTCCCCAGCAAAGGCTCCACTCTCAAGCCTGGAGACCTGTGGCCTTAAATGGGGACAGGCATTCATGTTTTTGCACCCAAAATGTTGCCTTTTAGCCTGCCATGCCCACTATTATGTACCCATATAATCCTCAAACCCCAGGCTCTAGAAGCAGATGAGCAGACAAAGAGACAAACCAAGAAATGGTGGAAAGACACAGCAGAGAAAGAGAGAGGAGGAGGAATGTCTGAATACAGAGAGGAGTTTGGCTGGAGGCGGTCAGAGAGGAGTTCAGCTGCTGGACAGCCAGGCACCAGGGGAAGGTCATCTTTCCACTCCTTCCCTGCTTGGGGCTCCCCATCCATCCTGCTGAGAGCCACCTCCACCACTCAATAACGCCACCCCCAACCCCCACATCCATCCTTCAAGTCCATGTGTGATCCAAATCTTCCGGGCCACTGGACAAGAGCTCGGGATACAGAAAACTGTCATACCGGCCCTCTGCCCTTGCAGAAAGGCAGAAGGTCCACCGAACTGATGAACACTCAAACTGCCCACAGACAGCAGGGTTAAAAGGCACACTGTAACACACACCCACCTGGGCTCCACATCTGCCCACCTGCATGCTCCGCCTTCCATCAGGGGTTTGAGCAGTGGCAGCAACTGAACAGGCGAGCCACACTCCTGCTACACATCCTGCGAGGGGGAACAGGGAATCTCCCGTTTCATAGGATAAGGCAGGAATTTGATGTACCTCTGTGCTCCATCTGTTTAATGAAGATGAGAAAACCCAGATCACCACCTATCTGGACCAAAATCCACATAGAAAAGTTGAAGGAAAATTCCTACTTCTTTTAAGAAAAGCCAATGCTTTTTAGCTACTATAAATTCTTGGTGTCAGATACAGAGAAATGTTTTTAAAAGTGAAATGGATCGAAAGGAAAGCTTTATGATGCTTGAACCTTAAAATATCTAAAATAATTTTATTGAACAAATTTTACTGTAGTACTTACTATGTGCTGATGAGTGATGCATGCAATTAATGTAAATTAATGACTTTAAACCTCAAAACAGTAAGCAGATCAGGTACGCTTACCATTACCTGGAGAGTTGTTCTGGATTTGTTTATTAGTTTATTTTCAAAACAGTTCCCAAGAATCTACCCTGAGTCCACTCATAGAAACTTTCTTGGAGTTATTTCCTAGAAATCTTTACTTTTTGAAAGTTCCCAAGAGATTCTGATGCAGCCAGATGACTGTTTAGAAATCACTGAGGTTTGACACTTGCAGAGAGTTGCTGCATAGCTTGTTGCTGCTTTCAAATGAATCTATCTCCTATTGCTTTCTCCCAATGATGACCTGTGTTGCACATCTGTAAAATGAGCATCTTCTAACCATATAGAACCTCAAATTTTAATCTTTAAAGAATGGGGCTGGCGTAACCCTGGGAACACATTTCCTGGAAACACATTTCCTGGAAACAGCACCAGGACTGGAGTTTGTCCTGAGTGTAGGTTTTGAGGAATGAGATAGTTGTGAGGGGAAGAGACATAGAAAAAACTTTTTTTTTTTTTTGACAAGGCCTCCCTCTGTTGCCCAGGCTGGAGTGCAGTGGCATGGTCCTGGTTCACTGCAACCTCCAGTTGCTGGGCTTAAGTGATCCTCTCAACTCAGCTTCCCGAGTAGCTGGGATTACAGGTGTGTGCCATCATGCCTGGGTAATTGATTAGAAATTTTTGTAGAGACGAGATCTCACCACGTTGCCTAGGCTAGCCTCAAACTCCTGAACTCAAGTGATCCTCTTGCCTTGGCCTCTGAAAGCACTAGGATACAGGAGTAAACCATCATGCCCACCCAAGAGAAGACATTTTTAATAACTCATTTTTTTTCCTCCCAAATTGGAACTGTTAAAGATGAATTAATATATGCATCTATACCACTCACAGTCACAGACAGGTGACAGTGCCATTCTGTCAGCTAGCTTATTTGGCTTATTTGTTGAATTGGAGAACCAACTCTTGGCAAAAAGTACCATATGGGACCTATCCAACTCGTATGTGTATTTTAAAAATAATTTTAAAAGCTCTTTGAGACAAAATTGTTTAAAATCAATGAAATGTGTGCTGAAGCACGGTTAAATTTTTTACAAATAAAATTACCTGTGGTATACCCATAGCCGTGATAGCTATGAGGCAGCATTTTGCAGTAGAAAGAATGAAGACTTTCAATACTTGGAAAAACTAGTTTGCATCTCTGAGCCTCAGTTTTTCTCACCTGCAAAATAAAAAAATAATACCTCAGGAAGATTGTAGACTACCTTAAAAACAGAGAGAGGTTCATATGCATTTCTGTATTTGGTTTTGAAAGTTAAATTCATTACCTTTACTGGGATGACCATGGATTTTCATATTCTTCACTATTTAGTGTCACCTATGCATCCCATTGTTGCTTGGACTGAAATGGCCCTTCATATAAAGATGCACCCACCTATTCATTTGAAAGATATGTTTTATCTCAAATAATTGTCCAAGTTTGTCACTTAATATTTGTTCATAGTATCTTTTATATACTGAAAAAAATTATATCAACAAATAGCCCATGTGTGATTTCATCCATTACTTTTGGGATTCTTCTGATTCCTAATCAGATAAAGTGTTTACCTGTGGTTTTCAAGTTGTTTGGTGCTTTCATATTTATTTAACACACTGATCCATTTAATACTAATTTTGTTACATTTTGGAGGGTCACTTTTTTTTTTTTACCATTGATAGTAATCCTGCAAATTAAATATGTATATATGCATATGCAAACATGTATGTTACACTAAAATACACACAATAGGTATCATCACAGTCTTTAACTGGGAGCCTTTTATATTGCTCAGCAGCCTAGAGTTGGATCTGAGTTTATGTATCTTCCAATTTACTCTTTGACTTTTCATCGCTCGTTAAGATGTATAAATACTTTGCTTTTTCGTGTGCCCATGAAATAGCTATGGACTGGGAAGGTACTGGAAGGAGTCATTGGTAAAGGCATGACTGGAAGTATATTTCAAAAGGATGAGGCAGTATGAGGAGGAAGCGAGAAATGAGGGAGTATGATGTTCCAGCACCTTATCGTTTGCTGTGTTTGAATACTTGTGTACCCCCAAATTTATATGTTGAAACCTGTATTAGTCTGTTCTCATGCTGCTAATAAAGACATACTTGAAACTGGGTGATTTATAAAGGAAAGAGGTTTAATGGACTCACAGTTCCACATGGCTGGGGAAGCCTCACAATCATGGCAAAAGACAAAGGAAAAGCAAAGGGAGATCTTACGTGGCAGCAGGCAAGAGAGAGCTTGTGCAGGGGAACTGCCCTTCATAAAACCATCAGATCTCATGAGGCTTATTCACTAACATGAGAACAGCATGGGAAAAACCTGTCCCCATGGTTCAGTTACTTTCCATGGGTCTCTGTCAGAACACATAGGGATTATTACAGTTTAAGGTGAGATTTGGGTGGGACACAGCCAAACTATATCAAAACCTAAACACCAATCTAATTGTATTAGGAGGTAATACCTTTGGGGATTAATTTGGTCATGAGGGCAGAGCCCTCATGAATGGGATAGCTGCCCTTATAAAAGAAGTCCCAGAGAGATGCCTTGCCTTGTTCCACCATGCGAGAACACACAATAAAGGTGTCAACCTGAACTCAAAAGTGGGTCTCCATCAGACATTGATGCTGCTGATACCTTGACTTGGAGTTCCCTGCTCCAGAACCACGAGAAATAAATTTCTCTTGTTTACAAGCACACAGTTTATGTTATTTTGCTAAAGCAGCCTTCATGGATTAAGGAACTCTTAATATGATAGAAGAACCTCAAAGTCAAGAAAAAGGGAAACACAGAAGAGAGGTCTCAGAAAGGTAGTAGAACTTGAGCTGGACCTGTATGATAAGTAGGGCCTACAAAAATGGCAAAGATGGCCATTGCTATGCAATTTGAACAGAGTAGAGCATATTAAAGAAATTCACATAAGATGCTATTAAAAAAATGTAAGTAATCGCCGTTCTAAGTGGCATGAGATGGTATCTCAATGTGGTTTAGATTTGCATTTCTCTAATGACTAGTGATGATGAGCGTTTTTTCATAGGTTTGTTGGCCTCATATATGTCTTCTTTTGAAAATGGTCTGTTCATATCCTTTGCCCACTTCTGAATGAGTTTGTTTTTTTCTTATAAATCTGTTTAGTTCTTTGTAGATTTTAGATATAAGTCCTTTGCCAGTTGGGTAGATTGCAAAAATTTTTTCTCATTCTGTTGGTTGCCGGTTCACTCTAATGATTGTTTCTTTTGCTGTACAGAGCTCTGGAGTTTAATTAGGTCCCATTTGTCTATTTTGGCTTTTGTTGCCAATGCTTTTGGTGTTTTGGTCATGAAGTCTTTGCCTATGCCTATGTCCTGAATGGTTTTGCCTAGGTTTTCTTCTAAGGTTTTTATGGTGTTAGGTCTTATGTTTAAGTCTTTAATCCATCTGGAGTTAATTTTAGTGTAAGGTGTCAGGAAGGCTTCCAGTTTCTGCGTTCTGCACATGGCTAGCCAGTTTTCCCAACACCATTTATTAAACAGGGACTCCTTTCCCCATTGCTTGTTTTTATGAGGTTTGTCAAAGATCAGATGGTTGTAGATGTGTGGTGTTGCCTCCAAGACCTCTGTTCTGTTCCATTGGTCTATATCTCTGTTTTGCTACAAGCACCATGATGTTTTGATTACTGTAGCCTTGTAGTATAGTTTGAAGTCAGGTAGTGTGATGCCTCCAGCTTTGTTCTTTTTGTTTAGAATTGACTTGGCTATGTGGGCTCTCTTTTGGTTCCATATGAAGTTTAAGGTGGTTTTTTCCAGTTCTGCAAAGAAGGTCATTGGTAGCTTGATGGGATAGTGTTGAATCTATAAATTACTTTGAGCAGTATGGCCATTTTTACAATATTGATTCTTCCTAACCATGAGCATAGAATGTTTCTCCATCTGTTTGTGTCCTCTCTTATTTCATTGAGCAGTGGTTTGTATTTCTTCTTGAAGAGGCCCTTTACATCCTTTGTTAGTTGTATTCCTAGATATTTTATTCTCTTTGTATCAATTGTGAATGGCAGTTCGTTCTCAATTTGGCTCTCTTTAAGTCTGTTATTGGTATATAGGAATGCTTGTGATTTTTACACATTGATTTTGTATCCTGAGACTTTGCTGAAGTTGCTTATCAGTTTCAGGAGATTTTGGGCTGAGAAGATGGGGTCTTCTAAACATGCAATCATGTCATCTACAAATAGAGACAATTTGACTTTCTCCTTTTTTAATTGAATACCATTTATTTCTTTTTCTTGCCTGATTTCTCTGGCTAGAACTTCCAATACTATATTGAATAGGAATGGTGAGAGACAGCATCCTTGCCTAGTGCCAGATTTCAAAGGGAATGCTTCCAGTTTTTGCCTATTCAGTATGATATTGGCTGTGGGTTTGTTGTAAATAGCTTTTGTTATTTTGAGATACGTTCCGTTGATACCTAGTTTATTGAGAGTTTTTAGCATAAAGTGCTGTTAAATTTTGTCAAAAGCCTTCTCTGCATCTATTGAGATAATCATGTGGTTTTTGTCTTTGGTTCTGTTTATGTGGTGAATTACATTTATAGACTTGCATATGTTGAACCAGCTTTGCACACCCAGGATGAAGCCTACTTGATCATGATGGATAAGCTTTTTGATGTGCTGTTGCAATCAGTTTGCCAATATTTTATTGAAGATTTTTGCATCTTTGTTCATCATGGATATTGGCCTGAAGTTTTCTTTTCTTGTGGAGTCTCTGCCAGGTTTTAGTATCAGGATGATGTTGGTCTCATAAAATGATTTGGGGAGGATGGTGATTGTTAAAAAATCTGGAGACAACAGATGCTGGAGAGGATGTGGAGAAATAGGAACACTTTTACACTGTTGGTGGGAGTGTAAATTAGTTCAACCATTGCGGAAGACGGCATGATGATTCCTCAAGAACCTAGAAACAGAAATTCCATTTGACCCAGCAATCCCATTACTGGGTATATATCCAAAGGATTATAAATGGTTCTGTTATAAGGACACATGTACACAAATGTTCATTGCGGCACTGTTTACAATAGCAAAGACTTGGAACCAACCCAAATGCCCATCGATGATAGACTGGACAGGGAAAAGGTGTCACATATACACCATGGAATGCTATGCAGCCATAAAAAAACAATGAGTTCACATCCTTTGTAGGGACATGGACGAACCTGGAAACCATCATTCTCAGCAAACTGACACAAGAACAGAAAATGAAACACTGCATGTTCTCACTCATAGGTGGGTGTTGAACAATGAGAACACATGGACACAGGGAGGGGAGCATCACACATGGAAGTTTGTGATGGGGGGACTAGGGGAGGGACAGTGGGGGGTAGGTAGTTGTGGAGGGATAACATGGGGATAAATGCCAGATATGTGTGATGGGGATAGAGGCAGCAAACCACATTGCCATGTATGTACCTATGCAACAATCCTGCATGTTCTTTACATGTACCCCAGAACCTAAAATTCAATTATATATATATATATATATATATATATATATATATATATATATATATAAAATGTAAGTAGGCACATGCTTCAACTAGATGTTAAGCTGGGGCATTCAAAGATAAAATCAAGTTTATCACTGAAAACACTAATATAATTTTCATCTGATTAAATTGGACTTGAAATCAAATCATTTGCATTTTAAAACAATATTTCTATTAGATATTTATGTTGGCATTTTTATTAGACTGTACCACATTTTAATAGGTATTTTCAGTTGTTTGAAAAATCATTAGGATTGGTGCTGTGAACACTACTAGTATATTAAGACAATAGGTAAACTTTTAAATTTTTTCTTTCTTTGAAAATATGTTAAATTATATTCAAAGATAAACTTGATTTTATCTTTGAATGCTATTTACTGAAATTAGATTTCAGTAAAACTAAAATGCATTCTTACAATGCAGACTGAAGTACATATATTGATAACTGTTTCCTTTGTACTGTGGGAGAATACAAAAGTAGTTATACAGACTTATGGATGCCACAAGCACATGGTCTAATAAGAAGTTGGGTTGAAAGCCTAGGCATGGTGGCTCACACCTGTAATCCCAGCACTTTGGGAGGCCCAGGCAGGTGGATCACAAGGTCAGGAGTTCGAGATCAGCTTGGCCAACATGGTGAAACCCTATCTCTACTAAAATAAACTAAAATAAAAAATACAAAAATAAACCAGACATATGCCTGTAATCCCAGCTACTTGGGAGGCTGAGGCATGAGGATTGCTTGAATCCAGGAGGCAGAGGTTGCAGTGAACCAAGATTGTGCCACTGCACTCCAGCCTGGGCAGAGGGAGACTCTGTATAAAAAAAAAAAAAAAAAAGAAAAGAAAGTGGGGGTGAAAAAGTCAAGTGAACTAGGCTGAGCAAGGATGAACACAATAAATAGGATAATAATACATCACCTGTGTAGTAAAGACTGCAGGTTGCATGGACATTTGGAATTGAGAACAAAAGTACAACATATTAGGACAAGCTTAACATGGGAAATCACTAAGTTGGAATTAGGCTTAAATAAGGCAATACCTACAAGAGCACTTTATACACAGTGAGGTAAGATTCAAATCTGACAAAGAAACAGCTTCTTATCCCCTAGGACACAAGGAATTAGAAGGCCTTCAACATAGCGCTATCTTTAATCTTTCTTCACTCATTTAGTGCATGTTGTTATATGTAATTAATTTTTTTCTGTGGATCCATTTTCTCTTCCACAAAATTGGCATATTTCTATAGCGAATGAAAACTCACTGAAAAATTAATTTTTTTCACATTTGATTTCAGTTGACAAAAAAGCTCTGCAGATATGAATTTTATCATTGACCCTATAAAAACCAGGGAGGATTAATGTGAGAAATGTGATAAAATACACAGTTTTTCATAAACTGGAAAATGCTCTTTCTTTTTTATAAACTGGAAATTCACTCCTTTTTTTCTTGCCTCTTTTTTAACAATTTATTTTGCCAAAATACTACCTAGAAAAAGATGTTGCTTTAGAGTTTTCTCATGGTCTTTATTATTAAGTAGCTGCTGAAAAGCGAGGAAATTAAAAGGTATAATAATTGTGTAATCATAAGCTTTATAATGATTGTTATTGGAGGAAGTCTGAAGATCACTCTCTTATTCCCTTATGAAGAGTATATCTCAAATCAAACCTGAAGCAGAAGTGAGAATTAAAGGAATAAAATAATTTAGGCTCAGAATAGGCATGCTTATATGCACACATCTCTCTCAGAACCAACGAGCCTGAGTGCATTTCCATTTAAGAATTGGAGGATGCATTTGATTTCAGTTCACTCTTCCCTGCCACTCTAAATGAGAAATTGAAATGAACCCCTATGCAATTTTTACAATTTTGGAAATAGTTGCATTTGGGCAGCAAGTTTCTTGTCATTTCCCTATTAATGCCAATTTCTGAGGTTAACCATCCCATAATATTTTTTAACAGGTCAATGGCCAGAGTAATAGAGAAATTTTAATATATCAGTTTTCATTTCATATTTGAAGTGGGGGAGCTGACTGTCATTCCAGCAATTTAAATTTGCCAGCAGAACCTACTGTTACGTAAAACTCCCATTTGACAGGTCTCTATTTTTTTTCAGGGAAAAATATATTTTAATGTTTTAATTCCATTTGTAATTATAATTTCATGTCCTAAAGAATTATGTTCAATTAACTTTTAAAGTTTTTCTCCATTTTTTTATAATTATTTTTCAGGTACAGGTAATGTCTTATGGTACAGATACTAAGACTACCACTTAATTACAGAGATTCATCGAGTTGAAGTAAAGGACAAATGTGCAGATTTCGATTTTTCATATACTCTTCTTAGTAAAGTGATAAAAATCTTGATAAAGGAAATGTTAACCATTCAGGACACATTCTTACATTAATACAACCTAGTAGTTGCTGACTTGGTTTTCCTTGCCTGAAAGTAAAATAAAAATGAGTCCAATACCACAACAGCCCAGAAATAAAACTGAGTGAAATGAAAAGAGATTTCATAGTGATAAAATGCAAATTATACTTTGGTCTCTAGTTTTCTTTAAAAAATATTTTTGGAAGCATAGGAAGGAGCAAATAGCAGGAAGAAGATGAAAGGTCCTTGGAAGTACTCATCACAGGGAAAAAGTAGAATTTTCACATACGCTTTTGAACCTGCAAGATTAAGCCGTTCTGTATAAAACAGTGTTTCAAAGTCTGGGCTCAGGAACAAAGAAAACATAAAGTCAGATTTCACTTTTTCTGCTTACAAGAAACTTGGGCAAGTTCCTTAATCTCACTGGCGACAGGTTAGTAAATTGTAGATGAGGATCATAATAGTAATAATTCAATCATATATGAGATTTTAAGGACCATGGTAAAAGAAAACATATGACATGGCTGTCACAGATCCTGACACTAGTAAGTGTTTAAAAGTTGTTGACTGGTTGAATTGTACCCATTCCCCTTTCTGGTAACACAACCTCTTTTCCTCTGGGGGCACTCTGCCTCATCAGCATCCCTGTGGGCCAAGAAGAAATGACTTCACCCCTCTGGCCCCAAGGGTGAGTGTTTGAACCAATTAGCCTGTCGGTCTAATTCCCAGGTTGACTGACTGATCAGTGAAGAGGCTCACTCTCTCTCATCTGAGTCCTGAGTGCCAAAGGCCAACAAACCTGAAGTTTGTTATTTCCTACATGATGGAGAGGGCCTTCCAACCCACCCATGGAAGAACAAAGCAGAGAATAGAGACTGCTCTGAGGAAATCAGTATGCCAGGTTTAATGGAATCCCCTTTCATACCTTGAACTTCCTAGGTACTTGACATGGTAAATTCTCTGCTGAATTAGGTCTTTGTCATTAGCAATCCATACTCATTCCTAACCAGTTTTTACAGTTAGCCTAATGGCAAGAAATTCATGGCAGTAGGGATTTTAGAATGGCAAAAATGATTCAGATCTCTAAGCCACTATTAATATAAGGTAGCAGACTGGAAGAGGCTTGGCTGGAAGGTTGCTCATATCTGCTATATACTTGATATCTTGAACCAAATCATTTTCTTCATGTGCCGAAAATAGCTTAAAAAGAAAACCTTACAAATACAAAGATTGTCATACTTACAAAATAGCTCTAGACTGTGTCTTTATTATCCTAGGCTTGGGTACTCCAGGAGCAATTTTCACTAAGTTTTCCCTCATTTTAATTCTTGACTTGCCCTCCAAGCACAATAACACATGTACTTTGTTTATGGTGCTTTCTATGCTTTCTTTCTTTGAAAAAAAGTATACATATTTTTAAGGAATTTTCCATTTTTTCTAAAGGCTCTCCCATCAGAAGTTTTTCCATGTGTCTAATAAACTTAAGGAATTGTCTTAGTCCATTTGACTGCTATTGCAAAATGCCATAACCTGGGCAGATTACAAACAGAAATTTCTCACTGACAGTTCTAGAGGCTGAGAAGTCCAAGATCAAGGCACCAGCAGATTTGATGTTTGGTGAAGACCTGTTTTCTGGTTTGTAGAGGGAGGCTTCTTGCCATGTCCTCACATAGTAAAAAGGGAAAGGGAGCTCCATTAGGCCTCTTGTAATAGGTTGGTACAAAAGTAATTGTGGTTTTTGCCATTTAAAAGTAATAGCTTATTTTTTCTATCATATTACTTAAAGTTTCCCTGTCCCCCCACCCACTGCTATCCCTCTCCTAGCCCCCCACACCCCGATAGGCCCCGGTGTGTGATGTTCCCCTCCCTGTGTCCATGTCCCATTTTTCAACACCCACTTATGGGTGAGAACATGCAGTGTTTGATTTCCTGTTCCTGTGTCAGTTTGCCAAACCTGCACATTCTGCACATGTACCACAGAACTTAAAGTAAAATTTAAAAAAAAAAGAATGTTTTAAAAAATCACCAGGTATACATGTAATTTAGGTGGAAGCTTTTTGTTACACCTGTTTAATTAAAGCTGAGTAAGGCAAAAAAAAAAAAAAAAGTAATGGCAAAAACAGCAATTACTTTTGCACCAACCTGACATAAGGGTGCTAATCCCCCTTATGAGACTAGAGCCCTCTTGACCTAATACCTCTCAAAGGCCCTACCTCCCAGTTCTATAACATAGGTTAGTAGGTTTCAACATATAAATTTGAGGAGGAAACAAACATTTAGACTATAGTATTCTATCCCTGGCTCCTCAAAATATGTCTTTCTCACATGCAAAATGCATTAATTCCATTCTAATAGCTCCGAAACTGTTAACTCATTCCAGTAGCAACTTTAAGTCCAAAAATCTCATGTAAAGATCATGTAAGTCAAGTATGACTACGGCTCAAGCTATGATTTATCCTGAGGCAAATTGCTTTCTGTCCATAAACGTGTGACATCATATTTTGTGCTTCCAAAATACAAAGATAGGGCAGATTTAGGATAGATATTCCCATTCCAAAAGGGAACAGAAGAAAGCAATAATAAGACTAAATCCCAACAAGGCAAAAGACATTAAATCTTGAATCTTGAGCATAATCTTTGTCTCAATGTCCTGCCTTCCAGACACACTGGGGTGGGTTCAGTCCTCCAAAGCTCCTCTATGTGTTTGCTGTGTATAGTCCACACCACATTTCTCATAGGTTGGAGTCAGATGCCTGTGGCTCTCTTAGGCTGGAAGTGCAAGCTGATTGATATCTTTATCATTCTGAGGTCTTGGGGCAGTCCCACCCCGACAACTCCATTAGGCATTGCCCTAATTGGGACTCTTTGCAGTGGCCCCACTCTTACAAGAGCCCTTTGCCTGGGTTCTGTGTCCAAGGCTCAGGGGTTCCATCCTTCAAATCCCAGGTGGAGGTGACTATACCCCAGTGCTCAGGCACTTCATGTGGTGATAACCAGAGATGGCACCATGAGGGTTACAGTTTGTATCCTTTGGAGTGGTGATCACCACAGCCCAAACTGTGAGCCCCATCTGTGGTGGCCAAGGAATACTATACCAGAATTCGGATAGTGCAGCTTTGAAATCTATGCGTCCTCCAGGCTCTTAGGCCCATGCTAAGAGAGGCAGCCCCAATGATCTCTGAAATGTATTTGGAAATATTTTTCCATTGTTTTGGAGAACAAGTCCTGGTTTCTTTTTAGATGGTAGATTAAACTAATCTCTATGAAAAGGTCACTCAGGAACACCATTGTTCTCTCCCAAACAAGCTTTCTCTTTTCTTTCAATATGAGTAAGTTGAGAATTTTCCCATTTTTTAATTTCTATTCTTTTGATCAAAAAATTCCAACTTTAAATTGTCTCCCTTCTCACACTTTACTGTAAGTACTCAAGGGAAGCCAAGCTTTACTTTTAATACTTTGCTTAGAAAATTTTTCAGACAAATATCCCGATTTATTGTTTTAAATTCTGCCTTCCACAAAACACTATGACACAACCACAATTCAGGCAATTCCTTTGGTACTTTGTAATAAGGATGATCTTTCTCCTATTGTCCAATAACATATTCCTCTTTTCCATCTAGGACCTCAGCAGAGTAGCCCCTACCATCCACATTTCTATCAATGTTCTATTCATAACTTCTTAGGTATTCTCTAAGGATATGGAGGCTTTTCGTCTGAGCCCTTACCAGAATCACCCTTAACAGCCTGTTCATGACGATGGAGGCTTTTTCTAGTATTTGTCTCAAAACTCTTCCAGCCTCTACCTGTTGCCTAGTTTCAGAGACACTTCCACATTTTTAGGTATTTGTCACAGCAGAACCTGACTCCTTGGTAGTAATTTTCTATCTTAGTCCATTTAGGTTGTGATAATGAAATTAAAATATAAAAGGAATGAGTGACTGGGTGCAGTGGCTCACACCTGTAATCCTAGCACTTTGGAAGGCCGAGGAGGGTGGACCACTTGATGTCAGGAGTTCAAGACCAGGCTGCTCAACATGGTGAAACCCCGTCTCTCTAAAATTACAAAAACAAAGCAGGCATTGTGGCATATACCTGCAACCCCAGCTACTCAGGAGGCTGAGGCAGGAGAATCACTTGAACCTGGGAGGCGGAGGTTAAGTGAGCCAAAATCCCATGATCCTGCCATTGCACTCCAGCCTAGGTGACAGAGCAAGACTCCGGGAAAAAAAAAATAATAATAATAATAAAGAAATAAGCTATAAACAACATAAATATTTTTCTCACAATTCTGTAAGCTGAAGATTCAATCAAGGCATTGGGAAATTCTGCCTGGTAAAGACCCATTTCCTGGTTCATGGAATGATGCCTTCTCGATGTGTCCTCACAAGGTAGAAGGGGGCCAACCAGCTCTCTGAGGTCTCTTATAAGAATACAAATCCCACTCACGAGGGCTCTGCCCTGACCTAACCACTGAGAGAGGCCCCTTCTACCAACACTATCACCTTGTGGATTAGATTCACAATATGAATTTTAAGGGAATATAAGCATTTGCACAATGGCAGGAACCAATTTAATATTATTTTGTAAAATAAAAAAAATTATCCAGTCCCACTTATTTCTTTGAAAAATTTCATATGTTCCTAGTTGGCATCACAAGTTGGGGTTATTTAATCATAAAAGGGGGTTTTGTTCACTTTCTTAAACTACATAATTATATTTATCATGATAGCCTTTAAAATAGATTAAAAGCTGTAAGTCTATGAAAATCTGCCTTTTTTAAGAACAGTGTTTTATTTCCATAGTATAATCCTTAAAATTTTTAAGTAGGATAACAAAGGAGTAAAACGTGACTTTAAACAGGGCTGAGCTGATTTTTATGACATTAAAAATGAATAAAGAATTGTCTAGTTATTGTAATATAAAATAAATAACATGTATATAGCATATTGAAATCTGTGAAATTACTTAGTATCTAGCACCAAGTGTTAGATTAGTTTCTTAGTCTAATTTTCATAATCAGTATTTTCGAAATGCAAGATTAAAAAAGAAATTTTTATGTTTTTTTTTCTTTTTGTAGTCTTGCTGGTGGAAGAATTATGGCTCCATTTTGTTTCCATTCTGCCTTTTCAATGGTCATGAATTTTATAACTATAACAAAAAACCCTGAAAGTATCAACACCTGCAAAAGTCACCATCACTTCCAGAGCTGAGGAGCTCAGCTTTGGGAATTTCATAGATTCGCCCTTTATCCAAAATGTTTCAAGTAAGAATCCCTGTTATTTATTCATTTTTATGCTTTACCATTTAAAGGCAGAAGTTATGAGATTAAATAGGGATTATAACTCATTCTATATTGTCAGTTTTTATACTAGGGTTGAGGGAATGTTTGAGGTACAAAGACTTCCCTCTCCTAGTTTAACTGGGGTATGGCACCAAGGATGGACCTGTGGATTGCATAGTGTGGTTGAAAGACATAGTTTCTAATTATTATTTCCCAGGTAAGCTGATTTTCATCAGGAGCAGCATTCAGGTGCATGGGCTGTGGAGGAAAGATTCCATGGATAGGGGGATGGGGGTGGGCAATAGTTTTGGGATGAAACTGTTCCACCTCAGATGATCAGGCATTAGGGCATTCGATTCTCATCAGAAGCACACAACCTAGATCCCTCGCACGCACAGTTCACCATACAGTTTGTGCTCCTATGAGACTGTGATGCCACTGCTGATCTGACAGGAGGCGGAGCTCAGGCAGTAATGCTTGCTCACCCACCACTCACCACCCGCTGTGTGGCCAAGGTCCTAACAGGCCATGGACTGGTACTGGTCCACTGCCCAGGGGATGGGGACCCCTGATGTAGTTCCTAGAAGATTAAATAAGAAAATACGTAAAATGAATATCAAAGATAATCAACAATGACTGCTGTTACCCTTATCCTCTTCATGTCCCCCAGGGTAAAATATGCTTAAACAACTAGTCTAATTTTTAGAGACCTGATTTTGTGTTTTTCCTATTCTGGCAGTGTTGATGAAAGTCCTGCCCATCTTCCATATCTATGTCTTGTGTGTCTTAAAAATAAGTAGGCAAACCTTCAGAATGTCTAATCAAATTCTCCCTCTCCATTTTCTTTTTTAACATTGAGAAAAGGGGTTTCAAAGTGCCCATTCTACAACACAAAGAAAAAAAAATTGTATTTTAAATTTCCAGGATGATATTAACTCCAAACACCCTTCACCAAAACATTCTAAGCAAAAACAGTCAGAATAAGACCTTAAGATGCTTTCTGACATCATTCAATTGTAAAGTTTATATTATTAATAAGAAGATTATATTTTAATAACTCTTAATTTGTATTATTTATTGATCTGGGAAAAATACAATTAATAGCTTTATGTTAAACTTAGTCTTCCTTTCTGAGGAAATTCCTTTTCCTTCATTTTTGGAGTCAAATCACTGAAATTTGCTGTTGTTTATTGCAGTAGACAGTGTTACCTATGCCATCATCTACAGCTTCAGGGTAAAGAATTCATACAAGCCGGGCGCGGTGGCTCACGCCTATAATCCCAGCACTTTGGGAGGCTGAGGCGGGTAGATCACGAGGTCAAGAGATCGAGACCATCCTGGTCAACAAGGTGAAACTCCGTCTCTACTAAAAATACAAAAATTAGCTGGGCGTGATGGTGCATGCCTGTAGTCCCAGCTACTCGGGAGGCTGAGGCAGGAGAATTGCTTGAACCCAGGAGGCGGAGGTTGCAGTGAGCCAAGATCATGCCATTGCACTCCAGTCTGGGTAACAACAGCAAAACTCCGTCTCAAAAAAAAAAAAAAAAGAATTCATACAAGTCATTTTTAAAAACTAGTCCTAATGATTCCAACTAAATATTTTGTCCACTAGATAATTCAAGGGTGGCTTCATGAGCAATTGAATAGTGCTTGATTGGTTCTGAATGTGAAGGACTCCTTGAGACTATTTCATGCTGGTACATAAATAATAGGGTGGGCTATATTAAAGTTAAGGGAACAGTTACCGGAACAGACAAACCCACAATCCCAGTTTGTTAGCCTAATACTTTATTTCTTCTGTGATCGGCAAATTGGAGTTGAGGAGTTATTCAAGGACCCAGGCTGGGCCAGGTGCAGTGGCTCACGCCTGTAATCTCAGTACTTTGGAAGGCCAAGGCAGGTGGATCACCTGAGGTTGGGAGTTTGAGACCAACCTGACCAACATGGAGAAACGCTGTCTCTACTTAAAATACAAAAACATAGCTGGGAATGGTGACTCATACCTGTAATCCCAGCTACTTGGAAGACTGAGCCAGGAGAATCACTTGATCCTGGGAGGCAGAGGTTGCAGTGAGCTGAGATTGCTCCATTATACTCGAGCCTGGTCAACAAGAGTGAAACTCCATCTCAAAAAAAAATAAAAAAGAATCCAGGCTGAAGGACGCTCTATCATTTGAAATATATGGCTTCCTAGGTCATCCTGCTGTCTGTATTTCATCAACTGACATGTATTCTTCTCAGCCTAGAAGAGACACACATCACTTTCACTCATATTCCACTGTCCTGAACCAGCCATGTGGCCCTACCTGGATTGAGCAGAGCTTGGGAAATATAGTGTCTGTTTAGGCAACAACTCTGCCCTGAAATGAGCATAAACTTACTGAATAATAATTAGCTTTTTCTGCCACAAGCAAGTGATGAGTTTGGAACGTGAAGCAGAAAATAAGTTTCAAGTGAGGATGCTGCTGGGCTGGTTTCATTTGCTGCCCGTCAAAGAGAAGTATAAGGTGGTCACAATCTACTGTGTGAACTCACAGTAGTCTGCTATGTAGAAGTAAATGTTTCCATCTCTGCTAAGAGTTGGTGGAATCATCTGTTCTCCCGCTGACTGCAAGGGGGCACTGCCTCACGGGGTCAGTTAAACGCGGGGTTTATTCCAGACTGTCTAGTGAGCTTCATGAAACTCACACTAACACAAAGATTGGGATACGTCATCCTACCAGAGGTTATAGAACAAGGAATAGGGCATGAAACAAACTCCAAGTTTCTGTTTCACTCCAATCCAGGTGCTACAAACTGAAACTATTACTTCCAGAAATTATTTTCCAGGATACATAAAAGAAAGTGGTGACATTTTACATTTATTATGACCAACTCACAATCATACGAGACTGCTTACAATTGTTACCTTTGTTGTTTTCTTTTTCTCGAAAGTACTAGAACTGATCATTAAGGCTCTCTAAGCTTTGTTTCTTTTCCTAGAAGGCACCATATTATTTTATTATGTTTTAAATTATTAACCATTCTCCCTGATAGGGCAGCTTAAAATATAACTTGCTGGTGAGAAAAATATTTGAAATCAGCTAAGTTCATGCATATATTCATTCATTCATCAGTCACATGTTTAATAAGCACTACTATATGCCAGATACTGCATTAGTGTTGTGAAAATAAATATGATAATAATAAAACAATATTTACAGAATCAGTAATGTCCAGTGTTTAAGGGAGACCTAGTCTGTGCTAAGAAGTGTGCTAACAGTGTTATAAGCATTACACATTTGATCCTACAACTTTTGTGAGTCTGTATAACTAAAAAAACTCATGTTTTAATGAGGCTAAGACACAGATAATAACCTGAAGAGCAGAACTTAAAGTCATATCTGCATTACTCTGAACCTCGTGGTCTTGAGCAACAATCAATGAACCCCCATTGACAAAGAAAACTGTTTTCCAACATTAGCATACTACAGGGAAAGGTGGATAAATAAAGAGGTAATCAAAATAAATATTAAAAGTGCTCAACTATTAGTTCCATATGTTTAACCACAAATGATTACATTTGGAATTTGATTCAAAACATAATTAGGATAATTGCCTTGTGTTGTTTGTGCGTATGCCCAAATGTGCCCACATTTCCTTTACAACATCTTGTTCACTGATTGGCATATAGTAAGCACTCCAGATAAATGAATGAAAAAAGAACTGTTGAGAAAACAAAAGTGGAATAATTCTACTTGAGGGAAATCAGAAAATGTTTGACAGAGGGAATATTTGGAGGGTTTGAGAGACAAACTATGTATTGTTGCAGGGGCTAAGTAACATTTCAAGCAGAAGATCAACAGTTCACGTAAGCGTAACATAATGACAATGCATCACAGGCTTAGGTGACTGACAAGTAGTCCCATGGGGCTGGCTGTTACCAGGAGTATTGGGATATGATGCAAGACCCATGTTAAATGCTGATGAGAATGCAATGGTAGAAGGGAAAAAAATAATGGCATAGGAGACAGGCAGGAGAATTATTGTTCTTGAGGAGGCTGGAAGGGACGGGATTTAGAACACACATATAGATTGGTCTCAGATAAGATCACTGCCAGTTCACCCTAATTGCAACAGGAAAGAAAAAGTGTGTGAGTGGAGCCTTGAAGGCAGATTAAAGTAGTAACGTAGGTTTGTGTGCATTGTTTTCTTTGCTTCAGATTTTCTTAGTTAAAAGGAAGGATGGCCAGAGGAAGTCGGAAGTTGTTACTGATTACTCCTTTTACTATTTTTCTAGTCCTTTCACATGCTTTTAGTTTATTCATTTCTAAGTTTCATCGTCCATTCACTGGGAGCTGGTTTTGCAGGCTGATTTCAGCCATTGACTGGTTATCAGCTCTGTTTGGTAAGGTACGCTTGGCCATTTTGGAGAAACTAGGCTATGCAGTGAAATCAAAATCTCAGAGGCTTAAACCAACACAGTTTATATTTCATTCTTGTCATACGTCTATCGTGTGTTATCAAGGGACCTCTGTTCCTTGTGGTCAGTGAGGTACCCAGACAGAAGCACTAACTTTTCACGTGCTTCCTTATTTGAAGACTAGTAAAAAGAACATGTCTTGTCATCAAGCAGTGACTCTGAAAACTCCTGCTTAGAAGTGACACATATCACTTCTGTTTACATTTTGTTAGCCATAGTCAAGTCAGTCATTGGCTGGCCTGATTCCAACAGCTTGGGCAAGTATAATTTTCTCACCAGATAAGAAAGCCAAATATTTGAAAAAAAAGGTAACATAGTTTTCACAATTGGTATTGTGATAGTTAATTTTAGGTGTCAACCTGACTGGGTTGAGGGATACCTAGATCTGTAAAACATGATTTCTGGGTATATCTATCAGGAAGTTTCCAGGAGAGATGGGATTTGAATCAGTGCACTAAGTAAGGAAGAACCACTCTTAGGGAAGGTGGGCAGGTGCCATCCAATTGGTTGAGAGCATGGATGAAACAACAAAAGTGGAAGAAAGGTGAATTCATCTATCTTCTGGAGCTGGGATATACATCTCACCCTGACCTTGGAAATCAGAACTCCAGGTCCTTTAGCCTTTAGACTCCAGAACTTATACCACTGGTGCTCTCACTTCTCAGGCCTTTGTTCTCAGACTGAGATTTACAGAATCAGCTTCCCAAGTTCCCAGGCCTTTAGACTTGAACTGGGCTATGCCATCAGCTTCCCTGGTTCTTGAGTTTATACATGGCATATCATGGGACTTCCCAGCCTCCATAATCACAGGAGCCAAGTTCCATTATAAATCCCCATTCATCTATCTGTCTGTCTGTCTGTCTGTCTGTCTGTCTGTCTGTCTGTCTCTTACTGTTCTGTTTCTCTCGACACAGGTGTCCTCCAGCAATTAAAGTGAGGTAGGAACCATAGGTCTCCTTCTCCAGAACCTCGCTAACAGGTGGCTTACTATAATAAAAGCAACTTTTCAACCAAATCTTGCCATTTATTAGCAAGGAGGCCTACAAAGTGTCAAAAGACTTTTTCTTATTGGGAAATTTCCATGATCTGGCTCCAGATACTCTGACAAGCAAGTGCCTGAAATAAAAATCTCACTCCAATCCAGATACTACAATGTATCCACTTGAGAAACAGTCAACTCTATTGCTATACCAAGCTATTGAGGGAGACCACTGGAACCTTGAAGAGCTATACCACAAGTACTGCTCTGAAGTTATTTAGCATCTGGTCTACCTGAATACGTTGACTTCATTTTCCTGCAAGGATGGTGAAACACATATCATTATCCTAGTCAAAGACGTGTTTTTCACCTCCCTTACATGTCTCCAGTAAAAATTATTTTTAAGAGCCCATTGGCTAAAAATAAACTTTCTTCTATAGATTTCTATAACAATATTGTGGTCACCATTGGAATGAGATTCATGATTAGGGTACTTAAAATGCTAACTTACCACCTCCAAGAAGTGCAGTCCATGGAAACATCCCCATGTTATCTGACTATATTGAAGTATAAAGTACTATATATAATAGAAAATATTATATTTTACCTTTAAATGTTTATATGTATGCAAACATCTGCTTTTAGAGCCAAAATAACAATATCCTAACATAATTAATAATTCCTTAATATACTTAAATACCCAATCCATATTTAATTTTTCCAACTGTCCTGAGAATATCTTTTGTCTGTATTCTGTGCAATTCAAGATACAAAGTAAATCTCTAGATTGCGTTTCTTGTTTATTCTAAGTGGCGATGACACTCTGCCTTGAAAAGAATGCATGCTGATTGTTGTATGGAACGTTTACAATGTTCCACCTTCCAAATTTGCCTGAATGTTTCCCTGTGGTGTTATTTGGCTTATATATTTTATCTATTGCTATGTAACCCAAAACTTGCCATCTTAATACAACAAACATTTATCATCTCTCAATTTCTTTGCTCCTAGAATCTAGACACAGCTTAGCTGGGAAAGGTCCTCTTCCAAGATCATACACATAATTGTCAGCAGGATTTAGTTCCTTATTAGTTGTTAGGTTGAGGTCATTGGTGACTGTGGGTGGGAGATCATTTTAGTTGCTTATCACATATGCTTTTTCATAGGTCAGCTCCCAGTATGGGAGCTGGCTTTCATCAAAGTGAGAAGGAGACAGAGCATGCAACAGACAGCAAGCAAGATGGAAGCTAGAGTCCTTTTGTAACATAGTTTTAGAAGTGACATCCCATCACCTTGTTGAATTCTATTAATCAGAAGCAAGTCACTAATTCCAGCTCACAGTTAATAGGAGGGGTTAAAACGAGTATGAATACAGGGAATTTGCTTCTACACCCTCTATACTTTCTTCAAAATGAAAGTTAAATATGGAAATGTGCTTAAATTGATGGTAAATATCTTTAATAGGACACGAGAGGCAACATTTTGTACACTGCATTGTATAACACCAAAAATACATATTCATCCCATTATTACCAAACCTAAAATTGATCCCTGAATAAAGGTAACAGCAGCTTGATCCCTCCATGATAAAACTATGCTTCTCTCCATTCAACCAGAATGTGATTGGTGGGCATTATTTTGGTATCACGTAACTGTCCACTCACAAAATTGTTTTAACATTATAGGTCAGTAATTACAAAGTATTTTTTTTCCAATTCTATTATTTATTCTAAAATACTATCTGGGCTTCTGTAAAATAGACATTTCTCTCTTGACAGAAGTATCCTGAAAAACAGCATCTATTGGAAAGGCAGGAAGACTGTTCAATTCATTTCCATTGCCTCTAAACTTAGTTTTCAGTACTCATAGGTTATTGAAGTCTAACTCCACATCTCCAATCAACTCTGTCTTATTTAAAATTCTCACTGGGTCTCTTTGTAATAACTCTCTGGGAAAAATAATTATGTTCTATTACATTCTTATTTATCTCATGTTGTTATTGAAATTTCCTTGAATATCTGTATTCCCAGGAACTTTTCTTACTAATTTCCATAAACCCCAATGTAAGAATGTACTCAGTACATTTAATGCTACCCTTCTGCCAGGGTGTTTCCAAACTCTGACTTAAACATTTCAATTACATCCTTTATTGGATACTGGATTGATTCCCACAAGTTTATAATAGTCTCATCCTAATATTCATTTCCAACTTGCTCTGTCACCCCTGGTGCCATCCCTGTACATCTGGACTGGCCAGCTCATGCTCTTCTGTATGGCCTTAGAAATAATTTAGACAGCTAATACCCATTAAAGTGCAAGCACCAGGGATATAGCATTTCTGCCAAGAAATTGTGCACATAAAACCTCAGGATGATCTCTTATAAAATTGTCCTAAAATTGACAATTTATATGTCTGTAATTATGAGCCTCTATCATTTTGTTTTCTGATGGTTTGCTGAAATCCTAAGTAATATGATGTACTCTCTTTACACCAACATTACACTTGAAACAGACTGTGGTATGACAGGCAGGATCGGTGCATAAGAAAATTATTGTGGATTTTCCACAAGGTGGTGACTGTTTATAAATAGGTGTCATGGAAAACGAGAATAGAGCTTGATAAGAGACTCGAATTTTCAGAGAGCCAGAGCACCTCAAGTGCCTATTCTACTGGGCCATGTATTATGGATACTGTTGAATGTCACTTACAAAACATGGGTTAGATATTAGAGTAAATCTGATTGTTAGGAAATGCAGAGACCTGTAAATTAAAGTCCTAATGCTTTGTCCTTGTACTAAAATTATAAAACACTGTGAATCTTAGTTGTGGCAGTCTATCTACGTAGATATTTTAATGTAGAATGTGGCCTCTATGTCTTGCAAGTCCTCAAGTTTGTCCATTTACTGAATTACTCCAGGAAGGTTTTTGTTGGATGAATAAATGGGTTCACCTATGGTTTGATACTCATGCATTTCGGAATGACTTTCACATCCAGTTGAGTGCCACTAAAATGGTAGTGTTTTGCATTTGTCTTAATATTTTCTCATTACAAGTGGTGTTATCAAAGTGGGGAGTGTGGAATGGAGAACAGTTGTCTTTCAGTGATTCTAAAAGCTAATTAGTTGGCCAAATGACCTTCAAAGTCTTCATCTTTAACACAATCAATAGAGGAAGTTTTCATATATTTGTGTTACATGTGCTCAGATTCAATTCCAGTAATTCTGATACTATTAATTAGGTGTGTCTAGCTAAAACATTTCTCCATCTGATTCTTATATTTAAAACTAACAAACATAAACTTTACGCTTTTTATTTCCCTGCTCAATTTTATTCTTTAAGAACTCCTTTCTGGACCACTCTTTCTCAAAATCACTTCACCTGTCACTCTCTAGCACTGAACACCAACTGAGGTACCATGGAATTCACATGATTGTATGCATATTATCTGTCTCTCCTACTTACTAGAGTAGAATCTCCATGAGGGCAAGGACTTTTGTCTTTTGTTCCATGCTTTGTTCTCATACTTCCAAAAGTGCTGGGCACAGCATTAACCAAGCAATAATATTTTTGACATAAATAAACAAATAAATAAATACACATGAGTATATAACTTTATATTTTTATCAAGATGAGTAGAATTTTAACACTTATGCCTCTGAAATCCCTTACTGTCAACACAGGGCATTTTAAATTTTATTTTACATTTGCAAAGTAAGGCAGTTTCAAAATTGTCCTCAGGGTTGCTGAATTTCCCTCAGCATTTCTTTTAAATCATTAGGTAATTTTTACTTTTAAGTTGTTAAAACAACACTAGCCATTTCTTTTATCATACAAAAGCTTCCTCTTGATCATTCAATGTCTATTTATAATTTTACTTTAATTCCTAAATTGACAAATAATAATTGTACATATTCATGGGGCATGTATTAATGTTTTGAAACATATAACATGTAGTGATTGAATCAGAGTAATTAGTATATTCATCATCTCAAATATTTGTAATTTCTTTGTACTAAGAACATTAAATATCCCCTCCTAGCTATTTTATGTCTTGGTGCAGGGCTATCATTCAGAACAGAACAAATCCTATGATAACAAAATGTATAAAATTTGGTTGCCAAATTAATATTAGAAGCAAAATGATAATTTCTTCCCAGACTGAAAAGCATTAAATTGTTCCACAGATTCATGAGATGAGACCTGTTCTTATAAGGAACTAATGGATAGGGTGTCCCCGACAGCTCCTCATGCACTTGGTCTTTGTCCTTTCTCTAACACAGGATTATGTCCACTGTGCACAAACAAAACCAGCTGTTGTGCTTGTGCATGCACCTGTGTTACTGATATTGTATTTGGTTGGTTTTTGATGAAGAGGAAAGAAATTAAGGTACTGGGATCATTAACGTTGTACATCTGGGTCATCATATCACATGGGAGGTGTTTATGCATACAACTTTAACACTTGTTACATAAACAGCCACAGTAAAAGCAACAAGCCTGAATATCCACAAACACTGGAATGGAGCTGTCACAATAAATTTTTGCTTAGACCCGTTCATCACAAATTAAGAAATTCCCAGTGAGTAGCAAAGTGCGTCAACAGGTGCTATTAATACCACAACCATTCTCAAAGTCAATATCCAAATTATTCCAGAAAGACAATGCCAATTTGTCTATTTCATATTAAGATTCATTTATCCTGGGCTTGTTAATCTTCACCATGTGAAAGTTGTCTGGTTTTAGTCAACATATTATTTCTGCTTCTGCCTCTACCACCACCTCAATTTCCTTGGTGGTGGTGGTGGTGGTGGTGGTGTGTGTGTGTGTGTGTGTGTGTGTGTGTGAGTGAGAGAGAGAGAGAGAGGGAGAGAGGGAGGGAGGGAGGGAGGGAGGGAGAAAGAGAGTTTGCATATTAGCATGTCATTAGAGTTAGAAAGTCAAATGCCTCTGGTCTTTCTCTAATGGGTGGCATTTAAGACACATATGTACCTTAAATAGTCCTCCTACTTTTTTGGGCCAATTTTATAATTATTATTTTTTTTGAGATCGAGTCTTGCTCTGTCACCCAGGCTGGAGTGCAGTGGCACAATCTCGGCTCACTGCAACCTCTGCCTCCTGGGTTCAAGAGATTCTTCTGCCTCAGCCTCTTGAGTAGATGGGATTACAGGTGCATGTCACACCACACCCAGCCAATTTTTGTATTTTTAGTAGATATGGGGTTTCATTACATTGGTCAGGCTGGTCTCTAACTCTTGACCTCAGGCGATCTACCTACCTTGGCCTCCCAAAGTCCTGGGATTACTGGTGTGAGCCAGGGAGCCTGGCCTAATTGTATAATTAAAAGATTAATTCCTCAACATCTCATACATGGCTTGAAAAAATTCAATTGGAAGTTCTGGCCAGGGCAACCAGGCAAGAGAAAGAAATAAATGGTATTCAAATAGGAAGAGAGGAAGTCAAATTGTCTCTTTTTGCAGACGACATTATTGTATATTTAGAAAATCCCATTGTCTCAACCCAAAATCTCCTTAAGCTGTCAAGAAACTTCAGCAAAGTCTCAGGATACAAAATCAATGTGCAAAAATCACAAGCATTGCTATGTACCAATAATAGACAAACAGAGAGCCAAATCAAGTGTGAACTCCCATTTACAATTGCTACAAAGAGAATAAAATACCTAGGAATACAACTTACAAGGGATGCAAAGACCTCTTCAAGGAGAACTGCAAACTACTGCTCAAGGAAATAAGACAGGACGTAACCAAATGGAAAAACATTCCATGCTCATAGATAGAAAAAAAATCAATATCGTGAAAACGGCCAAATTGCCCTAAGTAATTTATAGATTCTATGCTATTCCCAACAAGGTACCATTGACTCTTCACAGAATTAGAGAAACTACTTTAAATTTCATGTGAAACCAAAAAAGAGCCCATACAGCCAAGACAATCCTAAGCAAAACTAACAAAACTGGAGGCATCATCCTACCTGACTTCAAACTATACTACAAGACTACAGTAATGAAAACAGCATGATACTGGCACCAAAACAAACAGATACATAGACCAATGGAACGGAACAGAGGCCTCAGAAATAAAGCCACATGCCTACAACCATCTGATCTTTGACAAACCTAATGAAGACAAGCAATAGGGAAAGGATACCCTATTTAATAAATGGTGGTGTGAAAACTGGCTAGTGATACATTGGAAACTGAGTCTGGACCCCTTCCTTATACCTTCTACAAAAATTAATTCAAGGTGGATTAAGGAAGACCTAAAACTATAAAAACCCTAGAAGAAAACCTAGACAATACCATTCAGGACATAGGCATGGGCACACCAAAAGAAGTGGCAACTAAAGCCAAAATTGACAAATGGGATCTAACCAAACTAAAGACCTTCTGCACAGCAAAAGAAACTAACATCAGAGTGAACAGGCAACCTACAAAATGGGAGAAAATTTTTGCAATCTATCCATCTGACAAAGGGCTAATATCTAGAGTTTACAAGGAACTTAACAAACTTACAAGAAAAAAATCAAACAATCCCATCAAAAAGTGGGTATAGGTTATGAACAGACACTTCTCAAAAGAAGACATTTATGTGGCCAACAAACATATGAAAGGAAATATCATCATCACTGGTCATTAGAAAAATGTAAATAAAAACCACAATCAGATACCATCTCATGCCAGTTAGAATGGCAATCATTAAAAAGTCAGGAAACAACAGATGCTGGAGAGGATGCAGAGAAATAGGAATGCTTTTACATTGTTGGTGGGAGTGTAAATTAGTTCAACCATTGTGGATGACAGTGTGACGATTCCTCAAGGATCTAGAACTAGAAATACCATTTGACCCAGCAATCCCATTAATGGCTACGTACCCAAAGGATTATAAATCATTCTACTATAAAGACACATGCACACATAAGTTTATTGCAGCACTGGTCACAATAACAAAGACTTGGACCCAATCCAAATGCTCATCCATGATGGAATGGAAATAAGAAAATGTAGCACATGCACACCATGGAACAGTATGCAACCATAAAAAAGGATAAGTTCATGTGCTTTGCAGGGACATGGATGAAGCCGGAAACCATCATTCTCAGCAAACTAAACAGGAACAGCAAACAAAACACCACATGTTCTCACTAATAAGTGGGAATTGAACACTGAGAATGCATGGAAACAGGGATGGAAATATCACAAACCAGGGCCTGTTGGGAGTTGGGGGATAGAAGAGGGATAGCATTTGGAGAAATACCTAATGTAGATGATGGGTTGATGGGTGCAGCAAACCACCATGGCACATGTATACCTATGTAACAAACCTGCACATTCTACACATGTATCCCAGAACTGAAAGTATAATTTAAAAAAAATCTTTAAAAAAATTGTCACATGTGACTCGTCACTACTTTTTTGAAAGAAAATTTCACGATCACAAATGGAAGTCCTTTTCTTGACAATTGGATATAGTGCATATTTTATGCCTGAAACACAAGATATGTCTTTGTTCTCTTCCTGACAAGCCTGTGAAAGGATCTTACGATGGCACTATCTCCAGTTGTCCCAGGCAATTTTAATTAGATTTTATGCCTCCAGCAATGCACTCTCTCCGTTTGTTCTTTTGGAAGTCTCTGTTTCACTGTTTTGATAGATCACCCACCCAAATTGGTATTGATGAATCACTTAGTGCTGTCTTTAGTTTTTTCTTCAAAACTGTTTCTCTGTTACTTAGAAAATATTTCCAATTAGACATATAGACAGTCCATTAGCCATTATCTAAAATCTGGGAAAGTCTGAGCTTCTGAGACATCTGATCCCTCTGCTTAATACAGCCATCCAGATTTCCTGGAGTTCAAGATATTGTACTAACTGGCCTAGTTCTTTCTTTACGTAGAACTGTCCAGTATTAGGGTTAAAAGCATGGGCCTTGCCATTAACCTCCTTACTCTTGTAAGGACACGGCTTCTGTCGCTAGCGTTTTTGTGCTCTCTGTCTAAATCTCCAAATTAACAAGAAACTTTTCTTAAAGTTTTATTTTACTGGCCCAAAGTAGACTTTTTAAATAGCAGAGGTCCCAGAGGTTCACTGGCAGCGTCTTAGTATAATGTACACATTTGCATGATCTGGTCCCTTCATGAAGGTACCAATTCTACTTCAATTGATTCAATTCTATTTCTATTTCAACTAAACAACCTCTTTAAATGATTCAGGGTGTGAACAACCCTATGTTGCTGTTGGAAGTTCTATTTCTATGGCTGTAGGTACACGTTCCTTTAAGCCTCAGTTTTAGAATGTCATCAATAGGGCTACATAAATGTCCTAGAGGATCATAATGAGCCCTACAACTTATCTACACAATTTGATGGTTGCTGTAACCTTGATTATCCAGGAAAAGAAACATTGTGTTTTTCTGCAAAGTGAAAGCAAATTATCTCTTATCAATGTTCTGGTGAAAAACATAACAGGGTTGGAATTCTGCTTCTGGGAATAGCATATTATGTAATTTGATCAAACTTTTTACTGAGATTAAGTAGAAAATCTAGAAACAAATAAAATTAAAATATATAAATATGTAATATAAGTATATGTAAGTACACATATATATCAAGCTTCAGATTATATCTCTAATGTTTCATGGTAAATGACTTCAACCAAAAGTAACTAGACATATAAGGAAATGCAAACACAAAACAAAGTAAGCAGGAAATAGATGCAGAAACACTAGTGAAAGAAATAGTAGTGTTTCAATTACAAACTTTATATTTCTTTTTAGGCTGAATATTTAAGTTCCTAATTGGTATTATTCTTCTGTATAAATAATATTTTCAAAGTAACAATATTATTTTTACTTCTACTATGATTACTTAAGATATTTTAAGCTTTCTTTTGGCTCTTTTTTCCTTAGAATATGTCCTACCTTGTATATGCAATTTTTCTGTAAAGTCTCTTATAATAGTTTCTATCTCTCTGCCATTTCTAGTATAAGACTTATAAAGACAATTCTTCAGGAACACTCTGAATGGACTTGCAGTTCGTGTGAAGCTTTCTGCAGAAATAATTCAATCATTCAGCAGAGAACACAGTCCCTTTGCAAATAAAAGAAAAAACTTTGGGTTTACAAATATTGAGGGAAATAAAAAGAATTGGCCATGGTTTGTATGACATGTAGTCATATATAAAACACAATCAAGGGTATCATATGGGGCTTCTATTACAAGATGAGATTTGTGATCATTTTCCCATTAATATCATTATTTCGGAAAGAATCACTTAAAACGTGCAAGTATGTTATGTGGAAAATATATCTGCTGAGTTCAAATAATGTCAGGTGCTGCATTTTCAGTAATCTCAATCCCAGAAAATTAGTTAATTCTTGAAAGATACAATAATAAATATGTATCAGATTTACCTTCCTTGATTCAGTAAGTCACAACAGTTAAAACCAACCTCATGACTCCCAAAAATCCTCAAAAATGTTCCACATGCTAAAACAGCAAGATTCTAAATGATACCCAAATCAATTTGTGATATTTCAAAAATTACAATAAACTGTTTCTGTTCATGGAAAGAATCCTCTATTTCTGATTGAACAACCTACTCTTGACACAATTAGGGTCATTTTTTAACATTGCATTTAAGTTTTAGGAAAAGATGTTTTCTCATATTTGAGTTTATTTTATAATTATGTAAAATGTTGACATGATACTGTTTGGCCCACTCCTTTCCTTAGCACTTTTCAGTTGTATGATTAAAAGTATGATCCAGCTGGGCACAGTGGCTCAGCCTATAAATCCCAAAAATTTGGGAGGCTAAGGTAGGAAGATCACTTGAGCCTAGGAGTTTGAGATCAGCCTGGACAACATAGTGAAAGCCCGTCTCTACTAAACATACAAAAATTAGCTGGGCGCGGTGGTGCACACTGGTAGTCTCAGCTACTCAGGAGGCTGAGGCAGGAGAATTGCTTGAACCTGGGAGGCAGAGGTTGCAGTGAGCGGAGATTGTGCCACTGCACTCCAGCCTGGTGCCTGGGGATGGAGCAAGACTCTGTCTCAAAAAACAAACAAACAAAAAAAAACTAGCTGGTTATGGTAGTACGTGTTTGTAGTCTCAACTGTTTTTGCAAAGAAATTGCAGTATTTTATATGCCCACCAGCAATTCCAATTGTTCCACATCCTTGCCAACACTTGATGTTGCTAGTCTTTTTAATTTTGGCTATGCAAATTTGTGTGTAATGGTATTTTACAGTGGCTTAATCTTATATTTCTCTGATAAACAATGATGTAAGAAATCTCATGTGCTTGTTGAGGAATCTTATATGTCCCTCAATTAAGAGTTTACTCATATATTTTGCTCATTTTAAAAATGCTTGAAATAAAGTTGCTTTAAGGTAAATCTTAAAATCAGGTAAAATCTTTCAATTTTGAAGCTCTTTCAAAAATTGTTTTCACTAACGTAGGTTCTTTCTATTTCCACATAAAATTTAGAATTAGCTTGCTAATTTCTACCAAAAAAAAAGCCTATTAGGATTTGGATTGATTTATAGATTAATTTTAGAAATATTTACAATTATATTTAGTCTTACAATTCATACATATGGTATATATTTACATTTAAATCTTCTTCGATGTCTCACAACACAGTTTTGTAGTTTACAGTATATATGTTTTGCATATATTTTGTTAAACTTATCCATAAGTATTTATTTATCCCTTTTTATGATTTAAGAGGTTTTTATTTCTGTTTATAAGCCACAGGGTGTTAGTCACGTGCTTTGAAGAAACAGTTCCACCTCTTTCCCTTTAGCCTCCTGCACAATCTTCTGGGTAATCAATTTATTTTTCTTCTAATTCAAAAATTACATTTCCCCCCACAACTATTCGTTCCAAGTATACATTCAAAGTTATGATTATACTGCTTCAAATACTCTTAATTGTCTTCCTATCTTTTTCCAGTTTAACTTTAGTTTTTACAATATAAATATTACTGTTTTACCACAATATCTGATTCTACTTTTTCTACTCTTTTAAACAACTTTATAGAACTCTATCTTTACCAGAAAAAATCATCACATGGGTCTGAGTACTACTTAATGCCATTTTTGACTATTGACAATTTTGATGTCAGTGAATCTTTACAATATGGTATGGGCATTTTCTGGATTATGCACTGACTAGTTTGGAGCTCTCCAGTTCTCTGAGCAAAATTCATCAAATAGCTAGGTTCTGGGAGCCTCCATTGTGCCCTGTGGTACCCTGTGCCAATGTGGGCTCTATTTCTCCGACTTGGTATGGCTGGTGAGGCTTAGTAAGTTTATGTAATAACTGCCATCTTCTGAGTCATCCTATTCAAGCAATTTTCTCCCGAATCTAGTATAACTTTGGCCCTTTCCTATTATTTTTTAGGACCTCATTTTCTGCTAATTCTTCCCAACTCTCTCTCAGTCAATGTATTGCCGTATTTTGTTGTTGTTGTTGTTGTTGAATGGCTAAGGGTAATCGAATCTTCCCAAGAAGTCTAATGGCATGGTTTCTGTTACGACGTAGGTGGTTTCTGTACTCTGTGATACGTTAAGTCTCCTCTATGTGAAATGCTTCTGTAAGCAATGTAAGCTTCATTTCCTCCATCAGAAATGATTTCCAGCCGGGCGTGGTGGCTCACGCCTGTAATCTCAGCACTTTGGGAGGCCGTGGCTGGTGGATCACGAGGTCAAGAGATCGAGACCATCCTGGTCAACATGGTGAAACCCCGTCTCTACTAAAAATACAAAAAATTAGCTGGGCATGGTGGCGCGTGCCTGTAATCCCAGCTGCTCAGGAGGCTCAGGCAGGAGAATTGCCTGAACCCAGGAGACGGAGGTTGCGGTGAGCCGAGATCGCGCCATTGCACTCCAGCCTGGGTAACAAGAGCGAAACTCCGTCTCAAAAAAAAAAAAAAAATAGAAATTATTTCCCAGGGATTCTGCCACTACTGAAGTTTTAAGAAAGTTTTCTGCCTTTTGATAAGCCCTTCCCATCCAATTTTCTTTTTTTAACCTTTATTTGACTTCTATAATATTTTTTCCAACCTTTTGCCATTACACAATGATTTTCTCTGTGGGTCAGTCTTTTCAGCCTGCAAGCAAGTATCTATTTCAGTAGTGGAGGCTTCTCCCTCTTCAGTAAACTTTGTAAGTACATTGTCTCATTCTTGAAGAGTCTAATTAATATTATAATATATTATCATTTTTATCTATATTATGATAAATGAGCTCTTCGCTTTCCCTTCCTTTTCTCTCCTCTTCCTTTCTTTGGTTTTCTCCTTTTTTTTTTCTTTTTGTTCCTGACTGTATTCTTTCCATGAGGTTTGTACCTATAGTCTAATGCAAGACTTCTCTCCCTCACTCTGCAGTTTCACCTCTCTGTATCATATGGCATCTCCTGACTAATTCCTGCATTTTCCATAGGCAGCATTCTTTTGGATGATTGACACTGTTAAAACCCCTAGGTAATGAACCAACTGGTTGAAGCTTAAAAGGATATTATCCTTCTAGCTTCTTTTCACCTGGGTATTTAGAGAGCTATTGTCTCTTCTTAACTCTTTTCCTCCTTTCTATATTTGAAAACACAGTACTACTCTTTTTCTATCCTTTTGTCTCACATTTTAAACAAAGACATACCTTCAGCAGCCAAGGTAATCAATATCCCCTAAATGTCAGACCAACTTGCTACTTGCCACTTTTCTTTTAACTTGTCTACAATTGAGTATGACATAATCATTTTTAAATAGCCATTAATCATCGTTTTTCCTTTATGTAACACATAAATTTAGACAGAGATATGGTGACAAGATCACAGGGCCTCTGTGAGGCTCAATGTGCAGTCCTTCTCCCCAGAGACTCAGATTTCAATAGTCTGGAGGATGTCTAACCATTACTATGTTTTAAAGTCTGACAGTATTTTTAGCCATAAGTCTGGTTACAGGAAATTCATAACTGCAGAGCTCAGTGGCTGGTAAGTCTGCTGTGGACTAGGACATATCTCTGCTGGGAGCACATCAATGTTTCTAGCCAAGCACCAAAGCAAACACACCTTATTTCTAATGACTCCCATAACGATGAACAAACCTTTGGTGTGGAGCTTGATAACAGTATTTAAAGTGTTTAATTGACCTCCTTAGCGTGCTTTTGTTTTATTTTGCTTTGGGTTTTCAAACACGAATGGCCTTAAGGCACAGTTTAGGCTTTATCATATGTGTATTCACTACACTGTTTACTCTCAAGCATGTTTAAAGTAAATGGCTACACAAGTGATATAACAAGATTAAAATGAAGAGAAACACCATTCCTCCATCTTGGAGAAAAACAAAGAGGTTCCCTGAGATACTTGTGTAATTGTTTATTCTTCATACGTAATGATTAAAAATAGGGTACTTCAATGTCTAGTCCTTGCCAAAATCTGTGGCTTCTGTATCTTTCATAAACTATAGTGCTATACAGTTGGTTGAACATAACTTTTGTCAAGGCTGTCTTTTTCAAGTATCTTTATCTCTGGTTTCATATTAATGCAGTGTTTTTAAACATCGGCACCAGTGTCTTTTCTTAAAATACTTTTCTATAATTGAATTTAAAACACATACATCAGAGATTTATAGTTTTCAAAAGCCTTTACTGAGAGGTCATTTCAGGTGATAAAAGTTTTAAGAAAAAACCACAGGTACCAGAAATAATGTATTACTTCATACAAAATGTCATTTAGAATGATGGCCTCTGCCCTTTATCCAAGGCAATACATTAAAAAAGGTAAGTTTTAAGTTCCAGAATAAGTTTTAAAAATAGCTTAATATTTTATACTTCTGATTCAAGTATGTAGGAACACTTAAATTATATCTAATAGCAGAAAACCAGGACAATTCTTTAAAAGAATTAAATGCTTTCAAATGTATTATAATTGTACATAAATTACAAATATTCTTTTAATGCCAACCTTCCATGCCCCAGGGAAACCACTGACTTAGATCTCTCACTGATTATAAGATATTTTAAGGAAAAAACCCCAAGCAATTGAAATTCTGAGGTCTAAATATGTGATGGATAAATGAAAGACACATATGTTGGTATCCATACCCACCAGTTGGAGACTATCAGAATTCCACCTGTATTACACAAAACTAGTTTTATTGCTTGTAATAAGAGAGATCATATAATATGGGAAACCATGAGGGTATGTTCCGGATGTTAGTAGGGATTAGTTATTTAGCTTTGGGTAGATGGCTTTGGCAGTGTCGGGCATGATGGTTCAAGGAAGAAGTGCTTTGCTGTGGATTGGATCATGTCTAGATGTATAGTAGTATATGTGTTAGGCTGAATAATTCCCCCTTCTCAAAGATGTTTAGGTATTATTCCCTTGTTCCTGTGGATGTTATCATATTTTTCTAAAAGGAGGTCTTTGCAGATCTGATTAAGTTAAGCATCTTGAGACGGAGAGATTATCCTGAATTAGCCAGGTGAGGTCTAAATGTGATCATGAGTGTCGTGGGGATAGAGGGAGATTTGACTGCAGACACAAAAGGAGAAGGCCGGCCAGGTGCGGTGGCTCATGCTTGTAATCCACCACTTTACAAGGCTGAGGCGGGTGGATCATCTGAGGTCAGGAGTTTGAGACCAGCCTGGCCAACATGGTGAAACCCTGCCTCTACTAAAAATATTAAAAAATTAGCCGGGCATGGTGGCACACACCTCTAGTCCCAGCCACTCAGGAGGCTGATGCAGGAGAATTGCTTGAACCTGGGAGGCGGAAGTTGCAGTGAGCTGAGATTGTGCCACCACACTCCAGCCTGGGCAACAAGAGCAAGACCCAGAAAAAAAAGAAAAAAAGAAGTCCATGTGAATATAGAAGCAGAGAGTGATGTGATTCAATACAGAGGCAGAGACTGCCAGCCACAAGAAGAATGGCCAGAGCCAGCAGAAGCTGTATGAGACAAGGAAGAATTCTTCCCGAGAGCCTTTGGAGGGACCTTTGCTGATCCCTTGATTTCAGACTACTGACCTTGAGAACTGTGAGCAAATAAATTTATGTTGTCTGAAGCCACCAGTTTGTGGTAATTTGTTACGGCAGCCATCGAAAACTAGTGCAAATATGTTGAAAATTTATATCTAGGAGGAAAGAGGAAGAAAGCAGAACCAAAGCTGTCCTTGGAAAGGAAGCAGAAGTGACAAGTGTTAGCTGGAAGAGGGGATATTTGGACATCTGTATGTCCTGCATAGTTCTGCATAGTTTTCATGTTTTGTCTGTGCTCAGACATAATTATGGAGGGGTGTGTTTTTGTCTCACTCCATCATGGTCTCAGAGTGACCTTGTCTGATGTGTACTCAATGAAATTGTTTATATTCAACAGGAGATCATTAAGGTCTAGCTGTTTGTTCCAGCCCAATTCCCAGCTGACAGTTCTTAAGGCTATGCTTTTTTTCCTTATTACTAATTTGATGAGTGATATTGGACCTGCTATTTAGCCCTTCTGAACTTCACCATTCACTTCAAGTATTCATTCAGCTAATTGAGTTTGCAAAGAGAGAAACAAATAAATAAATATGTAATATGCCAATAGATATTAAGTGCTTTGGAGAAAATTAAGTGAGAAAGAGGCAAGACTGTGTTGGAAGGATTGCTATTTTAAAAGAAGGGAGTAAGAGAAGGGCTCACCGACAAGGCAATATTTGAGAAGGAACCTGAAATAATAGCAGAAGGAAGCCAGGGGAAAGCACTGCAGGCGGAGGGAGCAGTGATGCGTCAGAAGATGTGTGGTGTCTTCCAGCAAGGAGGCCTTAAGGAAGAGAGTAATGGGAGAGGAAATCAATGAGGACACTGGTTGTCAGGGTGGGGTGTTTGGAGGCCTCTAATAGAGAAAAAAAGTCACTGGGGTGGGATGGAACAGAAGAGTGACATAATCTAATTCACCTCTGAAGGGATCACTCTTCTTTCTCTAGAAGAAGAGAGATAATGTAGAAGAAATAATAGAATATCACCATTTTATAGCCCCTCATATAAGTAATTGATTCATCGTTGATTCATCATTTCAAAACTCCTAGGCGAAAGGCTGATGGGAAATTGGATAAGCGTGTGATGTCAAAGCCTCATTACTTCCTGATCAAATTGGGGCTAATTCAGTTTTACAATGGATGAATCTGGCCACCATCAGTTTAACCCGGCATTGAAGACAACACAGCTAACAGTGGGAAAGGGAGACGTGAGATGCCCATTGATAGAAAGGAGTATGATGTATTCATATAAAACATACTTCTCAGATGTTCTTGCTCAAAGTGTTCAACCCAAATTCAAGAAAGCCTAGAAACCTGACTTCCAGTTTGCAGGAAATCCAGGGGTGCTATGCCAGTGATACTACAAAGAAACAATTAGACAAATTCAAAAGGTGGAACATGTTATAAGACAACCAGTCTGATCATTTCAATAGGTCAATGGCATTTATAAAAATCTGCTCTAGGTTAAAAAGATGTGAGCCATTAAAGGCATAATGGATCCTTTAAAAGTCTGAAGCTTTAGGCTCTAAGTGTAGATATTCTGATTCGGTTAACAATCAAGATGCTGTGAGAGTCTTTGGTCTCCTCTTTGAAAAACACTGAAAGGTATATTTAAATTGGAACTCATGCTCAGGCTATTTCTCACAGAAACTCTTGGGTCCATACGAGGGGCAGAAGGCCTGCAGTTCACGAGCTCTGTATTTCTCAGAATCTTCCATTTCAGCTTCCCATCAGAACCACCTGTGGGATTCTCAAATACAGTAATGTCTGGGCCTCTCTCAAGACCATTGAAATTTGAGCCTCTGGGAAGAACAAATGGGCATTGGTAGTTCTACCAAAAAAAAAAAAAAAAAAATCTTTAGTGATTCTAACCATGGCTGGATTTGAAAACCGACTAAAGTTTCTTTAAAATTTTAGGTGATGCAGTGCATATTCTAATGATAAAAAGCTAAACTTGAATTTTAATGGGAATTCATAGAATGATACTATTATACCATTCCAAAAAGTATGGCTTACATTTTAAATTGTTGTATTTGATATTAAAGAAAAAACAAGACTTTTTTTTTAAAGCTGTTATTAGAATAATCAGGGAATAAAAGAAGAAGGTAAAAATTAAGCTTTACATGTCTGTTGATATAGAACTAACTCATAACAACAGTGTTTCATCTTCTCACAAAAGAAGATTGTGTAGGTTGCCCCAACCCCTGCAGAGCCTTGGTCATGACAGATTTGCTTCATAGTGGGGTCAGTACAAAGCCAGCAACACGACATTGTCCTTTCCCAGGATTAATTAAGATTTAAAGGAATAGCATGTATTCAAGGAAGAAAAGCTTGATTTATAGTGACACTTATAGGATAATGGGTAAGAATGACACTGAGGGGGAAAGCTGAGCATTGAGTGTCAGTTTGGGTCTAGTGGTAGGATGAGGAACGTAAGTGGGGCTCAAGGAAGGAAAGGAAAACTGGCATCTGCTAGCAAGGAAAGTCAAATAATCTTCTTTTTGAAATGAGTGCACTCTTCCACACACAAGAACAATATACAACCATCCTTATGAAACTCTAAAGGTGGGAAAACCGCATGCATCTCTTGATAAGGCCATGGCCTATGAAGTCTTCTTCAGAAAACCAGAGGCAACATTGATTTAATCACAACTCAGGCTGCTTAATTTTTGGAGAGGCCATGTAGCACAAAGGAAGAAAGCAAGCATTTCAAATTAGACCAACTGTGTTCAAGCCTTGGCTTTCCTATTGACTTGAGTGTGTTACTTGATTTTTGCCTTTTCCATTTGTCAAATGAAATTAACAAAGTCTGAATACCCCATATCAAATACAAGACTCAGATTGAAGTCTTAGTTTTGTAAGCTATAAACCTTCTGTAGTGATTATTACCGTTATCTACTAGGATATTTCAGTAGCTTCTGGACTTTCAGAAAAAGTAAAGATAAAGGTCCAGTATCAATGTTCGATAAAGATTTACTGAATGTACAAAGTATGAATGATTGAATATGCAGAAGAAAGAGGAAGGAAAGGAGGAAGAAAATAAGGGAGGGAGGGAGGGAGGAAGGAAGAAAGGAATGAAGGGAGGGAGGGAGGGAAAGAGGGAGAGAGAAAGGAAGGAATAGAGGGAGGGAGGGAGGTACGGACGGATGGATGGAGGGCGGGAGGGAGACAGACAAGGATATCGTAAATATTTTAATCACACAAAGAATTGTTCATCAAGGGTGAATGAGCTCTTCTCTTTACCATGCACAATGCTGGATACTGTGATTAAAAAGACACGGGGGCAGGGCGCGGTGGTTCACACCTATAATCCCAGCACTTTGGGAAGCCGAGGCAAGTGGATCATGAGGTCAAGAGATCAAGACCATCATGGTCAACAAGGTGAAACCCTGTCTCTACTAAAAATACAAAAATTAGCTGGGCATGGTGGCACACGCCTGTAGTCCAAGCTACTTGGGAGGTTGAGGCAGGAGAATTGCTTGAACCCAGGAGGCCGAGGCTGCGGTGAGCTGAGATCACACCATTGCACTCCAGCCTGGGTAACAAGAGCAAAACTCCATCTCAAAAAGAAAAAAAAAAAGGAGACATGGAACAAAAGGACTCCTAAAAACCGAGCACCCACTCAAATCTCAGTTTAATGTAAGAGGAAACTTAATAATTTAGTTTTCTGTTGACATACTATGAGATTTTTAGGTCACTATGATATCTCTCAATAAGCATAGTACAATTAAAATTTGCAAAGATGAGGCCATGATAGTAAGGCATCAACCTATGTCTACTTTTCCTTTCCATTAGGATTGTATGAACTCATCTCAGAAAACAAAGATAAATGGTCAGAGATTTTATGTCATGAATTTCCACAAACCTGATTTTTAAAATCTCCAGAAAAACATAATTAAACGTATGTAATACCCACCTTCTGCCAGAAGAAAAGCATATATATTATTGCTCCTAGAAAAGAAATATTCAAGCAAGCTCAAGGGTAGAATGTACGATCAGACAATTTAGAAAATCTGAGGGACGAACCAGCTGAGGCATTAACAGACATACCCTCTGCTTTCATCTGATCTGAAGTACTTTCTCTTTCCTGAAGTCCTTGCTCTATGATACTAACTCTCTCGTGACCTATGCCGTTAGGTATCTTCCGGGTACACTACTCTGTAACAAGGACCTTTTTGAACTTCAATAACTAGACCTTTTCATGAGGTGCAAAGATGCCCCATGTTGTGTTAAACTCAATTCCATAAGAAATAGTAGGGTCATGCTATGAAGTTTTGGGATATTTAAACTGATTGACTCAAAAGCTTTGCTTTGGTCTAGCAGGCAGGGTATTAACATTAGGAAGAACACAGGAGAAGGAATCAGAAAGCCTAAATTTAGGTGGTTGTGTCTTCTGCTGATTAATAATATAATTGACATAAGGAAGTACCTCTTCTGTATCTCAGCTTTCTCTCCTGTCGGGGAAATTAGCTACTACCACCCTTACTTACTTCACAGAGTTACCATGATACAAATAATGAAAATATGTCTTAATATAAGAATAATACATAATACATCTTATTATAAGAATGATTAATTCCTTATTACTATACTTATAAGGACTGTACATGTGACCTATTTTCTCAGTTTCCATCAGTCCTCTAAATTTCTTGGAAAAAGCATGAGAATTGTCCTTGGTGTGTGAAGAATCATGAGACTACACTGAGTGCAGTGTTATCCCTCCTATTCACCACTGGTTTAAAGTCATCAATATGAATCATGCCATGTGGTGTCTGTAGACTGTATTTGCAGTTATGCAAAGATTTCAATTTAACTTTCTTCAGTCTATTTCATACATCTTGAAGCTTATTATTTCAACTATTATTTCTCAATTTGTCTATTTGTTACATTTCAATGGCCTTGTCTAGATCTCAGAGTCATTCATATATAAATATATATATATATATATTCAATTACTGATTTAGCCCTAACTGCCAGATATGTAATAGAATTTGGTGGGATCACTTCTGGCTTCCATAAAAATTTGGGTACTTTTCAACTACTCCCTCTGGATCTTGGTTTTCCCTTTGTAAAAGATGGAAAAATGAAAATGAAAAGATATTGCATAATACTTATATTTATAAAATAGTCAAGCTGAATGTAAAAGTGACAGAAGAAAATATTGCAGCATTGATTCTGCAAACAATCATTTGATCAATAGTAACACAAATCCTAAACCAATCTTGTAAATATTGTGAAAAAAAGTCATTAAATTTTAATAATATTCACTCTCTGGTTTTAAACACTGCTAGTAGAATTATAGATTGGTTAAGTTTTTAGAAACTAATTTGGTAGGATATCTCAGAATTACAACTGTGTTCTACTTTACATGTACCCAAAGATGTATATACATATATATATATACGTCTATATAGACGTATATATAGACATCTATATATACATATATAGATGTCTATATATACATATATGTGTACATATATGCATATATACGTATATTTAGACATATATACGTATATATGTCTATACGTATATATAGACGTCTATATATATGTATGTAGACGTCTATATATACATCTATATATATATATATATACACATATATATATTCTTTGTATCATTTATTGAATTAGAAAAAGGTAAGGGAAAATACATACTCACTAGTAAACAATTACAGTGAAAACATTTTATTAAATATAATGGAGGACTAAATATGTTAATGTGAAAAGATCTTCAAGACTCATTAAGTTATCAAAGCAAGTATCTTAATAATATGTACAATGTAATTTTATTTATGCTGTATATAATTATGTACACACATATGCATACTGGAAGATTAATAGCACACAGAATCATTGGCAGTGCTTACTTCAAGGGTAGGAGAAATGTGAGCAGGTAAAAAAAGGTTTTTATATTTTGTTTTAATCACTTCTCTCTATTTTGAATCAGGTATAATGAGAGAGTATCCCTATATTATATGTATGATGTAAAACTAATATTTGTAAAATAAATGTCTCACCTTTCTGGAATATGATAAGGAAAGAAAAAGGGATATAATATTTTTAATTCCATGATTCCTTTCTGTGCATTTTGATTTATTTAATTTCTGAGTACACAATGCAAAATGTGTAACTGGCTGTATGAAGAACCATAATCCAAATGTCTCAGGCATACTCATATTTGTTTCATTCAATAAATATTTTTGAAGTGAACATATAAATAAAGAAATTAAGAAGTGAATTGTAAATATCAGTAGCACCAAGTGCCTACTAGCTTACTCAGACATCCAGATTCTTACAAAGTTCATCCACAAGTTCAGCCCCCAAAATTTCTTGTATTCTCTAAGAGATTGAATAAGACTTTGACCACCTCTATAGCTTCAGGCTTCTTCACTTTGTGTATCTTTGGTGAAGTCTCATCGATTCTCATTGAGTTTGGCCCATTTCCCATAGTTGTGGTTCTCTGGGAGACCACAAGGGGTAGAAAGTCCACTCAGGTTAATTAAGACCATGACCTCCTGTGCCAGCCAGGTCCTGCCGAGCGCCACAGCCTGGTGGTTCCTTCACGGTGCCTGTGCCCCTCCTGGGCTGCCATCCACATGGAGGCTGACAACTTCAAACAGCCGACTTCTGCCCTACCCACAGGCTGCCTGTACCCTTAGCTCTGCCACCTACCTCTAGATTTCCAGGATGCACTTCACCTTCTAAAGCTCCTACGGGTGTGAGGTATTTGTTTCTCATCTGCCACTGCTGGAAGTTCCTCTCTACCTACTTCTTATCTTGGAGCTTTCCCGGCCCTCAGGAAATTCATTCTCTTCTTGTACCCAGTTGTTCAGATAAAATAAACCTGAGCTCCTTTGGAGTTTTCTAGTTAAAGCTTCACTTACGCTAGCATCATAACATTATCCTTCTAAATCCTAGGAATCCATGATTCTATTGTGGTGATGGCTAAACCAGTTCTTGACAGATCAAGCAAAACTAAGATCAGTTTTGCAGATTTCAGTTAATCCCGGGTTTCTGATTATCGTCTTTCTTAGAACAATTTTTTTTTCTGTTTTTACATTGTAGCATTCCCAGATGATGATGAGGTTAATGATGACAATGGTGGTAATAGTGGTGGTAAAGATAACCCCCTATTCGTATTGAGCCCTTCCACAGGCCCCCTTCTGTGCTCCCACTTCAAATGTACAATTTCACTAATCCTCATAACAACCTGCTCAGATCAGGATTGTCAGTGGCTCCACTTTACTCTTGCAAAACTAAAACTCAGAGATTTAAACTTGGCAAAGCAGTTTGATGTCAGAGCCTACACCCTCAACCACCGCTCTGACCATATTAAGAAGGCTTTAGCTTAAAAGGAAGAACATAAATGAGAACTGATTTTGTACTTTAACGTTTTTAAGAACAAAGCCATCAAATAGTAAAGGAAGTCACATAATGGTTCATTTGTGCCATGCCAACATTGGTAAACAAATTGTACTTCAGCTGCAGAAAAGTATGTTCACATGCCTTCTTTGAATGAAAAGAGGCTATTAAATTTTTTTCAGTGAAAAGGAAGAGCAGAACGTGGAGCAAGCAGACAACATATTAAATATTTTTCAGTGAGCCTGGAAAAAGTAGGTAGTGACACTCTGTGACTCTGAGAAAATATTAAGAAAGGAAATCAATATGCTTCTGTTGAAAGAGCTGCAACCTTGGAAGCTCACCAAATGCAAGCAGTATGCCATCTTCCACCAGGCCTTGGTGAGGCATTAATTATGTGGCTGGGAAGGATCGTTACTGTGAGCTGAGGGAGATCTCAAGAACTGAGACAAGCTTGGGCAGTTCACTCCCTCCCGATATTTCAGGTACTTATTTACTTTTTCCTTTATCAAGTCAGGCCTATAATGGAAACTTCCCAGGCACTCATCTCTGAGTAACTCTTTGAACTTAGAGCTCAGAGGAATGGCTTTGACTGCAGTTTCACAATGGCCAACAAGAGCACCAATTAATCAGTTCCCTTGAAAAGAAAATTGGAACAGGTAGAGCTCGAGACTGGCTTACAGACACTGGAGTTAGAATCATTATTCCGAAATAATCTCCTCCTGCAGTTATAAATGAGTATAGAATTCTTTTTCTCCACCAAACAGAATGCTAAGTTAATAATGCTTATTTATCTATTTAATGGGGATGTTGAAAGGTTTATTTAGTTGCTGTTTATAAAGTGTTTGGGAAATGAAAACTGCTATGTAAGTGCTAAATATGATTATTATCCAACCTAGCACTTTTATGTGAACATTCTGTTCTGGTTCCTTCTCTAAGAAATCTATTTCAGGGCAGCTTAACACCTCCACACAGAGCTTTCAGGAAGACTTCCACCCTGAGAGTCTCTTGAAAGGCCAGAGTCCCTGATCACTCCAGACAAGGTAAAAATTAAGCCAAAGATATAATTCACAAATACGTGAAGGCATTCTCAAAATGCTTCATAATTCATAACAGGGGTATCATTAATCAGAAAAGTATCAGTGGAAAATCAATGGAAAAGTCAAACAGAAAAATGAGTAATATCATGGGAGATAGGATTCTGTGAGAAGAATCATACAGCCCACATTAGCCATGTCATTTAACCACAGAAGGTAGGTTCCTCCTAGAAAGAAACATAAAAAATTAAAGTCATTTGGGCTTGGAACTCTCCGCCCAAAGGTTTTCACTCTACAATTATTAAGAGACTTCATAATGATCCTTATTATCCTCACTCATGCTGATTGCAAATTTTCTGTGAGCTACAAAATCATTTCAGAAGCTGGAACACATTTCTAAGGCATGGGATCGTGTAATTAAAGAGAATCTCCTTGTTGGGAAACACTTTTGGGTTAGATATACAACAATGGATTGAATTCTGAAATCAGATTTTTTACCTCTTTGAATAAAGAGCATCATAAGAATTCCTTATGATGGTATGCCCCTCAAATGTCTGCAGTGAAAATAAACTACTTAACATTGTGAGGAATCTAATAGAAGAAATCAGAAGAAATTCAGTAACAGAAAGATTTTATGAATCTGAGAAAGTATTCCTCACAATGCCTTTCAATAATAAGATAGAAACTGTCCCACAAAATGTTGAAGTTTCATCCTTTGAACTGAATACCATGGAAAATATATTCATTGAGGCATTAATGAGACAGTTGAAGGCTGATCAAATTGGTTTTCCTTAGCTCTTATTTCCACAAGTTAGTTAGAAAGTCTGGGGAAAAAACAGTCAGTGCTCCTGCTGCAATTAACATCATGTGCCTGCAATCAAGCTCAAGCAGTTTGCAGGTGTTTTACGGACTTTACTGGAAAATTTTTGACATTTCAGCATAGCATGTCAAACCGAGTCAGGAGTTGAAGGAGATCAAAATGAAACAGAGAGTAAACTCTTAGCAGTTGTTTGGAATAGTTTCAAAAGAAATGGTACCAGCTCCTCTTTGTACCTCTTGTAGAATGTGGCTGTGAAACCATCTGGTCCTGGACTTTCTTTGGTTGGTAGGCTATTAATTGCTGCCTCAATTTTAGAACTTATTCGTCTATTCAGGGATTCGACTTCTTTCTGGGTTAGTCTTGGGAGGGTGCATGTGTCCAGGAATTTATCCATTTCTTCTAGATTTTCTAGTTTTTTTTTTTTTTTTGGTAGAGGTATTTATAGTAACCTCTGATGGTAGACTGTATTTCTGTGGGATCGGTGGTGATATCACCTTTATCATTTTTTATTGCATCTATTTGATTTTTCTCTCCTTTCTTCTTTATTAGTCTGACTAGCGATCTATCTATTTTGTTGATCTTTTCAAAAAACCAACTCCTGGATTCATTAATTTTTTGAAGGGTTTTCATGTCTCTCTCTCTCCTTCAGTTCCGCTCTGATCTTAGTTATTTCTTGTCTTCTGCTAGCTTTTGAATTTGTTTGCTCTTGCTTCTCTAGTTCTTTCAGTTGTGATGTTAGCAGTTGGCAAATATTGTATCCAACTAAACAAATGACAAATGTTCATTAGACATTCTGGGCGTGGGGAGATATACACAAAAAAATGAAAATAACCATCATCATTTTGAAAGAATTTCTAGTTGATTTATCTGGGTGGATGTGCATGCATGTTGGTGTGTGACAGGGCATGATATCTAACAAGGTTTCCAATAACATTATTTAAAGTTGTTTTGAAAAAAAATCATTCCATTATCAATGGCATTAAGGGTATCTGTGTTTACCATAGTGGCTTTATGTTCTGCAACTAAATGCACATTTGCAAGATTTCTGACATAAACATAATGAGCATTTCAATATAAAATTTAATTTGGCACAAAGCTTCTAGAAAGGGTTAATTAGAAATGGCTACAATGGCGAAAGGAAGACTGAAGCCAAGATTATTTGCCTTGACTTTCTAATCACTCTCCAGAGTTCTTGCTATAAAAAAATCAGGCATGGTTGAAGATGAAAGCATTTCCACTGCCATGTCTTCATTAGATCGTTACATTATCTCCAACAGAAATGTCCACTTTCTTGATGAATATGGACTACCTAGAATCAGCATAATGTTAAGTCTTTGATGGCCTAAAATTTCTGTTCTCAACAATCAAAAGACATTAGTCTTCCCAAGAAAGTTTGAATACTGACTAGATTTCCTACTAGTTATTCAATATTAAGAGAAATTATTCAAAATTTGGAAGTAGGCAAAAGGATGGCTGCAAGTCTTTTAGTATCATACCAGAATATTCTTTAATAGCACACTCAAATAATTATTTAGATTTGTTTTCTAATTTGCTTTCTACTATTGATTAGACAATCTGGAGTCTGTTACATTTCATGCTAATTTAGAGATTTTTGTATGCAGAAATGCAAACTATTTGGTCAGGTAGAGGAGATAATCCCAAATAATATTGTTTTATTGCCTGGTAGGACATTAACCAATTTTGCCTTTAATTTAGCAAATGCTTTCAATATGCTTTTCCTCATGGACTATATATACCTTGCTTCTCAAGGGTTTTGTGAATCAGCTTTTTCATACTGCTGTTTCACTCAATAAGTTAAATTTTTGCATATATGTATTTAATATTTATATAAGATTCATGTTTTTCACTTTTTAGAAAACATACATGAACATTTTTGGAGTATTTCCCACTGACATGCCCTACTGCCAGGGCCAAAGTTGATTTTCTGCAAAGTGCATCTCTGGGCTGTTTAAATCTAGGGAGATCTTCTTTTAGTCCTAGGAGTAAATCCCAAGCAATGCTAGGGCTTTACCTATACTGATTCTTAGTTCTGCTGTTGCCTACCCCTTCCTCCTAATTCAGTGGAGTTTTCTTTGTTAGTTTGTTTAGTTTCATTTTGTTTTTGCTTTTGGTAAGGTCTGTTAGCCCATCCCTAATCGAGTTTATAAGTCATTTTCATTTGTTTGTCCATCTGTGAACTGAAAGCAAATTTAAAAAATAATTTCATAACCACTGGAGAGTGAAACTTTTCTTTGCAATCTGAACCAATGGGTTTTGTTCTCCATGATTAACTCTACCTCTTGCTGAAGCTGTGTGATGGAAGCTGCTCCCTTTCTGTGTGTCTACATGTCTGTCACAGAACAACACCATACACCCCCTTGTGTCAATGTGAAACATTTCCTTACCTCTGAAGAGCGCTAATAAATTAAATCATAAATTCTCTCAAAATAAATGATATCTCTTCTGCTTTAACTGTTAGCATTAATATATCCAGAATCCCGAGAAAATAAGAAAACTGCCGTTATAATACCTTAGATGTGCCAGACTTTAAAGGAAATAATATTTTTTTCATAGAAAATAAAAGTTGAAAAGCATTTTTATAAGAATTTATTCCATCTAATCAAGATGACTCTTTAAACTGGTTTTTAATATTGGTTTAAAAATAGCTAAAATGTGGCACATAATACAAGTATACATTTCATTTTTTAATAATTTTTTTGATAAAAGTTGTAACATTATCAGATTGTGTATATTTTTCCATAAAAAGACTATAAATATCAATGTCTTAAAGTTCTTATACTTATTTAGTGCTCAGATAAGCTAATAGGGTCTTTCCATAAAATATTTAAATTAACAAAATGTAAAATGATATGTTTAAAAAGTTATAGTCCTGACATTTTTACATTAACATCACGTGCGCATGTGTCTTTATAATAGAATTATTTATAATCCTTTGGGTATATACCCAGTAACGGGGTTGCTGGGTCAAATGGAATTTCTATGTCTAGGTCCTTGAGGAATCGCCACACTGTCGTCCACAGTGGTTGAACTAATTTACACTCCCACCAACAGTGTAAAAGTGTTCCTATTTCTCCACATCCTCTCCGGCATCTGTTGTCTCCAGATTTTTTAATGATCAATGATAGACTGGACAAGGAAAATGTGGCACATATACACCATGGAATACTATGCAGCCATACATAACAATGCATTCATGTCATTTATAGGGACATAGATGAAATTGGAAGGAAACCATCATTCTCAGCAAACTGACACAGGAACAGAAAGTCAAACACCACATGTTCTTACAGATGCGTGTTGAACAACGAGAACACATGGGCACAGGGAGGGGAGCATCACACACTGGGGTCCGTTGGGTGAGGTTGGGGAGGGACAGCAGGGAGTGGGAAGGTTGGGGAGAGATAACATGGGGAGAAATGCCAGATATAGGTGACGGGGGGGTGGGATGGAGGCAGCAAACCACATTGCCATGTATGTACCTACGCAACAATCCTGCATGATCTGCACGTGTACCCCAGCACCTAAAGTACAATTTAAAAGGGAAGGAAATATAAAATATGCAATCATTGTGCAATCATTACATCAACAAAGTGCATCAGGTTTCAGTTTCATCATGCATCTTGAATAAATGTATTTCCTCCTATAACTGTCATTTACATTGTCTGACATATTTAGGGATTATAACATAGTATGAAAATAGCACACTTTCTGTGGTTATCAGTCATAATCATAGTAACTGGATTAGTAGTAGCATGAGTTCCAGTATTAATAGAAATAGTAAAAAACAATACAACAGCAGTAAAGTAAAAGAATCATTTTACTTTATATTAAATGTGATAATCCACACAACATTCTATAACCTATTAAGCTCTAGACAAATGTTAATTATTTTCTGCATTGTGGTATGGTCTCCATTTTGCAATAAATGCTCAATTAGGCATTGATTAAATAGGGATGTCTTATTGACCTGCTTGGTAACTTAGTTCTTATTCATACTTTTCCTTTACTAATCAGAAAATTAAGCTCTTCAATCCAAGGTCAGGCCCCAGGAAGGGGTGGATGAGAGCCAAATTGAACCTGCAGCTGGTTAATGATTTTATGTTTGAATATAAAACCTGCAGGCTTGACATGCAGTCACCTTCCTTTTGCCTTGTAGCTGAGTGTTTTACATGTTTATGTCATACGGCCCCTGAAATCATTTGTATTTGAAGCTCTGGGTAAGAGGTTAGGAAATGACCAGCTGCAGGAAACAATGGGAGTGAGTCTTATTTCCTCAACTGTAAGGAATTTCAGCATGTCTAGAGGTTAGCAATGACCTCTCCTTGCTCAAGATTCTGCAGTGATGAGATAGATGATTGCCAATTCACGAAGTCCACTTTACTGAATCTGGGAGGCCTGATTTAGTGCCTGCAGGCATCCCTTGCCCAACTATCACACATAGTCTACTCTCCCTGGGGTCCTTCTTTATCTACTGTTGCTTTTATTCTTTTCAAACGTATGATTAAAGGAGTTGATATGAGAGTTATTTGAAACTAGAAATATAAAGGTAAATACATAAAAATTTTAGATCTGTCACTGAGTCTACATCAAGTATTAACATCTGGTTCTAAGTCAAGGAAGGTTTTATTTCAATCACATTTATTCATGAATACTTTCAGAAATCATTATGAAGCCAAATGTATGCTAGTCAAGCCAGTCCGCTAGATGTTGCCTCCTGCTGTTTTTGCTGAATAGTAGTGGAATAAAGTGGACTTGCACTTTGTTCTTTCTTTGCTTGTTGTTAGAAAATGCTTTCTTTCAAATTTGAACTGGATTAAAATAGTCCTTATGACATACATCAACCTGAGTTCCTTTCACATAAATGTGTGAGATGGACATGAGGCAAAATAAATTGTGGGTCAGGAAAGTCCCCAAAACATAACTTATGAAAGATTTATCTTATTTAGGCCATTGAAGTCATCATCGCTCCTTCTGGGGGAGACAGAAACTTGACACTTTATCTTTGTAACAGTTTTGGGCTGAGTAATAAACTTTATTGAATAAATCCCAACATCCATTAAAAACTCTTGAATCAGCCCTCTTGTAGTAATTATATTGATATAACATCTATGACAATGATTTGCCTTAATTTCTTTATCATATTCCCATTCCATTTTTACATAGAATAAAGAAGTATGTGCATATTTTAGTGAATTAAAGCACATAATCAGGACATTGGAGATAAAGTACGATTTTAAATCATCTTAAAGGAGTTATTTGTAGTGGCACTAAAATTTGTAAGCTAATCTAGAACCAAAAGGCTTGTGTATATCTTCGGAAGATACGAAGCTTAGATAAATTATTCTGAGAAATGTGGCTTGAGTTCTCTTTTCCTCTGATAACAACTGGTAGATATCAAAGTTTTATATTATTAAGTTAAAAACGATGGCCCACATATACATGGAATGGTTTTCATATAAAATTATTCTCACAAAATTCATATAGGATGAACATATATCAAAATTTAACTCATTAATGATAGAACAAGAAGAATGGCAGATCCAATGAGCATTTAAGGACAAAAGGTTTATAAAGGCATTCAGGCAAATGCTGAAATAGTTGACTAAGCTAAGGATAAAACTTGTTAAGTCTTACAGTGTTTAGCCTTTGGAGTTTTCTTCTCTATAGCACAGGTCTTACTTGTGAGTGAGCATGTAACCTCATGGACTCTAGGCTCTAATCAATAATGAAAAGCAAACTAGATAGAGGTAAAATGCCCTAGAGAATTAAGCATTGCTTGGAAATTCCAGTGTTAAAATTTGACGCTAAAATAACATGTAGTCATTCTTTTGCCTTTTTTCAAGTTTGGTAATAGTTTTTTAAATAGTTCTTCCAGTGATCATAAATAACCTTGAAAGATTATTTTTGTTGACAAAAAAAAATGATGATCTTATTCTGTGTTTGATGAATTAAGTTACAGATGCGCAGCAAGGGGTGTTAACTAACCATAGCAGCCTCCTTGCTAATGGTCAGCAAATCCAGAGGCTCATAGATGCAGCAAGAACTGGGTCCAGAGAATTAAATTGGACTGGAAAATTCATAAGGAATCTCAGATTGTATTTTCAATAACATCTATTGTTCTTGAGGATTTCAAAAAAATATTCTCCTATTGGATCTTCTGTTCCAAGGCTAGGAAGCCAAATGCAAACCTGAAACATTCATATCTATGGGTTGCACCTGCATTTCCTATAAATTTGGGAGAATTCTTTCTCCTCAGAGTTTGCCAAATCAGTTTGGGTTCTCCCTGCCCATAAAAGCTGAGACGCTGTAAGACAGAGCAGATATTGTTCCAGTTTCTGGGGAAGGTTTTGTCAGCATCAGTACCACATGTGAAATACAATCCATATTCCTTAATGATGTGTTTGTCATATCTAATTACAATGAGATTTATTCTTCAATATGTTACTTCAGGTGTAGCCTTGATTGTAGAATCAATTTGTTCAATTATATCCTGGTTAAAAGTAGATCAAATTCTGGCAAATAAGAACATTTCCAAGAAAATAAAGAGACCAGAATACATATATATGAATTTATATATATATATATGTAATATGTATATAAATTCATAAATGTGAATATATAAATAATATGGATTTAGAAATACATTTAAAATGTACATAAAATATATTTTATAAATACATTTATAAAATTTATAAATACATTTAAAATGTATGTAAAAATATATAAATTCAGGGTCTGAGAGAATGAGATACCATTCGCAAAATAAGGATTAGAGAAATAGTCAAGTGAGAAGAAACAAGTTTTTCTTTTAAATATGACAATTGAACACAGAGCTAATACCATCCATATTCTTAAAAAACATAAGCACAATTAGATTTCTCTCTTCTACTTTATTCTTTACTATGTAAGATAAATTTTGATCTTTTGAGTTTGAGGTTATTAGTAAGGTTCCATGAAGTTGTATCATTCTGAATGAAAACGGGTCCAGGAAATCTTGACTGAATCCCTTTGGACTATCTGAGAGTTATCTAAGTGATGCGAGCTCGAGCTTGAAAGCCTGTTCCCATGAGTTTCTTTTTCAAAATATCAGCAGTCGAAAGCACCTGATGGAGTTATTTTAACTGAGGCATTTAGACTATTCTTCTTTGTTAAAACCTTGATTTCTAGCCTATGGCTCATAAAAATACCTTCAAGCATCAAGCTCAAGTGTATGTGGTTAGTTTATTATGGTAATCAACAATATGAGAACAGAGGAGAGTGAAATTCTCTATTGGGTTATAAGATTTTGATCCGTATATCCTCTGAGGGTAAAAACATGCCAAGGACAGCAAGGGTTTAGCAAATCTATGAAACTTATAATCTCTAAAATATTCAAACTTTCTGTATTTTACCTACATAAAATTAATTTGGAGTAGGCTGAGCTTTTCCTCTGATTTGACAAACTCTTAGAATGCAGCTCTTATACCTTTAGAGCAGCTAATAATCAGGGGCATATTAAGTAAACTGAATTAGTTTTACTATCTCGTGATACAATGTAAAAGAAGAAATTTGAGTACCTACTGAAATCTATTTTTACATGTAAAAGCTATTTAACACACATATACATTTCATAAATATAGAGTTTGATCTTGACAAGGCAAAATCAAAAGATTTATCAAAAAGTGTTTGGTCTCTTGACTAAGATAGAAGCATAGGCCTGGAGACTATTAGCTAGGTTACCAGCTCATGAACGTAACACTGCAATATTTGAAATAGAATGTAAAACAATTAGAAGGAAACTTAGCTCTTTCCGAAGTGAAGAAATTACATCCTTCCCCTTTTTTCCTCTTTCAAATCATGGACATAAAATTCTGCACATAGCACAGGAAATTAATCTAGTGAGATAGAGAATCTGCTATCTTGGTGGACAATACAGAATGTAAAGACTAATCTTTTACTACCTCTTAGAGATTACTAAATACTTCAAGACCATTTGTCATTTTAACATAGAGAAAAAATTCTAATTTGCATTAATACATTTGGCAGTAAAGGAATGGTAAACTATAAAAAAAACTGATCAAAATGAGTCAAATTTGCAATTAGCCACCACTTACACATAGTTATTGGTTATGTCATTTTACTTCAAATTAAACTCAAATCCACATACTTTGTGTGTCCAATTAAGGCTAAAAAGCCTTTCAGGCTGCCTACTGCTCTTCCTTCTGTGTAGTTCCATTATGTCTGAGGCTGAGTTTTATTTTCATGTTATCATTTTCTTATTTTAAAGCATATTGTTAAATGCAGAACAAACTAGTCACATAATTTTACAAACCCCACTGTCAGCTTGAGTTGCCATAACAAATACTATAGATTGGGTGGCTAAAACCACAGACACTTATTTCTCACAGTTCTGGAGGCTGGAGTGTCCAAAATCAAAGTGCCAGAAGATTCAGTGTCTGAAAAGGACCCTCTTCCTGGTTTATAGATGATAACCTTTTCAAGATGTCCTCACATAGAAGAAAGATAAGATTTTTTTGTATCTCATCTTATAAGAGCGCACATTCTGTCTTGAGAGCTCCACTATCATGATTAATCACCTCCCAAAGGCTCCACCTCCAAATACCATCATCTTGCAGATTAGGGCTTTAACATATGAATTTTGCAGAGGACACAAATATTCACTCCACAGCACCTACTGTAAAAAAAAAAAAAGATGGTGAAATGCCCTAATTGAACACCTGAATGGCAGGCAGTATCACTGAAGAATACTTTTATATATTTATTGGTCTTCTGGTATAAGAAAGTCAGACATGTGTTTTAGAAAACGTGTTCAGAGGTCCCCACGTATTATGTACAAAAGTGCAAATTACTTGAAAGTCAAATATGTAAAAATCAAAGATCACCTCATTGGAAGATAAGGAAGTAGGCTCAGAAAGGCAAGGTTGGTTTTGTAATCATACTTGGACTGAGATTTCCTGAAGCATTTTTTTTTAATGTGACAACTGATACTGGATTGTCGATTTTTAATTCTGTCAGAAAAGTACTATGTTACACATATAGTCATACACACATATATAATATGGTTTGGCTCTGCCCTCACACAAATCTGGTGTTAAATTGTAATTCCCAGTGTTGGAGGTGGGGCCTGGTGGGAGGTGACTGGATCATGGGAATGGTTTCTAATGGTGTTTCACCATCCCCCTAGTGCATTCTAGTGATTAAATTCTCACAAGATCTGGTTATTCAAACATCCTTCTTTGCCCTCTCTTCCTCCTGCTCCAGCCATGTAGGACATGCTGGCTTCCCCTTCCGATTCTGCCATGACTGTAAGCTTCCTGAGGCCTCCCTGAGCCACACTTCCTGTATAGCTTTCATACCATGAGCCACTTAAACCCTTTTTCTTTATAAGTTACCCAGTCTGAGGTAGCTGGTTAATAGCAATGTCAGAACAGACTAATACAACAAACAAAATTACTATCCTTTCACAAAAGAAAAGCTGTTTTAACTCCATAACTGTAAGAAATGGTACTGTTCAGAGAAAAATGTAACTTATAAACAAGAACACATTTGCAGTGAATTGAATTGAGTCTCAAAGATATAAGTCCAAGTATTAACCCCCAGAATCTCAGAAGGAGACCTTATTTGGCATAAGAGTCTTTACAGATATAATCTAGATACAGATCTTGAGATGAGATCACTCTGGATTAGTAGGAAGGCCGTAAATCCAATGACAAGGTCCTAAGAAGAAACAGAAATGAAAAGACACTAGGGAGAAGCCATGAGAAGACAAAGCAGAGAATAGAATGATGCAGCCACAAACCAGGAACACCCAGAGCCACTAGAAGCTGGGAGAGGCAAGAAAGGATTTTCCTTTTGAGCCTTCAGAAGGAGTGCTGCCCTGATGGCTTCTTGATTTAGGACTCCCAGTCCCCAGAAATTTGAGAGAATAGTTCTTCTGTTGTTTTAAGCCACCCAATTTGTAGTAATTTGTTGCAGTAGCCTTGGGACACTAATGCAATATTTAACTGCAGATCGCGCGCGTGCACACACACACACACACACACACACACACACACACACACACATATCATTTCCCTTTTTCTAATTCTGCCATAGTCATCTGTCTTGTCTGATGTTGACAGCTGCTCTTATAATCCAGGTTTATTGATCCAAACCTTATAACCTTCCATATTCCACATTTCAGTACATAGTTCAGTAAAGGAGAAAAAAAAGGCTTGCAAGTTACAAAGTTTTATGGGGACTTTTAAGCTAATGGCAAGTGTGTAAAGGTGAAAAATCCAAAAACCCTATCTTATGAAATGCTTGGGAGGACAGAAGCTGAGCGTGTATTCATTGGTGAACCTCAGGCTGTGTGTGGGTGTGGGAGAAAGAATAGCTTTTCCTTGTTTTTAGAGATGATCTTTTTCAGTAACTGTTGTAAATAACTTTATGACTGTTTTAGAACCTTGTTAAGTTAAATGCATTTGTAAAACTTACAGTGGAGTAAACTTACGTTATGTAACTTCAAGCCTTGTAGCAGGACACAGCTGTATCGGGAAGCATCCATGAATTTGGTCCCGTTATGACAGCTGAGGGACTATTCAACATAGATTGAGAATAACAGAAGACATGGTTTGAAAGGGCAATGAGCTGGGGTTAACAGGGGTGCTGCTGCAACTGTGAAAGTCACTTCTAATTGGAAAAAGACAACCACTGGGAGGAATCTTGCTAGCACTACACTTTCCCCTTCTGATTCTGCCATGACTGTAAGTTTCCTGAGGCCTCCCTGAGCCACGCTTCCTGTATAGCTTTCACAACCATGAGCCAATTAAATCCTTTTTCTTTGTAAGTTACTTTATAATTCATTTTGAGGTTTCTCTCTTTCTTCCTCTTTCTATCTCCTCTCCTTTTCTCCATCTCTCTGTCCTTCAGATATCTTTTTGGCTACATCTTCCATTGAAAAATGTTGGAAGCTGTATTTCTGACAACAACATAAAGAAAGCAACTTAATATTCCTCCTCTGATGAATTTCTAAACAAATGGAAAGATTGTATAGTACAGGAAAGGGTTTTTGCAAAATGTTGGGCAGAGATTCTGAGCCAATAAGTTATCAATTTTAAAATAAAATATTCAAGGTGGTTGGGAAAATGCTAAGATGGGAGGCTGTGGAGTTTACCTGTGGAGATTTGAATCTTGGTTCTGTCATGTCCAGCTGTGTGACCTTTGGCATGTTACGTAAATCTCTGAACCTCACCTGTAAAGTGAGCACAGTAATGGTAGCCACCTAGAAAGATGATATGAACATTAAATCTGTTGCTACATACTTAACAATGGTGACAGGCATATGGCAAGTGCTAGATGGATGTTTATTAGTTCCCAGATCTGGACAGAGCCTTGGGATTTGTTTCAGCAGTGGTTATTAATAGTTTGGATTGAGAAAACAAAGCTTCCAATTGAACAAGGAGTTTATAGTTTTTAAAGTAGGCATGATTCTGTATATTCTTTAATGTGATTAACAAGATTCATTAACCCTTATGTTTTTTTTTAAATGCTTTTATTTGTTCAAATAAAACTTGCACAACAGAAAACATAGTATGTACCCTCTCCTTTTCTTCTCTTGTTAACTCACACAAATGGATGTCTGATTTTCAGATCGTGAAATATTACCAAAGCGATAGTGTGGATACATATCTCAGATAGAATAAATCACTTCTTTAGAATATTAAAGACCCCAAGACATGATGGGAGGTATTTTAACAATAGATTATGATTCCAGGTCAGATGTGTGGCTAAGAAAAAAGTTCAGGTTAAATTGATAATCCTTCTCATGCCAAGCATCTAGAGCATTCCTGGCTGTCACATCAAGTGTCTGAAGCTGTTTTCCTCCCAGCTCTCTTGGTTTGAAGTTGGATTAAAGCCTGATTTGAGTGGTCTGCCAGCCTGATCCATGAAATACAGATGGCTTTCCCCATGCACAGTCATGCTGGGACACTGGGCACAAATTCAATCAATATTGAAAGATCCTCTTGGGCTATAGTCATCTTTGTCATGGTTCTATTAATTATTTTTACCAGAATGTCTCTTCTCTTGTGCTTGCAAAGACCCCGTTTTAGCTTCCAACACACAGCAGGCTTTTTACGGAACTGTGATCCTATTCTAACTGGTGTGTTTTTGTTACAATAAACATAGTTCTGGTTGGTGTATGGGAAATTCTCCAAGACTTCCTTATAAATGACTTCTGCTGTCACTTGATATCAAGTAGGTGTCTTGGGTGGTAGAGATAAAACCACTTGTGAGCCAAAGTGGATGCTGAGAGGGTCCAACTCTGACCTCACTGAAAGGTGCTGATTGAACATCATTGATTTGTAGTACTTTCATTCTGACTTAGAACTTTACGCAACATTTACAAATTTTGCCAAAATCTGTTTAAATACATGCATTCTTAATTGAACCCTCTTAAACTTAGGTTCTGACATGAAGCCTTTTGAAAAAAAAATATAGTATGTTTTCTAACTAATATCACAGATTTGCTATCTCCAAGTGGACATTGCAGACTTGTTTTATTAGAGATGTTTATTTTGGGAATCACTGACTAACGGTCTGTAGGCTGTGCGTATAATGAAAATTCATGCTAGTTTTACATTTTGAGGAATTTCCAATGATTTCTCTGGAAAAGCTGGTTCGTGATACCACTTCCCATCAGGTCTGTTAGTAGGCTAAGCCTGGGGTCAGTCAAAAAACTACAGTTGTGGGCCAAACTACTGCTTTTTTTTCCATATAAAGGAAGTTTTATAAAACACAGTTAATCCATTCATTTATGTATTGTCTATGGCTGCCCTCATAAGTATCGAGTTTAGTAATTGCTACAGAGACATGTGGTCCACAAGCCTAAAATATTCATTATCTGATCCATTATAGAAAAGTTGGTCAATTTCTGGCTATGGCACAACATTTTGAAATGGGGTAGCACAAGGACCCTCCAAATTGTACAAGCACTCTGTATATTTTCAGAAAATTGACTTCCAGATTCTCGGGAACTTTCCAAAAGGCCATCTTGAGAAAGCCTCAGAGTTTACACCAGCCCTTGGCCAGCTAGAATGGAAGGAAAGAGAGGAGGGAGGAGAGGGAAGAGAGGGAGAGAGAGAAAAAGAGATGGGAGGGAGGGAGTGACAAAGATTATTTGTTTTCCCAAACTTTAGTCAGGCTCTCAAAACTTCTCTTACTTCCACCTGTGTACTTTCTTGTAAAATCCAATTTTTGGAAGAATTCTGCTGTCAGTTTAACCAGAACCCCCTATCCTCCATATCTGATCAGCCCTGGATATTTAATCAGGTTCCTTATCCTCTACCATCCCCCAAGCGATGATGAATCATTCTAGCCTCTCTTCATCAAATATCCTGCTAGGTCAGTTTAGCCAGAATCCTCTCTACCCCAGATGTTTATTTTTAGTAATTTTTCATCCACTGACCCTCACCCTTCTCCTTGGCAATAAATTCCCACTGCCCATGTCGTTTTCCGAGTTGAGCCCAGTTCTATACTGAGATTTCATTTTCCTTATTACAGCTGTCCTGAATAAAATTTAACTTTTACTGCTTTAAGTACTGCAGAGATCTGGTTTTCTTTGACAGGTAAGAGGAAGGAGGGAAGAAGGGGAATAAAAGGATGAAAGCTTCACCCTTCCCTGAAGGGAGCAAACAAGGTGAAAGCTTAATGACTAATCAATGCTTCACAAAATGGCTTCCAGTATTTTCCTGCCTTGTAGTATTGCTGTTAGAGGCAAAACTTTTCAAACAGATATTGAAACTTGGAATATCGTGAATTGATATGAATGTTTGGTAAAGTGAGACTGTGAGAGTAATGACAGTGTTTATTTCCCAGATTTATTTGGCTACTCCTCACCACCACCAAACATACTATCATGTATGAAAGCATTGCTCTTTAAGGAAAGCCCCTTGAGAATAAAGCACAAACCAGCACTAAGAAATATTGAATTCTAAAATAATTTTGTGTGCTTAATATAAATGTAGATTTACCTTGAAACTACTAAGGCTTAAGCTTCAAGGACCCTCCATTGGAATGGGATCCTTCCAAGTCCCTGGGAGGAGCACTAGCAATGTGTTAACACAGTCATGTGTATTTGTAAAAATTACAGAAGGAGCTAGTTCAACTGTAATCTGTTAAAATTCCTCTTCATTTCCATATTAACTCATTTAATCATACATCTTGATATGGATATTGGCATTCATTTGCTGTGAGCATCTTCAGAATGTACCCAGGAAAAAGTTGAGCTGGAATTACATTCAATTTGGCGTTAGGGGATGTATTCATGTGGTTCATAGTCACATTAGCATATTGTTAAATTTTTAACCAGCTGTCTGATGGAGGGATTGCTTCTAGGAAATCTTTTCCCATGCTCTGTGCTGACTCACCTATCATCCTGACTGCAATGTCAGGTCATGATGAGAACTTCCCCTAAAGAACCTGGAAATATGTGGGTAGTGAAGGAGGAATGAGGTTTGAACTACACAGTGCCAGAGTTAGTCTACTGAAAATTCTTCCAATCATCAGACTAGATAAATGATAAACCAAGCATTCAATTCTCATTCAACTATTCATGTATGGTCAATATATGAATTCTCTTCTTTTAAGAAAATTCAGTATAAAAATAATCATTTTTTTTAATTTTCTGATGGCAAGCTGGGAAATGAAATTGATCAGAAAGCTCATACTTATCAAGTTCAACCAGGACTAGTACTACCATTAGCAAGTGTGTGTATAAGTCAATTTATATGTCTTACACAGCCCAACTCTTTGAAAAAAGAAAATTTGACCAACCACAAATAAAAACTTTTTTTGTGGTTGGTCAAATTTTCTTTTCTCTGCTTTACTCATTTCCTCTATAGAGAAAATCATATTACAAAATTTGTATTATATGGCAAAACCATCAAGACATTTAGAGAAAACAATTTAGAAAAAAATCACCATAGAAGTGTAACATGCAGTCAATTAAGAAAAATATCATGACACAAGTGGATTTTATGATGTTTTTTATTTTCTCAGCTTTTTAAAATTTGTAATTTGTTATAATTTTTTCTCATTCTAAATACTCATGTTTACACATAATTTATTTTTGTTGTATCATTTGTCTTTCAGATGTCACCTATCAAAGTTTGTAAAAACTTTAGGGTCCACAAAGCTTGGATCTACCTTAAACATAAGCAGTCCTTTACAACGACTTCAGGCCTCATCATTAATTATTTATCATTAAGTAATGATACATAACATTACTAGTTTATTTTGATTTATAACATAAGAATTACATACACTTTATTGAATCTTTAGAATTTTATCTTAACTATTTTAAATACTCCATTACATAAAACTTGTTATAGGATTTATTTCTGTACTTTAAACATAATCTTTCTCAAAAAATCATTTTAATGTGCTTACTTGTAATACAAAATGAAGGCAGATCTTTCAGACAGAAAGTAAGTGATTTTCTTACTAACTTGGCTATAAACTATGTGGTTAAATAGTAGATATTTTCCGTAAATAGAAATAGTTAAATTCATAGCCCAAGGTTTTGACAAAAGTTATTTTCAAAGTTGCCACAGCTGGGATTCTCCAGAAGTAGGTAAAATCTAGTTTGCAAAATGTTTTACTTTTAATCAATAAAAGTGGAAAAGAGGTGGTAGAAACAGGACTGGGCCTGGGAAGAAAATGAATTGTGATGAAATTTTGCCTAGGCTGTTTTGGAGCAAGAAATGTCCACCAAAGTTGAGAAATCTTAATTCCATTCCATGGCTCAGGACCAGACGTGGGCTGCCCTGGAAAGGATGTGTCCTTTAGGCAGGTGGCTTGCTGTAGCTAAGGCAGATCCTGAAGGGGCTGGTAGCTGGCGGGCTGTGCTGACCGTACTTCCCACAGCTCGGCAGCAAGTCATTCCTTAAAAAAATTATGAATCTCTGTGTCCATCACAGAAAGCACATGGCAAAATAAATACATTTATCAAGTAGGAAAAAAAAGGTTTGCAAAGATGTTAGCAAAAATATGAACAATAAAATTCCATTTTCCCACTTCATTATGGGCATGTCTGGTGAAACAAGGTACCCCTTGTGAAAGACTCACAGATATGATTAATAGTCATTTGATAAATCTTAGGAAGGTCTTTTTTGGTATACAGTATCAAATCCTTTTATAAGTCAAAAGCTTCTCACTTTTTCTTTCAATAACAGAGAATCTAATTGAGTCATTAGCTGATCAATCATCAGAAATAGTTATATAGTAGAGCACTGTTTGACTATAGATTTATCATGTGAAAGAAGTTCAAAGATTTGAATGAAATTACTATTGCAAAACCTCTTTTCTTCCCTCGATTTACTTATGGGGACAAGGTCACTCAGTGATTTCACCTATAAAGATATAAAATAGGTTTCAAAAAATGACGTGGACTCCTAGCAGTCTGAATACAGAAAATAAATTCTTTAAAATTCTCATTTGTCTACTAAATGATACTTAGTCAACAGTTTTTTACTATTAAATCTATGGTGTTTGTATCAAAAGTTTATTAATAATAATTGTAATGACCCCTAAGACAGAATACTTTTTTTTAAACATTTAGTGCTTTGTGATCAAAAGATTTTTTAGAATACCTTCCAAAATGCGAGTTATACATGTTTGTCTGCTTAAGAAATCTTTTCCATAAAAATACCTAATTTGGAAATACATCCAAAGGAGACAATAATTGAAATATGAATTTAAGGAGAATTCATTAAGAAGTAAAATTAACAAATATTAAAAATAGAGCTCATTCATTTGTGTTTTAAATAGATTATTGTGGGTATATGGTAATTATGGTCAGGTTCCATTTGACATATTTTAAGAGTTTATATAGCAACATTCTTTTAAATAATAATGTTGATTGAAATCATGTAGTGTTTGCATATTTAATATAATGAAAAATTGTAGAGTTCAACTCATACGTATGAGAGAAGGTACATCAATTTTCTAATTCCTTTAAGGGGTATTAGGAAGATCACATATTGACAGTCCTGGTTACATGGTGAGATGGATTCTTCACTATCTACTGTTGCCCTCATTAACCCTTCACCAGACAAGAGAACTCCATGATGTCTGTGTCCATCCGTTCCTAGTCTGGGAAGATCCACAATGACCAGAAAGATGGCATGACCTCCCACCACCTCCACTTTAGGCTCTTTTGCTGAATCCTTTTCCCCAGAGTCATAGTATGATGGATATAATCCTAAACCAGTCATGCATCAAATTTTGTTTAATTCACGGTAAAGAAAGAATTGTCTTCTACATAAATTTAAAACATACGAGATTCTGTCACTAACCTGTGTAAGTGTATCCAGTGCCCTTTTTCTCTTTAAATAAAATCTGAAGCAGGCAAAATAATGGCTCCCAAATATGTCCATAACCTAATCCCTGGAACCTGTGAATATATGTCAGGGATTTTGCCAATTTGATTAAAATCATAAACTTTAAAATAGGGAGACTTTCTGGGTTATCTGGGTTGAATCAATCTAATCACAGGAGCCCTTAAAAGCAGAGATCTTTTTTCAGCCAGAAGTAGAAAGAGATGCAGCAGCAGGAGAACTCAGAGAGATTACAACTATGAGAGGGATGTAGGGGACATGGCTGTTTCTAAGATACCTGGACACAAGTGCAAAGACCAGACAGTGGCCTCCAAGCATGAAGGACTTCACCTAGCTAACAGCCAACAAGAAAAGGGAAGTTAGAACCTACAGCTGACAGAAACTGAATTCTTACAACAACCTGTGTGAGTTTAGATTGAAATTATTCCCCAGTGCCTACAATAAAAGCCCAGCAAGTAAACTCATTGACTTTGGCTTTGAAAGACCCAGAGCAGAGGATCAAGTTGACCTGTGCTGTGTCTAAAGTATTTGATCCACTGAAAATGTTAGATAATGCATGGGTGTTAGATAATGAGTGAGTATTGTATTAAGCTTCTCAATTGCTGCTAATCTATTACACAGCTGTAGGAAACTGATGCAAAATCCAAATTGTCTGCAGACCCCTGTATCCTCAGTCCCTTGCCTACCTCTTTATTTCATCTTCTGCCACAGGCTCCTTTTGATGGGATGTCACTTTTGTTTCTTCATTCTGGGAATTGCCTTCTGAATTCCCAGAACTACCCATACCTACCTAATCTCCCCAAGGATGTTTGCATTCAATATTTCCCTTTGCTATCTGGAACATGCCACTCCCATACTTTCAGATGGCTCCTTCCTTCTCACGCTAAATATTCCTTCCTACTTCCTTAGGAGAGCATCTCATTCTGCCCTGCATAATGGAGAGCATTTCTTCTCCACTAGATTATAAGCTTCTGAGAGAAGGGCCTATACCTAGATCATACTAAGTGACAAAATAACCGGTATGTAATCAGTGATAAGTAATTAATTTCTAAACAAACAAATGACTAAAACAGTAAACTACACTCTCCGTGAAACTCATGACAGCTTTAGCCTCTTGAGAAAAAGGAATTACTAGCAGAGCATATGAGGCAGATATTAGCATGGGAAGAACTTCACCCACTTTTTCTTCTACAGTAATTTTTGTTTGCGCAAAGGAAGAAAACAATCTTGATATATATGCTTATGAGATTTTTAAGTTTATAAAGCATTTTTGAAATAAAGTTGATTATTCTTTTAGATTCTTACCAAGGTCTCATGAAAATATTATTATTAGTCCCACTTAATATGAGGACATAAAACATGCACTCACACTAAATTACAGTAGTGAATAGATAATAAAGATACTTTGAATTTTTTATTAATATATAATGATTGTCCATATTTCTGGGGTGCATGTGATATTTTGATACATGTGCATGGGGGTAACATGGTGGTTACCAAAGACGGGGAAGGGTAGCAGGGAGGGGAAGGATAAACAGAAGTTGGTTAATGGCTACCAAAGTACAGTTACATATAGAAGGAATAAGAATCTAGTGTTCCATGGCACAGTGGGGTGACTATAGATAGCAATAATTTGTTGTATGTATCAAAATAACTATAAGAGTGGAATTGGGATGTTCCTAATTCAAAGAAATGACACACATCTGAGGTAATGAATATGCCAATTACCAACATGCTCTGATTTCTTTTCCTCTGTTTCTCCCAACCTCAAGAACTGCAAATGTGTTTGAGGGCCAGGAGAGTCCTGTAAGTGGCTTGAGTGTAAGGCAAAAAGAATCATGAGAACTACATGAAACAATCTTGACATATTTGCATATAAGATTCTTATTCTGGAAAGTGAATATCCTGCCTAAAGACATTCAGAGGCATATGTAAGATCAAAGTGTTCTGTTGGAAGACATGTGCTTCAGTATATTTCAGCTTCATGGAAATTTCCCAGTTTCATATTCAAGTTTCTATTCTGCTTCATAGATAACACCTTAAATGTTTACATTGATGAAAATAGTGGAAGTAGAGAAATAAGATTAGGTAGTATAGATTTTAGGCACCTAGACTGCCAGCAGAGCTTCACAATACTTTGCTCTTTTAATCATAATAAAAAGCAAATCATAGAAAGGGAAAAGCATTTATTTTTTTCAAGAGCAAAGCATGAGAGAGAGAGAGAGATAGAGAGAGACAGAGAGAGAGACTTGGTCTGTGTTCCAAAGTCCAAGAATTGGGAACACCAGTGTTTGAAGACATGAGGAGACAGGTGTCCCGGCTCAAGCAGAGAGAGCAAATGTACCTTAATCTACAGTTTTATTCTATTTGCTCCTCAAGGGATTACATGGTGCCCAGCCACACTGTCAAGTGCAGATCTTATTTATTCAGTCTACTGATTCAAATGTGAATCTCCTCTGGAAACATCCTCACAGACTCCCAGAAATAGAGTTTTACCAGCTATCAGGGTGTCCCTTAGCCCAATCAAGTTCATATATGAAATTCACCATTAAAGGAACCTTCTCGGAAAATGTATTTTATGGAATGTCCTGCCATCCTCTTTGATATGCATCATTTCTAAAAGGCCAGTTACTACATGGGATATTAATAAGAACCATTAGAAGAATACATGTCATTGTTCTGACATATATTTTTATACTTGGAAAAAAGAAAAATTTTGTTAACATTTTTTCCCCTAACACAATTAGTTAACCTTACACAAGATACTAGTGTTCACAGAACACCATTAGAAATTTGGTGGATTGGACAAAAGTTTTGTCTCTCTGGAAGCTGTGAGCATCATTTATCTCTTGCTAATTAAATAATTCTTCTTCTTTATAAAGCTTAGTTGGAAAGGACAGCATTGCAGCCCAAGGTCCATATCTTACTCTCTAGAAAGACCCGGGAACACTCTCCCCTCCTGGGACCAGGCCTAGACTACATTCTTCATGTACACAATGGTCATCTGGGGAAAAATTTCTCCTATGTCACCCACTTAATCTTCCAAATTCTTTCCACTAAACTCTCTCACATAATCACGTAATGTAAAAATGTCTTATTGTCATTTATTAATAATTAAAATCAATATTTGTGTAGTACCATATAATTTACACAGCATTTCAAGAGAATGCTTTTAGATTTCTTTAACTTTGACAGCCTATGAGAGTAGAGTAAAGCAGATACAGAAATATTCCCTGACTTTCTGATGTCTGTGTTCCTTGAACCCAACACAAAGCCAAGTACATCACAGGGTACTTTATTTACCACCTACTTGTAGAAGTCTCACATGTGTTTATCTCCCATCTAGAACTTTCCTCTGAGATCTACTTCATAGTCTCAGATAGTCCCAACAGGTTCGATGAGGACTGTATTGTCCCAAACACTGTTTTAGTCCCCACCAAACCTGTTGCCCCACAAGCTTTCCTTAGTTGGGGAACGGCATGAACAGGAGTCATTATTGCTGCCTTTCTTTCCTTCAATCTCATATCCAATCTATCTTCGAGTTCTGTTGATTTTGCCTCCTAAATATTTCTGAATTCCATTTACTACTTTTCTTTCCAACTCCCACCATATGCTCTAAGATATGATCATCTATTTTCTGGACCACCAAAATTGTCTCCATATTGCTCTACCCACATCAATGTTGACTCCAAAGTACTGAAATTACTTGTAGCTACATGACTTGTCATCACCCCAGTTCATATAGAAATCGTGAAACCTGGCAGGTACTAAGGATAGAGCTTTGTAGGACTGAAATACAAGCATACGGGGCTTACATATTGTCTTTTTGGAGGTGCAGGTATGCCCTTCTTATCCCTCACTCCCCATCATATTCTACCCCAAATTCATTTATTTTTAGGATGTTGATGTCTGCAATTAACCACTGGTAGTCTATTTCTTTGGCTTCAGAATAAATAAGCCAAAGAAATGGACTACTGGTGGTTAATTGTAGACATCAGCATCCCAAAAATAAGTCTTTTAAAGAATGAATACATTCAGGAAAAAATGAGTAATTCAGCTTTTGTTAGTAACTGATTCTTCAGAATCCACTTGTTAATAACATTGTATATTTTTCAATTACTTTGATTTCAATCTAGATCCCCCACTTGTCTATGTGACTGTGATCACATCCTGCAATCATGCTAAGCCTCGGTTTTCTCAACTGAAAAATAGAGTCAATATTAGAACCTGCATTTTAGTTTGTTGAAAACTTTGCAACTTTAAGAAAATACATTTAAAGCACTAAACAGAGTGCCTGGTACATATACATGCCCAGTTAATTCCATATTGGGTAAAACGTGTTTTCTATTTGACTCACTTTTGTTTGTCAACCTTGAACACTGTCTGATACAAAAAAAGGCACTCAAAATAATACAAGAATAGCTACATGACTAAATTATATTATTATAAAATCTCCCGACACTAGTTTTACATCGAAAAAATGATAATGAAGAAAACAGTGAAGTTGATTGCAACTGCAGAATGTGCAGATGAAACAAGGAGCAGAACCAAAAGCGTGAGGCCATGCACACCTGGGTAAGAAACGTCACTGGGAATGCAGTGTCCTGTGTTGACTCTGAACAGGATCTGTTCCTGTCATTTTCTCCTGTGCTGGATTTTTCTCTCATTGCTTATTTGTTTTGACACAAACAGAAGCAATATTGCAAGACAAATACTGTGCCATACAGCCAGAAGGCTGTCAAATTTTAAAAACGGCCCTAAAGAATCCGGAGCCACCAACCCGGTGGCTCTGCAGAACAGGCAGCTTCATCATCACGCTCCTCTCGTCACTCTCTGCATGCCTTTCTAATTTTGTAGTTGTTTACCTTAAGGGGAGAGAAAAGGAAGACCATACCATGTGTTACAGTGCGATGATTAATATTGTCAATTTGATTGGATCAGAGGATGCAAAGTATTGATCCTGAGTGTGTCTGTGAGGGTACTGCCCAAGGAGATAAACATTTGAGTCAGTGGACTGGGAAAGGCAGACCCACCCTCAATCTGGGTGGGCACCATCTAATCAGCTGCCAGCACAGCCAGAATAAAAACAGACAGAGGAACACAGAAGACTTGACTGGTTTAGTCTTCTGGCCTCCATCTTTCTCCTGTGCTGGATGCTTCCAGACTCAAACATCAGACTCCAAGTTCTTTGGCTTTGGGACTCAGACTGACTTCCTTGCTCCTCAGCTTGCTGATGGTCTATTGTGAGACCTCACCTTGTGATTGTGTGAATCAATACTCATTAATAAACTCCCCTTTATATATACATCTATCCTATTAGTTCTGTTCTTCTAGAGAACCCTAATACATACAGGAAGTGACTAATATGCTGAGCATACAGTGATGACCCTCTTGTAATCTGCTAGCCATGTTGTCTCAGTCAGGGCTTATGGGTCAATAGCAGGGTTCAGGGTTTATATATTGTGCAATCAAAACAATACAAGCGATTTTTTTTCATTACCATGGCTCGAAAGCATGACACATTGGAAAACTTTTATGCAGTGTGTTGGAATCAACAGGGTTAGGTGATTTCTGCATTAAATGGGAAACAGAAAACAAAATAGGGTAGGAGAAAGTACATCTAAAATACAAAGCTGCTTTTAAACAGTTTAAAAATTCTGAAACAAACCCATTCCTCAGAGTGTGGCCCATGGACCACCAGCATCCGTGGGATGGTTGACTTTAGGTATCATCTTAACTGAGCCACAGGGTGCCCACATATGTAGTTAAACATTACTCGTGAGTAAGACATAAGTTGTGATGCATTCTGAGTAAAATTCCTCTCTAGCTGTGAAACCAGAGGAGATATTTGCTTCCAAAATACAAGGCTGAAACAGGCATAGGTGACAGATGCCCACTCCAAAACAGAGAAATGAGAAAGGAGGGAGAGATGATGGGTGTCAGGTCAAGAACCCAGCAAACATTTTCTTCAGCTCTCTTCTTTTCTTCCTGTGCCCTCACCAGAATCACCACTTACATTCATGTTTCTAGCATGTGATTTAACACTCTTCAGGGCTCTACCCATTGCCCAGTTTCAGAGCTGTCTCCACATTTTTATATACTTTGCAGCATCCCATTTCTCTGTATCAAAATCTGTATTAGTCTACTCTGGCTGCTATAACAAAATACCACCAGAAGTGCCATTTAGTTATAGAAAATAGCACTGATAACAGAAGATAGCACCAATAACAGTCTAAAGTCTGGCTGCTTTAGACTTTTGGTGTTATTGGGATAGAAGAAATATATTTTTATATAAGAAGAACATGAATTTTGGGGGGGCAGGTATGGAGTGCTATGAAATGAATTGTGTCTTCCCCAAATTCATACATTGAAGCCCTAACCCCCCAATATGACTATATTTGAAGTGAAGCCTGTAGGAGATAACTAGGTTTGAATAGAGCCTTGAGGGCAGGGCCCTAATTTAATGGGTCTGGTGTCCTTACGTGAACCAGAGATTTTTTTTTTCCACTTGCACATAGACAAAAAGCCACGTGAAGACACAGCAAAAAGGCAGTCATTGGCAAGACACGAAGAAAACCCTCACAGGGAAACCAAATAGAGGTGTAGTTGATCTTGAACTTCCCAGCCTCCAGAATTGTGAGAAATAAATGCTAGTTGTTTAAGCCACTCAGTTTTGAGTATTCTGTTATGGCAGCCTAAACAGATTGACAATCAAATCACTTTATTTTGTTGTTAACATACAAATTCCTGGGTTCCATTTGAGAAATATTATATCTTTGTCTATGGGAATTGAATTCAGAACTCTATATTCTAACAATATTCCCAGGGGATTCTTTTATATTCTAAAATTTAAAAATTTATTAACGCAGAATACCTCTGACTTTAAAAAATGGAATAAGAAGAGAAACACTGTAAGGCAGAGGTTACCTGAAAATTTCTTCAGTTTAGTGTCCCAGAAAATTTTTCATGATCAAAAGAAACACCTAAGGGTCTCACTTAGATACAAACAACCTAATAAGAACTTAATATCCTAAGAGCTTAGTAGCAGTTTGATAAAGTAGTTTTAAAAAATCTGTTTCCTTCTTATTCACAATCACTGCCTAATGGTATATGTGTACCTGGGGACACTATACAATCTTTCAACCTTGGAATCAGATTGGATGCCATCACTCTCATTTCCTGTTACATGTTAATTTTCACATGGCACTTGCTTTATAATCGCTGCCACCACCAAAAGCACAGCTTCAAAGAAATGATGTCACTGAAAAAATTTAATGTATGCTAACATTGAAACTATGTACTACCTTGAGCCAGTGTTTTACATAGTGTCTGACCAATGTCAAGTGTCACTATTTTTCTTAAATATTTAAACTATGCCAGCAACAACCCTATGAGTTCACTGGCACACCAGCGTGCCTTGATGTACAGCTTGGGAACCCACACTACAAGCATTAAGTTGAGTTTTAGTTAATGAGAAGCCTTGTATGGCCTTTACAAAGTATAGTAAAGATATATGCTCAGATGGCAATTCTTTAATTCTATGAAACCAACAGTGAATATTAACTGTCACAGCTCGCAACTTTTCTGTCACAGTTTTATAGGGATAGCCTTAATTCACTGGGCAGTACTTCAGAGGTCGGTGCTAGAGGACTCTGAAACTAGAGTCATAGCTGATTGACATGGACTCAAGGCAATTCGATTTCTATTTTTCTCAATTTACAAATGAAAATCATCATAGATTGAAGGTTAAGGGAATTGGGGCAGTCATTTTTCTCATAGTCATAATATGCAGGTGAAGATGAAGGAGCTGAAGGGATGAAAGTAAGAGAGTAAGAGAGGAACCTCTCCTGGCTATATCTAACAAACTGCTTTTTTTTTTTTTTTTTTTTTGAGATGGAGTCTTGCTCTGTCATCCAAGGCTGGAGTGCAGTTGCATGATCTCAGCTCACTGCAACCTCTGCCTCCCAGGTTTATGCAATCCTCCTGCCTCAGCCCCCCTAATACCTGGGATTACAGGTATATGCCACCATGCCCGGCTAATTTTTGTATTTTTAGTAGAGATGGGGTTTTGCCATGTTGGCCAGGCTGGTCTCGAACTCCTGACCTCAGGTGATTCACCCACTTCGGCCTCCCAATACTGGGATTCATGCCTCCCAAAGGCATGAACAAACTGCTTTCTGAAGTTTCACTTTCCATTGTGATAATGTGATCCCATTTAGAAGTGCTAGTATATACCAGAAGGATGCTTTTACCTTTGTGGCTTGATAAAGATTCCACTAAGTTAGAAACTGGTTATTCAGGCCACTGTGAAATGTTGACTGTCAACTCCCTACAAAGGATTACCAAAGAAACCTGTGAATCATGGAAAGCAAAGTTTTAAACTCACAGCAGCAAAGGATAAAGTCACCTTGACAAATTCTCTATAGAGACACGGAAGAATTTAGAGAAGAATGTATATAGGATTTTTGGTTTGGGACAAAGTGGTTTAAGGCAGATCTTTCAAAGAGGAAGACTGGTTGGAATTGGGCAAAATTCATGACCTAATCGTTTAAAATTCGTAAGCACAATCAGGTGAAGAATTGGAGACAATTCTTGATAAGCAAACTGTTGTCTGATAAGGAAGCTGTTTGACCAGATGAGTAAGCTGTTTGCTCAGATAATTTGGTTTGTAAGAATTTCCTGAAGCAGTGTGGTTATTTGTTAGTATGCAGCTTTATCTTTTTATTTGTTAGTATACAGCTTTATCTTTCTTGGCAAGAATTTCCTAGTAAAACAGTTAAGACATGTTGACACAAGTGTCCTCAATCCTCAAAGCTAGGCTTAAGAAAACAGTATTTCACAAAATGGGCTGAGGCGATAGATCTTGGGTTAGGGACTGAATTGTGTCCCCCTGTCAGATTCATATGCTGAAACTGTAACCCCCCAATGCAACTGTGTTTGGAGATAGGGTCTTTAAGAGAATAATTAAGGTTGATTGAAGTCCAAAAGATGGGGTCCTAATCTGCTAGGACTGGTGTCCTTATAAAAAAGCAAAGATACCTGAGAATTCTCTCTTTCTCAGGGGTATACAGAGAAAAAGCCATTTGAGAACACAAGGAGAGGGTGGCTGTCTACAAGGCAGGAATAAAGAAGCCAGAATCCAATGCAGGGAGCACTGAGCTTGGACTTACAGCCCCCAGAAAAAATATTTGTTATTTAAACCACCCATGAATTGGTATTCTGTTATGGCAGCCTAAGCAGAGTAATGTACTCTGAGGATCAAAAGCAGATAGTGTTACTACTATGAAATGGAGAAGAAGGAACATGAATAGAACTCAGCATGAACTCTTGTTATAATAAGCACTTAGACAAAGCCTAGCAAAAATCGCCATCATCCTGACAGACAGATCTACCAGGAACCACTTAAAAAGAAATGTAAGGGCTTTCTTACTAAGCAAGACTCACAAACCAGTGCAATGCTCATCAAAATAAGAGAAGAAAAAATAGGTGGAAGATAAAGAACACCATTAATTGGCTGCAAGAATAAGAATGATAGCCTATGTTTTGCTTGTTATATTACCTGGTCAAGTAAGCCTTCTCAAAAACTCATCTTGTTTTAATGTGAGCCATTATGTAATGTTATTTAACTGCAGATTCTACTTCCATTGCATTGAGGGTTGAGATGTATACTTCCATTGCAGTATAAATCCTTGAGAAATGCTTAGAAGTTTTCAGCTGAAAGAAAACTTTATGCATAGACAGCCAAACATTCCTGAGTATTCTTGGGTTTCCGAGAACGTCGTGACATCTTATGTGGAACCTGCTGTGATTTTGCATATTGCCTTATAATAATCCCCACCAAATGACCGGAGACTGGCTCCCTCTCTCAGGCTCTTCGGAATACTGCACCCGGAATAGTCAACTCATAACAACAGGAATGAAAATAAATTGACTACTCCCCTGGGCATGTATTTGTAGCAGATTCCAGTAATATAATGACAAGAACATTCTTTAAACTCTAATGTCCTGCCTTTGTGTGCTTTTATAGGTTCTGCTATTGATTTGTTTATATTCTTTTTGCTTGTTAATGGTTTAGAAATATACTGTACAGTATCTAAAACATCATCATCATACTTAACTCCTCTCCTTTTTCTCTTTTATTTGTAGCAATATCTGGTATTTCTCATGAAGAATAAGATGGGAATACAAGTAGTTTATCTTCAGTAGTGATGAAGACAGATATTTACTAGAATGTATAAACAGACAAACAGGGAAACTAGAATGTTGAAATAAACTAAGATTTAATCCATTGCCTCAGACAGACTATAAAAATGTTATTAAGGATTTGCTAAAGAAACAAAAGAAAACTGCTGCTTTTAATTCTTCCTTGGCTTAATCATCCAAAAGTTTAATAAGCTGTGTACCTAAATGGGAGATGGATTTTACAATTTTGGAATAACAGTATGTTTATAAATCTCTTTTGTACCTCCTCTGCAGCTGAAACTAGAGATCTGTCATTTTAATTGGGGCTCCAGATAGACTGAATTCTTACTTTCCTTTACAAATCGACATTTTTAAAGAACCAAGTGAAACAGTCACTATGATTCATAGATGCATTTTTATTTACTCAAGGATTTATAATATTAAGGAGTGGAACCATGTCTTATTTATCTTTTTATTTTTCACTGGTCCAACCATGATGCCTTCACCAAAGTTGGGGAATAGTAACTGAACGCTCAGAAATGTGTTCCCCTCTTTGTTCAGTGCTAAGCTGTATGTATTTTCATATTTTAACATTGTTTAAACTGAATTATCTACCCGTAATTATCATAAGTTTTTTCCTCCCAAAATAGGTTAACGTACCAATTATTTCTTCTGACTGATAATGTCTTAAATTGGGGAAGGAAGGATAAGTATAAAAATTCTTTCAGATATTACTCTACAATCTCAGGACCAATAAAATCCAATAAAAGTTATATTTATTGAGGCTTTTCCACCTACTGGGCACTGTTCCAGATTTGTTCTTGATAGAGAACTTTATTTTATTCAATTAAAATAGAAGGCTTGGGGTATTTCGTTGCTATTGTTTATTTTGTTTGTGTTTAAGCGAAGTGAAAAACCACTTCTCAGGGACTAGTTTCTTCTCTAAAAAAGAACATTCTTTAGAATAAAGCAGAGCAAACCCATTCAGTGATAGAGTTCCTTGACCCTTGATTTGTGCCAGTCCGATCTAAAAGCACTCACTCGGAAGCTGCAGTGTCATGGGCAGGGAAAATTACAGGGCACAGAGCTAGTCATTAGTGAAGCATGACAAATGAAGGCAGAAGCTCTCTGCCTTGCAAGAGCAAGTAGACTGCTTACCCATATCTCTGAGCTCTGGATTTCCTGGCATCTTGTACTGCCTCAAATAGGAGGCAACCAGCAAGCAGCTCTGAAACTTGCAGGCAATAGTCTGAAATATCTGCATTTATCATTAATTGTTTGAGTATTTACCTCCCTTTGCCCCTTTCTCCCCTCCACCCCTGCCTTGTGGTTGTCTATATTCTCTTAGCCTTGCTGCCTTCTTGTTGTCTATATTCTCTTGCCTTCAACTGTGATGAGAGAAATGGGTAGAAAGTAGAAATAGAGGCATCTCAAAGGCATTTGTCTGTATGCCCTGATTTCCTAGCAAAGATACGAAACTACCATGATATTGCACTTCTAAGTTATTACTCCAGAATCAGGGTACTAAAGTCTGCACCCCAGCTATACTGCTTATGAACTGTGGCCACGGGCAAGTTTCTCCATTACTCAAACTCCCTGTATCTCAGGTTTTAGTATTTAGGAAATTACACCACAATTCCTTTTTGATACAGTCATTGGGAGGATTAGGTAAGATGATGCAATGCAAAGTGTTTAACACGATGCCTGACACATAGCACAGGATCAATAATGTGATCGCTATTCTTAATGTTGAGCTTTAATTAATCCAATGAATCTCTTTCTACTAAATCTTCATATCAGAAAGTTACTAGCCAAAAGTAGCTTAAACTAAGGACAGCTCAACCAATAGAAGAGTGATTTTCTAGAGCTGATAGCAGGATTAAGTTGTCACAAAAATGTCCTGATAGATAAATAAATAGATTGTGACAGCACCTAAATTAAAATTTCAATTGGTAATTAAATATAATTCATCAAAATTATATTCAAAACTATTAGTCTACTGCATTATAATTAGACATTTTATAAGTAGTTCACCTGCGTTTGAATTTTGACACTGCCTGAAATTCCCCTGCTTCCATATCTATTCCTCTGTCCATTATTTCATCTAACCCACTAATTCCTACATAAATTAATTTATGCATTCGCTTATTCATTCAAATATTGTCATAGTATGTGGCTTTTTCCTCCCATGCAATTTTTAAGTTTACATTGATTTTTTTAAATTTTATATAATTATTCCTTGCTGATTGTAGTCTAATACTTAGTTTTTATCATTATCATATTTTTAGGCAAGGTTTGCATTGCAATTTTTTTGCATACAAAGAAATCATAATGTCCTATACATTTATGTGTCTTTCCTGTAATACTAGTCTAATTGATATTCCTTAACTTCAATGTGATTAAAGACAATAATTTTTCAGGATTCTTTCTTCTGCCAATTCTTATTATTCATTAAGTGCTTCTTATTGCCTCTCTGCATGAAGGATGCTTCTGAAGAATTTTAAGTGCCAGGTAACTTGAATTATCTGAAAGTCCTGTTCACATGTAGATGGACTGTCCTTAGATTTATAATATGATCTTCTAGAGAATATCTTACAAACATGTTAGAAAGTAATATATTTTGGCTTCGTATTAGAAAGGATGTCATAAAGTGCTGAATTGCACTAGAATGAATTTTTTAAGATGACAAAGTCCCTCCTAATGAACAGAATAAGAAGAGCCTGTGATATTATTAATCAGAGGCACTGCAGGTGAATTTGACAGAATAATTAAAGTAGGCAACAGCTCTAGCTAAGGTACTGTCTTACTCAAATATTTTGTTGTTGTTTAAATTATTTCGATATATAGAAACGTGGTAGGTGGAGAATCTGGTAAGAACAAGATCTGGATCTCAGATGAGTATTAATTTGTGGTCAGAGAGGAGAAGAAAAAATTATTTTAGGTTGGAGGCAGAGACTTGACATTCATTCAAGCTAGAGAGCAAGTGGCAGGTAAGGGCAATGACAATCACAGGCCAAGTTCAGGATGGCTCAAGATAGAGGAAGCTAATACTATGCTTCCTCTCTACTGCATTTCACTGCAGTAAGCAACCAACAGGTATGCCAAGCTAAGAACTTTACGAAGAGCTGCTTTAGGGTATATTACGTCCTGAAGCATAAACCTCAGTGAAACAACAGAAGCGAAATATTTTGACACGGAATTTAATGAATTTTTTTAAAAGAGAGAGAGAGAGATAAATATTTTGAGTTTCCTCATGTTAGCCAAATAATCAGCTTCATTTTTCTTTTCCTGAATAAAATGTATTCTGAGGTTATCTTGTATCCTATCATCACTCTTTCAGGTGAAATTTGAGCATTCATTCATTTGGACAACATTCATAGATCCCCGACAATGTGCCAAGCACATCTCTAGATGCTTAGGATAAAAAGATCAATTAGATTTGGTCTCTGATTTCCGGAAGCAACCTCTCAGACCTATGAAAGAGTTAGTCATGTAAAATAAAAGATGAATAGCCATACAGCATGATGAGTGCTGTACCTGAGCTATAGAGAAAAATGGAACTTCTAAGGAATCAATTATTCACCAAATTGCTATTTCCCAAGAAAAACGTTACTCTAAATAGATATTTAAATTGCCTGACTTCCCGAAGAAGTTCTGGGGGCCAGGGAATATAAAATTATCTAACGTTGTTGGAAATAACCCTAATTGTTTACTGTTAAAATGCTTTTATGTATTTTTAAAATAGAATCACCTTATCATTAATGACTTCTTTAAGATAAAACATCATACCTAATTAAAGCTAAATTGAGTTTGTTCTCTGAACAGTACAGAGATTCCTAAAAGAACTAAAAGTAGAAAACTACCATTCAATCTAGCAATCCCACTACTGAGTATCTACCCAAAGGAAAATAAGTCATTATATGAAAAAGAATCGCACCCACGTGTTTATAGCAGCACAATTAGCACAAGCAAATATACAGAACCAACCAAAATGTCTGTTAACCAATGAGTGGATAAAGAAAATGTGGTGTATACGCACCATGGAATACTACTCAGCCATAAAAAGGAACAAACTATTGGCATTCTCAACAACCTGGATGAATGGGAGACCATTATTCTGAGTGAAGGAACTCAGAAATGGAAAACCAAACATTGTATGTTCCCACTTTTAAGTGGCAGCTAAGCTGTGAGGACACAAAGGTGTAAGAATGATATAATGGACTTTGGGGACTCATGGGGAAAAGGTGGGAGGGGTGAGGGATAAAAGACTACATACTGGGTACAGCATACACTGCTTGGGTGATGGGTGCACCAAAATCTCAGAAATCACCACTAGAGAACTTATCCATGTAACCAAAAATCACCTGTTCCCCCAAAAACTACTGAAATAACTTTTTTAATTGAGTTTGTTTTCTCAAATAAATTCATAATTATCATTTATTTTTTGTCTAGCCATATAAAATTAAACTAATGACTTTTAAGCATTCTCTGTTGGATATATTTCCTCTAATAACTTATAAATAATATAAAAGTATTTTCCAGTAGAAGTTACTTCTCCAAATTCCAGGGTTCATGTTTTCTAAATTCCTAAAAATGATAGAGCACAAAGGTAGTTTAAATGTAAAGGTCAAACTCAGAGACATTTTTTAAAAACCCATATATTCAGTAATTTCAAAGGAGAAGCAAGCATTTATTAACACTAGTAAAGCAAATTAGGAATATACTTCTCAAATATTCCACCTTGGAGTACATATGGTTAGATTTCACACAAAAATATTGCTTGGATGTTTAAGGAAAGTAAACCTGAAATTTAAAAAATTTAGACAATCTCTAGCAGTTACCATCTGATCAGAGTTCTAATGTTGAAGGTTTGAAGACCCATTTATGATGGATTTGAGAACAAAACATTCTGAGTGATGTGAATGCTTCTGCAACTTCTTTGAGTCCTTGCAACTGGAGGTCAATACCAGGATGTTTTTTGCAAGTGCAAACAAAAGAAAATGGTTTTTAAAATGGTACACCCCAAAACCTTATCTGGTTGAATTTTTGTTTAAGATTAAGTAATGGATGCTTTATTTAGATTAATTAGCAAGAAGATCACAGTAGTCAATAGATAACTGAAAGACACCATCTGTTCCCTTTTCCAATTGTGTCTATGAGCTTTGCATGGGTGTACCAGGGAACATGGAAGAATTAATTAGGCAGCAAATGAAATCTTCTAACAGATGGCACCCATTTACTTCTTGCAAATGCATACCAGCAAATTTGTGTGCTTTCCCTTTCATCGTGTTTACCTCCTAGAAAGTTTTGAAGAACCACTGGGGTCTGACCATCGTTTGCCCGTTTGAAAAAAAAGGACAAAAATGTAGAAAAATTGTGTGGGACTTATCTTCAAGAGAAAATGACTGGTAGGAAATAACATCGTGAGAACTTTGTAAAGACTTGAAATCTTAATTTGATAGCAGTTTAAATCAAGTTGGTTTTCATCCCAAGATCGTTGTTGCTTTCCTTTTCTATTGCGTGTGGCTTTTAGCGCACACTAGGAATTCTTGTTTTAATGTCTTTGTATATCAATGCAGAGCTCTCATTTGTTTTACAAAAGCTGTCTTCCAAAGTTTGTATTGATATAGTTTACATAATACAGTTCTAAATGTGGCTCTAGATATTTCTGAATCATTGAAGGAAATAATATAGCAAAACCTCTAGGCCGTTTCATTTTATGAGCTGCATCTTCAGAGGAGCAAGTTTCTGGTTTGAAGAAAAATGTATTGTTCCAAAAATTATCCCCACCAAAGAGCATTGCCACTTAAACATTTTTCTTTTATTTTCTTATCAGTCTGCTGAAGTAGTACTCTAAATATCCCTGCTCAATTTCATAATATGCAAATCATCCTTAACCTACTAAAATCAGGCTTTTAACCATATCATTCTTTTGAAATTGCTTTTTCAAAAGTCATGACTGACATCTTAATTTTCAAATCCCGTAATTTCCTCTCTCTAGCATTTTGACAAGATCCACTCACTCTTTCTCTAACTGTAAGACAGTGTTACCTTCTATTGTGTCTCTTACCAAACCTAATGACGTTTTTTACATTTCTGTTGGTCCTACGTTGTTCAACAGTTCCTTTATTTTTCCCATCGTAAAACTTTGAAAAGAAACAGTTGCTTAAATGCCTATACTTCTAAGAAATTTTAACCTTCCCTGTGAGAGGCAGAATTTTGAATATGTCTCCCAAAAATTCCTGTCTGCTGGTTATTCAATCAAACCCTGTAATTTGGGTCATTAATCAGCTGACCTTAAAATAGAGAGATTATTCTAGATTATCTGAGTGGGCCCAATGTAATCACATGGGCCCTTAAAAAGTAATCTTAAAATAGATTTCCAAGATTTCTCTTTCCAAGGAAGAGAGAAGATTCAGTTAGAGAGATGTGGTACAAGAGTAGGCAAGGGAGATGCTGCCATGGAATAAGTCAGAGAGAGTCCAAGAAAGAGAAAGAAATCAATGTACCATTGCTTACTTGGAGATACAGGGGTCCATGTGCCAAGACTTCTTCCTTTTTCCTTTCTTTCCCTGTCCTTTGTCAACCAGATAACCTAAAGAGAGGTCTTTAGAACCGGAGAGCATCGCTTGGTTGGCAGATAACAAGGAAAGGAAGAACTGTTGGCCAGGCACGGTGGCTCATGCCTGTAATCCCAGTGCTTTGGGAGGCTGAGGCAGGTGGATCACTTGAGGTCAGGAGCTCAAGACCAGCCTGGCCAACATGGTGAAACCTTTTCTCTACTAACAATACAAAATTTAGCCGGGTGTGGTGACAGTGGTGATGGAGTGAGATTTCATCTCAAAAAAAAAAAAAAAAAAGTGAAGAAATGGATTCTGCCAACAATTTGAATGAGCTGCAAAATGTATTCTTTCAGTCTCTCTCTCTCTCTCTCTCTCCAGAAGAGCCCAGAGAACAAATGCCTTGATTTTTGTCTTGTACAACCCAAAACTAATCAAAATAGTTCAGATTTGTGACTTCCAGAGTTGTAAGTTTAAAAAGTTTAGGCTACTAAGTCTGTGGTAACTTGTTATTGAAAATAAACACAGTCCCCACGGCTGAGCCATGTACTTCATGACTTTGTTGATGTATGCCAACAATTCTAAGACGTCTCTGTCGTCTCTGCGCTAATGAGCTCCAGGAACACATGTGCAGTCTGCAGCAAAAGTCCTCAGAAACCCCAGACTCATGAAGCCTAAAATAACAAGTCATTTTCTCTCTACAATCTATGCCTTATTTGATATTTCTTATCTGGATCAATGTATCACCAGACACCTGTTTCGTGAACTATTCTCTATTCCAAAATCTTACGCACAACTCTCCGCTCATCCGATTGGTCACAGTTCATTAATCACTGCAGTGCTGGAGTTACAGACAGACAAATACTTGTTTTAACGAAGCTTTTGCTCTAATAAAGTCATGAAAATTGATAAAATAATTTCAGATATTGTTTCCCAGCAATAATTATGATTGTTGGAGATAAGTTACTTCAAAATTACGTAATATAAAATAACTGGAGAAAAAAACTTTTGAGGAGGTTAAAGAAGGTCTTTCTGCAGAAATGACATTGGGACTATGACTTCAAAAATAAGACTAAACCAACCATTCAAAAATAAGAAAAAATATATATTTCAGGAAGAGGAAGCTGAACATATAAAAACATTGAAGCAAGAAGAGCTAGGTATGCTTAAGGATGAAAAGAAAGCTGTGTATTCGTAGAGTAGAAAGCAAGAATTCTGAGGCATGAAACAAGATCATGGACAGGTAAACAAGAATTAGAGCGTGCAGAGCTTGTAGGTCACAGTAATGAGCAAAATAGATTTCCAAGAGGTATATAAATAGGAAGCCATTAAATATTTGTAGCAGAGAAGTAACATTATCTGATTTGTCTCTTCAGAAGTTTGGAGCATAGATGAGAAAAAAGAGGGGTGGGGCAAATCCAAATACCATAACATGTATTCATTCAACATACATTTTCTGGAAGAGCTATTATATTCCAGCCACTTTTTCCAAATTGGCTTGGGCTACAGTGGTGGCAGAGGAGCTAGAGGGAACTGGAAGGATACAAACTATATTTTGAAGCTTGAGCAGTCAGAAAAGCAAAATGAGCGATAATGAAAGGAAAGAAAAGAAAAGAAAAAGAGAAAGAAAAAAGAGAGAAAGAAAGACGAAAATAGAGAAAGGACAGAAGAAGGAGAAGAGAGAGAAGGAAGGAAAGAGACAGAAAGAAAATAAGAAAGCAGAAAAAAAGGAAGAAGGAAGGAAGGAAAAAGAAAAGAAAGAAGCGAGAGAAAAAGGAAGAAAGAGAAAGAAGAAAAAAGAGAGAAGAAAGAAAAATGAAAAGCAAGCAGAAAGAAAAGGAAGGAAAGAAAAAGAAGAGGGAGAAAGAAAAGAGAAGAAATAGAATGAAAGAGGAAAAAGGAAAAGGAAGAAAAAGAAAATGAAAAGAAAGCAGAAAGAAAAGGAAAGACGGAAAAAGGAAGGAAAAAAGAAGAGGGAGAAAGAAAGAAGAGAAGAAAGGAAAAGAAAAGGAAAAAGAAAGGAGAAAGACTTCTGGGTCCTTGCCTTGAGTAACAAGGTGCAGCTTTTCTACATGGAGAGTATTAGGTAAGAGTCTGGAGCAAAGAAGCAAAAACTCTGTTTTGGACATCACAGTTGGAAGAAGCATATTCATCACCTAAGTTCAGATTTAGTGTCTAGCTTTTCCAGGATGGGACCTGAGGATGGTCTTGGAGCTGGAAAACTAGGAGCAAGCCATTGATACCGAGAGAATATGTCCATCCCATCTCAGCTTCCTGCTCCCATTTCCCCAGAGCATTCAAGGACACTTCAATGTTGATTTTGGTCAGGACTTAGGTTTTCTTCTTAGAAATCCTGGGCCTTCTTGAGTCAAGTCCTGCCTAGTTATTGCCAAAACCCTATCCCTAGAGCCATGAACTGTGTCCCCTTCCAACTGAGTCAGCTACCATGCTCTAAACTCTTTTAATGAAGTCTCTTTTTTCCAGGCTTACCTCGAGCAACATGAAAAGCTGAAGCAGAATGGAAAAGTGATGCCCCTAAAATCATATTCCTGAAAGATTTTTAAACATTTTAATAAGCTCATCAACCTATGTCATTTCCTTCTCCTCCTCCTCCTCCTCTTCCACTTCTTGTGAGGTTGTAATTAATTATTATGAACGGGATATAATGGTTTATAAATAATGTTCAAGTTTCTTGATTTTAGGACTTTTTGTAGCACCAAAACCAAAATAGTCTTTAATGTCTCCATTAAAGAAGAAAGGATATATTTTATAATTTCTTAACACTACGTACTTCTCAACGTCATTAAGTCACCTCAAATGAAAGATAAACTAAATTGTGTTTTCAATATTTTGTAATATCATTACTAAAATACAGTGCACTAAAAAAGAAAAAAACTAAAATTCCTAAAGGCATGCTTTATTAAGGCCATTGACCAGTTAATTATCAAAGATTTTTTTTTCCTTTTGATCTGATGATTGTTCGACATTTTTTCTAATCCCATTACTAACTTGTCTCATCCATTAACCTATGTAAATGGAGTATGAAAAATGCATTCATAAATCTAAGTTAGTTTTGTAAATTACATCATTTGAAATCTACTTACTAAATTCACATTAACTCCACAAAGCATTGGGGCAATTAATAAACAATACATATAAGAAACAATTTATAATCAATGAGAATTTAATAAGTTGCAGAAATATTTTTCAGGGAAAGTAAAGATTTTCTAAGCTTTATGTTTTAAAATAACTGCTTTATATGGAATTAAATACATAAGACTGAGTGATGTAATACTCAAAATCTCAAAAATCATTGTATTTTTTGCATATCATAAATAACATTAAAAAGTCTATGCTAGATATGTATTACAACATAATACCGCTAAACACGCTTATTAAGGTGTTCTTTTGACATCTGGTATAAATTTGTAGACGCTTTAACTTCTATGGGAAAGAAAAAAAATTTACACTAAGAATAATGTATCTCGAATTATTACCAAAAGAATGTCTCACTTTGTGAGCACATTCTTTTCATATATTTATCTCTGTCTCTTCTCTAAACTGGAAATTTTAATATGTAGCCCAATTGTGTTGTATATTTTAAAGAACTTATAAGCAATTACATGATTTCAATACATTTGTTTTTCTTCACAATCTTATACTTAGAATATTAATTTGCTCTTTGCCACCAAACTAAGCAAAAGTAGAAATGACCCTGCTAACTCCACTTCTGCAATTTCACTTATAATAGCATTTAAAAGCTCATTTATTTATATGCATTTCCATATTCCAATTTGAAATAGTCACATAACAAAGCATACATTGAGTGCCCATATTTAAAAACAAATAAATAGTTTAAAATGTATTCCCTGAACTCACTGAGAATTCTTTCAAACCTACATTATTCAAGAGAATGCGTGGAGCTGTTTAAATTGATATTCTTATCTCTTTCTCCAGGATGGCAGATCTGTGGTCTTCTTATTGACTATTGCATTAAGCACAGAGCCTGGTACCTAATAAGAGTTCAATAAATACATGTTGCATGGATAATAACTAAATCATTTTTTAAAATTATCAAGTTTTTAAATATAACTTTCTATATTAACGCATTAACTGTCTTGAGAGTCATATGAGCTTTTGACGATTGTCTCCCTCACTAGGCTGAAATGAGGGTCCTTGAGGACAGGTACCCCATTTCATTTTCCTTTAGATTCTCCATGCTTTGTTGATAGAAATTAGTCAATAACTATTTGTTAAGTGGATAGTGATTTTAACAAACATAGCTTACAAAATAATGACAGACATAATCAACAGATTGGACAGAAGAAAAATGAGGAAAAAATCATGGTTGTGGCATCTCTAGATTTTATAGGAGACCTACACACACGTGTGTGTATTGTATATATGTATGTCAATGTGCTTAACATATTACTGTTTTAATAAGTGGATCTATAGTCAGTATATTTACTGGTTTGTTCTCTCACTCTTTTGTCAAACAAGCAAGTTGGAATCAGGAATTTAACCTGTCCAAATAGGTACCATTATGATTCTGAAAAACGTAAAACAACTTTTCCACGTTATGCCATGGTATATTTCAGAAAATGAACATTATTGAATATCTGTATGCCCATTATAATGTAACCTTTTTGAGAAGAAATGTTATCTTACTCATTTGTGAAACTCCAGTTCCAAATTTAGTGTACATCATATATTTTACAAATAAACCTTAGAGAATTTGCATTACTATGTAGAAATAACTCTCTTGGGAGCTGAACTGATGACTTGTTAACTATTGAAAATACAATAGTGTGTGTTACTTCATTACACAAATAAGACCTGCTTAAAAAAGACTGAAAAAGCAAAATGGCACATGTGTCATTTGCCTTAAACTGCCTGATTCAATCTACCAATATCAATCAAAGGTCTCTACATTGTAGGCATTCTTTGAGATATCAACTTAGAGAATTTTCTCTTTGGAAAACACTTCATGATTTGTGATTGGATTTAGTTACAGATGTTTTCTCATAACATTATTATAATAAATACCTGTAAGTAACTGAAGTAGCCAACATTACATCACGGCTACAAATAAAGAAAAAATAACTAAGATGATCTGCATAATGAAATAAAACTTCAATGCATATTATGTTATAAATGAATATGTATTTACATGGGTATATGCTCATGAAACAGTGACACGTAAAAGGTCAGACACATATACACGCACATGCACACATGCACAGTATATAGCATACTCTTACACCTACCAAATATAAAGTAATAAAAATATCTATAATAACATATGTAAAACTATTAAATAGTAATTGCCTTTAGCTGATTTTCTTTATTTTAAAATATTTCTACAATAAGTATATCTTGTTGTGTAATAAAATATGATTATTTTAATGGTAAAATATGGCAAGTTTTTAGAGAATATTGGGAGTATTTTGAAAAACATATATAAGAAAATAAAAAGCCATAATGTAATTACCCAGAGATAAACACCATAACATTTCATACACATCCCTCTGGCTTTTATTAAACATATTTTTAACATAATTGAAATCATACTGATGCTAGATGATATCTAGTTTGTAAACATTATAATTTGAACAATGCCTCACAGTGTTTTGTGCAACATGATTTTTACTGAATGCATAGTATTTCATCATATCATTTCATAAATCTTTAATATTAATACTTTAGGGTTGGACATTTTCATTACTTTCAGGTTTCTACCATCATAAATAACATTAAAATGGGCTGATATTATCTCAAAGTCAGTGTACAGAAGAGGTTTTGCTAGGTTAAAGAATCAACACATTTTAAGGCCTCCGATATATATTACAAAATCACTTAACAAAGCTTTCAGTGTGTAACATGAAAATAGGAGAATAACTGATCCTCTGCATTAAAAAACAAAAAACCACCATTTCCTAAAAATTATTTCATGAACATAATGATTAGCTTGATTTAAAAGATATCAAGTAATGAGGCTTCTACCCAATTCATGTCTGGAATCACTGTCAAAAATTTTAAGCATTTCTTCCGTAATTTTCCATGCGAATGTATGCATATATTTATGTATACACACAATAGCATATACTTTTGTGTATGTGTGCCTGTGTTCTTTTTAATAAGAAAAAAGCACATTTCCTATTCTGAGTTTTTTTCACTTAACAGTATACGTTGCCTACCTTTGTATGTCAATGTCAGCATATATGTTTCATTCTCTTTAATGGCTTTTTAATGTTGCATAGTGTATTAATTTTTTATGCTACAAAGAATTTTATAATGAGACCTGCTTACTAAAAATAGCAAAACTGGCACATGATTTAACATTTTTTTATTTAACAGTTTCTTATTTTTAAGCTTTCAAGATGATGGACATAATTTAACATTTTCTTATTTTTGAGCATTGAAGTTGCTCCTAGAAGTCATTATTTTTAAAAAGTTTTATAATATGATACACAAAACAGGAGGGGAATGATTAATTTACTTGATTTGACAGTGGAGAGTGTTCATCTTAGTTGGTCTTCTGCCTTCTTTTGTGAGTGTATTAATTACATGGCTTTCATGTAACTATTTTTATTGTTATTTTTTCCTTGATTTTTATGAATTCACCCAATATTTAGAATAACATTTTGCAGTGAAACTAAAATATATTTTGTCATTCATCTTTTTTTATTTTAATGTATATTTTGAATTTTTATTTCACTAGATATCAGTCTCTTTCAGTCAAATGTTACCATTTGTATTGTATTAACCAAGATCCATAAGCTAATATAATCATCTACATTTTCTTCAAGTTCTATTATAAATTATTTAAACAAATTTTATTGTTATGTCACTTTTCTGGACTTCTCATATCATCACATAGCATTAGCTTGAATATTACAGCGGCACATCAATGAAAATAAATGGTAGATTTCACCCTATAATAGAGGCCAAAGGGATGGTACCATATTTTTGTATGCATGGAGACTTCCCCTCGTCTACTCTTCATTGCTGATGTTAAAAAATAAAAATATAAAAATGGCCACAGTCATTGAAAGGGTCATGTAATTTTTAATGGGGTAGCCTAGAGTCATGTCCAAATGCCAGCTGAAGTAATTACATTATGCTTATAAGGAGCAGCAGTATAATTTCAGTTAGAATTGTACCAAATGGACTCATATAAACCTAAGGGCTTGAAATCCAGTCAGGTCACCAGAAGATAAATGAGACATGTGACTGGAGATATGCCAAGAGGTAAAATTAATTTTTAGGCTATTTCTGATGGCTTAGAGTCAATGGCCTATTTCCAAGGCAGGCAGGTGTGGACAGAAAGGGAAGTGGTGGGAGGAGGGAGAAGGAGAGGCAGAGTATCACAAATATCGTAGAGTATCACAAATATCGCTTAGGTCTACTCTATGTCAAATCATTGAGTAATCATAACAACCCATGTGGTAAATACTATTATACTGGTATCCTTACATTGCAGATTTAAAAAAAGGAGACAATTGAGTGATCAGAAAAATCAAGTGATCACCCAAATAACATAATTATTAAGTGGGGGGAGTGGCATTTTAATGCAGGCATTCTGGCTTCTGGGACTGTCACTCTCCTCTGATCTGTATTGTCCTAGAAGTCCCACTTGTCGTCATCCTCCTGAAAAGCATTGTCATAGAGAAGTGTTGGGAGTTGGTCCGTAATTTGCCAATCGACGCCTTGTTTGCTGTATTTTACACTCAAAAAGTAAGTCAGATATTTATAAAGGGTTTAAAACAATCCTTGACACATACTAAGCAACACCTAAACTTTAGTAATGAATAAAATAAATAAGCTCAATTATATTTATTCAGTGTTTATTATGTTGCAGGCACTCCGCCAAATATTGGAAACACAGCATTGAGCACAAGAGACTATGTCGCTATTCCTTTTAACCCACAGTTGAGTAGGGAGAAAAACATACACGTAAAGTAAAATTTCACAATTATTATTTCATAACTCTTGCAAAAATTGCCATATAAATAAATGCAATGTATCTTGAGGGCAAAAGGCAGAGAGACCCAAACCAGGGTACAAGCCCACACAAGATCAGAAGTCACTGAGAATTGATTTAAGCACCAAGAGATGAGACAGAAGTAGGCAAAAAGAAAGCTGGGTGAGAGCCTTCTAGGTAGAGGCGAAACTCAGAGACAGAGGCTCCGAGGTAGAAGGGCAATTGGCTGCCTGAAATGTCCAGGAATAGGACTATTGTGTTTAGTCTTTATTAAACAAAAGCAAAAGAGGCATCCAAGCAAGTTTCAGGCGAGACCTCTACTCTCTCCAAGGCCTGTCTCTGCACCTACATCAGCTTTTCTTTTAGCTTACTTCTTCACCATACCAAATGTTGTGGACAACTCACTACCTTTTTTATCAGTCTTCCTTGACAGTGATCTTTCCCGGTGCTGTAGGTAGAGTTCTGACTTCACCTTCTCCTCTCTTGTTAAAAGTTGCACAACTCAAACTTCCATTGTCAACCTCTTTCTCTCACGCTATGTACGTTACCTGGGTGAGCTCATCTGCTGTTACACCTTTACTGCATCTGCTCCCTGGTGACACCCAAATCTGCTCACACAGTTCGATTTCTGCACTGAATTCAAAAGCTCCCTACTGAACAGCGTCATCTGAGTGTCTGTGCGGCCTCTCATCTTCAACATGTTCACACCTGAACTCCTTTATTCTGTGCCAGACTTTCTTCTCTCTGTTTCAATTTTTAGTTGACGGCATATCTTTTCATCCAGGTTTCCTAGACAGAATCCCAGGAACCATCCCTTACTTCTCTTCTGAATGTTCAGTTAGTAACTAAATACCATTGCATCTACCTTCTTATCATCTCCTGAATCTCTTTCCTTCTGTCTGTGTCCCTTCAGGTCCTCTCTTTATCACCAGTATTTGTGTAGTAGTCCCCTAAATGCTTCCCTTGTTACCAGCCTTGGTTCTCCGGATACATCTCTTGAAACACTTACCAGAGTGATCTTTTGTCTAAAATATGTTCGCATCCCTCTCTTTGCTTCAAATTATTTTATGATTCCATTGCCTGCAAAATCAAATCAAAACACAAGGCCTTCGTGATGGGAGTCCTGTGTTTGTTTAACTCTCCATCCACCTTCCTTGTTACTCTTCCCCTTTATGTCAACTGTCTTTTCATTCAGAACTAGATGTTACTTCTGGACCCAAGCATGATCTTCCTCTTCAGGTCTTCTAGAAATACTTCACTCTTCCCTTCCTCTCAATATTTATCAGGCTAATCTCTGCCATCTCAATAAACCTACTGTTAGCCAGTCTTGGAACAGAACTTCATACTTCACTTAAATAACATGCATCCAGCTTCACTCTGCTAGGGGTGCCATGATGATGTCTTGGGTCCTCAAGTATGAAAGTCAACTAAGACCCATATTCAACAGTAATAGAGTCATGGGGGGTGTTCCCTTTTCTCCAGTATACCAATCTAGGTATTCATAGTTGTCCTTAGGTCAGAAACATTATTATGGGAAATCATAACTATTACACTCGCCATTATGTTGCAGGATTTTTTTCTCATGGATACTGACCTCTCCTCCTGTCAATGGGTTCTGAGCCAGAAAGCTGTCTTAGAAATATGTGTATATAGTTTCTCTACATGTATTACCTTTTTATTTTATTTTATTTTATTTTATTTTATTTTATTTTTTGAGAAGGAGTCTCACTCTTTCACCCAGCCTGGAGTGCAATGATGCGATCTCGGCTCACTGCAAACTTCATCTTAACATTTTCTTAGTCTTCTTTCTATATTACTCCACAGTTCATGCACTTCTCCCTCCCTCAACCTTTCAAGTAGCTTGGATTGTAGGTGCCAGCCACCACGCCTGGCTTTGTATGTTTAGCAGAGTCAGGGTTTCACCACGTTGGCCAGCTTGGTCTCAAACTACTGACCTCAGGTGATCCACCCACCTAGGCCTCCCAAAGTGCTGGGATTACAGGAGCGAGCCACCTCACCTGGCCCATGCATTACCCTTAATATTTCAAAATATGGAAGTATTATGCACATACGTGTTACGAATTAGAAAATCAAGACTCAACAAAGGTAATTATCCCATGCAAAGCTTAAGTGTAGTGGCGTGATCCGGGCTCATTGCAGCCCTCTGCCTCCCGAGTTCAAGTGATTCTTCTGCCTCAGCCTCCTGAGGAGCTGAGACTACAGATGCATGCCACCATGAGTGGCTAATTTTTGTATTTTTTTTTTTTAGTAGAGACAGGGTTTCACTATGTTGGCCAGGCTGGTTTTGAACTCCTGACCTCGTGATTCACCCCTTTCGGCCTCCCAAAGTGCTGGGATTACAAGCATGAGCCACCACACCCAGCTAAATATTTTAGTTTTTATATTTTCATATGTTTTAGTTCATTTTTCACTATACTGCCTCAACTAATAATTACAAAATAACTTACTACTATATTTTTGAATCTAAAATAGTGTTGATTATAATAAGTAGCAACACTTTATACATTTCTGAAAAGAAAAATGTTGCCAACTAACTATGACACATCATTGGTCAAATGATACATTCCAATTTCATCAATAAGTGTGTCTCTTAGAATATAAAAAAAATTTCTAGAATTGCTAAAGTACACAGCTAGGCATGGTGGCTCACACTTACCACAGCACTTTGAGAGGCCAAGTTGGGAGAATTGCTTGAGTTCAGGAGTTTGAAACCAACCTGAATAACAAAGAAAAACCCTAGCTCAACAACAAGAAAAATAAAAAAGTAGTGCATGCCTATGATCCCAGCTTCCCAGCTCTTCAGGAGGTTCAGGTGGTAGGATCACATGAGCCCTGGAGATCGAGGCTGCAGTGAGCTGTGATCACACTGCTGCACTCCAGCCTAGGCGACAGAATGAGAACTTGTCTCAAAAAAAATATATATATATATGGTTAATGCCACTTAAAAATATCCGTTAAATCTATAATTAGGTAACTCAAATATTTTTGGATTTTTCATCAGGTACACAAGCTTGCAACTGATTTCAACTCAAAATAAGTCTAAATCAATCATGCAATTTAATTTGGAGATAACAGATGAGGCCAAATTCAGTCAAAATTATTTTTAAAAATCAAGTGTTCGGTGTCGTTTTTGACACACATCTTTAAAAAAATCACACTTCAGTTTTGTGTTGCTTACAATAGGTGTCTTAAATTTGGTAAAATATAGTGTTGTCTCAAGTACCTGTAATGTACCCTACCCCTTGCTCCCTAATACACTTTCACTACTCCAAGGTTTGGATACTCATGAATCCATTACGTTTGTTTTGTGTCTTTAAAATCATGTTGATAAACTTATATGCCTGTCTTCTCATTATGTGAACTCCCTTAGAACAAAGACCAACCTTTATATTTGAGTTATCATGTTAAAGCTATATAATCGATGTTCAACACATATTCCTTCTTTCATTTTTAAAATGTTTTGGCACCTGCTAATATGTCAGGCCCTATTCTGAATACTGAGGATAAAATGTCAGATTTGCCCTGACTTCCAGGGGCTTACAGTTTAGTAAGGAAGCAGTGAGTGCTGTGTGTGAACATACCTGAGAGGCCAAATCAGAGGGAAATGCTGATGTGAAGGAGTGACATAGGGGTGAGGAAAATATTCTGAATGTAGCATTTAAAGTTTCCATGTGTGTTAATTGCATGAAGGTATCAGTAGAATGAACTCGTTAAGTTATGGTTGCTTATCAAGGACATCCTCCTATGTTAGCAAAAATTAAATCAGATACTTTTAAATAAATCTATAGTCCTAAATTTATGAACAAACATAAGATATAATCTAACTTAAAGTTTATATCATTAAAAGTATAATTGATGAAAAAGGCAACACTTGTGGAGGATGAAGCTGCAGAAAATGAGGCATAGACATCAGTTTAGATGACTCTCGGAGGTAATTAGCTTTAAAAAAAAAAAAAAAACCCCTAGAAGAGAATCAGAGTTACCCCTCACAGTGTTGGTTTGTTTTGGTAGGAGTGAAGAAGGCAATAGCACAAGAAATTGAGAAATTGATGGCAACAGAAAAAAATATATATAGCTTAGAGAACAATTCAGAACTTCATCCTAAAAGAAAATGCTTTCACTTTCTTTTTGGCTAAAATGTCTGTTAGAGCTAGAGTCTGCAAAGCCGCCATGTCCTTTCCTCTGACTCTCAATGTGTGGTTTCAGTTGGAGAGGGAAGGCTCCAAGAAGCCCGGTGCATTTGCGGAATTTGTGCAGCAGGAATACATTCCTACCTCAATTGAACGTAGAGGAGGGGGTACTTGAAATGTTGGGTATGCCACTCAACAGTTTTAGGGTCTTCTATGCCAGTCAGCAGCTGAAGTTGTGTTAGGCCATTTGGGGACAGATAAGATGCTCCAGAATAAACATCTGTGCTATCTGGGCTTCTTCTTCTTCTTTTTTTCATTTATCTATTCATGTGTTAATTCAAAAATACTTATGAAGATCTTACTGTGTGCCAAGTGCTTTTGCAGGTCCTGTCGATATAAAGTTGAGAAAGACATTCCTCCCTAATGCACAGTCTAATGAGATGCAGACATACAACCAATTGAAATAAAGTTATATCATCAACTGAAGAGAGATGGATCTATCTAGAGTGAGGTGGACAAATATAGGAACATTTCACTGGGTCCGTAGCCATTTCATATCAGTTTAAATGTTAAATGGGAGAGAAGACTTAGAAAATAGAGTTTATTAACAAGCCCCTATTTCTTTTTGTTTCTTCAATTATTTTTGGCTTTACAAATGTTCTGTTTCCTGTCACGTTTTTAAAGGGCATTGCTCTTCAAAGTGTGATTTGAGGAGTTCCAGGGGGTTCCTAAAAGCTTCCCAGCAATCCCAAGTCTGGGATAGGAGCAAGTGGCAAAAATATCAGAAGAGACTCATTTTAAAGCTATTTTTTCCTTAAGTTTCATTGTAACGTTTTATTTGGACAAATAGTTCCATGATCAAAAATATAAGAGTAAAAATTTTAACATAAATTATTATACATATTGATCCTTACTACTAATAATAAGCTATGTCTTTAGGAAATAATGAGAAATAACACGAGGTTTCTATTTACTTATATTTGGTCTATGGTAACTACCAAATTCATTTCCAAAGAATTCTATAAATCATAATAAAGATCAAGGAATTTCTATATTCAGAAAAACTGATGTTAAGAGATCTCACAATGCTAGAAAAATAATTTCATTGATAGCAGAAGGAAAAAATAAATTTCATAGACACAGAAAAACAAAACAATTTTGAAGTATTTTTCTGTTTTCATAACTTTTACAAGAGAAGAGAAGGAATAAGATAAGGTGGGCAACTGTTGCATCCAGAGCCCTATTCATTAATACAACTAGCTAAATATGAACATCAAACAGATAAGGCAGGGGAAGTCACGATACATTTGTAGAGAGGAAAAAAAGATATATAAGTGACAACATGTCTGCACATTAAAATTTAAAGAGCAAATAGAGTTAAGAAAGTGCTTTAAAAATGGTTGCCAATAAATTGTTAAACTTAACAGTGACCTATATACTACCTTGCTCTTTCTCAGAACTGATAGCCAGTTTCTTTATTTTGCAGCGCTGATTAATGCAACATTTATAATACATGGAAGTACAGCACTATAATGAGCTGAGGTGCCTAAATCTTGTAAAGATTCCATAACCAGCAGCTAGAAACTAAAATTAGGATGAAATCATTTAAGTCCAAAGAATGTAACTTCCCCTAACATCTGTCAAAAGCTTGGCTCTTAATCTTATGATTAGAAATGGTTATTGCTGCTTAAACAAAATCTTCCTGGTTAATTCAGTCTTTGTCAGTATTTAAATACATTTTATGATGATTTTATGGTAGAATTTCAGTCCATTTTCTGAGGATTCCACCACCCAGGGACAGAAGAGAACCCTGAAAAACATGATTTTTTGCTTTGTTTTATTTTTGTGCTACTTGCTATCATCTTTGATGAGTTTTCTGAAGGAGGAGAAGTTATTTCTGCATTTGCATAGTGCTATCAAGATCTTTGCGCTGAAGAAATCAGAGTTTCTCTGAGATCCGGCATGTCTTCATGAAGTTCCTTACCTTAATTCTTGAATGCTACTAACCTTATTCTTTTCTAAGTATTCTACATCTCCTAAAAATCTTCTGGAAGATTGGTGTGGACCAATTAGATGGAGGCACATTAAACATGTATTTCTAAATTTGTGAGATTAAATACAGAATGTATAGCTACATATAGATTGCAGAAAACAACAAATAACTTTTTTGCATAAGTTTGTTACATGCAGTGTTAGAAATATGCTACACTAAAGAGTGAATTGTTATTTTTCTGAAATCCAGAATTAACTGTGTGTCCTATAATTTTACTTGCTAAATATGGCAACCCTGCCAGCCACGTAGATAGAGTGTGTTTACGCATTGGTGAAACGATAGTTGGAAGCACATGCCATACCTGATTGCATCACTATGATAAACGGAAACAGAGTGAATTCAGGCAAACTATAAATAATTTTTTTGAGACAAAATCTCATTCTGTTGCCCAGGCTGGAGTGCAGTGGTGCAACCTTGGCTCACTGCAGCCTCTGCCTTCGGGGTTCAAGTGATTTTCTTGCCTCAGCCTTCTGAGTAGCCGAGATTACAGGCGTGCACCACCACAGCTGGCTAATTTTTTGTATTTTTAGTTGAGATGGGGTTTTGCCACGTTGGCCAGGCTGGTCATGAACTCCTGATCTCAGGTGACCACCTGCCTCAACCTCCCAAAGTGCTCGGATTACAAGCGTGAGCCACTGTACCTGGACTGATTTGTAATTATTGTTTATTTTTATATTATTCATATAATTTCTCCCTCTATTAATTCAGAAAATAAGTAGTTTAGTTCTATCTTACTGCTTTGGATGACATGACTTGGTAAGACTGGAAATAAAACACTGACAATAATTTCATTATAGCTGATATTTGTGAATAACTTCAAGATTCATAGATGAAAAACATTCCAAAAACTGCCAGTATTTTTATTATAACTTTTCTATTGCCTTACAAATGTCATCGTCACCTTAGCTCAGAGAGAAAGATGATATTCTCTAGCTTGGGGGCCGTAAAACTTTCATTTTTCAATACGATGTGCAGCTATAAATCATTTATTAAACTTTAATAAATCTCTGTTTCACAGGTACACACCAATCCGCAGGGTATCAAAATCTTGTAACAGTTAATTATGGAATGTGAAGGTTACATATTTTTCAGCCCAATAACTTTAAGATGCTAAACAAAAGATCAAAAGATTAGTTTTAATAAAACTCAGTAAACCAAAGAGTGTAAATAATAAGGGTGAAGAATCTTTGAAATGTCAATTTGGTTTTTATATGAGATATTACTTCTGTTGTAAGTAAACAAGGAAAAGAATTTAGGAAAAACCAGGTTTTACTAGTATTCACTGAAAACTTTTCTTCGATTGAAATGGTGGCATATATTACATGCTACTAAGACAGTTCAAAAATCTAGAACCTATTCAAGATAATGTTGCATAACTTTGTAGGTTCCTAGATGATTGTCCTTATTTAAAAAGAAAGTGTTTCAAATATATAATTTTAAATACATAAAGTTTTGATTTCCCCATTTTAGCTGATAAGCAAAAGATAAATAAATTAGAAAATGTTTATAATAAATGAGCGCAGGTAAGTTGATTTATAAAAATCTAGCTGAATTTTGCTTTCTAATTACAGAACCAGAACGTAAGGAGAAAATGTTTTCCGTTAACTTAAATAGACTGGCCACAAATAACCCGTAATTCTCTATAAATGGACTGTCATGCTGAGAGCAGCTTTATGCCATGCTGATCCTAGCTCCACAAGAGCTGGCCAAGCTACACTTATCCCATAGCAGGTCACACTTCAGAGCCCGCTGGATTCTTGCTGACATAATAAGTACACTTCCAGCTGGGGCCAAGAACAATCTGGACTCAGGCAGAGAGTGTGAATTCCAGTGAAGAGCTACCACCCTCCTAACTACAGCCAATCCATAGAAAATAAACACAGGTAGCAGAAGGAATGCACTCCTTTCTACAACATGAATACATTGCTTTGTCTCGTACAATTTTGTGGAGGAAATCATGCCCTTGGGATCTTCAGCACTGTCTCATCTACCTCCGCTTTCTCTAGAACTGGGTAGTGCAAAAATGCCTAAGCCTTCTTGGGAAAATAAACTGAGTACCACAGGAGGTGTGGCTATAGGTCAGCTGCTGTACCTCTGAGGCAGGTACCTCACGTGCTTAAAATGGTTCTTCCTCCTATCCCCTTTCAGTAAACTGCACCCTCTGTTTCACCCAAAACCAAAATGGCAAAATCACTGAGAAAACACAGGAGTTATTGAAATAAAAGTGTTAACAATTCCTTTTAAATGTATCTTGTGTTTTAAATAGAAGTGGTATTTTAATATAATATTGTAATTATATTTTTAATTTTTCAAAGCCACAATGTGACTTAACAGAGGTCAATATTCTTTTCCTCATTTAATAAAATTATATAGACAAGTTTTAGTAAAAGCTTTGCCTGTTTTTATATACAAAAATTATATTATGGATTATATACAAAATTAAATACAGAATCATTTTATGTTCAGTTAACAGCTTTTAGTTTTTTTCTAATTGAAATGTAAGAGTGTACATATTATTAATATGTAAGACTTTGTAAAATTTAGCCCTTTTAAAGCTAAAAGAATAGTACCAAAATAATTCAACATAAACATGTATTAAAAATGTATCAATTACCATTTAAATCTGAATTATTTTATTATAGATATCTTACTAAATCCCTCCTTTCAAATAAATCACCATGATTTGAGATTAACTACAGATACTTATGGAGGTATAATTTATTACAAGATAAACAGGAGTCCTAAACCATTCTAAATGCATTAAGGAAAGACAAGAAGGGGAATCGCGGGATGTAATAACACCAATCTGCCAACGGGAATATATATTTTGTGGTATGATTGCCTGAGAATACATTGCCTCATTGCTACATGGGTGGATGGGTGAAGCAGGCAGTTTGAGTAGATTCCGATAGGGCTTCTGGAGGCACTGTGGGTTCAGAAAGAGAGGAGGGAGTTGCTAAGTTGACTCAGAAGGAGAGGGTTTGGACTAAAACTTGCTCAAGCGTCTGAAAGGCATGCAAACCTGTTATTTTGTTTTCTTGGCTATTCTGTATTGGATGAATTTATAGACCCCATTTCTATCCTTGATGGCCCCATGGAAATTCTTTTTATTTTTCCTTCATAAGAATTTTTTTCCTTGATAAGACTTCATAAGTCTTCCACTGCATTGCTAGCTGGAGTAGCAATTTTGGTAGAGTATTCTACTCATACTATATGTTAAACTATACTATTGGCATTAAGGAGAAATTATATTTTACTCCTCTCTATACACCTGTGATCCCATCTCATAACACCTATGGACAGACTAGAATGGTAAATCTTTGGCATCCATGAATTTAAAATTTGTTGTTTCATCGATTTACTAATTATCGCAAATGACTATGGCTCATAATAATGTGCTTATTTTGATGAGGTGCAAATTTGAGGTTAATGTAAGAGCAGCTCACTTAATCAGTGAAGGTCTTTCGATAACTCAACAGAGGTCATGCCTCAGCATTACTGTGTAAACCATTTGTTTCTTCTTCAGAGGAAAACATAAGGATAAAAGGGCAAGGGCTTCGCACACAAAGAGCTCTTAAAAAAGAAAAGGATAAAGACAAACTGACAGTATGTGTGGAAATAAATTATAGGAACCACTTTCACTCTTGTTTGACTCGCCTTGAGAAGAAAAGCCTCCAAATGGTATATTGCCAAGGAGAAGATCAATACAGCTCCCTCTTCTGAGACGCTGCAGGGACTATGCCCCAACTGAACATTTCAGGGGTGCACCTGATTTTGTGGACTGGTGGGATCTACATCCCAGCTGTCAGTTCTGACCACTCATTGACAGTACATACTGACTCTGTCTAATATGGTTTGGCTATGACCCCACCCAAATCTCACATTGTAGCTCCCATAATTCCCACGTGTCCTGGGAGGAAACAAGTGGGAGGTAATTGAATCATGAGGTTGGGTCTTTCCCATGCTGTTCTCATGATAATGAATAAGTCTCATGAGATCTGATGGGTTCATAAAGGGGAGAGCCCCTGCACAGAGTCCCCCCTCTCTCTCTTGCCGGCTGCCGTGCAAGACCTGACTTTGCTCCTCTTTTGCCTTCTGCCATAATTGTGAGGTTTCCCCAACCACATGGAATTGCAAGTCCATTAAACCTCTTTTTCTTTATAAATTACCCAGTCTCTGGTATGTCTTTATTAGCAGCATGAGAACAGACTAATACACTGTACTACCGGCAAAGCTGTAGGCGCTCACCAGGCAACCATTCCTGTGAAATGAAAGTAACATATATAATGGATGTCAAAGAAGTTTCACCTCTTAGAGAACATGATGTTATTAAGTAACACTTAAACTCTTAAGATCATTTTAAAGTCCCTGAAATGTCTCAGCTAACCCATGCAGCATCTGGTAATAAAAATTAGTTTTCAAAATGTACACGTCAAATTGCAATATCATCTTTAAACTTGTTAAGACGAGGCATTGGCATAAAACATGGCTTTAAAGTTACAAAGACGTGAATCCTTCAACTCGATATGTGACTTTGGGTCACATATCTGACAGCCTCACAAACTTCAGTTTTGTCATCTGCAGATTGGGGAAAATAACACCTATGTAATAGGTTCATAGTTACTACTAAATTATGTAACTTAAATATTAAAATTTAATGATTAATTATTAAGTAGACATTTAAAATATATTCTACATGTTATATTAAAGAAACAGTCTTAAAAATTACTTCATTAAAAAGTAAAAATATGAACATGTTCAGAAAGAACAAATTATGCTGCTGTTACAGATAACTGTTGCAACATATTACCACAAATATTCAAACAAACGTCTTCAATGCCCTAAACTTCAGTTTGTGGTCCAGCTTTGGAGAGCCCAATCTTCATACACTACTGAAGTTGAAAGGAGGTTTCAGATGAAAAAGGTTTTATACTGGCTCAGAGAATGGATGGCTGGCTTTTCAAAAACAAACCAAAAATGGATTTTCTGTATGTCAGCCTCTGAGTCCTAGGTTTAACTGCTAAGCTGGCCAGTTCAAAGATAATTAAAAGTTATCTCCTTTCTACTGATTTCCAAACTGGAAAACATACGTAGCAATACTTAGTAACACAATCTATGTCAAAGGCTTTTTAAAAAGTAAAGTACAAAAGCCAGCTGGATTTTGTCAGTCAGAATGAAGTTTTGATGTCATAAAGTGCACTGATATTAGGCTTTAATTCAGAAGGCTGGGGAAACTTCTTTTGAGAGAGAGAGCGTGAAAAGGGAAAAGAAATAAGAGAGACAGATACAATAGTAAATTAGGATCAGAAAAAATAGGTGCAAAACAGAAAGTGAAAATAATTTACCATAGTAGCCATTTGGGGGTTCTTTTTTCAAAGGCAATAATTAGTATAATTCCTAGGAATAATGGGTACTGTCATTCATTCACCCATCTACTCATGCCACCAAGAAATGACCAATTCCTTATTTGTGACAAGTACCTGCTATCCCTGAAGCTATAGAAAGGTTAAGAGACAATTTCAGGACTGGGTGAGAGCACGGGAAACCGCATAGCCAAGGGCTCCAGCAGAGGAATACACATTAGGCCTATGAGTTCGTGGTAGAAACACATCTGCCTGGAGGAGTTAGAAGTTTTAAGTTGGTTTACAGAAAAGATTAAGGTTAACTTAGGATGCTAATTCCCTTCTATATCATACAACAATTTACTTAACACAAATATTCAACTATGATTAAAGTTTTTTCACTGGCCACACTTTTTAATTCTGCTCTCTTGCAAAAATTGAGAAGATAGATGACTAATTATATCATCAAATCCATGGCCATCTCCCCACCTAATCCATAAGGATGGGTCCCTAGAGTAATCTGTTGTTCATGGAGTCTTCATAGTTCAGAGGATGAGGCTTTCAACACTAACCTTGCATGATAAACTCAAGGAATAATACAGTTTAAAGTCAGAAAGTAGATCCTGATATAAATGTTCATTAGGCTTTCTTTGCTTTACATGAACGTGTGAACACATGAATAATGTATTCATTTGTCTAGGGATACATAAGTCACAAGTCACTCTTTTTTGAATGGAACAATCCTAGCCTATATTCTTCTAGGGATTAAGGGGAACAAAATAGCAGACACTATAGATACTGTTAGTTTGGCCTATTTGTGTTTCACAGGTAAGTCCCATTTCTCCTGGAGGCCCTACATATAAAAACCTTCTAACTCCATAGGACTATATCTGGACATTAGAACGCTACTTGCAAAGCGTAGACCCCGACAGCCATAAGTATTCAGATGAAAGGAAATGTGCTGTTTTAAAGCATTTCTATGATTATGTTACGCTAAACATCTTTTTATTAGCTAGTGAATCTAATAATGTAGCATTCATGAATTCAACAGGTATGTATTGAATATAAATGGTCTCCAGGTCTCATAGGCCTTATGGTCTAGAAAGAGAGAGGCATTAATCAATGGTTTAAAAAAATGTATGTAAAATTACAGTTGTGGTTAATGCTTCAAAAGGAAGGTAAATGATGCTGAGAGAGGGTATGGGAAAATAGACAGGAATTCATTCAGTGCAGGATGTCCAGAGAGGGTGTCCAAGGGAAGTAAGGCAAGAAGGATGAACGAGAGTGAATTAGGTGAACAGAGGAAGGGGATAAGCACACCAATCAGAAAGACCAGCACACACAAAGGCCCTGTGAGTCAAGAGCAGAAGGCTCCATAGTGACACCTAAAGTCAGTGTGTCTGTATTGCAAAGAATATGGTGTGAGATAGGAGAACTTGCAGCTGACATCTCATGCAGTACTTAAAAGGATCAGACTTGTTTTTTAAAGAGGTCATCTAGCTGTAGTGCAAAAAAAAAACCTGGCGGGGGCTATGGGTGAGTTTGGACATAAAATACAAACTAGGAGGTTATTACAGTAGTTCAAGCAAATGATGATAGTAACTTGCTCTAATTTGGTGACCGGGAAAAATAGCAATAACAATAATAATGAGCAAACGTCTATTGAATACTCACCTTGTAGTAGGGAGAGAAAGGAAATGTCTTAAGAAATTATTTTTAATTGAATATTTCGACAGACTTAATGATAGATTGAAAATGGCTAAAGACAGGAAGATGTTCAGAATACAGCTAGGCATCTTATATGTGGGCTTGGAATATGATGGAAGTATTTCTCGAACCAGGAACTAGTATGATAAGTGTTCTGTCCACCTGTACAATGATATTCCTACCATCAAACAGAATTATGTTTTGAAAAATTTCACTGAAGGATCTGGTGACTTGTTGATCCATCAACTTCAAAGCCTTACTCTGGTGAACTCTAAGAATAAGCGTCAGTGATCATGTAAAATTTATAGTCAGCTGTCAGTCAAGACTTTACAAATTTTCATTAGTATTCCTTATAATTTTAATCCTTCTCTTACGGTAAGCTGTTCTATGAGACATATTTTATAAACATCTTATCATATACTATCAACAAGGTAATTCTTTTTGTAGATTCTACACAAGTGTTTTTACTTTTTTTGAGATGAAGTCTTGCACTTGTTGCCCAGGCTGGAGTGCAGTGATGCGGTCTCAGCTCACTGCAACCTCCGTCTCCCAGATTCAAGCGATTCTCCTGCCTCACCCTCCTGAGTAACTGGGATTACAGGCATGTTTCACTACGTCCAGCTAAATTTTTGTATTTTTTTAGTAAAGATGGGGTTTCACCATGTTAATTAGGATGGTCTTGATCTCCTGACCTTGTGATCCACCCACCTCGGCCTCCCAAAGTGCTGGGATTACAGGCATGAGCCACTGCACCTGGCCACACAAGTGGTTTTTCTAGAGTTTATAAATTATAAAGAAAATCATGATTTGTTCCATTTGCTTTAGTGTAAAGTGTCTCCATTATTTCCAAGTGTTTTGCTCATTCTGGGAAAATAAGACACTGATAAACCAAACTGGTATACCTGTCTTTTCCTGATGATAGACAGTCTACGTGGAGATGAAGAAGCATTAGGCAATGAAATCATATGCTCCTTCATAGAAATCAGTGTGTCCACAGGGTAATTTATTTACAGTACATTCATGTTATGGTTTCTTCATCTGTGAAATGGGGATGGTAGATCTCACAAGGAGAAAGTAGGTTCTGCTTCTAGTGTCTTGAGGAATGCCAGCAATAATAATGCGCAATGTCTACAGAAAAATATAAGTTGATGTCATTTTGATTGTAAGCACCAGACAGTATGCAATTAAGGAGTAATGAAGAAATATGCCAAAGAAAAGAATGGCTGAGGGATGTATCTGTCACAGAAAATTTTGAACAGAGAAAACATGTCTTACTCTTAACTATATAGAATATAGAGTGGTATCTTTTGCAGAGAAGATATAGAATAATTGCTTGTTAAATTGAAACTACCTAGCTTAATATGTTGCATTTCCCTTTCTTTCTTTCTTTCTTTCTCTTTCTTTCTTTCTTTCTTTCTTTCTTTCTTTCTTTCTTTCTTTCTCTCTCTCTCTCTCTCTCTTCCTTTCCTTTCCTTTTTCCTTTTTCCTTTTTCCTTTCCTTTCCTTTCTTTTCCTTTCCTTTCCTTTCCTTTCTTTGAGATGTAGTTTCTTGTTGCCTAGGCTGTAGTGCAATGGCATGATCTCCGCTCACCACAACCTCTGCCTCCAGGGTTCAAGTGATTCTCCTGCCTCAGCCTCCCAAGTAGCTGGGATAACAGGCATATGCAACCACACCCGGCTAATTGTTTGTTTTTGTTTGTTTTTGTTTTTGTTTTATATTTTTAGTAGAAATGAGTTTTCTCCATGCTGCTCAGGCTGATCTCGAACTCCCAACCTCAGCCTCCCAAAGTGCTGGGAATACAGGCGTGAGCCACTGGACCTGGCCACATATTTTCATAATAAAAAGATGCAAAATGAAAATTGCTTTCTTTTTTTTGAGAAAGAGGTTTGCTCTTGCTTCCCAGGCTGGAGTGCAATGGCGTGATCTCAGCTCACCGCAAACTCCGCCTCCCAGGTTCAAGTGATTCTCCTGCCTGAGCTTCCCAAGTAGCTGGGATTACAGGCATGCACCACCACACCCAACTAATTTTGTATTTTTAGTCAAGACAGGGTTTCTCCACATTGGTCAGGCTGGTCTCGAACTGTCAACCTCAGGTCATCTGCCTGCTTCGGCCTCCCAAAGGGCTAGTGCTGGGATTACAAGCATGAGCCACTGCGCCTGGCCAAAGATTGCTTATTTTTAAAGACTGTTGGATAGTCTGGAAAATAGAACCTATACAAAAGCAGCAAAGCAAGAAAAAATATTTTATAGGCCTGTCAGTTAGGCCAATAAATAGAAAACGTTGTGCTTTTATTTTCATTCACATTTCTGGGTCACCAAAGCAGCGGTGAAAGCTTACCATCGTTAGATTCGTGTGGGCACAAACCTTCTGCCTGGAGTCAGTCTGTGTGGAGAAACTGACTACTATTTTAGGATAAGCTCTACCTTTCAGGATGTAAATACCAAGATCAAAATCTGAAAATCAGTGGCCTAAAGATATATCATGTTTATCCCACATACAGTTTTCAAAAACATTTAATCAGCTGTGAATTCCAATAGAGAAACTGCACATTAAAAATCTAGATTTCTGTTTTCTCTGGAGTAGGAAGATCTGGCAATATGGGGACTGGAGCTGGCGTTCCCTCCATCAACTGGTGATGAACGCCAGCTACCACTCTGTGTAAGAGGGCTCACGTTCTCCAGCACTCCTGAGATACCAACAGGCAGTTCCTCTCATGCACTCTCCTGGCTGACTGATGTAGATATTTGAGATTGAGATCCCTGGTTCGAAGATCACTGATACGGATGTCACATATTATGAGAACAAAGATAGGTAACATAGGAGTAATGGTTTCTTAAAAACGCTACAAATGGAGACAATCAGCTTGAGATACAAGACATCAGGTTAGATGATAAAATACAACATGTGCTTGATGATCTAAGGCTCCCTCTAGCTTTAAAATTCCACAGTACGTATTATGTAAGGTGAAAAGGGAGTTTGTATGTAACGGGATAAGTCTTAAAAATTATTAAAATATGTTTTCTTAAATATGTACCTTCTTCCTTTTACTACATCATAAACCATTTATATTGCCTTAGTCAACGTTAAGAGATTAACTTATGGTCTAAAACGCAGAAAATGTGCACAAGAATTTTGTGAGATTTTATGCTTAAGTGATAAAACAGATTAATATGTGTATCTCTATTTTACTTATCTAATAGAAACTTCCTTACAACCATTTCTTTATTACAGAAAGAAAGATGCTGCCAATACGTTTGCAAATGACACTATTGGCTTCTGCTAGAGAGAGGTGTTACAGTCTAACAGGGTGCATTCAGAAAATATTATTCAAAATCTGATATTTTTCTTACTGAAATGACAATGTTGGAAAATGCTCATGCAAACAACACTCTTGGACTGTACCTACCTCAGGTACAAACTTGGCCTTTAAAACTGTTGTTCAGCCAAAACCATTTTTTAAAGAAATTTTACTTCTTTTAGTTTAAAAGAAGTTTGAATCTTGAACTTTTAACGTGTTACTTTTTTGCTCCCACGGGGTCTCACTCTGTACCCAGGCCAGAGTGCAGCAGAGTGATCACAGCTCACTATAGCCTCAACCTCCGGGATTCAAGCAATTCTCCTATCTCAGCCTCCTGAGTAGCTAGGAATGCAGGTATGTGCTGCCACACCTGACTAATTTTTTAAAACTTTTTGTAGAGATTGGGAGGATCTCACTCTGTTGTCCCGATGATCTCAAACTCCTAGACTCAAGCGGTCCTCCCACTTCAGCCTCACAAAGCGATGGCGTTATGGGCATGCACCACTGCGCCTGGAACATGTTACTTTTTTAAATTTAGCTATAAGAGTAAATTTTTGTGGACAAAACTTCAGTATCAGAAAATAAGCAAAAGATGTCTAAATCATTTGAGCTAGAGTGCTAATAGCTAATAATATAACATCAAACCTGAGACACTATTCACTGTAAGATAAATCGCTGCATGTACTGCAAAAGTAAACCGGATGCTAATTAAACTGTGAAATAATGCATTAATAATTTGAAGTTTTCATTTCATACATAATGCAACAGCTCTGTAAAGGCTTATTTAAGATAAACTCTGATTATGCAGCATGACTGTGCATAATCATGAGATACAAGGTATCAGGTTAGATGATAAAATACAACATGGGCCTGATGACCATGCACTAAAAATGAAAATGCAAGTAAAATAAATACTTACAAGTTCTCCTAAATGTTCTCATATTCAAGATTTACAACCTCAAATTGCTTATAGACTTGGAGTCATGGTGTTTTGCATTTTGCCATAGAAGGTGGTCCTCAGTGTCCTCTAGAAATGGTGTATTGGATAAAAAGGAAATGTGGTACACATACACCATGGAATACTATGCAGCCATTTAAAAGAACCAAATCATGTCCTTTGCAGCAACATGGATGCAGCTGGAGGCTATTATCCTAAGCAAATTAATGCAGAAACAGAAAAGTATCACATGTTCTCACTTACAAGTAGGAGATAACCTTGAGTACACAAGGACATAAAGATGGAAATAACCGATACTAGGGACTCAGAAAGAAGGGAAGATGGGAGGAGGAATGAAAGGGCCAAAAAACTGTCCATCTGGTACTATGTTCATTATCTGGGTGATGGGATCAATAGATGACCAAACGTTAGCATCTCTCAATATATCCTTATAACAAATCTGTACATGTATCCCGGAATCTAAAATTAAAATTTAAAAGAAGATTGATAACAGAATTTCTCTTTTAACAATTTTTTTTTAAAAAAGGTCCTTGGTGTTGAGCTTCCAAGGACGCATTTAATTATGTTGACAACTAATTTTGTCTCCAGCCTGGGAGTTGAGAATGTTTTGGACTTGTCAAACTTACCTCTTCTCTTCCCTTCCCCCAACGTTTTTCCTTGGAATTAAGGAAACTGGCCCATACGTGTCTTGTCAACACTACTGACACATTCTGTAAGGTTTAGCACAGGCACTTCTGGGAGATGTCAGTTTGCCTAGCTGATCGCCATTGTAAAATATTATCTACTTTAGACATTTCTTGATTTCTGAGATGTTTTTGTTTGTTTGTTTTAATGTGTAATAAAGGTACATGTAATCATTACCTAGGGCTGCCATAACAAAGTACCACAGTCTGGAGGATAGAAGGCTACCATAACGGTATCAGCAGATCCACGCCCCCTCTGAAGGCTTTTGGGAAGAATGCTCCTTTTCCTCTCTTCTAGCTTCTATTCTTTTTCCTTTCTTTCCTTTTTTGTTTTGTTTTGTTTCTCTATTGCCCAGGCTGGAGTGAGTGGCAGCTCACTGCAACTTCCGCCTCCTGGGTTCAAGCAATTCTCATACCTTAGCCTCCCAAGTAGCTAGAATTACAGTCATATGCCACCATGCCAGACTAATTTTTGTATTTTTAGATGGATTTTCACCACATTTCCCAGGCTGGCCTCGAACTCCTCTCTCCCAGCTGCTAGTGGTTGCTTTCAATCCTTGGCATCCCTTGGGTGGTGGACACACACCTTAGTCTCTGTCTCCGTTATCACCTGGAATTCTCCCTAATGTCTCACTGTGTCTTATATGGCCTTCTTATAAGAATGCCACTTTTTGGAATTAGGTTCCATACTAATCCAGTATGAGCTCATCTTAGCTAATTACGTCTGTAAAGAACCTATTTCCACATAAGGTCACCTTCTGAAGTTCTGGGAATATCTAACCTTTGTGGGGAGAGTGAAGGGACAATGGCCCTATTCAACCCTATACGGTACATCTTAGCCTTCATGAAAAACAGTCATTGCTGTTAATGCTAATGTGGACTGATCTCATTTCATAACTGCAGTATCCATACAAAGTATGCAATTCAATGGAAATTTACATGCCAGAAAATAAGGAAGTTCAGAGATGTTAAATAGCTTGTCAGAGTTACATTGTCAATTGCTGATGAACCCTAGGCTTGAACATACATTTGTTTGATGCAATGGTTGGTGCATTGTCATTTCTTTTCCACTATGGCTTACTAAGCCTGAGAATGGTGGCTTATTTTCTATTTGGCCTGCCAGCTTCACAATTTCATGTACCACCCTGTGCTTCTGGAGCTGAGCTCCACAAGGCGTATCATCTGGGAGGCCTTACACTGGCTTCCAGTTTGGTTTGGTCGGCAGGAGGCATCTGCAGTAAATAGGAGGGCATGAGCACATGCTGGGGGCAGGGTAGGGATTCCCCGGGCTCGCTCTCTGCTGGGCCACGGGTTGGCAGGGGCTTTGTATGTCTACTGAAGACTGCCACAGATGGCCCATCTTCAAGTGTTACAGTTTCAGTTAGGTGGTCATGACTTCTCCTTGCCCTTCTAGGCATAGGATGATTCCTGGATACTTTACTATCCACATTGCTTATTCTACCCTGCTACATAATTTTGTAAATAGTTCTTTGATTAAGCTTTCCTCAATCACTTCTCAAGAGTGCCATCTGTTTCCTAACAGAAACCAGGAAGATCCTGGTTTCACAAATTGGCAAGATGCATCATGAATTCTTTCAGCTTTGTGCTACCGTCACAACTTTACTGGCCAGGAAAGAACAGAAATCAAAGAATTTTCTGGGGAAATTAGAAAGCAGAAATGAGAGGGCAGAAGTGGATCGCCCCAGGGCTAGTGGTCAGAGCTATCTGTGAGGAATTGAGCCCAAGTTTCAAAAATAGGATATTTAACAATGTCGTATTTTAGAATAGGAATTTCCCACTGTTTCACCTTTTACTATGCATAACTCATACCACAAAGCTTGGGATCGTGAAGATTTTTTTGTAAGAAAGATGATAACATAATTAATTGGCTTTTCTATTAGCCAATCAGTAATGCTGAAATCAGTCTTTCTAAGGCAAGAAAAAGCAAAAAGCAGAAAATAAAATGTATTTTAAAAGACTTCATAGTGTAGCGGAAAGAAAAAAGTTAATAACATCAGACTCCCAACTTCCCACCCTTCCCACCCCTGTCCTAAATCAATCTTAAGTGACTGTAGGGGGTCTGCAGGTCTCTGACTGCGAACCACTTCTTTAGATAACTACAGACATTTTGGATGTGGAAGCAGATACACTTCAGCACAGGTAGGAATTAGTTTTTGAATTATATGTTGTATATTGGAGTCATCTTTCTGTGGTGTCTGAAAACTGTCTTCACAGTGATAGTCTCTAAGAAAAAGAAATAGGGCCTAAATGTTTTCAGTACTCTTTTTGTGAAGCCGTTGCCTCATTCTGCATCACTAGAGAGCAAAGGCAGACATGAACAAACGCAGGTTACATGTTCACGCACATGCTCTTCTTGGGGTAGAGGATCTGACTCCATGAATAGGGAAATGAGATGTCATTTTCCAAAAGAAAATAATATTATTGTTACATTTTAAGGGAATAACATAGAAAGATCCTCCACAATAACTTTTATTTCCTAAGTTATCATCCAGTTTAATGTTCTCAGGATTCACTGCCTTATTTGTGAATTTGCTTAACAGCATTGCTAAAACAGATTTGAATTTTAGAGAAAAGATTCAAGGGAAATTCAATTTCTATTGTTTAAATTTGGGTAAAATTCTATTTTGATGTTCAGCTTGCAGGAAGTTTAGATGGCCTTTGCAACTAATATATGAGTTTCACACATCTGTTGGAAAAATTCAACATGGGAAATAATTATAATAAACAGGTTATATAAAAACAAACACTCTTTACAAGTGTTAGACAAGTATCTAAATTCACACATAGATAATTTCTCAGGAGACGTATAAATTAAATTTCTAAAATTTTTATGTTTTCTGAAATTATTTGAATGCTGTGAAACAAGCAGGGAAATTTTCCAGAATGCTTCACCATTTGGCTGAGTGTGTAGTGCTAATTTTTAAATTGCGGTAGCCCCGTGCAGACCACGAGGTGTAAAAATTATTGTAATGTGACATAATCCTGTCATATTTTTGCATGGCTTTCCACGCTAGGGTTCCTTATAGTCCAGTAATAATATTGGCCTTTCCCAAGGACCTTCCTGTGATTGTCATCCGCTAATTCTGCTTAGCTTTTGCGATGACCTACACACATCAACTTCCCCATAAAAAATGAGAACTTGGCTCCTACACCTGATTCTACATTGAGCCTCTCATCAAACCTGGGTCTTCTCACCCTAAGTAGCCTATATCTTCCTTGAAATTCGGTTTTAAAAGATAACCTAAGCAACAGGGCATACTCCAGTTCATTTATAACGAACCAAGGAGCTATAACCATTAATTCAGTCATTGCTTCTGTCACTAAATAAGAGTCTGTAAAGGATAAATATGAAAGAAGACTTTCTTGCCACTTAAAAACTGGGTCCCTGGGCCAGGAGTGGTGGCTCATGCCTATAATCCCAGCACTTTGGGAGGCCAAGATGGGTGGATTGCGTGAGGTCAACAGTTCAAGACCAGCCTAGCCAACATGGTGAAACCCCGTCTCTACAAAAAAATTAAAAATCAGCTGAGTGTGGTGGCGCATGCCTGTAGTCCCAGCTACTCAGGAGGCTGAGGCAGGAGAATTGCTTGAACTCAGGAGGCTGAGGTTGCAGTGAGCCGAAATTGCACCACTGCACTCCAGCCTGGGCGACAGAGTAAGACTCAATTTCAAAAAAAAAAAAAAAAGAAAAAAAAAAACCCTGGGGCCCTGGTTTATATTTTTTATGACTTTCACCTATAACTCATGGAAGTTATAGCCATTTCTAGATAAGGTAGGCTGACACTACCTACTATTGGTAGTTTTTTTCTTTCCTCCAGGGCAGAAACGAGATAACCTGGAGCTGCAAAAACTGAGTCACCATATATTTCTCCTATTTCAGCCTAAATATGAACCTCAGGAACATTCATGTTTGAAATGTTTCCCTTTGTGCTCTTCTTGGCTCGCTTCAGCACCTCTCTCTGCTGTTTCTGCTGGTGTTAGCATACTGACTACAAAGGAAGCGGCAGTCTATCTCCCCAAACACTTTGGAACGTGAAAAATGTGTCACAGTAAACAAAACATGAGTAGAATATAACAACTTGCTAAGGTTCCTTATTTTTTCATGTTTACTCAGCAACCATAGCATGCAAAATTGCAAATGAAATCTATGCAGAATGAGCTTTTACTCAAGACATACACTTCTGGAGAGATCATTTCTCTCCATTGCATAGGCAACTGAGCACATCTGTTTATAAGAAACATTACCTTCGGTGAGGGATAACACATCCTAGTTGGAGAGTTTAACACTAAGTGATAGAAGAAACAGGCAGCAGCCTTTGTGTAACATCAAGTGATGCAGTGCTAGACCTTCGTTCACTTTCAAGAACCCTTGGGAGCAGTTGGGTTTCAGAATTCAGTATTTGGATTTATTGTTGTTGTTGTTATTTGGAAACTTAAAAATCTAGGTGTTACCTGTGTAACATACTATGTAACAGCAGAGACTGGGGCAAAATCTCCTGAGTAAATACTGTTTCTCCAAGTTTTCTATGTGAATATTTATACTAAGTAGGACAAATAAGTCTGTAAACAGCTTCACATCCATTGTCAATTTTGCCCCAATATTGCCCCAAAGTTAAGAAAATACTATTACAAATTGGTGGATTGGGGAATTGTGAATGAGAAGAGATTTTGGATTTGTGATATTAGCACCACCAGATGTTGCAGGAGCAAGACATTAAGTGTCATTTTTATTTTTGAGCATCTACTTCATGCCAATTATAATCAACACTGTGTACGTAGAGATTAATTCTTAGAAAATCTTGCAAGATTTCTATGTCAATTTTACAAATGAGAAAACCAGAATCAGGTCAAATTTTTACCCAAAGTCAACTAGATCATGCTTCAAATTAAATCTAGCCTCAATACAGGGTCTTCCATGACTCTAGTAATTTACAGATCTCACAGTTACTACCATATCCTCCCAGATATAACAATTGCATGTATTGAATGTGTAACAGTGGAGCACAGAATAAGCTAGTACCTTTCAAAAAATTCCCAGGAACACTACCTAGCATATCATGGTCACTTATACTGATGAATAAATTAATTGGCTGACATTATTTTATCATTTAATATTAAATCGTGATGTTACTTTTGATTTTCATTCATTAGTGCACTTATCATAAATATTACTCATCTGGGCAAAGGCCCTGCCCCTGCTCTCACGCCTCAGAGGGCCCCATGCTTCAAAGAGCCATGAGGCTGAGGCAGGAGAATCGCTTAAACCCGGGAGACGGAGGTTGCGCAGTGAGCAGAGATCGCGCCACCGCCCTCCAGCCTGGATAACAAGGGCGAAACGAAAGTCCGTCACAAAAATAAATAAAAAATAATAATAATAATAAATTTTAAAAAAAGAGCCTTTCTGAAAGCTCGCTACGTCCCACTGGTGTGCCAGGGACTAGCTTAGCCAACCAGCTGGGAAGGTGGCTCTAACTCTTACATAATTGTAAATTATTTTCATTCAAAGTCATACTGTTTGTTTCAGTTACAGACACTTGGTGAAACACACAAAGTATGAGGAACATGGATGTGGAAAAACAGGTTAATGAAAACTATTAAAGAAAAAATCATTTAGCAAATGTGCTTCAAGATTATCTTTATCATGCCTGTATTCAAATGGCTATAATTCTTGTCTGGCAAAACAAAATGTTTCTAGTATTTCTTTAATTTTTTTAAAGAAAAAAATGGCGACAATTTAGCGTTTCAATTCTTAGAATACAAAACTAGCCACATCTGAAATGAATTGGTTAGAGGCCCTACAAAACTGAGGCCCCTGTCTCTATTTTCATGACTTAAAAACAAAAACACAAAGTGACACTAATCTGGCTGGCTATTAAAAAAATGGAATAATTTCAAACAGAACATAATAGAGCAGATGTTTAATTTAAAAGCTGTAATAAATAACTTTCCAATGTATATATTAGTAAATCTTTAGTCACGATACTCAAACCTAATATAATATCATTTAAAAAAAATTGTTGACAAATCATGCTTTTACACATTTAAGATAAAGCAAGTAGAGTATGACAGAACTAAATGGAGAAAACAAAGAACCATGTCTCCATAAGTATTATTAAATATAGCATTAAAGTGAATTTTATAAAATTGTTATAGAATTATGCTAATAGTCAAGACATTTTTAAGATAATTAATTTTTTAAAAACCATATAAAATGTAAGACATATCCTGAAGGTGTTCATGAGATTATGTTTTATTTAAAATGTATTTAAAGTTTATGAAAGCTTGGTTTAAACTAATTATAGTCAAAAAAAAAAAAAAAAAAAGTAAGCCGGGCAAGGTGGCTCATGCCTGGTAATCCCAGCACTTTGGGAGGCATAATCCCAGCACTTAAGATCAGGGGTTCAAGACCTGCCAGGCCAACATGATGAAACCCCATCTCTACTAAAAATACAAAAATTAGCTGGGTATGGTGGCATACACCTGTAAATCCCAGCTACTCAGGAGGCTGAGGCAGGAGAATTGCTTGAGCCCAGGAGGTGGAGGTTGCAATGAGCCAAGATCATACCACTGCACTGTAGCCTGGCTGACAGAGCGAGACTCTGTCTCAAAAAAAGAAAAAAAAAAGAAAAAGGAAATCACTCATTCTTCGCAATGTGTTATACCTCATGACTCATTAGAGAGAAAAGACTGAACTTTGCATATTACAAGTTTTAAATATTTCAGAACCGGAAGCAAATAAGATCTCTGTAACATTTCTTCACAATGTTTTTAAATGGAAAGGCCTATTGTTTGATATATTCCACTTATTTATTATAATTTCTATCACCTCCAAATGCAGATCTGTATATTTGCATTAGTCTATTCTTGCGTTCCTATAAAGAAACACCTGAGACTGTGTGATTTATAAAGAAAAGAGGTTTAATTGGCTCATGGTTCTGCAGGCTGTGCAGGAAGCATAGTGGCTTCTGGGGAGGCCTCAGGAAACTTTCAATCATGGCGGAAGACAAAAGGGAGCCAGGTATGTCTTACATCAGCGGTCTCCAGCCTTTCTGGCACCAAGGTGTGGTTTCATGGAAGGCAATTTTTCCACAGACCAGAGTGGGGGTGGATTTGGGATGATTTAAGAGCATTACATTTACTGTGCACTTTATTATTACTGCATTGTAATGTTTAATGAAATAATGATACAATTCACCATAATACAGAATCAGTGGGAGCCCTGAGCTGGTTTTCCTGCAACTCACCCATCTAGGGGTGACAAAAAACAGTGACATATCATCAGGCATTAGAATCTCATAAAGCGTGCACAACCTGGACCGCTCACGTGTGCAGTTCACAGTAATGTTTGCGTTCCTATGAGAATCTAATGCCGTGGCTGATTTGACAGGAGGCAGAGCTTAGGTGGTAATGTGAGCAATAGGAAGCTGCTGTAAATATAGATAAAACTTCACTTATTGCCGGCCGCTCAACTCGATACTGGTCTGTGGCCTGAGGGTTGGAGATCCCTGTCTTACATGGCAAGAGCAGGAGGCAAAGAGAGCCGGGGGAAGTGCTACACACTTTTAAACGACCAGATCACGTGAGAACTCCCTTACTGTCACAAGAACAGCACCAAAGGGATGGCACTAAACCATTCATTTAAAACCTGCCCCCATGAGCCAATCACCTCCCACACCAGGCCCCTCCTCCAACACTGGGGATTGCAATTTGGCTTGAGATTTTGGTGGTTACACAGATACAAACTGTATCAATATTCAAGCCTGGGGATTTATATGGGAGATGTTAATGCCATTTTTGGTGGATGCTATTTAAGAGGATGCCAGAACATGGCACTACAGGTATTGATCGACTTACGACCTATACAACTTACGACAATTTGACTTTACAACCACAATCGCTAGCCACGACTGCTCCGCATCTGGCAGTGCAAACGTTGCCCAGCTGGGCGCACGACAGTGCGGGCCAGCTTCCGGCAGCACTACCATCTCCGCGTGCATATAGTCTACTCAACTTATGACCAAATCGTGTTACGACCGGTCTGTTGGAACCAATTGTGGTTGTGAGTCGAGCACTAGCTGTAATATATTTCTCCATGCAACCAACCAACACTTAAACCTCTTTAAAATTATGTCACAGAGGCCTAACCATTCTAGGAAGAGACCAAATCTCAGGAGCTGACCATACCAGGTCAGTTATAGAACCTCCAAAGCTAAATATTGCCTTGGAGGTAGAATACAGGATACCATCTTCTGTATGTGCTGCTTGAGAGCTGATGATGCACTTTGGTTAGTCTTCTTATCTAAGGACAATGATAAAGACCTTGAAAAATTGTTACGTGCACTAAATGAGATAATGTATATTAGGCATCTAGCACAGTTTCTGGCATGGGTTAAAAGGTGAAAAAAATAAATTAATAAGCATGAATTATTATAAGAGAAACTTGAAAGCTAGAAGCAAATTTTTCAACAAAGGCAATTTGAAAAAGCAGTAAAGAAATCAGAGTTGGAATAAACATATTGTCCCATCTGAGTCTTCGTGTGTGTGTGTGTGTGTGTGTGTGTGTGTGTGTGTGTGTGTGTATAATTGCGTTTTAGGTTTTTGGGTACATGTGAAGAACATGCAGAATTGTTGCATAGGTACATCCATGGCAACATGGTTTGCTGCCTTCCTCCCCATCACCTATATCTGGCATTTCTCCACCATGTTTTCTTTCTACAACTCTCCATCCCCCACTGTCACCCCCCACATTCCCCCCAGATCTCAGTGTGTGATGTTCCCCTCCCTGTGTCCATATATTCTCATTGTTCAACACCAGCCTATGAGTGAGAACATGCAGTGTTTGATTTTCTGTTCTTGTGTCATTTTGGTGAGAATGATGATTTCCAGGTTCATCCATGTCCCTACAAAGGACACAAACTCATCGTTTTTTATGGCTGCATAGTATTCATGGTGTATATGTGCCACATTTTCCCTGTCCAGTCTATCATTGTTGGGCATTTGGGTTGGTTCCAAGTCTTTGCTATTGTAAACAGTGCTGCAGTGAACATTCGTGTGCATGTGTCCTTGTAATAGAATAATTTATAATCCTTTGGATATATACCCAGTAATGGGATTGCTGGGTCACATGGAATTTCTATTTCTAGGTCCTTGAGGAATCGCCACACTGTCTTCCACAATGGTTGAACTAATTTACCCTCCCACCAACAGTGTAAAAGTGTTCATATTTCTCCACATTCTCTCCAGCATCTGTCTCCAGATTTTTTAATGATTGCCATTCTAACTGGCATGAGATGGTATCTCAATGTAGTTTTGATTTGCATTTCTCTAATGACCAGTGATGATGAGCATTTTTTCATATGCTTGTTGGCCTCATATATGTCATCTTTTGTAAAGTGTCTGTTCATATCCTTTGCCCACTTTTTGATGGGGTTGTTTTTTTCTTGTAAATTTGTTTTAGTTCTTTGTAGATTTTGGATATTAGCCCTTTGTCAGATGGGTAGATTGCCAAAACTTTTTCCCATTCTATTGGTTGCTGATTCACACTAATGATTGTTTCTTTTGCTGTGTAGAAGCTCTGGAGTTTAATTAGGTCCCATTTGTCTATTTTGGCTTTTGTTGCCAATGCTTTTAGTGTTTTAGTCATGGAGTCCTTGCCTATGCCTATGTCCTGAATGGTTTTGCCTAGATTTTCTTCTAGGGTTTTTATGGTGTTGGGTCTTATATTTAAGCCTTTAATCCATCTGGAGTTAATTTTAGTGTAAGGGGTCAGGAAGGGATCCAGTTTCTGCTTTCTGCATATGGCTAGCCAGTTTTCCCAACACCATTTATTAAACAGGGAATCCTTTCCCTATTGCTTATTTTTATGAAGTTTGTCAAAGATCAGATGGTTGTAGATGTGTGACGTTGCCTCCAAGGCCTCTGTTCTGTTCCATTGGTCTATATCTCTGTTTTGGCACCAGTACCATGCTGTTTCGATTACTGTAGCCTTGTAATATAGTTTGAAGTCCAGTAGTGTGATGCCTCCAGCTCTGTTCTTTCTGGTTAGAATTGACTTGACTATGAGGGCTCTCTTTTGGTTCCATGTGAAGTTTAAGGTGTTTTTTTCCAGTTCTTACAGTAGCATTTGTTTAATTCCATAGTGTAAACACTATCATAGGATAGGCCAGAATCAGAGCAAGGATGTCGGGTTGATCCTGATAAAACTAGAAGCTTCACCAAAGTGGAAACTAAGGCTCAAAGAGCTAGTATAGTTGTTAAGGACACATTGATGGGTCACAAAATGCAGAACACTTAAAAGAATGTACAAACAAGAGAATTTATTTTTTTCAAATGACACATACTTTTCTTTTTGCTCCAATCATTCCCCAAATCCTCACTAATGAAAAATTAAGGAATCAAATTTTAGAACATCTAAATTATCAGAAACATTTTATTTGGCAAACTATGAAGTTAGTTTGACTTTTGGTTATTTTGAATTATAAATTATCTCAAACATATAGACAAAAATAGAGAATAATGTGGACTCCAGAGAATTCATAACCCTGTAAACACAGATCTTAATGTTTTGCCATATTTGCTTCATATTTTTTTTTTGAGACAGAGTTTCGCTCTTGTTACCCAGGCTGGAGTGCAATGACGTGATCTTGGCTCACCACAACCTCCGCCTCCTGGGTTCAGGCAATTCTCCTGCCTCAGCCTCCTGAGTAGCTGGGATTACAGGCACGCACCACCATGCCCAGCTGATTTTTTGTATTTTGAGTAGAGACGGGGTTTCACCATGTTGACCAGGATGGTCTTGATCTCTTGACCTCGTGATCCACCCGCCTCAGCCTCCCAAAGTGCTGGGATTACAGGCATGAGCCACCGTGCCTGGCCCATATTTCTTTTTTATGAGTAAAACATCATAGAATTGGAGTTGCTATATGAATCATCTCCAGTAGTTTCTCTCTCTTCTTTCCCACTCCCCAGAAAAAAAAAAGAAACCACCACCTCTGGTCCCAAATGGACATTCATATATTTCTGTACATCTCCCAGAAAGTACAGCATTTCCAACACATCTTTCTTTCCTCAGCCTGGGTCTCCTGTAAGAAGACTTCAGCTGAATCTTCTACTTCTTTTTTGAAACCAATATGATGGTTATTTTCTTTTAATTTATAAGTATATTAGTCCGTTTTTGCACTTCTGATAAAGATATACCCAAGACTGGGCAATTTACAAAAGAAAGAGTTTTAATTGGACTTACAGTTCCATGTGGCTGAGGAAGCCTCACAATCATGGCAAAAGGCAAGGAAGAGCTAGTCCTGTCTTAAACATGGATAGCAGCAGACAAAGAGAGAGAGCTTGTGCAAAGGAACCCTTCTTTCTAAAACCGTCAGGTCTCATGAGACTTATTCACTATCACAAGAACAGCATGGGAAAGACCTGCCCTCATGATTCAATTACCTCCCACTGGGTCCCTCCCACAACACATGAGAATTCAAGATGAGATTTGGTTAGGGACACAGCCAAACCATATCAATAAGTAAATGTGTTTCTATTGATGTGCTTTGGGATATCTTTTACATAAATCTACTACCTTCTTTGTTTGCTTACCCTTTTCTTCTATTTTTTTTTAAAGATAACTTTTATTTTAATACAGTTCTCTATTCCTCCAATCTTTGTTTTTTTAATTTCCTGGTTGGGAAGCTATAAAATATATTTCCTTTCTTTGGTGCAGTCAATAATATTCTTCAAAACATATTTATATGTTAAATATTCACCAGAACATCCCAATGTAATCACTATTTTTATCTTACTCCCAAATATGACATGGGCATCAGGATGATTTAATTAATCATACAGTCCCCCTTCTCCACTTGCTCTGATTCTGTTTTGGTTAGGTTTTTAGTGTTTTAGCTCTGTTTTCTGTTTTGTTAGGCTGGTTGGGTTTTTTTGTTTGTCTGTTTTTGTTTTTGGTAAAAGTATTTATTGCAATTTTTGGAATTATTAAATACATTTGCCAACTTTTAAAAAAAACTGTACTTATCTTAAATTTTTGATATCCTAAGCCTTTCCTCTGGGCTGAGTTTTGCTGATGGACATTTTTAATTAGCTTTTAGTAAGGTAATTAAGTGAGTGAGTGATATCCCCTCTTAGTTTTGTATCTCTAAAATTGTCTGCATTTCACACTCTCTTGAATCAGCACTTGACTGTGTATAAAATTATTTCTAGTTTACTAGACTATTTTTGTCAGTATGTTGAAGATTTTACCTCATTGTCTTTTTTCATGTATAATTATTCAACATTATGTAATTTCACTATTTATTTATTCAACAAATATTTACTGAGTACCTTCCATATGTCTTCCACTTTCTAGGTTTTAAGGCTATAGCAGTAAGCAAAACACGTTAAAACCCTGCTTTTATGGTGCTTGGATTCTAGTGTAAGGAAATAAACTATAAGCAAATAAATAAGTAGATACAATTTGAAGTAATTTAAGTGCCAAGAGAAAGCAACAAAACAAGGGATAAAGATTGATGGAATACTCTTTTCTAACCTGTGGTTAGGAAAGGCCTAAAAGATAAGACCTGGTAGAGACCTGAGGAAGCTGAGGTGTGAGCTTCACCAAAGTCTGAAGAAAGAGTGTTCAGAGCAAAGAGAACAGCAGGTGCAAAGGTCCTGGGGTAGAAATTTCTTTTCACATTGTATTAGTCTAGTTTCACACTGCTATACACAACTGCCAAAGACTGGGTAGTTTATAAAGAAAAGAGGTTTAATTGACTCATAGTTCCACATAGCTGAGGAGGCCTCAGGAAACTTACAATCATGATGGAAGGTGAATGGGAAACAAGGACCTTCCTCAGATGTCAGGAGGATAGAGAAGAAGAAAAGAGGAACTTCCAAACACTTATAAAACCATTAGCTCTCCTGAGAACTCTCTCACTTTCACAATAACAGCATGGAGGAACCCCCACACCACAATGATTTAATCACTTCCCTCCCTTGGCATATGAGAATTGCAATTCAAGATAAGATTTGAGTGGGGACACAAAGCCAAACCATATCAGACATTGTATGTCTTTTATCTATTTTTATGAATATGTAGTAGTATCTCATTGTATGTTTAATTTGGTTTTAGTGGAGGATATATTTTAAGAACGAAAGAGTGCAGCATGTTGAATTCTGATTGGAATAGTTCAGTAGAAGAGGAAATTTTGATGATACAGAGAAGGCCCCTGCCAGAGAGGTGTCCTGGGGAAGAGAAGATGGAATCTGATGTGCAAATGGAGAGGTTAACTCTGAAGTACTGATGGTTCCTTCTCTGTAAAATAAAAGAAAGCAGAATATTTAAGTACAGATCAAGATAAGGTGATAGATTTTGTGATGGAGATATGTGAATTTATTTTCTGATGAATTATATTTTCTTAGCAAATAAGAAGCAAACTGATCAATTAATTGTAGGTGAGGAAAGGGGTCTCAGGTTGTAGACTTAGGTGATGAATGGTATGAAATTGTTGTCTTAGAGAATGCGTGTGCCAAGGTTGATGTGAGATACCCAAGACTTGAGTCCAGAGAGGTCACTATAATGTGTTAGTAGGTGATTTATTATTTATCCTGCCTAGAACTCAGAATATTTAAATTGCTCTTCAAATCTGAAAATACATAGTTTTTATATTGTGAAATATTGATTCTTTTCAATTGAGTCTGCCATTATTCTTCTAGAAATCCAATTAGCTATAATTTAGAGATTACCAGTCTAAGAACTTTATTCCTTTCTACTCATAATATATTTTATTTGTATCTTGCCTATACCGTGGATGAATTCTTTAGCAATAACTTCCAATAAACATAGTGATTTGAAACTGTGTGAAGATAAGGGTTTATGCTAATATTAAGTCTTTAAAAAATTTAAATGACTGTATATTTCCAAGATTTATATTTGCTTTTCACAACTATTTTTCTCATGTTATATTTACTGAAATTAATTTTATTATTCATTGCGTTATAAAAGTCATTCCTGCATTCAGCTTCTTGAACATCCTGAATAGTGTTTGTCATATCACTATATATGTTAATATCATAAGCAGTGAGTTCAAATTCTAATTGTTAACTTATTAAAAATTTTCCTTCTGTTGTTGCTGTTCTTGGCTTTTGGGCTTTGCATTGGGTTTTCATTATGCCTTTTATTTACTTCTTTTTTTCTCTCCTTTCTCTGTTTTGAATCTCTTCCATGCCTAGACCTAGATTTTCTGAAGACATGGTAGAGCTGCTGCCTCTCAGAAATACACAGACATCCAAGATGCAATAGGTAAGCCAGGATTAGGTTGACTCAAGACCTAACTGTGCTTGTGTCTTCACCTTCCCAATATTTTAGGCTAGAGCTTCCTAGAAAGCAGTATCTAGAAACCACAAGCCATCAACAGTTCCTTTTTATAGGGTTCTTTAATAGCAGAGGGGGAAATCATCCCATACCATCTTTCAGGTTCAAGAGGTAAGTGGAAATCTGGTCCTATCTCAAGAGGAAAATTTTGAATTCCTTTAAAAACAGAGCGGCAGATCATCCATTACCATTACCTGCTTTTAACCCCAGAAACCAACTTCCCAAGATTTTCACCATTTATACTCCTGCTTTGTGTCTGAGCCAGAGAGTTGTTTACCATGGTTTCAAGTCTCCCTATGAGTTTTTGGGACCTCTATAGTTTCCTGTTGGTTCTCTGTGTTTAGAGTGGAAGGACACATCAAATTGTAAACCTTACTTCACCAACTTGACCTGAAGTCAGTATTTTTAATATGCTCACAGTTACCAGAACAGAAAAATGATGCAAGAACATGCCCCATCAGAAATTTTTCTTAGAAAAAAAAAATAGCTCTAGGAAAACACATGTAGTCCGATTTCTAGACCTTTACCATCTAACAGTCTTGCTGATTTTGCCTGTCTGTGCAGTTTGTAAATTATGTTATTTCTTTATCCATTCATTTATTCATGAAAAAAGTAATTACTGAGAACATATTACTTGTGCTTGGCTAGGTGCTTGTGATGCCGTGGCAAACAAGGAAACACTAGCCCTACCCTCAAATAGAATAGACACACAGCTAAACAGGGGTCATGATGCAAAGAAAACATATGAATATGATAATTATTTCAACAGTAGTATTAAAACAATAGCTAACATATGTTTTGATTGTTACATTTTAGGCTCATTATGCATGCAAGCACACCTACTCAGTCATATTTATGCATATGTTATAAAGATAACAACTGCATAATTAAAGTACTATTATTATTTCTATTTCATGTGTTAACAAACTGAGGCATAGAGGTTTAAGAAATTGTAAGGTGACATAGCTAATCAATGGCAGAGCAGGAATCCAATCCTAGGCAGACAGGTTCAGATTCTAACTCCTACTCTCTGTCTTTGGCATACAAGTATATATTCAGTCCTAAACGTCTGTGGATCTCCTGTGTGCTGGAAAGTGTGCCATGTACAGGTCATCAGGGTTCATAGGGAATTGAGTTCCCCCAACCCCCCAGGAGGCGCTACTGCCTATCTCTCTGAATTAGTTTTCTGTTGTTGCTCTACAAATTACCTCCATTTAGCATCTTAAAAAAACACAAATGTGTTATTTTACAGTTCTGTAGGTCAGAAGTTCAGGAGACTTGGCAAGTTCCCATGCTCCAAGGTTCTCAAGGTGTCAGCAGGCTGGGCTCTTATCAAGAGGCTCTGGGAAGAATCTGCTTCCAAGCACGTTCAGATTGGTGGCAGAATCCAATTCCATGTGATGTAAAAGTGAGATCCCCATTTCCTTGCTGGTTGTAATTGGAGATTTTCTTCAGCTGCCAGAGGTGTTCACCCTCTCTGACTGATGGCCTTTTCCTCCATCTTCAAAGTCAATCACAGTGGAGCAGTTCCTTCTCTTGCTTTGAATCTCTCCTTTCTTCTTTCCTCAGCCTCCATCTTTAGCCACATTTCTTAGATCGCACTCGTCTTCTTCTTGCTGTTACACTGGACCAACTCAGGTAATCCCAGGTAGTCCCCCTATTTTAAAGTCAATTTAGTAGTGATCAGAAGCACTAATTCTATCTTTAAAGCCTCTTTACAACAGTACATTAATATTTGCTTGAATAATCAGGTTACAGGCATTTTAGGACACCGTTATTTGAGCACCACCACTGTATACCAGTATCTTCTCAGACAGTACTGCCTGGCTCCCAGCAGAAACAAGCATTCTGTAAAGACGGGCAAGGGGAGATGAATGGGTTACACCACCAGAGCATACACAACTGAATACCCAGGATATAGGTAACTAAGTAACAAAGGAGTGCCAGAGATGCCCCGAGAAACTAGAAAGTAGCATCAGTGTAACTGAAGTGGAATGTTCAGAGATGAGAGGGTGTAGAAACTTTTAAACCAGAGATATCAAAGTCACCAGTGCTAAATGGAATCTACCATTTTTGTCCTTGGCAGATCATAATCAAGGCCATTCTATCAACCACTGTCAGACTCTCTGAGGAAATTGGGCATCAACACCTTTTCCTTCGTGTACCCCTTTTTACTCTCAAAAGAGTTCCTGCTTGGGCAATAAATGACATGGTCACCACAACCCATTCACCAAGTCAGGGCAATGTCCCCATCAAGAATGTCAGAAGGCCAGCCTCCTGACTCATGGTGACTGGCAATAGAACCTGCAAGAAAGGAAAAGAAATTATACTTTTCTAGGTCTTGTCTCCCATTTACCACAGCTTATTTTTCAACTTTTTACGAAACCCTCAAACATAGCCGCCTCACTCTTCACCTGCTCCTCACATGTGATTTGCACCCCTGCAATTTTTCCCGTTGTATCTTGATGGCCTTTCCATTTTCAGCCTCTTACATTCACCTGCCACACACATATTGATATTTCATTATTTTCTCTACACTTTGGGATTATGGGTTTCTCTTTCATCTTGGTTGTGAATTAATATACCCTTCAAAGCTTCAGGGAAGCTGAACTTCAGTTAGCCCTCATTTCTGAGTTTGTTAGAGCTGTTCACTGATCCCTTGTCTTGGTCTCATACCCTGCTTTTCATGGTCATTTTATGCTTTCAAGGCTGGCCCGTCCCCTCTCCATTCTTAAGCTGTTAAACTCCATTATTTTGTGATCAATTGCACTTCAATTCCCTCCGCTTTCAGTGTCAGACTTTAAATGGTCATACTTCACATCTCTCGTCTCCTTTGTACAAATTTTACCTTTGGCTGACTTTGTGGTTATCTCACCTACTTCTAATTCAGTTTAATTGGATTTCTAAGTAAGTGATAGCTACAAACTGCTTTAATTTTGGTAAAATGCCCATAAGATCCTAAACATTTATGCTAGAGCAGGAAAGAATTATCAATAGATGTTCATGCCTTAAGCAGAATTCTGTGATGGGGCAGGAGACAAGTGGGCTCAATCCATCTTGGGCAAGCCCAAAGTGATATCATTGTGATGGGCATATATCTGTCCTCAAAAGGGACAACCCCACCACAGTTTCCTGAGCACATAGAACACTCCACCATCTTTTCCTCTATTTCCATAGTAAATAATCTTATGGCCAATTAGGGAAACCCATTTTTGAAACTGTTTATATGATATACCAGTGGTGTCTAGAATATCATTTGTACCAACACAATTATTTATCCCTGCCTAGTGTGGATCTGCTAGGGTACAGACATGTAAGCTTAACTACATGGATCCCTCCTGGGGACTATGAACCATCAAAGGAGAAGCAGCTACCTTTAATATACAGGTTTCCTATCAGCCCAATGCTCAGATATCCAGCTGTGTCTTTATATATTCCTTGTAACAGATTAAAATCCAACACTGTTCAAAACTATATGTCTATCTGGTTGAGAACCATTGTTCTATAGTACTCATTTTCAATTATTTTATTTTGCATTTGTTTAAACAACGAGCACTCACCCACATCCTCTTTGGATCAGTCAGGCTTTAAATAGAAAAACAAATCACTACAGGTATTTCACACAGAGAGGATTAAGTACAGGAATTGGCTATGGCTATAGGTATAGTACTTCTGGTAGAATTGGTTTGGGGTAATCTGGAGCGACACTCACTCAATCTCCTGCTTCCTTCCCTGACAATCCCATAGGAAACTATTTAAGCCCCAGGGTGAGAAGAACCCAGTTTGAATATCTACCTCTAATGATTCTGTTTTCCTCATGCCATGAGCAGAGGATTTAATAATTGATTATCTAAGGGCAAAGAAGAGATATGGCCAGTTTTCCTTACCTAAATGAGGATTTATTATAAAGATATAGGAGATGTGGGTAAACTCTTTGGATTTTAGCATGGTTCCTGGTATATAGTAGACACTTAAAAAATATATCTGAATGAATAAAAGCCACTCTTGTAAAGTGTGTAGTAACTCTGTGTCTCAGATGTTCTAATATTGCAAAGCACAGTGGGCATCAAGGCGAATGGGAATAATAGCTCCATGATGTTTACCGTGCAGATTGGGCCCAAGAGCCCCTTATTTTTAAAAGGGAGTATTTGAAGCGTTTGAGTTGTTCTCACACTGTCAATCTCTTGGTGCACAGAATGTTCCAAACCTGAAGGGGACGGTTCTTTTTCTACTACAGGCCATTCTGGTTTACACTGACTCAGGCAATGAACTCAGCGTAAATCAGCAAAGCTCAGGATTAAGTGACTCAGTTATGTTTGTGCTGTGTGGCAAAAGCCGTAATAACCTCATGCAAAAAGACCCACTTGGGGCAGTTTTCATCATAGAGTGGGAGCTTGGCATTTGGATCATTATGAATTCCTCTGCATATTAGGATGGGCAGTGTTCAGGTGATTAACTTGATGACACAGCAACAGTTTGTAATCATCACACCAAACCACAGCTTAAGTACTTTTTTAATGATTTTATGGAGTTGTAAACCTTGGCTAACTGTCCCTTCCCTATGTTCCTGTAGCATCTGTGCCAGACATTTATCAAGTCCCAGATACTGAGTTGAAAGTATCTGTCATAGTGCCTGTCTGTAAGTAGGCCACCAGTTCATAGATGGCTGGAAGCAACTTATTCAGTTTTGTATCCCTGGGACAGAGTCTGTGTCGGACTGCTCCTCTTGAACTAAAATCAGCCTCTGGCCTTATATTAATTGTCCCCTAATAATAATTTTCTTCTTCCAGTATAGAAATAGAATGTCAGCAGGCCATATTACTTCCCAAAGAAAGAGTGAATTTCCCAGCTTTTCTTTCATTTAATGACAGCCATGAGACTAAAGTAATGCCCATGCAATGCGAGCGGAAGTGATTATGCCATTCTGGTGTCTTGTTATTGAAGGAATTGGGGGTGAGCACCCCTGTTTGTTTTTCTCACTATAGCTGCTGGGAGATGGGGAGAGCAGGAGCAGCCAAGTCCAATTCCCCACTCAGTGGAAGCCAGGTGTGAACTCTCTGCTCCTCTGATTGCGGTATGAAGAAGGAATACATTTTAATCCTTTATAGGCCACTGTATATCAAGTTTTCCTTTTAGTTTGTATACTAGTTAATATAACACTCCAGTTCCAAATTCCGAATAAATAGAGAAACAGTCAAGGAGAAAATAGGAAACAAATGACACACACACACACACACACACACACACACACACACACACACACAGTAGAATAACTCAAGGGAGATGTGCTTAATGTGCTTACAAAGGGATTATTATAAGGGTGTGATTGTAGGTAACCAAAGGAATAGTGCAGCACCCCAGGACTAATAGTATCTGAGCTGTTACCACTCCTGGCTCTTAAATGCTGAATTAGGGGAGCAGCACCTCAAACTTGAGAGGGAGATGGTTATGGCGAGTTAGAATGCTTGGGGGGATTAGTATCTTTCAGTCAAGAGGCCCCTCTGTCCAAGCGGAGCTCACAGAGAAAATCAACACCCCAACCTCACTCTTCTCCCTCACTCTCTCTGCCTCCATTGCTCCTCATTGGAGAATAGGAATCAAACAGGAAGCTGAGCACATGGGAACCCTACTGATGCAACACAGGTCAGCTCTCATGGGCAGAAAACAGCCTAGAATACAGTGGAGAATATTTCTCAAAGAGCACATGAAACACATCCTGCTTGAAGCATAGGTCTGCTCAACAAATGAGAAAAACAAAGTTACAGAGAGAATAGTATTATGTTCTGCTTTTATGTCCTCATCTACCTAGATGAGGCGTGGTGTGGGTTTTTAAAATTATTTTCTAGGAAGCTGCCCAGTTAGGAGTTTGGTAGAGCTTATTCCCTCTGTTTATGATAATGCAATGACAGATTCAATACACAATTCAATAAGCATCCCTTAGACATCAGCTATGTATCAGGCATGGGATGAGCCATTGGAAGCTAGGGTCTCAGGACTAGTCCCTGAGGATGTGATAAACTAGGCATATTTCATAGCTAACATTTTCCTGCAATTCAACTAAGAGTATCCTCAGTGGCTTAAGAGAGATGAAGCATGATAATGAAAGCTGTCCACGTTTATTAAACTCATATTTAGTAAATTCAGGTCTTTTGAGAGAAAGTGAGTGTCTGGTAATGGTATATTGAACATAATCAGCAAAAAATATTGCATCTAAGACTTCAGGAGAAACTAAAACACTCTAAGTCGTAATATAATGGAAACCAGTCAAACTTCTTAGAAGAAAGCAACAGAAATCAAAGTTGTCTATCTTAATTAAAAAGAGACTGACTAGAGAGATATCAGGAATGAACAGTACAGATGAAATCTGAAGGGTCAGGCATAAACAATTGGAAGAATCTAAATATACTAATTAAGTAGAGTATATGCCAGTCTGCTATCATAAAGAGATGCCCAAAAGTTGAAGGTTAGCCTTGACAGAATCGATTTCATTTTCCCAGAAAAATCAGGCTGAACCATACAGTTGGGTCAGCTCTTTCCACAAAGTCAATCAGAAATCCAGGTTTCCCTTCTCTTGTTGTTCTGTCACCCTCTAATATGTTACCCTTTTTCACAAGGTAAAAGTTTTATCGTTACAATGGCCTCATATATACCTGTAGAAAAGGAAAAAGAAAGGTAAATTGAAGCAGGAAAGGATATGTGTTTGCTCCATCTAGTCTACGCATATCCAGTTGTCTGAAATTTAGTCATTTGGCTGCACCTAGATGCAGGGAATAAAAATTTAAGTCTGTTTATATTTAGCCATGTGCCCAGCTTAATCTTAACCAGAAATAGGTAAGAGCTCAGTCACAACAAGGGAACTCCAAAAGTCTGGCTGAGCAGAAACCTGAGCAAACATTACTCTGTAGAAATAATCTGGTCCACGTTTCTTATTGGTCACTACAATGAAACTGACTTCTTAATGTCCCTATAGATATATATCATCCACTGTGTGTGTGTGTGTGTGTGTGTGTGTGTGTGTGTGTGTATGTATGTATGTATATATGTATGTACATATATACATCATCCACTGTGTGTGTATACATATATATATACACATCATCCACTGTTTGTGTGTGTATATATATATGTGTGTGTGTGTATACACACACACACATCATCATGGTTGAGTGGATTACTTTCTTTCAGTCAAGGGGCCCCTCTGTCCAAGTGGAACTCACAGAGAAAACACCCCGATCTCACTTTTCTCCCTCACTCTCTCTGCCTCCAGTGCTCCCCACTGGAGAATAGGAATCAAATAGGAATCAATCAAATAGGAATCATCATCCACTGTGTGTGTATGTGTGTATATATGTGTGTGTGTGTGTGTGTGTATGTGTATATATATATGTGTGTGTGTGTGTGTGTGTGTGTGTGTGTGTGTGTGTGTGTGTGTATATATATATATATTAACAGCACAGATGAAGTCTGAAGGGTCAGGCATAAACAATTGGAAGAATCTAAATATACTAATTAAGTAGAGTATATGCCAGTCTGCTATCATAAAGAGATGCTCAAAAGTTGAAGGTTAGCCTTGACAGAATCTATTTCATTTTCCCAGAAATATATATATATATACACAAACACACACATACATATATACACATACACACGCGCACACACACACATATATATATACACACATACCCACACAGTGGATGATGGTTCCTATTTGATTCCTATTTGATACACACACACACACACACACACACACACATATATATACACACACACACATACACACACACAGTGGATGATTCCTATTTGATACGTGTATATATATACATGTGTATATATGTGTATATATATACATGTATATATATGTATATATATACATATCAAATAGGAATCATCCACTGTATGTATGTGTGCATATATATATCATATGTACATATGTATATATACACACATGTATATATATACACACACACACATATGTGTATATATATATACACACACATATATGTGTGTTTGTGTGCGTATATATATATATATATATATATATAAAACAGTTGGGCATATACACACACACACACACACACACACACACAGTGGATGATGTATATATAGATTTCTTGAGATTATTTGGAATCTCAAGAAAGTCATGTATTGACCTGGCCAAAATCTATGAATGCCTGTATTAATCTGTTTTCACACTGCTATAAAGAATACTACCTGAGACTGGGTAATTATAAACAACAAAGGTTTAATTGACTCACAGTTCTGCATGGTTGGGCAAGCCTTGGGAACCTTACAATCATGGCAGAAAATGAAGTGGAAGCCAGCAAGTCTTTCATGGCAGCATGCGAGAGACACAACACAGGGAAAATTGCCATTTATAAAACCATCAGATCCCATGAGAATTCACTCAGTATCACAGGAACAGCATGGGGAAAGCCACCCCCATGATCCAGTCACCTCCCAGCAGGTCCCTCCATGGACATGTGGGGATTTGGATGGGGACACAAAGGCAGACCATATCAGTGTCCAACCATAGATACACTGAGGCAAGAAGAAAGAGGACATACCCTCTTCAAAGTTCACAGTGGGATGCACCACTAATACCTGCCAAAAACAAATGTGATGAGAAATGCCTCAAACTGGAAGCCAAGGAGGAGGGTATTTGTTTTTGTTGGTATGTTTAAATGATTTTGAGAAAGAGAATACCCTACCAGGCTAGAGTTCAGAGCCATAGTCATAGTTCCTGTCCTCCAGGATCCTCTGGCTTCAAACTCCCAAGAAACTGGGACTACACTCACCACCAAGCTCAGCTAAATTTTTTTTGGTGGAGAAGGGGTCTCACTGTATTGCCCAGGCTGGTCTCAAACTCCTGCCCTTATGTAATCCTCCTTCTTCAGCCTCACACAGCTCTGGGATGACAGGCAAGAGCCATCACACCCAGCTGCAACAGAGTAACTGGTATTAGAAAGATGAAATCTACTGTATGACATATTATTATTAAAAGGTTACCTTAAAATTATTCTATAAAATTTTTGTCCTTCATTTGTTCATTCATTCTAGCTATATGCACTATAAACTGAATTACCGGTGGCACAGTGCTGGAAATATCATTATAAAGTTTCCACCAAATTTTTGATCCTTAACAAAAGAAAAAAAATTCATGATTTTGGTGTATTATGGAATATTCTTAATTCAATAGCTTCTGGCTAACATTAGAGAAGTAATCTCCAGGGACTTTGCTACAGTAGTGGAGAGAACATGATTTTAGAGTCTGACAAATTTGGATTTAACCCATGTGATGCAGTTTCGCCAAATAAGTCTACCTCTGAGTTTTGTTTTCTCATCTTTCCAGTGGAAATAATAACCTTACCATAGAGAGTCATTTTAAAAGCTAAATTAGAACATGAATAAAAACTGCTTCGCATGTGGTAGGGATTTGTGATTATCAGGGTCCCCCAGCTATGCTTCATTTAGTTGACAAGAAAATATGATGGCTGCTTCAGGGGTACAACATACATTGCAGCTAAAAAACGTTGTTTCTGGCCAGAAAACATATGGCCAATACACATGAATAACTTGAATTACATGGGCAGTTTTTCTAATGAGTAATTAATCCTCACCCAAATTATGATTTAAGCATGTCCGGAATTGTAAACAGTTCATAGCATGAGATCTGATTGATTTCCAGAAGTGGGTCAGCAAATTTGCAAAAATGATCTAACCAATTTGTATCCCAGTATCATTTTCAAAAATAGAAAAGCATGATTCATAAAATCATAGAATAACTGTGTCTAATGATTAATTCAAATCATTAAAGAGGGAACCAGTAAGATAATGAAAGTAGTTTAAAGAATTTTAGGAATGATAATGTAGATAGTCAACAGAATACTGAAATTAATTTAAATATAAAATTGAGTAATGCCCTATAGAGCAATGAAACTATAACCTTTAATATTATCTCTCTTTCTGGAGAAACATCTACAGGTTAGTATGTAACATTTTAGTTAGTATCTGTGCTCTAAACAAATAGCAAACTGCAAGTTCAAAGAAATGTCCATTCTCCAAGATAATTAAACCTGTGTGGGGCCTGTCTTAGTCCATTTGTGTTGCTGGAAGTGAATACCAGAGGCTGGATAATTTACAAAGAAAAGAGGTTTATTTGGCTTATGGTTCTGCAGGTTCTACAAGAAGTATGGTGCTAGCAGCTGCTTCTGGTGATGGCTTTAGGAAGCTTTTATTCATGGTGGAAGGGGAAGAAGAGTCAGAGTGGGCAGAACATTTGGTGAGAGAGGAAGCAAGAGTGAGAGAATAAGGTCCCAGGCTTTTTGGAACTGGAAATCAAGGGTGAGAACTGACTCACTCCCTTGAGAATGACACCAAGCCACTCATGTGGGATCTGTCTCTAGGATCCAAACATTTTCCATCAAGCTCGGCCTCACACCTTGGGGATAAAATTTCAACCAGAGACTTGAGGAGCCGATTAAACCATATCTAAATCACAGCAGAACCTGTAAAACACCATTCTGATATGATATTGAAAGGACGTGGACTCACCCTTTTTGCTTTATTTCCAAGGTTTTGATATATTTTTCCTAACAATAGTAAGCCCAGTGTTGTTTGACTACACCGCTTAAATACGTAGCAGCCTTATTTGGGTTATTACAACAAATTGACTACATACATCACTGTTTTCAACTTTGAGATTAACAGATGCAACAACAGTCAAAATACCACGTTTATCATTTAAATTATTTGTCTAAGGGGTGAAATAACTCCCTCTTTCTCTTCACTTCCCTTTCTTGAGTATAATTTGACCTTCCATTAAAAACAAAATGACATAAATGCAACAAGTTTTTGAACAGCAATAGAAATTATTAAATGTCCACAAAGTTATTAGTAATCGTTTATCCTCAAACATTTATGTACAAGAAAACTCATCTACTCCATCTGCCCATAGAAACCTTTGCAACTGAAGATAAGGAAAATCAGAATATTTTAAGGTTCACATCCTCTTAAATAAACTAGAAATTTAGGTTTTAGGTGACAAACTGTCTGGTAGCTCTAGGGCTGGCCTGAGGCGAAACTGTAAAATCTGTGAAGTGTGATTTCTGTGTTCTGGAGCCCTCTTCCTGGATCCTCCACTTTCCTCGGCCCATCTGTCAATATTCACTGATCTTAGCTATTCAGTCTACTCTCCAGTGATACCCTGCTTCAGGCTGATTTTTCCAGCAGATGCCTGAGACATGAGAACTTTCCCATCTGAGGGAAAAAGAAATTCCTATGCCTATGTATATCTAATTCATTGCACATGCACAAATCCTTCTGTAAATAATTTCTTCCAAATATAAAAAACTGGTTGGTGCTGATAAGTCAGTTCTCTCCTCATCTAATATAATAGCATGGGGAGTGGGGGTAAGAGTATTGCAGTATTGCGTGTGTGTGTGTGTGTGTGTGTGTGTGTATACCCATGACACACAGTTACCCTGTTGGTAAAGAGTAATCAATAATGTGAATTTTTGGAGAAAGTTTGCTTTAGGATTTCTCTACAATTAGCAGTCTTATTGGTGGGGGCCTTTGTTGACTTAGATACCGCCTCTTGATGTTCAGACCAATTCTGGCCTGCACCTTCATTAATGAAGCCTTTATTATGCGACGAGTGTAAGGTTTATTGCCGAGGTAAAATGAGGAAACTGAGGCAGGTATAAGAAAATGAGAAGCCAATTTATTTAGCTCCCAGGCGAGGTTCTATGGTCCAAGAAAGGGGCCAGAGAAGTCGTGCCCAGCTGTTCAGGGAAAGGGGTTTTATAGGGAGTGGAGGCAATTGGTTGGCTATTGGGGAAACAAAGCGAAGGCAATTTCATTGGCTATAGGGAAACTGGATGTGCACGGGGCGAGCTGTCATTGGTAGGTGGGTGGGACTTTGGGTAAGCGGGCCGGTGGGGGCATATGGGGCAGACTGCTATTGGGCAGGCTTTAGTGGGGCTTCTTTAAATTTTTTTGGTGGGGTTTTCCAACAGTGGGCTGGGGGTTGAGTGCATAGTTTGGTGCTGAGTGTGGGCTCGGGTATGGTATGAAGAGGTGGGTGCAGGAAAGCCATGTGGCGAGGCCAGATAATGAGCTTGGGGTGATGACGTAGTTATCAGGTGTGGAGAGGGACGGGTGTGTCCATTTAGCTCCAGGAGAGGCAACCGGCCTTACATTCCAACCTCTTTGATGATATAGGACTCCGCTTCTCTCTGGCTACTTCCTGCTGAACAGGGGCGGAGTGGGGAGGTCAGTTGGCTGGTGCCTCCATTGGGAGTCAGACATAGGGGTGAAGTAGCATCTGGTTTATGGCCACCCTGGAAATTTCCTTCATGCGAGCTTGTAAGAACCTAAGAAAAAAAGGGGCTAGCATTAGCAATAGACAAACACCATAATGGGGGTGATAATGGGAGCTAGCCAGGTAAGCGTAGGGGATTGCCACCAGTTAAGAGAGGAGGCTGGTGCACTTTGTTTTCTTCGGAGGTCTTGAAGGCGATAGAGAGTGTTGACATTTTCCTCCACTAGACCGGTTTCATTGATGTAATAGCAACATTGTTCCTGGAGAAACAAGCAAGTACCCCCTTTTTCTGCTGTTAATAGGTCTAAGGCCCGCCGGTTTTGGAGAGTTACCTGAGCCAGTGACGTGACTGGTCACTGGAGGGATGCCAGAGAGGTGGCTGATGCCTCAATGGCCACGCGGAGTTTGTCTTCCAGTTGGGCGGCTGAGATGACACTGTAGCCTAGGGCACCACTTCCTACTCCAGCAGCTGCTAGAGAGGAAGCTAGGGAAAGGCCAATCACTATTGGGAGGAAGACTGCTTGTTTGTTCCGGTGGCTTGGGGACAGTGTGACAAGGGATAAGAACTCAGCTTGTCCATATACTTCCAACTGCGGGAACAAAGTGACAGGCACGCAAGGGAAGGGAAGGGAGGCATTAATAACTTTGGTTAGGGTCCCATTACACCAAAAGTATCCTCCTGGAAGTGCATAAAGGGAGGATTTTACTTTTACTGTGGTGTTGCAGCTGGAGCTGTTGGCCGTCCCATAGCAGAGAGAGAGATTTTGAGTGTGTACTTTGAACAAGGGGATACCTGTTAGAGTGGTGCTAGGTCCTGTAGGTGATTGTGATAGATTGAACCCAGTCCTGAGGGGAACTGCGGCCAAAGGGGGTTTGTTAAGGGAGGCACATAGAAAGCAGTTGGTGAAATTTATGGCGTTGGTTAGGTTTAACATGTTAGCACCTTGCTGTACTAAAGTTAACCAGGAGAAAGGCTGGGAAGGGTTACTTGGGGGCCCCAACTGGTTAGTTAAGGATGCCTCATTCTGTAAGATGGAATTACCTAATGAGTTGAGTTGGTCTATTTCCACCAGCACAATGTGGGTATAGGACTGAAATATCAGCCACGTACCACTAGGGAGGCTGTCTATATGCCTGGTGTATACCTTACCTGCAGCTCCCTTTTCCCAGCGGCTATCCCAGGGATCAGGGATGACGAGGAAGATTTTGGTAGTATGGGGATTACTGCCGCTGGAGGGGCCAGATTGAGAGTAGAACATTTTTGTTTTTGGGGCAGGGATCATTTTGGTGACTCTGTGTATAATACATGAATCATATGGGCATAACCCATAGGTGGTGTTCCACCAATGACAGTAGTCTTGGGTTTGATCATATAGAAAGCAGAGTCCAAAGGCGCTCTGCGAGTTCTTAATAAGATTAGACTTGGCCATGATGAATTTGAATTTTATAGCTGATTGACAGCCTGTGGGCTGGCAGTCGGCTTGGGCAATGTATTGGGTTTTAGTGGTGGGGCCTTCTGTCCAGGATTCCTGAAGGTAGAACCACCAGACATAGTAGGGGTTGGCATTAAGACGGGAAACCAGAAGGACTGATAGAAGGAGGATTTGGAGGGTTAGAGGGTGGTGGGAGGGGACCACACGTGAGGCGGAGGCGAATGGGGCCCAAGGGTTCAGATCTCCACTGGTTATCTTTGGGGGCAAGCTTGAGGCGGGACACATGGTACCACAGAGTGTGACCCAGGAGTTTGGCAGCTGTGGGAGTGGTTAAGATGACAAGGTGGGGACCCGACCACCTGGGCTGCAAGGATCCTGGCTTGAGCTCCTGGAGGAGAACACTGTTGCCTGGCTGGAGGGGTGCTGCCGGGTGGGAATCCTCTGGTCCTGAAACCATGGGGAGAGTGTGGTCCGCATGTTCCTTGAGTAAATGACGGAGGACAGAGAGGTAGGGGAGGTAGGAAGCCAGAGGAGGTGGTTGTACCAGGAGATTGTAAGAGCCCAGAAAAGGTCAGCCGTACAGCAACTTGAAGGGGCTGAGACCCGTTGGCCCCCGCGGGGTGGCTCGGAACCGGGCTAGAGCAAGAGGTAAGAGAGTGGGCCAAGAGAGTTTTACCTCAATGGTAAGTTTGGCCAAGTGGTCCTTGAGGATGCCATGAGCCCATTCAACCTTACCCGATGACTGAGGGTGGTAAGGGATGTGTAGTTTCCAAGAGATGTTGAGAGACTTAGCGACCAGCTGGACCACCTGAGCGGTAAACACTGGGCCGTTGTCCAACTAGATAATTACAGGTAGGCTGAAGCGAGGAATGATTTCCTGAATTAGAAGAGAGGCCACCGTATCCACGGTTTCCTTGGAGGTAGGGAAAGCTTCAATCCATCCAGAAAAGGTATCTACAAAGGTTAGGAGGTAACAAAGTTTCTTGTGAGTGGGCATATGAGTAAATTCAATTTGCCAGTGTTGGGATGGTAGGTTGCCTCGCTTCTGGTGAGTAGGAAGCTGTGGCCTTAGGCTTCCCTGAGATGAGAACTTAGAGCAGATTACACATGCCTTGTGTACCTGCTCAATGGCCTGTTGCAGACCGGGTGAGAGAAAAAGAGTCTGCACAAAGCGGTGCAATGCCTTGGGCCCTATATGTGGGGATTGGTGGATTTCAGTAATAATTTTTGAGGCCTGTTCCCAAGGAAGGGCAATGCTGTTATTCAAGAAGATCCAGCCCTGATCTGACTCAATTCCTCCTCTTAATATGAGGGCCTGCTTTTCTTAAGGTGAGTAATCTGGCGGCGTGGCCGTGGTGAGGAACAGAACTGGAGTGGGGGCTAGACTTGCTGGTTAAGGATTTTGCGGCGGCATCTGCCCTTGCATTGCCCCGAGAAATGGCGTCCTGCTGGGCCTGGTGCCCTCGGCAGTGGATAACAGCAACTTCTGTGGGCAGTGATAGAGCCTACAGGAGGTTAGAGATTTGGGTAGCATTGATTATGGGGGACCCCTTTGTGGTAAGGAACCCACGCTCTCTCCAGAGAGCAGAGTGGCAGTGGGTGATAAGAAAGGCATACTTAGAGTCAGTATAGATATTTACTTGCTTTCCCTGTGCTAGCATGAGAGCTCGGATTAAGGCAATGAGTTCTGCCTTCTGTGATGTGGTTCCATTAGGCAGGCGACGTGCTTTGAGGGCGACTGAATCAGTGACTATTGCATAGGCTGCTTTTCGCCACCCCTCTGCTGTTACTATGGACTCCCAACTACATACAAGGTGAGGTCTGGGTCTGGCAGCGGAAGGTCGGTCAGGCCCTCCTGAGGTTTAGTAAACGTATTTACAAGTTCAGGACAGGAGTGGGCTTGGGAGGGAGAGTGGGATGGAAGAGGAAGCAAAGTAGCTGGGTTGAGTGGAGAAGTAGGATGGAGACTGACTGAAGGATTTTCAATGAAGAGCAGATGAAGCTCCTGTAAGCGAGAGGGTCCTAGGTGTGCGAGTGACTTGTGAGAGAGAAGGTCGGTTAGCTGATGAGGAGAGAACACTGAGGCGGGCTGACCTAGGGTAAGTTTTAGGGACTCCTTGGTTAGTTCTGTTCTGTTCCTAGGGCTTGCAGGCAAGGCTGCCACCCCTGACTGTGGGGTCAAGCTGTTTTGACAGATAAGCCACCGGATGATATGTGGGGCCCAGGGGTTGGGTTAAGACCCCAACTGCTATCCCCTGTTTCTCATCAGTGAACAAGTGAAAGGGGCGGTTAAGATCCAGCAGTTGGAGGGGGGGCGCTGTGGACACAAGGCAGTCTGTAGGGTTGTAAAGGCGTGTTTTACAACCCCCGGATGGGTGAGGGGTCCTGTGGGTGTGTCTTTAGTCGCCGCATACAGGGGCTTAGCCAGAGTGGCAAAGTTAGGTATCCAGTGATGGAAGAATCCGATAAATCCTAGAAAGGAGAAGATTTTGTCAGCAGTCTCTGGGGGCTGCAGTGAGAGAAGTGCCTGCCGGCAGTCTGTTGTTAAACTTTTAGTCTGTGGGGTAAGGAGAATGCCCAAATAGACTACAGAGGTGACCAGCAAATGTGCTTTAGGGGGGGATACCCGGTACCCCCGAGACCCAAGAACATTAAGGAGGATAGCTGTGTGCTGCTGTGACATGGAGAGGGAGGGGCTTCAAAGTAACAGGTCATTCACATACTGGAGAAGAAGACTGGTTTGAAGGGGGCAAGAGCTGAGGTCAGCCACTAATGATTGCCCGAAAATGTGGGGGCTATCCCAAAAGCCCTGGGGCAGGACTGTCCAGGTTAATTGTTGTGACAGGTTAGTGTCCGGATCGGTCCAGGTGAAGGCAAAGAGGAAGTAAGACTCTGGGTGAAGGGAAATGGAAAAGAAGGCATTCTTGAGGCCCAGGACTGTAAAATGAGTGGTTGTGGAGGGAATGTTGGATAATAGGGTATAAGGGTTGCGGACCACTGGGTGGAAGGGTACCACTGCCTCATTAATAAGGCGTAGATCTTGGACTAGGCGGTAGTCACTGGATGGCTTCTGGACTGGTAAGATAGGAGTATTACAAGGAGAACTGGTGGGGATAAGGAGTCCCTGGGCCAAAAGTCAAGTGATGATAGGTTTTAGGCCTTGACGGTGGTTTTCTGAGATAGGAAACTGAGGACGGGAGGGAAAGCAGGTAGGGTCTTTGAGAAATATTTTAACTGGCATGTGATGTGTAGCCACTACAGGCTTAGAAGTATCCCATACCGAGGGGTTAACTACCTCAGGAGGGATAGGGGGTTGAGGTGAGGGGTCATGACCGGGTGCATTACCAGTTAGGGTTAGTGCTAGAAGATGGGTGGGGGATGAGGTTGGCTGTGAGGGGCCAGTGAGTTGGAGGGTGGCCCCTAGAGTTTGGAGGATATCCCGTCCTAGTAGGGGAACTGGGCACGAGGGCATGATTAGGAAGGAGTGAGAGAATGGGTGCCCCTCAAGATTACAGGCTAAGGGAGGAGTCTGGTTGGGACAGGAGGGCCTTCCATCAATTCCCATAACCGACACCTGGGAAGGTATGCTAGGTCCTGGGTAAGAAGGCACTACAGAATAGGTAGCCCCCGTATCCACCAAGAAGGAAATGGACTTACCCACTACCTGTAGCGTTACCCTGGGCTCGGCAAGGGTGATAGGGGTCTCCGAGTCCGGGCCGCTTCATTCATCCAGGAGGCTGAGGAGTTCAAATGAAGGGACTGCATCCTTTGGACCAGCCTGCCCCTCACATGGAGGTGTGGGGGGTGAGCCTGTAGTCCGGGATGGGCAGTCTGCCTTCTAGTATCCGGTCCTTGCAGGTAGGACAGGGTCCAGGGGCTGGATGCGGACAGGGGCACTGTCAGGCCCAGTGTCCCTTCTGGCCACATTTGAAACAGGGCCTGGGTGGGACCTTTGAATCAGTCTGGGCAGGTCCTGAGGGACCCTTTCGGAGGTGCTTTGATAGGCCCCCTACTCCAGATGCCTGGTGAGCTGCCGGCCTCAGAGCGGCTACAAGAGCTTGGGTTTGGGGGCTTACCTGTTGCTGTAGATGGGCCTGGCAGGCGGCCTCAGCCTTTTCCTCTTGGCCATTAAAAACTTTAAATGCCATGTTTACCAGGTCTCGTATGGGAGTTTGGGGGCCTTCCTCTGCCTTCTTTAGTTTTTTCCTAATATCTGGTGGTGACTAGGAGATAAAATAGACCTGTAGGAGGGTAGCCCCAGCTAGAGTCTGGATCTACTCGGGTATGAAGGACCATAGTGTTAGTTGGTCCAGGAACGCAGCTGGGTTTTCAGTAGGACCCTGAGTTATCTCCTGCAGTTTATCATAATTAACTACGTTTTGGGCTGCATTCTGCATGCCCGCTAGGAGGCAATGCAGCATCTGGTCTTGGCGGCAGCAGCCATTTTGGCCAGTTTTATAGTCCCAATTAGAATCCGCCTCGCGCACTGGCATTTGATGATCACTGAGATGTACCTGATCAGCATGTGCCCGGGCTGCCATGAGGATGTGATTACATTCATCAGGAGTAAGGGTAGAGGACAGGATTACATAAGTGTCATGCCAGGTTAGGTCATATGCCTAAGTGAGATCACAAAATTCCTTGGTGTAAACAGTAGGATTGGCGGAGAATGACCCTAGACGTTTTTCAATGTTGGACAGATCAGAGAGGGAGAAGGGAACGTGTACTTGGACAACACCCTCTGCTCCGGCCACCTCACAGAGAGGACAAAGGAGGGAGCTTTCAGCCACCTTGTGAAGAGGACAAAGGAGGGGGCTCTTGTCCCTGGGAGTGCCGCGCGAGTGAGTGTGAGCACTAACTGGAGAGGCCATGTTAGAGTTCAGAAGAGGAGGGGCAGAAGGGGGTTGGGAGTCCGCATAGGGTGGGGAATTAGTGGGTTGGGCAGGAGGTAGGGAGAGCTCTTCTGGCAGATTGGGGCTGGAGAAGAAGAAGAAGGAGGAGGAGGAGAAAGTTGGCAAAGGGGCCAAGGGTGGTGTGGGATTGTCCTTGGCCAGGAGTACCTGGGCAGTATTGCAGGAGAGGAGATGTCAGAGTGGGAGCGGAGATGCCAGAAAGTCTGAATATAGGGTACCTCCGTCCACTTGCTGTTCCTTTAGCAAAAGTTGTCTAAGTCTGTTAGGACATTAAAGTTAAGGGTGCCCTCTGGAGGCCACTTGGACTGGTTGTCCAGGGGATACTGTGGCCAGGCTACAGTGGAGAGGAAGAGTAGCCTTTTCTTTTTTATAGAAAGACCCAGCTTGGGCAGGTTTTGAACTAGGCACCCTAGTGGCGACTTGGGGTCTGGGTAGGATTCTTGATTACCCATACTGTTGTTGTAGTTATTTAAGGTATTATACCCAACATGGGCAGAAAAGCTCTTTTCCCAGAGTGGGTGGCTGGGAGAACCTACAGGCTGCAATGATTATAATAAGAAAGAAAATGAAAAGGGACAGGGCTAGAGCTATTTGCCACATGAAAGAATTAGAGGAAGTGAAAGCGACAGAACTAGGAAGTAAGGTTTTAGTGGTAGAAAAAGACTAGAAGGAAGAAGGAGAACAGAGTTATTTCTAGAGGCAAGAATTCAGTGAAGGTCCCCTGTAGCCAGTGGTCTGTTACCCACAGTAGGATATCTGCTATTTCAAGGGAAGCAGGTCTGAACCACTGTATGTCAGCTAGTGGGAGCCTAATGAAGCTGGCAAATCTGCAGTACAGACAGAACCACATATAGGATTGACGGACAAAGGGTGGGTGCCCCCCAGATGGGAGACCAGTCTGATGCCTTCCCGGCCATGTCCCCAAAGGGATATTTGAGGAGCATCTTGGCTAAGGTGTACCCATATAATCCCCAGGCCTGGTCACCTCAGAACTTTTGGTCCTGAGGTAAATCACCGTTATGCCTTATGGCATCCCCGTGGAACTGTGGGTGGAGGCCCACACAAGCCCCATAGCCATTAAGCCATGGGACTACACATAAACTTACTCACTTACGCACTTGCTCGGGAATAGAAAGAGAAACCAAAAGCACCTAGGCGGGAGCTGTCCTGCCAAAGGGCGAGTTTGAGATCAAGAGCCAGAGATCTGGTTTTAGCCCTGGGCAGTGCCCAGGCTTGTAAATGGGGCTTCTGATCACCCAAACCTCAGCCACTGCTGCGGAGATGATCAGAAGGGCGGCTCAGCATCCCAGGCTGTCCCACTGAACACTGGAGACTACGAGAGGGTTCAGGAAGGTGGGGACGTCTCCCTCAGATTCCTGGCCCTGAGAGACCCCTTACGGGGAGAAGACAAGAATGTAGGGACGTATCAGCTACGCTCAGTTCCTCAGAATGAGGCAGGGGCCCTGGGCCCACGGCAAGAGATGAGGAGTCCCTGATGCAGCTGCAATTATGAGCTGGGAGTCCACGGAGCAGGCAGCAGGAAAAGCTATGGGCAACAGAAGTCTTACCTCATGGCAGAGTGGCTCCTGGTCCGGCCTCAGGTAGAGGAGTCAATTCCCCTGGGGGGGGTCTTACAACTCCTCCTGGGTTTTGGCACCAAATGTAAGGTTTATTGCTGAGGTAAAATGAGGAAACTGAGGCAGGTATAAGAAAATGAGAAGCCAATTTATTTAGTTCCCAGGCAAGGTTCTGTGGTCCAAGCAAGGGGCCAGAGAAGTTGCACCCGGCTGTTCAGGGCATGGGGTTTTACAGGGAGTGGAGACAATTGATTGGCTATTGGGGAAACAAAGCAAAGGCAATTTCATTGGCTATGGGGAAACAGGATGTGTATGGGGCAAGCTGTCATTGGTAGGTGGGTGGGACTTTGAGTAAGCGGGCCGGCCGGGGGCATATGGGACAGACTGCTATTGGGCAGGCTTTAGTGGGGCTTCTTTAAATTTTTTTGGCAGGGTTTTCCAACAGCGAGCTGGGGGTTGAGTGCATAGTTTGGTGCTGAGTGTGGGCTCGGGTATGGTATGCAGAGGCGGGTGTGGGGAAGCAATGTGGCGAGGCCAGATAAAGAGCTTGGGGTGATGACGTAGTTATCAGGTGTGGAGAGGGATGGGTGTGTCCATTTAGCTCCAGGCGAGGCAACCAGCCTTACAATGAGTATATCATCAGATCAAATATCAATTTTTTCTCTTTCATCTTCTCAGACATTGTCTATATACATGAAGGATCTTTTTATTAAGAGAAGTGACTTGAAACGGTAATTTTAAAATGACCTATGTCTTAGTAACTATGTGAGAGGAAATTTTCAGTGCATAACACAACCAAGGTACTTCATATAGCCCCTGCATATGTGGGTGTTTCATGCTGATTATTCTCCCATTTAAAAATCTACCATATATTTTATGCATTTCAAGGGAAGGCACAATTATGGTGAAGTAACTTCACTACTATATCATGGGCATAAGTTATTTCAAGTAAAAATGTATCAGTCGAATATCTACCATATAATTGCACTCCTCATATTGCAAAGAATACAAACATCATGCAGCATACAAGAGGTTCTCAGACTTTCCTGGTTTACAGCACCCTTAGTCTCTCATTAGTTTTTTTTTTTTCTTCAATGAAAAGAAAAACATACCAGTTTCATTTATTAAATAATTAGTTCCAACATGCTTATTAAGTACCATGTTTCTATTATAACAACTTAGCCATTTGAAAAATAATTAATTGAAAGGAAATATATGCTGGTTAAACACAGCACAAATTCTCAAATATTGAGATCAAATGGGACACTGCTATCCTCATTTTTTGCCCTGTATTACTTTTGCACAGTACTTGTTTATTACCACAAATACCACCAAAAAAGAAGTTTGGGAAAAAAGTGATGTTATAAACAGAAATATAGCATGATCTAATATTAAAATTGTGATCTGATAAATAAAATTTGGTCCAAAACTCCCTGCATATGTAGTGAATAGTAACCAAATTGAAAATGTAAACAAATACTCAAATTAGGGTATATTCTTTCACCAAGAAACCAGGTCTCAGCCAAGTAGCCAATCACAGGCTTCAAACTGTTCTGACAATAAGGCAAACATACAGCTGTGACCAGTCAGGCTATTTCTGTGTGTCACTTCCTTTTTCTGTCTGTAAATACTGCCTGCTCATGTTGCTGAGTAGAGCTCTCTGTAGTTTTCCTAGTTCAGGTACTGCTGGATTCATGAATTGCCTCTTTGTTGAAGTAAACTTTGCTAAATTAAATCTGCCTAAGAAAAGTTTTTAAACACACCTCAAGCAGCTTGTAGTTCATACAGTGACTGACAGATGCCAACTGTCATTCTTTCCCTTGAAAATTTAAAGTAACCAGCAGCATCTATGTACATTCACTGTTATGCCTGGGAGTGCAATAGTGTACAGTTTGGGGGCCATGCCAATTTAAATTCTCAAAGAATTTAAATTTCATTAACTACTAATCACTTCAATAACTATCATGAAAATAAGAAATATATTTATTGAAACCAGCATTTGGAAAGATCACCACTGGCTCTAAAAAAAAAAAAAAAAAAAAAAAAAAAGGTGAATTTTAGAAGAATCCTGAAGTTTGGGTAGCATTTTGACAGGTAAAGATGGAGATGCTGGGCGTGCCTGTAATCCCAGTACTTTGGGAGGTCAAGGCAGGTGGATCATGAGGTCAGGAGATCGAGACCATCCTGGCTAACACAGTGAAACCTCGTCTCTACTAAAAATATAAAAAATTAGCTGGATGTGGTGGCACGTGCCTGTAATCCCAGCTACTCAGGAGGCTGAGGCAGGAGAATTGCTTGAATCTGGGAGGTGAAGGTTTTACCGAGCCTAAATTGCACCACTGCACTCCAGCCTGGGCATCGGAGCAAGACTCCATCCCAAAAACATAATAAAGAAAAAGAAAAAAAATGGAGACAGTAAAGATGTAGAAATTGTAATGTCAGAGTTATAGATCATAGTAAATGTTCTGATGAAAACACTGTAGATGGAAAGACAAATAGCACACAGACACAACACTCAGAAATCTCATTCTACTAAAAGAAGTCTGGCAAGACTCCTAATCTGATGCAGAACACATAGATCTGAGAGAGTAGGAGGAAGTTATCAAAACTAAGGCTAGAATATGGATTTTGCCATATTTAGAACACTTTCAATGCCAGTACAAGGAAATAATAGACAATAGAAAAGAATTTAGACCTCTCTTACTGTCATTACTAATACACAATTGGGTAATATCAACTAATTATCTCACATATGTGACCATAAAAAATTATTGAGGTAGGCAGATCACTTGAGGTCAGGCGTTCAAGACCAGCCTGGCCAACATGGTGAAACCCCGTCTCTACTAAAAATACAAAAATTAGCTGGGCATGGTGGCAGGTGCCTGTAATCCCAGCTACTTGGGAGGCTGAGGCAGGAGAATCGCTTGAACCCAGGAGGCAGGGGTTGCAGTGAGCCAAGATTGCACCACTGCACTCCAGCCTGGGCGACAGAGCAAGACTCCTTCTAAAATGAAAGATTAAAAAAAAAAAATCAGGAGCAGAATTTGCTTCCTGCAGCATGGACCTATCAGATTAATAAGCAAAATTTCCAAACCAGATCAGCAAAATATCCTGAAATTGAAGGGAATAAATTATTACTATTATTGGGCTCCAGCTATCCTCTCACCTGCCTTAGCCTCCTAAATAGCTGGAACTACAGGCATGAGTCACCATGCCTAGCTAATTTTTGTATTTTTTTTCTAGCAACGGGTTTTCTCTATTTTTGCCCAGGGTGGTCTCAAACTCATGAGCTCAAACCATCTACCCACCTCAGCCACCCAAAGTGCTGGGATTACAAGCATGAGCCACTGCACCTGGGCAGAAAAAATTATTCTTCTATTTCTATTCATTTCCAAATGAATCATATTCTACCAAACTATTGCTCTCTCTGTCTTGCCAAACCAGAATAAACATATTAATAATTTGACGTATCACTTTTAAAAGTGCTTCGGTAACACAAACACAATTTACAATTTAGGAGATACTGACTGAGATGGTTTTAAGCTTCAGTGGAAATTATTATGCCCATATATTTAAATGTTTACTAAGATTTGACAGAAACCCACATGGCCTAGAAATATACACATAATGAATAAGAAATTAAAGTAGTTCACAAAATACTACAGTACTTCATTAAAAGTAACTCCCTCAAGGTGTTATTATTCATCAACTAAATTGTAACACATAACAAGCATAACAAAGATTTTATTATGGCTGTCTTAAATTAGGACGAAGTTCTTGATGGGTTAAAGACTTCCGAAACCTTGTTCTGAATAGATATCCTGAGTAGAAACCACAAAATTGGCCTTGGGGACCATGGTTCTAAAAACTGGCTTGAGCCTCATTAGTAACAAGCACCAGCATAACTAAGATATATAAGGATCATTTCAATTACAAATAGATCATCAGGTCTAATCTCTACAACTATCCATAAGGGTCTACAGATGATATTTATTTTATTGATGAGAAAACTAAAACTCAGAATTTAATTGATGGCTGACGATTATAGTTCATAAAAGATACTATAATGTAGGGCATCTGACTCATATTTTGTATGCCTTCTAATAAATATCTTGCCACAGGTAAAATAATGATAGATCACCAGCTGTGACTTGAGGAGCTCTATCATGTTTTCCAGCCAATAAATGCATCTTCTCTTCCCTGACAGGAGTGCAAAGATCTGCCATTTTGGCAATTTTCTTGAATTCAATCATTAGGTACCTTTCAAAATGAAAATGTTAACTTGGTTGGAGATAATATATGTGAACACTTTTAATACACTTCCTGACATATAAAAAGCATCAAATAAATGCTTGTTATTATTTTTTAATGAATGCATTAACACTCAATCTATTAGTAAGGAGTCATTTGTCAAATTAACTGTTACTTCACAGAGTACAGCCAGAGAGAATAGGACAAAGAGATAAATTTGATTGGGAATAGGGAAGGAAAAAAAAGGGTCTGTTCCAAATTGCACACTGATTGAGTGACGCTGGCAGATGGGTTACTGTGATGCTTTCAATATTGATGTTATTTAAGAGAGAAGGATGCTGAAGCCACGCCTTACCTTCTTCATAGTTTTTCTTCAGGGCAGCCATCGGGGTTGTTTTTATCCTTCCTTGCTCTCTTCTTTTTAGTATTTGAGTGCTAACAACCTGCTCTTAGTTGCTGGCTTGCTGTTGTGAAAAGAGACGATTGGAAGACACCATTCAAACTTAAAGAAAACATAAGCATCACACTAGCACTAGGCTGCCAAATTCGAGATCTCCGTTGGCTCACCTATGATCATTTCAAGGGTTTGAAAATACTGCCTTAAGAAGCTGGATGTGACATCTGGTGTGTATTCATCGTTGTCTTTCTTTTCATTCAATGTAGCTGCATACACTTCTGTTAACTCTTGCTCAGACAACATTTTCTAGGGGAAGTTCGTAATCTGTCTTCAACTACGATCTCTTCCCTAGCTTACAGTTCCTACCCCCTGTCAGGACCATCTGCATTCTCCCTCTTCCTGAGGAAGGGTGCTTTGTGCCAATTCTTTCTCCCTTTCACACATCTCCCTACATGGAAAAAACATACAGATATAACTTCCAGCTGACAGGCAACTTTTAAACACTAGGGTTTATAATAACTCTGGATAATGTCTTCCAAATCTGACGTATTTCAAATCATGTAAAGCCAGAACTACTGAGTCATATAAGCCAGAAACTCAAGTTTTTCAATGTAAAATCTCCTGCAGACTCAGCTACAGACAGAGACTTTATAACAATGAATGACATGATCATCTCCGGGAAGATTACTGGGTTCTGTCTGTCAAGTTCAAATTGACAAATCGCTTTCCAAAGGGCTCCATTTATGAATTTTAGGGATTTACACAGATAGTGAATATGTTCTCTGACCACTGGAAAAAAATTATCCTCTGTCTACAATAGTCTTATTCGCTCCTCTTCCTCCTCAATTTCATTTCACTTCTGAACCCTTTAAATATTTGTTTATCATAAATACATGTTTTTTATGTATAAGTGGGTGCTTATAAAATATTAAGCTTGGTGACTTTCTATGGAAACTTGAATATTATTCTCAGCGACCACCTGGAGTTGCAGGGCCATAATGGAAAATGAACAATTTTCAAGTCAAATAGTTCATTCAGAGACTCGACTTTGACCACACATTGGAATCATCTCAGGAACTTTAAAAAATGCAAATACTTGTGTCCCTCTCTGAGAGATTCTGATTTAACTGGACTAGAGTGTGGCCTGAGCATCTGAACTTTTACAAGATTTTTGGGTGATTCAGCTGTGTGGCCAAGGTTGAGAGCTGCTGCCTCATAGCCAGGACCTCTGCCATGTGACTTTTGTCAGTGATGGATACTGATACATATTAGACTTGTTACATGCTTTTATAATGTAGAGAATTTAGTATGTGTACCTACTATTGGCCAGCAGCTATGCTAAGCATATTGCAGTATCTCATTTTATTCTTTAAATAATGCTATAAAGATGGTATTTGCTATAATTGCTAACTTTTGCCAAGATGAAAAACTAGTAACCACTCACGTCTATACAACGGAGCTTGAGATAAAAACTCAGAAACAACCAAGCTGGGGAGCTTCCAGGGTGGAAAACACATCTTTGAGCCAGAGACTGGGAAGGACCACCCTGACTCCATGAAGACAGAAGTCGCTGGGCTGGAGCCCCTCCAGATCTTGTCCTCTGTACCTCTTTATGCAGTTGTTTATCATTATAGAGAAGGTATACTTATTATAACAAACTGTAATTGTGTGTGTGTGTGTGTGTGTGTGTGTGTGTGTGTGTGTGTGTGTGTGTGTATATATATATATATATATATATATATATATATATATATATATAAACTCTTGGCTGCTTCCTGTCCAAATCAAATACTGGAGAAACTCCTAAAGCAAGAGAGCAAGGATCTAAACAATGAAAAACACAACTATCAGAAACTCTAGCAGAGTCTGAAAGCTCTTGTGCTCTGGAAGATGTGTACAAAGACAGGAAGGATTATGGTGTAGTCTGGAGCAGAGATGGACAGGGGTGGAGAGGAAGGAGGGAATAAAGAATATTAAGTTCTGCCATTGCCTCTTTGCCAAACCTGCACCCCCTACACATGCTCAGGAGAAACAGTCATTGGTGACAGCAGCACCTCAGGAATTGACAGTCACCACAGCCTGCAGAGAAACAGCAGCGCAGGACAAACACCCACTGGGATGACATGTTGATGAATCAGATCTTGGTTAGACACCCTCAGTCTTGTGTTTCTCCACATCCAAACTTCTAGGGTTAGAAGAAGGCATCTTGGTACTTCTCAATGCAGAATCGTTTTTAGAACTTAAATGTCAATTCCTAACTGGAAGAGACCTTCCCACAGTGGGTGGAGAGCAAATGAGTGTTGTCAAGAGTGACCCAGGAAGACCGTAGCTCAAACCATTTACTTTGCTTAAAAGTGGAATTCAGAACATTTCCTTCAGTTATAAATATGAAAAATTATGGTGGAATTAGCAATACATGCACTGTGTCACCATTGAATCACAGGTATTTTCTTATCACATGGCAGTTGTTGAAAATATTCTGAAATAGCCTTTACTCATGTAACTCCTTCAAAATTGCAGCAATTAATTATTATACATGCTACTGGATTTTATTTAATGTATCAATAAAAACATATCAATAATTTTAACAATATGTTTCATTTATTTTTTTGAGATGGAGTCTCACTCTGTCACCCAGGCTGGAATGGAGTGGCACAGTCTTGGCTCACTGCAACCTCCACCTCCTGGGTTCAAGTGATTCTCCTGTCTCAGCCTCCCAAGTAGCTGGGATTACAGGTGCATGCAACCTAATTTTTGTATTTTTAGTAGAGACAGGGTTTCACTATATTGGTCAGGCTGGTCTTGAACCCCTAACCTCTGCCTATCCACCTGCCTCGGCCTCCCAAAGTGCTGTGATTACAGGTGTGAGCCACTGCACCCAGCCTGTGCTAAGACAATTTCAAGATAATTGTTATTCTTAGATACCACATCTTATGCATTCAAAAAGTGGAAATAAAAATGAAATCAGTAAATATAACAAGAAGAACCTTGCATGCGTCGATGACAATAGTGTCCAATGAGCTGAGGAAGATGTTTAATTCAGTCCTCTGCATCTTAGTACCTCCTTCCACCAAAAAAAAAAAAAAAAAAAAAAAAAAAATTAACAACTCAAAAGGTAAGTGATTTTCCCTAACTTTTACAGATAACCAATGATGAAGATAAGTTTCAAAGACAGATATTGTCTTCCAAATTATGATAAGTTAGAGGCACACACATGGTACTATGTGAGTTTACACTTATCTTTCAGTTTGCCTGTTGGAACTATTGCCTGAGCTGGTAGTTATATATAAGCATTCCTGTTTTCTAGAAGAGAATGGTGAGGCTCATAGATATCACCTAACAGATCACACAGTTAGGAATTCAAGCCAAATTGTTCTGACTTCAAAGTTCATGGCTTCTGACGTACAGCATGATCTCAACAAATTCTCCTGCCACTACATCCACTGTTTAGTTTCATTAGCATTTTATATAAGGTGTGACTTTCCAAATAGCCACACTGAATAATTAAGTCTCTATAGACCTATAGAGTTAACACCAGACAATAGGTCCCTATTCATTCCCTGTTTCCAAAATGTTCAGCAATAGCAAGCTTTTTTTTTTCTTGGTATTTCATCTTGGAAGTGAGCTGCCAACCATGGTTGGAGAAACATTTCTTTTAAATGGTATGGTCTGTTCATACATTTCGTATGGCCATTAACATTAAAGAGTAGTCAGCTATATTTAGGAAGTGTTCAGAGAAAGGTTTGGAGGCACTGACACAGAATCACCCTTTCTATTAAATGTGAAATAAAATTTGTTTTTTTTCATTACACAAAGAAATAAAAGATCAGAAGTGATTCAGAGATCTCAGGTGGATTATGAAGGAAAAAACTAAAAGAATGGGGAAAAATGTCAGGGAAGCAAAAAAATGTTTAGTATAATTTTTTTGATTAAAAGTCGTCTTCAGGGAAATTAAAGTATAGAGGGTAAAAATTTACCTGAGGGTAAAAATTTTAAAATTAATGATTCTCTTTCTTAACTAATTGGTCTGCCTAGCATGACACTTAGACTTCCAAGTGTTCTCCTGAAAGTCTGGGCAATATATATTCATGGCATTCCAGGTTTTTGCTGTATAAAAAGGCAAATTAGGAGGAGGCATGAGTGAAGGCTGAACATTAATTCACCATCTACCACAGTCTGCTAATATACATTATAGTAGACCCAAAGGTCCGTCTACACTTTTTCTAGTGAGAAAGGCAGTGCTTCCTAATTGTTCTTGGGCCATGGACCCCTTTGGCACATTGAGAAAACTTATGGAATCCTTCTCAAGATTTTTTTGTAATGCGTAAGATAAAATTCATGTGATTGCTAAGGAAACAAAATGAGCTCAAGCAACTCATTTGTTTGTAGAACGCACACACAGACACATTGCTATTTATGGAAGAGTTAAGAGGCTTCTGGGAAAGGACTGAAAATCATCTGGGAAAAGGTAATGTCATCTCTTCTCTGATTAATGTGAAAGATGGAGACAGTTTCTAAATCTTGAAGGAATACGAAGTTTCAATAGTGCCAGAAACAGCTGCCTTCATCTGATGTTTAAGGGAGCTCTATCCAGACAGACTTGATTCTAGCATCACCTTGCAAAGGATTTTCAAGGCAGTTGATATTACTGTACATAGGAAAGAAACCAAAATGTTGTAACTTTTACAAGTCTGTCTGTTTTATCTGTCCTGATACCTTCTGACCACCAGTGCTCCAACCATCCTCTTCCAGCTAAAGCTTCAGAGTTTTGCTACAAATGCAGAACCAGTTGAATTTTTCCAGTTCTAAAAGGATGATCACATTTGCATTTACAATGTGATATGTATTCCTTTCTTAGAAGAAAACAGTCTTTGAAGTAACAGACTGAAACGATCAAGAAGCTAAACCCAAGGCATAGCAGGATCACACCTCACCTCTCCTCCATCTCTTTCATTGATATCCTTACCAACAACTATCACACTTCAGTCTTACTCCCAAGAAAATAAGAACAAAAATTATTGAAATAATTGAGAACATAAATACTTAATGATTAGTTACTACAAGACACAGTGGTAGATTCATGGAGTGTCAAGAGCAGTAGGTATATACAGAGCTCTTATCCTAATTGAGACTAGTGTTTAGCAGATACAATTTGGTTTTAATGAAAATTTTACTGAGTGTCTATTTTGTACTATATAGATGCTAGGTACTCAAGATTATTCTATTTCTCATAACAGCCCATTGAAATAGAAAATATTAATGTACTTTGCAAATTAACGGCGGAAAAAAAAAGACTCAGGAAAAACAAGCCATTTTTCCAGGATTACAAAATTGATAAGCAAAAGAGTCTGAATTCCAGCAAAGTCTACCTGATTCCAAGCCTCATTTTAAGTTTGGTCAGTTGTTTCCATGAAAAGCCCTCTTTTGGGAATTCTTGCCAAATCATTTTATGAGACCAAAATCATCCTGATACCAAAACCTGGCAGAGACTCAACAAGAAAAGAAACTTCAGGCCAATATCCATGATGAACATAGATGCAAAAATCTTCAATAAAATACTGACAAGCTGATTGCAACAGCACATCAAAAAGCTTATCCACCATGATCAAGTAGGCTTCAACCCGGGGATGAAAGGCTGGTTCAACATACACAAGTCTATAAACGTAATTCACCACATAAACAGAACCAAAGACAAAAACCACATTATTATCTCAATTGATGCAGAGAAGGCCTTTGACAAAATTCAACAGCCCTTTATGCTAAAAACTCTCAATAAGCTAGGTGTTGACGGAACGTATCTCAAAATAATAAAAGCGATTAACGACAAACCAACAACCAATATCATACTGAATGGGCAAAAACTGGAAGCATTCCCTTTGAAATGTGGCATTAGACAAGGATGCCCTCTCTCACCACTCCTACTCAATATAGTACTGGAAGTTCTAGCCAGAGCAATCAGGCAAGAAAAAGAAAGGATATTCAAATAGGAAAGGAGGAAGTCAAATTGTCTCTATTTGCAGACGACATGATTGTATATCTAGAAGACCCCATCGTCTCAGCCCAAAATCTCCTGAAACTCATAAGCAACTTCAGCAAAATCTCAGGATAAAAAATCAATGTGCAAAAATCACAAGCATTCCTATACAACAATAACAGACTTAAAGACAGCCAAATCAAGAAAGAATTGCCATTCACAATTGCCACAAAGAGAATAAAATACCTAGGAATACAACTAACAAGGAAAGTAAAGGACCTCTTCAAGGAGAACTACAAGCCACAGCTCAACGAAATAAGAGAGGACACAAACAGATGGAGAAACATTCCATGCTCATGGTTAGGAAGAATCAATATTGTAAAAATGGCCATACTGCTCAAAGTAATTTATAGATTCAACACTATCCCATCAAGCTACCAAAGACCTTCTTCACAGAACTTCACAGAACTGGAAAAAAAACACCTTAAACTTCATATGGAACCAAAAGAGAGCCCGCATAGCCAAGTCAATTCTAAGCAAAAAGAACAAAGCTGGAGGCATCATGCTACCTGACTTCAAACTGTACTACAAGGCTACAGTAATCAAAACATCATGGTACTGGTTGCAAAACAGAGATATAGACCAATGGAACAGAACAGAGGCCTCAGAGGCAACACAACATATCTACAACCATCTGATCTTTGACAAACCTGACAAAACCAAGCAATGGGGAAAGGAGTCCCTGTTTAATAAATGGTGTTGGGAAAACTGGCTAGCCATGTGCAGAAAGCAGAAACTGGACCCCTTCCTGACACCTTACACTAAAATTAACCCCAGGTGGATTAAAGACTTAAACATAAGACCTAACACCATAAAAACCCTAGAAGAAAATCTAGGCAAAACCATTCAGGACATAGGCGTAGGCAAGGACTTCATGATGAAAACACCAAAAGCACTGGCAGCAAAAGCCAAAATAGACAAATGGGACCTAATCAAACTCCACAGCTTCTGCACAGCAAAAGAAACAGTCATTAGAGTGAATCTGCAACCAACAGAATGGGAAATGGGAATCCCCAAAGCCTTTTAGTAACCACACTTAATTATCTCTTAAACTGTCTTTGCATGTCCACCTATAATATAGGGGCTGTTATGATAGAATTTGTGTCTCTTCCATGGAGTAGAAAATTCACTTCCTTCATTCTAGAGATTGAAACAAGACTGACCATTTGCCCTATTGCATTAGAACCTTGGATATTATTTGATTTCCTAAAGAAAATTGATAGCCAATGACATGGAGCTGTTTTCAAGAGTTTACTTTGATCTAATAGTTACAACCTGATAATATGATTCTTTTATAAATCAAGTGTTATTTCTTGCAGAAAATCCAGACATACGTCTAAGGATGTTTTTCATGATCTCATCTAAGCCATTCCAATGAGGAAAGAAAGAGAGAATGCTCATCCTTTTTCATCCAGCATGAGCAATGTGAACTTGAAAAAGAATAATGTGCCAAGGATTCAAATAAACACATTTTCTTGTATCTGCCCTACAAATGCAAAGTCCTCTCCAGGCTTTGAACTTAATCCAGCAGTAGGCAGGACTACCTACTGTTTTCTCTCTTTGTTGACCTAGGAGAGATGATTCATGCATTGATCAAGAAGGAAACAACCATCCATCAAGGTAAGAGCCTTTGGCTATACCAACCGTCAGCAAACCCAGCCAGCATGCTCCCTACATTAAAGTACTCTAGCACATTAATTTCAAACCTGCACCCTGTAGATATATTCAGAGCAGTCCCCGGCTACTGTCCTACAGACAAATAAATCACATTTAATAGGTACTGTGCAGCATCTAATATTATCCACATATATATTCCATTAAAATTATCGTCTTATGGCAAACTTTTCAAACACCCTATACCTTACAGAGAAAACATATACACACACAAATATACATACATCACAATATTAGTGCTAGTGGAATATTAATTTGCAGTATTAGTGCTAGTAGTGGTATTAATACACAATTAGGCTAGTAATAGTATTAATACAGTAAGTTACACAGTTTGAAGCATCACTGTTTTGTCAAGGAATAAAATCATAGGCAATCAGAGTTGAAAAAGCTTGTTTCTTTGTTGCTTCCTACCCAATTCGGGATCCCCCTTCTACAATATTAAAACTCAAAAGTCACTTGGTCTCTGGTTTTACTTTCAAGCAGTAGCAATAAACCTGTGTTATAAGGTCCATTTCACTTCTGGATAAGTCTAATTGTCAGAAATTTCTTCTATATAACCTCAAGCCTATCTTTTATGTCTTCTAACCATTGACCCTATTTAACCCATTAAGTTTATAGAGAGAAATCAAACCCCTCTGTCACATGACAGCATGTCAAATGTGACCATGTTTATTACTTTGGCAATTTCTCTGAGTATTTTCAAGACCTTCCTTAAGGTCACTATTCCTAGCAATTCCAATGACTTTGCTCTTAAATCTACCATTTCTAACAGACATCCCATTTCCCCCCAAATGTAGCCTCCTATTTTTTGTATAGTCACCAAGAGTATGTAGGATTAGACTTAGCTTTCTTGAGACACTCCTCTTTCAGAGTTGGATGAATTTTTTAATTTTATTTTTATTTTTTATTTTATTTTATTGAGATGGCTGGAGGACAGTGGTACAATCTTGGCTCACTGCAACCTCTGACTCTAGTTCAAGCAATTCTCCTGCCTCAGCCTCCTGAGGAGCTGGGACTACAGGCCTGCATCACCAGGCCCAGCTAATTTGTGTATTTTTAATAGAGATGGGGTTTCACCATGTTGACCAGTCTGGTCTTGAACTCCTGACCTCAAATGATCAGCCTAAAGTGCTGAGATACAAGTATGAACCAATGTGCCCAGCCTGGATAAATTTAAATAGCTCTGGTAAGAAAATTTTTTAAAAAACGATTTATTTTGGAAAAATGTCAGGCTTACAAAACAGTCGCACGAGTAGTGTAAAGCATTACCTTATGTTTTTCTCCATGTTTCCCCAAATGTTAACAACACAGAGTGTAATTTTCAGCATCAGAAAATTAACACTGATTCATAATATTCTCAATTAGACTTTTTATTTCAAATTCATCTTTTGCCCTACCGTGTCTCATTTCAGATCCAATCTGGGATCATCCAGAAAATGAGAAAGCTCAAAGCTCACGAAAAGCCTACAGTAAGTGAGAGTAATTTTGTGCATTTTGCCCTATAATTCTACTCTTTACCCTACCCCGAAACCAAGAGTTATTCGGAAGTTTTATTTAAATACAACATCACTCTGGTAAGAGGAATGAGAAATTAGTTCAGAGCAACTGGCAAAGCCAAGGTAGTGACCATGATAAGCAGCTTTTACATAAGGAGAAATCAAAGGCTATTTCATGTGAATAAAGCAAATGTCCCTCAATTCTCCTGGAACTGATTCACAGGGAGGCTGTGATGATATCATGACTCTGCAGAGGAGCAAGAGAATCTCAAAGAAACCTAAGGCGTTAATTAAAGCAATTAAAACTTCTTTTACCATAACTAAAGAGGAAAGAGCAACCTTCTCTTACTGTGTGACCATCCTTGAGACATTTTTCCACCAAAACTGACAGAAGGATCAGTACCTCCTCCCTGGGTAAATCAGATGTGCTCAGGCATCTAACTCAATGCATGCGCTGAAAAGTGAACTGTTGAATGTTGGTCTTCACAAAATTTCCCACAAATTCGTGTACTTACACTCCTTCAGAAGCATTTCTAGTTAAAAAAAAAAAAGTATATACCCACAAATATACGTGAATTCACAAACATACATAAATATATATCCTGAAGAGGCTACATGTATTTTGTGGGTTAACTTTACACAAAAAAGGATGAACTGAAAGGGATGAATTAGGATGAACGGAAAGCAGAAAATGGTAAACCAATCATTTATTTCACTGGAAAAATTAGAAATGGATTCTCATTAGCTGGAGAAAAATATTAGATTGAGAATTCTACTCTTAATCTTGTAGATGTCAGGCGCTATAAGCCCAAGATGCTGACATTCTAATGGCAGACATAGATATACAAGCATAATTGTAAGACTTTGTGCTAAATGCAAAGATAGAGGTGAGTCCTTGCTGACAGAAAGCAGGACCTTGTAAAGGAAGAAGAAACTGTAGATGAGAGCAGGTATCAAGCATTTATTATGTGGAAAGCAGTTTTGTGACAGCCCCATTAGTTAGAGGGAAGCGTGACTGAGCACTTACTTAATAATGAACTGTGGTGACCAGTATGTGACTCTGTCCTCCTATCAAAAACTTATCGAAGGCCAGCCTTCCTTTTGGGCACAGGCTCTGTCTCCTCTACTTACTCAGGATCCTGCTCCAGCAACTGCTCCTTCTCTTTCCTATATCACAGGCTTTCCCTACCTTAGTGGACTATTTTCATTAGCATATATGCAAACCATCATTTTCCCATCTAAAAAATAATAATACCCTCCTCTAAAGTTTCTTTAATCTACTTCCCAATTTATTTTATTCTTCTTCTTTAAAAACCTCCCGAAAAGAATTATCTATACTTGATTTCTTCATTTTTCTACTCCTGTTCCCTCTTAATCATATTCCAATCAGGCTATCAACTATCAAGACTACCAGTGGCCTTCATTTTAAATGTAGTGGTCAATTTAAGCTATAACTCAGTATTTAGAAGAATGCTCGACGCAGAGCAGGTGCTCAAAAATTATTGGTTAAATACATGGAAACTTGAATGGAGCTAACATATAGTCAAGAAGGCCTTTTGAAATTATACAACATAGGGCTACATATACCCAGAGTAAAAAAGTAAGGATAATATTTGCAAAACATACTTTCAAAAATGCTTAATGTGGGTGGGTGCGGTGGCTCACGCCTGTAATCCCAGCACTTTGGAAGGCTGAGTTGGGTGGATCACCTGAGGTCAGGAGTTCGAGACCAACCTGGTCAACATGGTGAAACCCTTTCTCTGCTTCAAAAATACAAAACTTAGCCCAGCGTGCTGGTGAGCACCTGTAATCCCAGCTACTCAGGAGACTGAGGCAGGGGAATCGCTTGAACCTGAGAGGCAGAGTTTGCAGTGAGCCGAGATCACACCACTGCACTGCAGCCTGGGCAACAGAGCGAGACTCCGTCTCAAAAAAAAAAATGCTTAGTGCATGAATAAAAAATTTAACGAAACTATCAGTTTCTAGGCATGTTGGCATAGAATCTGAATCATGCAAAACTCAAAGAAGTGGAAAAAAGTACCTTTCACATTTTAAAAAGCTCATGTAAACAGCGTAAATATGCTGTTTTGTAACAATTAACTTATTATGAATTCATCTTTGGTGTTTTTAGATCCAGGGAAAAGAATCCCAGACTCACAGAAAAATAAAATGGAGAAAGAGGGAGCAAGTGAAGGGTATGACGGGGGTTCTAAAATGGCTGCTAGATAACCATGAAAACAAGGACGGTAATAACACAACTAACCTCTTGTGAGCATTTAAGTATGCTTCAATTACTGCTTTATTCACTTTGTAATTTCATTCAATCCTATTGCCACCTGCTATGATCTGAATGCCCCCAAAATTTCATAGGCTGAAACTTAATTGCCAATGTGATAATATTAAAAGGTAGGGACTTTAGAAGGTGATTAAGTCATGAGGTCTCCTTTAATACAGATTATCAACTTAATGAAAGGGCTAGAAGCAACTGGCTAGCCCTTCTTTGCCTTTCCATCCCTCTGCCATGTGAGGACACGGCATTCAAGGTGAAATTTTGGAAGCAGAGACCAATCCCTCATGAGACACTGAACCTGCCTGAATCTTACTCTTGGACTTCCTAGCCTCTATAACTGTAAAAAATAAATTTTAACTAGTAAATTATCCAGTCTCTAGTATTTTTATAGCAGCATGAACAGATGAAAACACCAACTCTTTTAAATCATTGTAATTAGTTTCCCTAACTTAGGGATGAACAAACTCAAGCCTTGAAGTTGAAGTAACTTGTATAAGATCATGCAGATTATAAGCACCTAGTACAAAATGGAGCCAGGATATCATCACAAAAGAGTCTGTGGACAGTCAGATAACAGGAATAACTTATAGATCAGAGCCCACTAAAGACACAGAGCATTTCATGTGACCCTTCCACAGGAAGATCTCAAGAAACCTCCTTTAACTTTTTCTTCGTGGTGAGTCAACTGATGAGTATCAGGTCATATGAGTGGCAACTAAATCAAAATGTGATTCACATTATTTATGGCCCTCATCTAATACAGGACCTGGTATCCAAAAATGAAAGGCTGTGTCATTAGCCCACATCATTATTATAAAAGACTCCTCTAGCAACACATCTAAAAACAATTAATTAAAGAAAACCAGTGAATCCATTCAACCTCCACAAATTAATTCATAATTAATAAGATAACAGCAATTCACTAGGCTGTAATATTTTAAACTAGCAAAGCAGGGTAATATTAAAGTAATCAATTTTATCTCTTATAACAAAGAGACCTTAACACAGAGTTTATTTATGTGAAGGAAACAGGGTCAGCAACCCATAGGGAGTGAATGTAAGAAATAATCAAAAGGATCCTGAGGAAAGAAATTTTCCTGTTTCAAAATCAAAGGAGTCTTTCTTCCAATAAAATTGACATCTCTATTCTTCAAAATGTGAATATATAAATAATGAATAACTTACCTGCTGATAATCACCATCTATGTTACAGACACAATTATAGAATTTCTATAGTGTAAGATTTAGTGGAGGCACAAGCTGTATTGCTGTATATGTAATGTTGGAAGAGCTATTGTTCTGCAAATAAAATATTACATAATTATCCCTGGAACTGTTGCATGAAAGAGTACAACAGTGATAAGAATCCATGAAAAAAGAAATAAGAAGTAAGTTCTAAAATGTGTCTTAAGCACAGGAACAATGGGGCCAGATTTAGGGGACAAACAGGAAGTTAATGAAGAGACATATACCATTTCAGGAGTCTGAAACTTTTGTTCTAGAAGAATGTGAAAGCAGATGTTACGATAAGGATGATTGAACCAAAAAGAATTGGTCAACAGAAATTCTAATGAAAGATAATTTGTTGTTCTTACAGGAAGTCATTTAAGATTTAAGACTAGTTATCCACAAGCACATCTCACTATTATGATCTAATGCTGGCTTGAACCAGAAATCAAGAACATCAACATCCTCTTTTGCCAAACTATGTGTTCCTCCCTCCTCATATACATATGTGTCTTTCAATGACGTATCATTTAAGGCAATTTTCTTCCATTATTTTTCTACTGTTAAAATTTGCTATCACCAGATGAAAAAGTTGGCATGTTGGTTGTGTTCTACTAAATGAATACTTGGTGTATTAATAAACTGACTAGGATGTTTTCAAATCAATTTATTGAAACTCTGTTGGAAATGGTGTTCAGCAAAGTTTCCTCAATGTGATTCCCCCATACCCTAGCTCCACATTAAAACAACAATAACAACAAAAAAAGTAATAAAAGCCTTTGTTCCAGGTTGGAACAGAAAAATAATTTTTTCTTCATATAAGGGCTTTATTATAGTTTACGTGACATGAATTTTACCCAACATAAGAGTTCTCTTTTAATAAATGCACACAGTTTTGCAACCATCAAAAAAATTCAGTCTTAAAATGTTGTCATAATTCCCCAAAATTTCCTTGGGCCTGGTTTTGGTCAACTTCTATTTCTTCTCTCAACTCCAGAAAATCACTGATAATGCCTACTGTCTTTATAGCTGTCTCCTTTTTCTAGCTGTTTTTCATAATTTAAATCATATAATATATGGTCTATTATGTTTGGCTTCCTTCATTAGCATAACATTTTTAAATTCATTCATAATATCTCGTGCATCAGTACTTAATTTCTTTAATTGCTGAATAGTATTCCATTGTGTAAATAAACCACATTTTGTTAATTCATTGACAGACACTTAGATTGTTTGCAGTTTAAATCTATTATTAATAATACTGCTAGGAACACTTGCACATACCAGTCTTTGTGATAACATGTTTTTATTGTTTTCTAGGTAAGTATCTAGAAGTTGAATTGTTGCATTTTATGGTAAATACATATGTAACTTTTCTAAAAACTGCCAAAGTGTTATCCAAACTGATTGTACATCTATATTCCCAGCAGCAACGTGTAAGAGTTCCAATTTTTTCAAATAGATACCAAAACATGATGTTTACAGTCTTTCGAAAGGCATCTTCATATCTGCTCTAGAGAGTGTATTGATGATTCACATAGTAGTTTTAATTTGCTTTGCTCCAACTACTAATGATGACCATCTTTTTATGTGCATAGCAATTCATATACCTTTAATCTTTACATCATCTTTTGTGAAGTGTATATTCACATATATTACTCAATTTTTAATTGAGTCATTTGTCTTTCTATTAGTGAGTTTTAAGAGTTCTTTATATATTCCAAATACAAATTATTTTTCAGATATATAATGTTCAAATATTTTCTCCCATCTGTAGCTTACCTTTTTATTTTATTAATAGAATCTTTTGAAGATAAAATGTTTTAAATTTGGTGACTTGTTAGTCAGAGTTCTCCAGAGAGTCAGAAACCAATAAGATTAGCGTAGTAGTCCATTTTCACACTGCTATGAAGATACTACCTGAGACTGAATAATTTATAAAGAAAGAAGGTTTAATTGACTCTCAGTTCTGCATGGCTGGGGAGGCCTCAGGAAACTTACAATTATGGTGAAAGGCCAAGGGAAAGCCTGACATGTCTCACATGGGGGAAGGATGGAGCAAACAGGAAGAGGGAAGCATCAGACACTTATCAAACAACCAGATCTCGTGAGAACTCTCTATCACAAGAACCAGAAAAAGAAAATCTGCTTCCATGATGCAATCACCTCCCACCAGGTCTCTCCCGCAACACGTGGGGATTACAATTGGAGGTGAGATTTGGTGACGACACAGAGCCAAACCAGATAGATAGATAGATAGACAGACAGACAGATGATTGATAGATATAAGATGATAGATATGATAGATGATAGATAAAAGATAATAGATGTAAGATGATAGATATAAGATGATAGATATAGATATAGACAGATTAGATAGATAGATAGATAGATAGATAGATAGATAGATAAGATTTGTTAAGGGAACTGACATGATTATGGAGGCTGAGGAGTCCCTTGATAACTGTTTGCAAGCTAGAGACCCTGGAATGTCAGTAATATGGCTTAGTTGAAGTCCAAAAGCCTCAGAACCAAAGAAGCTGATGATGACACTCTTAGTCCAAGGCTGAAGGCCTGAGAATCGAGAAGGCTGTTAGTATAAGTCACAGAGTCCAAAGGCCACAGAGCTTAGAGTATAGATGTCCAAGTGCAAGAGAAGGTTGTCCCAGGTCCAGGAGAAAGATTCAATTCACCTTTCCTATGCTGTTTTGTTCCTTCCATGATGCCAGCTGATTGGATGGTGCCTGCTTATTTTGAGGGCAGATCTTTCCCACTCAGGCCACCATTCACAGGCCAATCTCCTCTGGAAGCACTCTCAGAGACACAACTAGAAATAATGCTTTGCCAACTCTCCAGGTATTCCTTAATTCAGACAAGTTGACCCCTAACATTAGTAATCACAGTGAAGCCGCCATACCTACCAAATTTTATTTTAGGAATTGTGCTTTTCGTGTCCTACAAATTACTGTCTAAGCAAAGGTCAAAAACGTTTTCTGTTATGTTTTCTTCTAGACATTCTATAATGGTAGATCTCATCATTTAGATTCATACTTCATTTTGTGTTAATTTCACTGGGTGTGATTTATAGATAAAGTTTTGTGATTTTGCATATGGATATCTAGTAGCTGCAGCATCATTTGTTGAAAATACTATCATTTATTTATTAGAATTCATTTACATCTTTGTTGAAAATCAATGCACTATGTATGTGTGGGACAATCTCTGGGCTCCCTGCTGTGTTTCATTGGTCTATGTATCTATGTTTTCTCCAATACCACAGTATTAGAGTGATCTTATAATAGGACTGTAAAGCAGGTAACGTGAGTCTTCAGGTCTTCCCTGATTATGCCTGCAGTTTCTCATCAACCAGGAGTGTGTGGAGAGCTTATCTAGCCCTTCTGTGTTTCTTAGATACTGAAATCACTGTTAAATTTCTATCTGATTTGTTTCTTTCCTTCAGATGGTCTGCAATGTCAGGTTAACAGAGCTGTGTATTGTCCCCATTTGTTTTCTACAAAGCTTGCTGCTTTTGTGAATAATGCCAGTGAGCTTGAGTTTTTATTCTCTGCTCCAAGTAAAAACTGAACTAATGGCAGCAAAACTTAGGCTAAAGATTCCCCTGGTTTTTACTCTAAGTTATAGCAGCTTTTCATAAATAAACAATTTTCAATTTGTTGTTTGCCCAAGTCAACTTCAGAGCACTGAAATGGTTATTTTTCATAATTTTATTCTGTTTCATATTTATATTTTGCAGAATGGATTCACAGGACTCTTTATATTGCCATGGCTAAAAGTCTTACCTCAAGGAAAATTAACATATGTCTTAGTCCATTTTTTTGTTGCTATAACAGAATACTTATAAATTACTGGGTAATTCATAAAGAACAGAAGTTTATTTCCTATAGCTCTTAAGACTAAGAAGTCCAAGGTCAGGGGCCAGCATCTGGCAAGGGTCTTCTTGCTGTATCATCCCATGGCAGAAGGCAGAAGGGCAAGCGCATATGAGAGAGGTGGGGGGGTGATGAATTCACCTTATCAGGTACTCACTCCCATAATAATGACATTAGTCCATTCGTGAGAGCAGGACCCACACCTCAGTACCGCTGCATTGGGAATTAAGTGTTCAACATGTGCTTTGGGGCCATACATTCAAACCATAGAAATATATATATTTTATATATATCCGCTAGAGGGGATAGGGTTACAGTTGCATAGTAGGGTTCCTTAGGTCTATCCTTGTCTTATATTTGATGGGCAGACTGCCTTCATACTCCCCACTCAAGAGACCCAAAGTCTTGCCTCATAGTATGGCAGAGGGAACCCTTCTCTATGAAATCAACCAAGGTCTCCAATGATAAATATAAATCATTAACTAAATATTAACAGATAGTTGAATTTCTGTAAAATAGCATCACAAATAGAAAGGATGGATTTGTTTAAAAAACTAACAAACTGAATAGCTTGCCTCGGTGAAAATAAAAAGTCTGGGTATGTTTTATTCATATTCAAAGAGAGATTTGTGAAGATGCTACATCCATGAAACAGACTGATATGAAAAAGGAGCAAACAGGGTTACTGATCTTTCACTGGTGAAATTAAAAATGAAAAGAAAAAATCAGGACATGGAGAAAAAAGACAAAGAGAAAGATAACATGACAGAAAAGGCTAGGATACACAAGACCAATTTCCATTCAATACAAGTTTAAGAAGAGAAAACAGAGGAAATAGAGGGGAGATAGATAACCAAAGAAATAATGGAATATTACTGGACACCATGGTTCACACCTGTAATCCCAGCACTTTGGGAGGTTAAAACAAGAGGACAGCTTGAAGCCAGGGGTTCAAGACCAGCCTGAGAAACATAGCAAGACCCTGTCTTTACAAAAAATACAGAAAATTATACAGTTGTGGTGCTGCACACCTGTATTTCCAGCTACTCAGAAGGCTACGTCTGGAGGATCACTGGAGCCCAAGAGTTCAAGGTTATAGTGAGCTATGCTCCTCACACTGCATTCCTCCAGTTTGGGTGACAGAGTTTGATCCTATATATAAAAATGTGAATAAATATAGAAAACCATTTTTCATAGTTAAACACATCTACATGTTGAAAAGGTTCTCAGGTGCTGAGCAGGATGAATTTTCAAAAAGAACTATAAGTTACAGAACATTGATAAAATTATGGACTACCATAGCAGAAAACATCCTTAAGATTTCCAGAGTTAGCAGAGAACAAGTTATTTACACAAGAATAAGAAGTGGGTTAATACTTGCTTTCTCATCAGCAGTAACCAGTGAGTAGAAAACAACATGATGGTGTCTTTAAATTCCTAAAGAAATTTAATTTAGAATGTAAAATCCAATCAAGCCACAATAAAGAATGAAATCAAAATAGAGACATTTCTGAATGTCCATGTGCTCAAAGTCTCCAGCCTGCACCCCCCAATGACACCCTGCTTTAAAAGGCTGCAGGTTTGCTCAGATAATTTGTTTTCACATCTTTACTGTTCACACACCTAAAATAAGTAATTAAGAAGGTTGGCACTGACAAGAAAGTTGTATTTGTGTCTAAATTTTCCATTTCATGGATCAGGGAAATCAGTCTTTATGTTTTCTACAGCCAGTACTTCTGTGATTACAAGAAGAAAAGCATACTATGACTTCATAAAAATATCATATTAAAGTTTTCTTCTTTTAATTTTCTTTTAGATATTCAACCAATAATACAATTCTGTTTTGAGGCAAAAAACAGTCATTTGTAAAGTGTATTACTCATAAAGCTGCACTTCATTCAGCCATTTCTCAAAGCTGTTTGAAATTATATTAATGGAGATCTAATATAGCTGTGAAAATAAAAATACAATGCAAAAATATTTTAAAAGCCATAGTCTGTTAACAGCCATAGTCTCTGACTCATTGGAAGAATATTAAATTTCACTTGATTATGTTTATTTAACTTTAGATTCTTGAGCACTTCTAAATGTTCACAGAAATGTCACCTTAACCCTGGAAAGGACCATTTACTTGATCATATATTACAGAGGCGTATTTGTAAATTCAAGTGGTTTTCCCTCTTTTCACTTGTGTGAAACTCACAAAAGGAAATTTTTCTTAAGAGATACAAGTACAAAAGGAAAAGACTATCCATCAGCCAAAAGAAATAGCAAAGGTTGGCAGTTGGCCCTTGTCAACCTTGGATTCTGAAGAAACATGTCACATTCCCATTCAGAGGAGAAAGTTTAACACGTGATGTAAGAAAGTTCCAGTCCAAGAGATGTGCAGTCAATTTTCAATAAAAGTTAAATTAACATTTGTCTGCAAGAATCTTTCAGGCTAGCATGAAACATAAGAAACACATAGATGAGACACTCTTTGTATTTGGAAAAAAAGGAAATGGAACTCCACTAGGATCAGCTACAGCATGGAAATTTTCACATAAGTTTTTGATTAACACCTATAATCTATAATATGAGGTAAGTATCTACAGTCCTATTTTACAGATAAAGAAATTGAAGATCAGGAACTCTGAGTAATTTATCAAAAATCACATGGGTAGTAAGGGAGTGTTCTGGCATCGATAGCATAGTCCTTATTTAATGGTATTATAAGCCTGTTTTGTCTTCCTTCTCTGTTACAATATAAGCTTGATGAATGTAGAGCCATAACTCACTTTCTCAACATTATATAACCATGGCCCTTTACAAAGTTTAATTACAGTGATAACTAAATAAACATTCATTGATTAATTAGTAGTTAGGAAACACCTTAAAATCTGAACGAAATTTAACATGTGTGCCATCCCTCTTAACTATTATGTTGGCAGATCTAATACTGTGCTGTGCTGTGTATCAAGTTGCCTAATACCTATAGAACTAATTTGTAAATTGGGAAGTATGTATATTGGTTGTTTACCTATTCATCTGTCATTTTTAGAAGGCTTTTGTTGAACATTGACCACAAACCAGAAGACATCTAATGGTCCCTTCTCATGTTCTCACTATTCCTACCCACCACTCTGAAGGTGACACTCTGTTGATTTTAACACCAAAATGGGGCTTTGTCTATACATATTTGAGCTCTGTAAATGGAATTCAAAAATATATATGGCGTCTTTCCCTTATGTTTGAAATAGTCATCTAAGTTGTTTTTCGCAATCGTTTGTAGAACTGTTGTAGTCATTGCTATGTAGGCTTCTCTACTGCTTGAATATACTACAATTTATTTATATATTCTAATATAGATAAACATTTGAGGGTTTTTTCAGTTTTTAGTTATAGCAAAGACTGTTATTATGAGTGATCATGATCTTTTTCTGAACGTATTATGCATTTCTGTAGACATAGTCCTATATGTAAAATTTCTGGATCATAGGGCATAGGATCCAGAATATAGCTGTGAAAATGAAAGTAGAAAGCTTCAGTATATACCACCAAAAGGTTGCCCAAAGTTATCAGGACCAATTTATACTCACACCAGTCATGTATGAGAATTTCAGTTTCTCTATACATCTGCCAACACTTACCATTATCAGAATTTTCAATTTAGCTATCTTATTTGCTGTGCAGTGATATATCTAATTGTGATTTTGATTTTTATTTCTTCTATGAAAAATGATTTTGAGAGTACTTTTATGTTTATTGACCATTCAAATATTTCTTTTTGCAGCTTATTGGTTTTTTAGATGATTTGTTGAAATTGTGACAAATGTTTATGTACCCCAGGGTCATAATATATTTGACTCTGATATTTTCTAAAAGCTTTATTGTTTTATATGTCATATTTTGTCTACAATCTTCCCAGAATTCATATATATATATGTATATGTATATATGTATATGTATATATATACACATGTATATATACATATATATACATATACATATATACACATATACATATACATATATATACATATACATATATACACACATATATATATATATACACACACATATATATGGTTTCCTTTTATTTGTATTCATGCATACATATGAGATACTATCTGGAAGAAAGCCTAACACAATAAATAAATACTAATTAAATGGCAGGTTAATGTAAGAAATTTATGTTAGTATAACACTAAGTGTATGAAAAGTGAGTGGAACAAACATGGAGACAAATCTCAGCTTCCAAAAAAAGTAGTCATATGAAATTTTATCATCTTTAAAAGGTGAAATATCACTCTCCAACTGAACAAGAAAGAGGAGAATTAACTTATAATAACCAAATATTACATTATAGAATTTTGCTGTTGTCAACCTAAGTAACAAACAAGGAGAGATGCTCCAAGGATCTTAAGTTTATTTGGGGATGTGCAAGGGTTTTGCAAACCCAGGATATGCAGGCTTATGGGGACCTTGGCATTGCATTAGTCTGTTTTCATGCTGCTGATAAACAAATATCTGAGACTAGGCAATTTAAAAAAGAAAGAGGTTTATTGGACTTACAGTTCCATGTGGCTGGGGAATTTTCAAAATCATGATGGAAGGTGAAAGGCACATCTCACTGGCAATAGATAAAAGAGCTTGTGCAGAGAAACTCCCGTTTTTAAAACCATCAGATCTCATGAGACTCATTCACAGTAAAGAAAACAACGCAGGAAAGATCTACCCCCATAATGCAATCACCTTCCACTGGGTTCCTCCCACAACACATGGGAATTATGGGAGTTATAATTCAAGATGAGATTTGGGTGGGAACATATCCAAACCATATTATTCCACTCCTCATTCCTCCCAAATCTCATGTCCTCACATTTCTAAATCAATCATGCCTTTCCAACAGTCCTGCAAACTCTTAATTCATTTCAACATTAACTCAGAAGTCCACAGTTCAACATCTCATCTGAGACAAGGCAAGTCCCTTCTGCCTATGAACCTGTACAATCGAAAGCAAATTAGTTACTTCCTAGATACAATGGGGGTACAGGCATTGGGTAAGTATGACTATTCCAAATAGAAGAGAGTGGCCAAAACAAAGGGGCTAAAAGCCCCAGGTAAGCCCAAAATCCAGTGGGGCAGTCAAATCTTAAAGCTCCATCATGATCTCCCTCAACTCCATGTCTCACATCCAGATCATGCTGATGCAAGAGGTAGGTTCCAATGGTCTTGGGCAGCTCTGCCCCTGTGGCTTTGCAGGGTACAGCCTCCCTCCCAGCTGCCTTCATGGGCTGGCATTGAGTGTCTTCAGCTTTTCTGGGCACATGCACGGTACAATCTATCAATGGATCTACCATTCTGGGGTCTGGGGAGTGGTGGCCCTCTTCTCACAGCTCCACTAGGTGGTGGTCCAGTAGGGACTTTGCGTGGGGGCTGTAATCCCACATTTCCCTTCTGCACTGCCCTAGCAGAGGTTCTCCATGAGGACATCACTCCTACAGCAAACTTCTGCCTGGATATCCAGGCATTTCTATACATCATCTGAAATCTAGGAGGAGGTTTCCAAAGCTCAATTCTTGACTTCTGGTCACTCCCAGGCTCAACATCATGTGGAAGCTGCTAAAGCTTGAGGCTTGCACCCTCTGAAGCCATGACCCAAGCTCTATGTTGGCCTCTTTCAGTGATAGATAGAGCATCTGGGACCCAGGGCACCAAGTCCCTAGGCTGCACACAGCACAGAGACCCAAGACCCAGCCCAGGAAACCACTTTTCCTCCTAGGTCCCCCGGTCTATGATGGGAAAGGCTGCCGCAAAGTTCTCTGACATTCCCTCAAGATATTTTCCTCATTGTCTTGGTGATTAACATTGGGCTCCTTGTTACTTATGTAAACTTCTGCAGCTGGCTTGAATTTCTCCTCACAAAATAGGATTTTCTTTTGTATTGCATTGTCAGGAGGCAAATTTTCCAAATACTATTTTCTGTTTCTCTTTTGAAACTGAATGCCTTTAACAACACCCAAGTCACCCCTTCAATGCTTCGCTGCTTAGAAATTTCTTCCACCAGATACCCTAAATCACCTCTCTCAAGTTCAAAGTTCCACAAATATCTAAGGCAGGGAGCAAAATGCTGCCTGTCTCTTTGCTAAAACATAACAAGAGTCAGCTTTGCTCTAGTTCCCAACAAGTTCTCATCTACATTTGAGATCACCTCAGCCTGGACCTTATTGTTCATATCACTATGGTCAAGTTTGTTCAAATCCACTCAACAATTCTCTAAGAAGTTCCAATCTTTCCTGCATTTTTCTGTCTTCTGAGCCCTCCAAACTTTTCCAACCTCTGCCTGTTACACAGTTCCAAAGTCACTTCCACATTTTCATATATCTTTTCATGTCCTACTTCTGGTACCAATTTATGGTATTAGTCCATTTTTACACTGTTGATAAAGACATACCTGAAACTGGTCAATTTAAAAAAGGAAAAGGGTCATTGGACTTATGGTTCCATGTTTCTGGGGGGGCCTCACAGTCATGGCAGAAGGTGAAAGCCATATCTCACATAATGACAGACAAGAGATTGTGCAGGGAAACTCCCCTTTAAAACCATCAGATCTCATGAGAATCATTCACTCTCATGGAATGACCCGCCCCCATAATTCAATCAACTCCAATGGGGTTCCTCCCACATGATGTGGGAGTTGCTGGAATTACAATTCAAGATAAGACTTGGGTGGAGACATAGCCAAATCATATAAGGCATATCCAAAGAGGTTGAGGAAAAGAGAAGCTTTTTTTTTTTTTTTAATTGAGATAGAGTCTCACTCTGTCACCAGGCTGGAGTGCAGTGGCATGATCTCGGCTCATTGCAACCTCCACCTCCAGCATTCAGGTGATTCTTCCAGCCTCAGCCTCCCGAGTAAGTGAACTACAGGCATGTGCCACCAGGCCCAGCTAATTTTCTATGTGTATTTTTAGTAGAGACAAGGTTTCACCATGTTGGCCAGGAAGGACTTGATCTCCTGACCTCATAATCCACCTGCCTTGGCCTCCCAAAGTGCTCGGATTACAGGCATGAACGAACACTCCCAGCCATCTCTTGGTTTTTTAGTTTATTTTTCCATTAGTGTTTGACACAAGTAATTCCATGTTGATTCTGAAGACTTTCATATTGTGATAGTTTTATTTATCCAAATTTCAAACCTGTAGGAATAAAATTATTTTCCACTATAGATAAAATTTTATCCCCCACAAAAAAATTGTATGTTGATAATATTTAGAGATAAGGCCTTTGGGATTTAACTGGGTTTAGATAAGATCATAATGGTGGGGCCCTTGTGATGGGATTACTGTTCTTATTAAAAGTGGGAGAGGAAGAGAGAGATTTCTGTCCATCTCAGTGTGTGCACAAGGAAGAGGCCATGTGAGCACAAAGTAAGATGGTTACCTACAAGCCATGAGAACACACCACAAAATGAGGCCTACCCTGCTGACACCTTGACCATGGTCTTCCAGCCTCCAGAACTGTAAGCAGTAAATTCTGTCCTTAAGCCACCCAGGCTATGTTTATCTGTTATAAAAGCCCAAGCAGACTAAGACATTTATTGCTAAATATATTTTCAATAAACTTAAAATAAACAGTGAATGATATGGTTTGGCTCTGTGTCACCCCACCCCCACTCAAATCTCATTTTGAATTGTTATCTGATTTGTAATTCCCAGGTGTCAAGGGGAGGAACCTAGTGGGAGGTGATTGGATCATGGGGGCAGTTTCCCCCCACTATTCTCATGATAGTTAATTGTCATGAGATTTGGTTGTCTGGTAAGTGTGGGGTTCTTCCTCTTGGTGCACTTCTCTTTCTCCTGCCACCATGTAAGACATGCCTGCTTCCCCTTCTGCCATGATTATAAGTTTCTTGAGGCCTCCTGAGGCCTCTCCAGACATGTGGAACTGTGAGTCAATTAAACCTCTTTTCTTTACAAATTACCCAGTCTCAGGCAGTTCTTCATAGCAGTGTGAAAAAGAACTGAACATGGGCATAGGATCTAGAAATCGTTTCTGTTTTATCTCTTTTCCTTAATTATTATTTAACTAGTCATTATATAATTAATATTATTTCTTAACAACTCATAAAAATGTAGTTCCTAAGGTCAACAGAATGATTTTTTTGTAGAGAAGGCTTAGTTGCTAATTAAAAAAAGAGAAAGCAATACAATACTTAACTAGGGTAAAACAAAGAAAAGTTGGCTCTGAAAACAATCAAACAGAAAAAAAGCCTTGTATACAGAAAGCCTTGCTCAAAAATAAGCTGTATTCTTAGTGAAAGATGTAATACAAAGAGTGGAACTCTTTCCTTTAAAAAGAAAAAGAAAGAAATAGAGAAGCTTTCAATTAACAGACAGAAATGTGAAGCTGAAAAAACAAGCTTCGGCATTTACACTGAAAAAAAGAAATTGCAAACAAACAAGAAAGTTTAGAAAGAAGATGTATTTGGCCTTTGCCTTTTAAATAATGCCTTGGTATTACACTGCATTTAGTTCTCACTGTAAAACTTATCTAACCCAAGTTAATTACATTTCCAATGATAGTTGTGAGAGCAATTGCCAAGATTTACTACATAAATGACATAAATTTAGCTGCAGAATAATTAAGTCAGAATTTGAGTCCATACATTAAGCAATGGAAGCATAATTACATTCTTATGGATGTTTAAAACTTCACTTGCAATTCTATAAAAATGGATTCAGCACAGATTCAGATTGCATTCACTTTCATTTACACTTTCTTTTCTTCCAATTCTAATACAAAAAAAAATGCAAACTGTAATTTGGGTGGTGCTTTATAGACCACAGCGCATTTTTTATATATATAGGGAAATGAAATCTTTGTTCATTTCCTGCTTATGGCAGTACCAAGAGGTGGCTTGGAAGATTGCAGTGAGAGCAAGGGGTTTTGGCCTCACAATGAACTTCATCGTGACTTCATCTTTGCCTTCCCAAATAGCCATTCTATTAAAAATAAAACATAGTCATATGTGAGCTCACATGCATGTGCACACACATGCACACACACGTTCTTGCCAGTTAATGCATTTTGAACACAAGTCACTTGAATTTCTACCCAAACTGTCTACCTTAAATTCCTCCTAAATGAATGGATATTCAAAAGCCACATATGAATTTTAGATCCCAATGAAATCTATGCCTTTGTGTTTCCTCACTGATCTATCCATAGTTTTGATCCGCTGTATTTTTAAATTTTACACTTTCCACTATTATTATTGTTACTATTTTCCAGATAGTAAGATCTATTTTATATTCATCATTTTGATCCTGAAACTAACAACCAAATGTGTAACATTCTCTTATGTCTGTGTTTTGTGTTTTATAGCTTCCTAGTCCCACAGGATAGGACATGAAACAGAAGTTTATTACCCAGAATAGGAAATTTTAGAGCTCACATTCATTGCTATCAGTTGGGAACCAATTCTTTTTTCACCTAAAAAAAAAAAAAAAAAGAAACATCTGCAGCTATCTAATTAGTTTATACCAAGAATGATTAAGCAATGTAGTGTCAATTAACACATTTAATGTGAAGGAAGATATCTAGTACTTAATTGATATCCTGTTATTATTAAAAGTCATATGACAAATAGGAATAAAGCTAGCTAATAAGTCACTTTTCTATTCCTCTCAGTTGACTACCTAACAGCTAAATACTCCAGCTATTCCCACTGTACAGTCTCATTTACTGTTGCTCCTAGCAACCAATTTATATTTAATCATGTACAAGATCACTTATAGAGGGGAAAAATTAATCGTGATATCTGAATCACAAAGTAGAAAGGCAAAAAGCCTAAGATTAAATGTGTGTGATTGCTGTATATTGAATTGAGTGACTCTTTGGGATTAAAATTATTATAGCTTTGTTACTGAGTTGAGCCAATACTTTAATCCATGCAGGATTCTTATTATCTTTAGAGTGCTCCTCGATTCAGCAGTATAGACATCACCTGGGAGCATGTTAGAAATGCAAATTCTCAAGCCCCACCCCAGATCTACTAAAATATGCACTTTGACAAGATTCCCCCGGTGATTTAGATGCACATCAAATTTTGAGAAGCTTCTCAACTCTTCATGTCATTTTAAGTGCCTTACGGAAGGAGTCTTTCACCATTACCTTGAAAGGAAAAAAAAAGAAAAAAAAAAAAAACAAAGCTAAGTGCTGGAAGTCATTTCCTCATCAGTACACAACCCTCTTTGTTCCTAACTTCTAAATCCCCCAAGTACAATATTATTACCCCACGATTTAGTCATCACAATGTGATTATTCTGTTTTGACATTTTCTTTGTGTAATAGAAATAGCAGACATTAATGATATGACTAACCTTGGAACTAAAAATCAATATTTGCTCCTTTTCTTCCTATTTTAAAATCTCTACAAGAGCGCTGGATGATTTATTACAACTTTATTCAATAAACACTTTGGGGCACCTACTCTGGGCCAGGTATTGCTCTGGGGGCTGGAGATTCTGCCCTGCAAAATTCACACTCTATTATAGAAAGCAGCCATATCCACAAAGCATCAAAAGTCTGCCTGATTAATTTGCCTGAGAAGAAACAGAAGTGAAGTCTGAGCTGGAATACTAAGAACAATTAAGAGTCTGAGTCAGGTTGAGAGGGTATTTCAGGCAGAGAAGACAGCACATACATATGCACAGGACCAAGGAACAGCTAGGGATGTTTAGGGAGCTTCAGATGTTTTTGGGGTGGGTGAAAGTTTTAGCTCCAGAGATAAGCAAGTCTATGAAGATCATGCTGATTAAGAATGCTTAGTATCTTTTAGACATTCCTCTAAAATTTTTAATTTTTTTTAAGGTAGGAAAACTGTAGCCAATAAAATTTTAGGCTCTTTAAAAAATATTCAGAAGTTTTCTATTCTTAATTCCCAGAAACATCCATGCAATTTTAGCATTGAAACAGTATCTTCTAACTTTTTAACTACCTAGAACCCTTTATGATTAAAATGTCCCACATAGATCCTGTAATTTTTCAATATTTTGTCTATAAAAATATAGAATATATTTAAGCATATCCTTTATGACCATGCAATGCATATTTGCATTGTTAGCCTAAGAATTTTGGAGCCATAAGACTGTTCTTGAAGACCTCCAGGTTGGAAACCATGGATACCAACTAGGGCAAACCTTGTTCAGGTATAGAATGTTCCCCACAGCTCCCTAAACAGTGTAGGGGAGAAAAATATATATTTTTATTTCCTTCCACTCATCTTAGATTCATTGGCTAGGGCCCTACAAATTAGATTGACAGAAGATAACGTGTTAGTCTGCACTACTATCAACACTCGAGGCTGGGAAACTGATAAAGGAAAGAGGTTTATCTGGATCGCAGTTCTGCAGGATGTGCAAGCAGAGCACCAGCATACAGTTGGTTTCTGGTGAGGCCCAGAAGGATTTAATCACTGCAGAAGGTGAAGTTGGAGCAGGTGTGTCACATGGCAATAGAGGGAGCAAGAGAGATGTCAGGCTCTTTTTAACAACCAGCTCTCACATGAACTCACAGAGTGAGAGCTCACTCATTACCAAGCCATTCATGAGGGATTTGCCTACATGACACAAACAGCTCCCACCAGGCCCCATCCCCAACCTTAGGCATCACATTTCAACATGAGATTTAGAAGGAGTGTACATTCAACCATTATCAGACAGATTAGCAAGAGAAAAACAAACAGAAGTTTATTAGTAACAACAAGTGCATCACATTAGCACATGAAAATGCTCAGAGATAAGAAACTAAAAGGGGTCCTTAGAACTGGGAGTTATATACCATCTTAACAAAAGAAAATAAATGTGACAAGACAGGAAGAAAACTGAGTTTTTACAGCAACAAATTGTGGAAGGTAAGTATATGGAGGAATGAATAGAAAATAAAGCTACTTAGCCAAGTTTATTCTGTAGATTTCTCTGGTGCCATCTCTGGGCTGATAAGGATGTATAATTGTCCCCAGTGACTAACATCTTTCTTTCTTGGTAGAGAAACAAAACATTTACCAATTGATTTCCTGATTTTAGGCAAACAGGGACAAGGCACAGTTTTCCTTACATCTATTTCTTGTCAATTGCTTTCAGCTTAGAATAATCTTATGCCAGAGTGGCACATTTTGAGTGTCATATTCTGATCCCCTTTACCAATGCCAGTAGCAGTACTTCTAAGGTTGCCAGAATTTAAGTATGTCTAGGGAAGGCAGTCAGGAACACAGAATGCCACCTAAGAGAAATAATCTGTTTCTAGTCCATTTCTGTATCTTCACTTAGCCCGGTGCTTGATGTGTACTAACCATTTAGTACACTCAGAGTGAGTAATTTGAATAATAAATATGCTTAACACCTCAATTCATATCACTGTTTACTGGGCATTGTTTGCTAAGTTCTTTTCCTTTTTAAAATATGTGTGGCAATTTCTTGTTTCCTTATGAGAAAAGGGGAGGATGAAGTGTTTGCATCCAATGTGTGATTAACAGTAATTCCTGGAGGAGATGTCAATAACTAATGTGTGGCTAGTAAATCTACTATTACCATTAGACCTACATCCCAGGATAAGATGGAAGCTGGAATGAAAGGAGACTAGTCTTGGGTCTGGAAGAGAGACAAAACAAATCATGCCCTGGGAACTCCCTAATGCAAGTGGATGAGTCAGTCTGAGAAACATCCAGGATCCCCAAGGTACCAAACAGCACAATGCTGAGAGGAGACACTGGCCCTGCTGCAGGCTGAAATCATGGACCCCAGCTTTATCATCCTCAGAGGCACTTCTTGGAATCTGAGAAAACTTTTAGAACAACTGAAGGGAAATATCCTTTGCATCGCAGAAATGATTTTTAAAAAGATTATTAGTTCCACAAGGAAGCACCTGCTAAGAATATAAATAGACTCAAGGTTTAAGATAAACTAAAATGAGTAGTTCTTATATACCTGCATCATTCCTCAAAATCCAAATGCTTTCACATTCTCTGTCTTACTTGGACTGTAAGACCCACAGACTATCTAGAAGATGAATATGTTTGTCTTCATTTCGTAGATGAGAAAACTTAAGTTGAGAAAGGGTAAATAGCTTGCCCAAGATCACCTAACTTTTAAGTGACAGAGTCAGATGAAAATCTGAGTTACGATCCTTAATTAATTAGGAATGCTGAATAAAGGGGGCAGGAGGAGGCCTGATCACAGAGATATGAAGAGAAAGGGATGATTCTCCTCCTACTTTTTATCCTTTTATGATTGGTCTAGATTCCACAAGATGATGACCATCAAGCTTCAAGCTGGCTCAGTGCAGAGCACTAGGTCTTGGGAGATGTCGAGGTGTTTTACTGAAAAGAGCTCCATACCAGCTGAACAGTGAGAACACATGCACACAGGGAGGGAAACAACACACACTGGGTCTGTCGAGGGGGCAGGGGGAGGGAGACCATCAGGATAAATAGCTAATGCATGCAGGGCTTAACACCTAGTTGATGGGTTGATATGTGCAAGCCACCATACGTATACCTATGTAAAAAACCTGCATGTCCTGCACATGTATCCCAGAACTTAATTTTTTTTTTAAAAAAAGAGCTCCATATCAAAATAATTACAAACAAAATTAGAATGATATATTTATTAAATAGTTGCATTAAATAACCTTTAATAGGCAAAATGCATTGTATATCTCCAGAAGAATGTATATGTCAAGGTTTAATCAGCAAAATGAATTGTAGCTCTCCAGGAGGATATATATGTCAGCATTTTGAAACATTTCATTTTCATGAGTGATCATAAACATCTCACAGAAGCTATGAAACCAGGGGAATGATAAGCAAGCAAAATACAAACCTGTGCATATATGGCGTGACACTAAAGACAGAAGTGCAACACTCATTCAGTGGTGCCTCCACTGCCCTTTCCTTGCAGAGACCAAGGAAGGCTTGCAGAAGGAGCACCCCTCCAGAAAGCCTCTGTGAAACAAGCTGTACCAGGGATGTTCTTTGTAGCCCATGGCTACCTAAGTACTCAGTTTGTATTAAGCACTAGACCTTTGGATTTTAGCCAAGTCTCGAGTTTTGCAAGATGAAGGACTATAATCCTGTCTTCTTTTATTCCTCACATTTAACATTGATTGTGCAACTACTACCCACTCTGATAACCACCACCAGACACTACAAAGTTCTCCCCCGACACAGGAATTCCGAAGTGAATGAGTGAATGAATGAATGAATGGCATCATGGTTAAATATGATTCAGAATTAAGTCCCTAGTCATTTGTGACCAGTCTAAAAATGCTAAGGTAATTTTTTCTTTCTTTTTGTTTAAAGAGGCAGTAAAATGGCCAGTTATAAAATCTTCCTAGTAATATCTGGCAATTTCAATCTCTGTGGTTTAGTTACTGCTATATATGGTGCCCCCTTTGCTATTCAAACTAAAATAGTTTAATTTATGATTCTATTTCTTTGTTCATGAACACGAAATACCAAAAAAAATGAGGACCATGTGTAAAAAGGGCACTGCCAGGTCCCTGAAGGAGGATCCATGCTAGCAGTGAGAAGTAATTTACAGCTTTAGCGAACACTTTTGGAATTGAATATAGAATGTTCATTACTTCCTCTGATAGTAAGGATAACAACAGCAATTACTATTATAGTAGTCAACAGTTTTGAGGACTTACAAAATTCCAAGCACTATTTTAAGCATTAGACTGGTGTTAACTCACTTAATCTTCACATCAAACTTAATGAATTAATTTTTCATTCCCTTAAACAGTGAAGGAAAATCGAGAGTCAGGGCCATTGAGTAATTTGCCCAAGGTTGAGCAGCTTGTCAATGAAACCCGTAGGCTCATACACTCAAAAAGCCAAATGCCAGGGAACAAATAGAATCTATTAAAGCATCAGGGGACATCAGTTCCCCTGAGCCAACACCACCTGCTTTCAGTGTTTTCATTGGTGACATGAAGAGGTTTCTATTAGAATTAAATCCTTCAAGATTGAAAAATCAGGTGAACAAATCTAGATTAAGGGACCAGAGCTTAGAGTAAAGGTGTGATGGTCACATTCCTGCTGAGAACTTCTGATGGAAAAAATGCAAATTTCCTCTGGAGTTTCATTTTTCATGATTCTTATGTTTTAAGGAAGTGGGGTTCTGTTTTCTAAAGGCTTCTCTTTTCTTTTCTTTTTTTTTTCAAATAATAATAAATAAAATGTCTATTGTAACAGGTGGCTCTTTATACAAAAGGCACCAAAACAGAAGCAGCAGCAGCTGTGGAGGAGGGTGTTCCAAGCCACATATTAAAATGAAGTATCATTTGTTTTTATAAAGAGATGTTTATTTTGTGATAATGGAAACAATTAATAGCAACATATGCTGCAGGGTGCATACCCACCAGTAATTAATGTGGCATTAATTTAGCTGCTTTTAAGGAAATGTAATAAATTTGAAAAAGCAGCAGAGTTTCCGCACTCCTCTCAAACATTAACTGGCTCTGTTTCAACAACCGAGTCCCTGTCCTGTTTGGATGCCTCATACCACATGCAAGTTCTTCAGTCTGAGCCTGATCCTCATAACAATGATGAAGAAAGTGCTTTGTGCTCCTAATTGAATATTGCAGGCATTTGAAACAGAGATCCAGGAGTGAGCAGTAATTATTTAACTTAAGAACAGCTGTGAACTGACACCATTAATGTCCATCTACCTTCATTTACACTTGAAGCAATATGGCTGTTTTCAGCAAAATTTAAATTAAAGAAACCTGGATTTAAATATGAAAGTAAAGATCATCGCATGAAAAATGATACCTTAGCTGGCCACAAAAGGCACATCCCAGCCAGCGTAATTAGGCTTTGAGGGTATAACTCTGTAACTCAGAGGCGGTGGGTTGCAGGTAACAAAATCAGTGGCCAGCAGGGATTCAAGCCTTTCTGTCAGAACCAGGGACAAGGACTTGGTTTAATGTCTGTTTGGTTTTAACACCAAAAATCATGCTTCTTGCCTCTGTCCTTTCCCATTTTAGTTTATGAAATACACTTGATGCAAACTTTGCTTTCTCGCTCAAAACTGACCCAGGGGCAGTTGAATCCCAGATTGTATTCAGCTGGACAAACTTCAGGATTAAGAATCGGCATTTAAACCCCCAAGTCTGTTGAATCCTGTTGAACCCCGTATGTCTCTAAATTAGCAAAGCAGAAAACGTTTGGTGTAGAAAGCACTGGATTATAAGCCAGGGAATCAGGAGTCCTGTCCTATTATCTGAGCAAGTCAGTTCCCGGCTTAGACCCTTTGACAGCTATTAGGTCAGTGCAAAAGTAATTGTGGTTGTTGCCATTGATAGTAATGGCAAAACTACAATTATTTTTGCACCAACCCAATATGCCATAATACCATAGACTGGGTGATTTATAAACAACAGAAATTTATTTTTCACAGTTCTAGAATCTAGGAAATTCAAGATCAAGCTCCCTGAAGACTGAGTGTCTGGTAAGGACCATCTTCTCACTATAACCTCACAAGGCGGAAGGGGCCAGGGTTCACTCTGGGGCTTCTTTTTCAAGGTAGCATCCCATTCATAAGGGCTTCTCTCTTATGACCTATCTGCTCTCCAAAGACCCCATCTCCTAATATCATCCTATCCAGGGTAAGGATTTCAACATATGAATTTGGGGGATCACAAAGTTTCAGAGCCATTTCTGTAAAAGAAGTTGGATCCCAGGGTTATAAAACTCTACTTCTAAGATCTAAAAACTTCTGTCACTTGAGGTCCTAGCATTAAATGCTTTACCTTATCTTGTATACTCTTAGTTTTAGATTACGATTCAATGTGGATTAGTAAAATGAATGCTGAGCAAAGACAGGAAATCTCCATATTCTGGGTTGTTGATACTGAAAGTGTGTCCTGATCAACAGCAGTGACATCAGCGGGGTATATTAGAAATGGCGAACCCCACCACCACCACCAGCACTAGTCAGAACCTACCAGACAGACCCCAACACGAGTCCAAAAGGATTCATATCTGAGCAGCACTGCGCCCATTCTGGCCTTGCCCCTGGCTAACTAGCAATTTGACAGGTTCTATAGATGATGAAGATACCGTTCTTATTTTTAGAGATGAGCCCTCATCATCTTTGTTCCCAACGAGACATTTTTCTAATGAGGTAACATATATGAAAGCCCTGGAAAACTGCAAAGGGCTAGGCTGATGTAGAATATCGTTGAATGTCTTCCAAAGAAAATGAACTATAATATTTGGTGAACTTATTTCTGAGATTCAGATATGAGTTCAGCAGTTTTAATGTGATCCCATAACCCAAGAACGGACACCTTCATGTACTTCAAAGTCTGAAAAATCACTTGTAAGTAAGCTCACTCTCCCTCAATTCTTATACAAGTCTGGAGAGTTCTCCTGAGTTCCAGACTCATGCCTTAGACACCCGTGAGGTTCTCCCACAGCCACAAACACTCCACTCATCCTCAACAGAACATGTCCTTCTAAAGCCTTAAATCTGCTTCAGTCCCTGCTTCAGCGAACAGCCCAACTTCTACCCACTTGCTCAAGCCAAAAGTTTGGGGGTTCTCCTTCACCCTTTTTTTTCTGTCATCCCATATACCTCTAATTACATTTCCTTTTGAGTTAGCTCCAAATATTGTGGGATCTCTTCACTTATTTTTAAGCCTCCTTGTTCCCACCCTAGTCTGCAAATTACTATCTCTTCTGTGCAGTTGCCCTAGCCTACTCCACACTCATGAACTTCAGTCTTATCCCGCAAGACAGAGTGATCTTTCTCAAACATCGATCTGACCCTGTTATTGCTCTGCTTAAAATCCTTCCAGAGCTCCTCATTACCAGTGCAAGATCTAAACTCCTTCATATGGACTACAAGGACCTTCACACCCTGGCCTAGGCATTCCACCTCATTTTTTTTTTCACTCCCCAATTCTGCCTTGTGCTAGAGAAAGTCTGAATCACTTGCAGTTCTACCAAACTCACCAGGCTCCCTCTTGTCTCCAAGTCCTCTCATGGGCTCCTCCCCTCGCTGACATACCACCTGGACCCTCACTGCCTGACCTGCAGAGTGCAGCTAGAGCTTCCTCTCTTACTTTCTCTGACTCCTCCCTGCCCTCCCCTTACCCAAGCTATTTCTGACAAATTTCCTTTGTGATCACAGCATTTTGTGTCCATACTACCCCAAATCAGGAATGAGATGAGACAGAGAGAAAAGGTCAAGAGTACAGGCTATTGGGCTAGACTGTGACATATTGACTCTGTCCTCTACCAGCTGTGTGAAAAACTGCTTGGTACCTCAATTTTCCCATCTGTAAATTGAGATAAAGATAACAGTCCCGATATAATACGTGGGGGGACGATCCAAGATGGCCGTTTAGGAACAGCTCAGGATTGCAGCTCCCAGTGAAAGCGCAGAGGGTGAGTGGATGCCGCGTTTTTATTGCCCACAGACTAGGAAATTCCCGGGCAGAGGTGCTCCACGCTCGCCAGCGCGGCTGTTGTGGCCAGCGCCGCTGCTCTGCCCCGCGCGGCGGCTTTGTCAGCGCCCCGGAGCCGCGGTTCTCCGTACAAAATACACCGGTCCGGGGGCCCTTTTGGCTGGCGATTGGAGCCACGGGAAGTCGCCCATACGCTGGTTCAAAAAGGGGACTGAGCAGAGAACCAGGACAGTAGATTCCAGGGCAAAAAAAAGAAAAAAAAGCGCCACAAACCTCAGTGCCGCTGTTTAAGCCAGCGCAGTGAGTGGCCGCAGGGGAAAACAAACAGACCCCGGCGCCTCTTCAACAGGCGACTGGAACACCAACTTAAAAAAGGCTCTGAGGCAGGGAGCCAGGCGATCAGGCTCGGCTGGCCCCACCCCCACAAAAGAACAGCAATCAGAAACTCTGGATTGAGAGTTTCACAGCAAGTGCAGCTGAACCCAGGACGGTCCAGCTCTGTGGGGGAGGGGCGTCCGCCATTACCGAGGCAGCCCGCCGTTGCCAAGGCAACCCGCCACAGCAGAGACTCTGCCCCAACAGAGGCGGGCCACCATCGCCAAAGCAGTTCTAACTACACCCATATAAACAGGACTGCAGGGAAGTTCACTTGTCAGCGGGGCGGAGCCCACAGCAGCTCAGCAAAGCTGCTATAGGCCGACAGTGACTAGGCTGCCTCCTTGCTGGGCTGGGCAGGTCTGAAGGAGAAAAAAAAAAAAAAAAAAAAAAGAAGGCAGCAGCATAACGGAAACTCATAAATAAAGCCCTAAATCCCTGGGACAGAGCACCTGGGAACAAAAAGCAGTTTATGAGTTCTGCTGCAGCAGACCTAAAAGTACCTGCCCAGCAGCTCTGAATGAACAACAACAGAGCTCGCAGCTCACCATTTGAGCTCCTATAAAGAAGAGACCGTCTCCTCAAGCAGCTCCCTGACGCCTATATATCCAAAAAGACACCTCATAAAAGAGAGATCAGATTGACACTAGGCGGGTATCCTTCTGGGACAAAGATAGCAGAAGAAGAAAACTGGTAACAACCCTTGCTGTTCAGCAGCTGCTGCAGGTGAACCCCAGGCAAGCAGGGCCTGGAGTGAACCTCAGCAGACCTACAGCAGAGGGGCCAGACCGTCAGAAGGAAACCAAGAAACAGAAATAACCTCATCATCAACAAACAGAACGTCAATCTGAAAGATTTGAGACCCAATCTGAAAGCCAGCAACTACAAAGTCGACAGGTGGATAAATCCTTAAAGATGGGAAGAAACCAGCGAAAAAAGGATGAAAACACCCGAAACCAGAACACCTCTCCTCCTAAAAGGGATCACAACTCCTCACCAGCAAGGGAACAAGGTTGGATGGAGAACGAGTGAGATGAAATGTCAGAATCAGACTTCAGAAGGTGGGTAGTAAGAAACTTCTGTGAACTTAAAGAACATGTTCTAACCAAATGCAAAGAAACTAAGAACCTTGAAAAAAGATTTGACGAAATGCTAACAAGAATGGACAAAATAGAAAGGAACATAAGTGAATTGATGGAGCTGAAAAACGCAACACGAGAACTTCGTGAAGCATGCACAAGTATCAACAGCCGAATGGACCAAGAAGAAGAAAGGATATCAGAGGTCGAAGATCAACTTAATGAAATAAAACGGGAAGGCAAGACTGGAGAAAAAAGGGTAAAAAGGAATGAACAAAGTCTCCAAGAAATGTGGGACTATGTGAAAAGACCTAATCTACGTTTGATAGGCGTACCCGAATGCGACAAAGAGAATGAATCCGAGCTGGAAAATACTCTTCAGGATATTATCCAGGAAAACTTCCCCAACCTAGCAAGGCAGGCAAACATTCAAGTCCAGGAAATACAGAGAACACCACAAAGATATTCGTCAAGAAGAGCAACCCCAAGGCACATAATCGTCAGATTCACCAGGGTCGAAATGAAGGAGAAAATACTAAGGGCAGCCAGAGAGAAAGGTCGGGTTACCCATAAAGGGAAGCCCATCAGACTCACAGCAGATCTCTCAGCAGAAACCCTACAAGCCAGAAGAGAATGGGGGCCAATATTCAACATCCTTAAAGAAAAGAACTTTCAACCCAGAATCTCCTATCCAGCCAAACTAAGCTTCATAAGTGAAGGAAAAATAAAATCCTTTGGGAACATGCAAGTACTCAGAGATTTCGTCACCACCAGGCCAGCTCTACAAGAGCTCCTGAAAGAGGCTCTACACATATAAAGGAACAACAAGTACCAGCTCAACTAAAGGGCAAAACAGCCAGCTAGCACCAAAATGGCAGTATCAAATTCACACATAACAATATTAACCCTAAATGTAAATGGACTAAATGCCCCAATCAAAAGACACAGACTGGCAAATTGGATCAAAAGACAAAACCCATCGGTGTGCTGTATCCAGGAAACCCATCTCACATGCAAGGATACACAAAGGCTCAAAATAAAGGGATGGAGGAAGATTTACCAAGCAAATGGAGAGCAAAAAAAAGCAGGAGTTGCAATTCTCATCTCTGATAAATTAGACTTTAAAACAACAAAGATCATAAGAGACAAACAGGGACATTACATAATGGTAAAAGGATCAATGCAACAAGAAGAGCTAACGATCCTAAATATATATGCACCCAATACAGGAGCACCCAGATACATAAGGCAAGTTCTTAATGACTTACAAAGAGACATAGACTCCCACACAATTATAGTGGGAGACTTTAACACCCCATTGTCAACATTAGACAGATCAACCAGACAGAAAATTAACAAGGATATCCAGGACTTGAACTCAGACCTGGACCAAGCAAACCTAATAGACATTTACAGAACTCTCCACCCCAAATCCACAGAATATACATTCTTCTCAGCACCACATCACACCTACACTAAAATTGACCACATAATTGGGAGTAAATCACTCCTCAGCAAATGCAAAAGAACGGAAATCATAATAAACAGTCTCTCAGACCACAGTGCAATCAAGTTAGAACTCAGAATACAAAAACTAACTCAGAACCGCACAGCTTCATGGAAACTGAACAACTTGCTCTTGAATGTTGACTGGATAAACAATGAAATGAAGGCAGAAATAAAGATGTTCTTCGAAACCGAGAATGAAGAGACAACATACCAGAATCTCTGGGACACATTTAAAGCAGTCTCTAGAGGAAAATATATAGCAATAAGTGCCCACATGAGAAGCAAGGAGAGATCAAAAATTGACACCCTATCGTCAAAACTGAAAGAGCTAGAGGAGCAAGATCAAAAAAACTCAAAGTCTAGCAGAAGACAAGAAATAGCTAAGATCAGAGCAGAACTGAAGGAGATAGAGACACAAAAAACCCTTCAAAAAATCAATAAATCCAGGAGCTGGTTTTTTGAAAAGATCAACAAAATAGACCACTAGCCAGATTAATAAAAAAGAAAAGAGAGAATAACCAAATTGATGCAATAAAAAACGATAAAGGGGATATCACCAGATTCCACAGAAATTCAAACCATCATCAGAGATTATTACAAACAACTCTACGCACACAAACTAATAAACCTGGAAGAAATGGATAAATTCCTGGACACTTGCCTCCTGCCAAGCCTAAACCAGGAAGAAGCCGAAACCCTGAACAGACCCATAACAAAGTCTGAAGTTGAGGCAGCAATGAAGAGCTTACCACCCAAAAAAAGCCCAGGTCCAGATGGGTTCACAGCTGAATTCTACCAGACATACAAAAAGGAGCTGGTACCATTTCTTCTGAAACTATTCCAAACAATACAAAAAGAGGGAATTCTTCCCAAATCATTTTATGACACCAACATCATCCTGATTCCAAAACCCGGCAGAGACTCAAGAAGTAAAGAAAACTACAGGCCAATATCCATGATGAACATAGATGCAAAAATCTTCAATAAAATACTGACAAGCCGATTGCAACAGCACATCAAAAAGCTTATCCACCATGATCAAGTAGGCTTCATCCCGGGGATGCAAGGCTGGTTCAACATACGCAAGTCTATAAACGTAATTCACCACATAAACAGAACCAAAGACAAAAACCACATGATTATCTCAATTGATGCAGAGAAGGCCTTTGACAAAATTCAACAGCCCTTTATGCTAAAAACACTCAAAAAGCTAGGTATCAATGGAACGTATCTCAAAATAATAAAAGCTATTTATGACAAACCAACAGCCAATATCATACTGAATGGGCAAAAACTGGAAGCATTCCCTTTGAAATGTGGCACCAGACAAGGATGCCCTCTCTCACCACTGCTATTCAATATAGTATTAGAAGTTCTAGCCAGAGCAATCAGGCAAGAAAAAGAAATAAAGGGCATTCAAATAGGAAAGGAGGAAGTCAAATTGTCTCTATTTGCAGACGACATGATTGTATATCTAGAAGACCCCATTGTCTCAGCCCCAAACCTCCTGAAGCTGATAAGCAAGTTCAGCAAAGTCTCAGGATACAAAATCAATGTGCAAAAATCACATGCTTTCCTATACACCAATAACAGACTTAAAGAGAGCCAAATCAAGAACAAACTTCCATTCACAATTGCCACAAAGAGAATAAAATACCTAGGAATACAACTAACAAGGAATGTAAAGGACCTCTTCAAGGAGAACTACAAGCCACTGCTCAACGAAATAAGAGAGGACACAAACAGATGGAGAAACATTCCATGTTCATGGTTAGGAAGAATCAATATCGTGAAAATGGCCATACTGCCCAAAGTAATTTACAGATTCAATGCTATCCCCAGCAAGCTACCAATGACCTTCTTCACAGAACTGGAAAAAAACACCTTAAACTTCATATGGAACCAAAAGAGAGCCCGCATAGCCAAGTCAATTCTAAGCAAAAAGAACAAAGCGGGGGGCATCAACTACCAGACTTCAAACTATACTACAAGGCTACAGTAATCAAAACAGCATGGTACTGGTACCAAAACAGAGATATAGACCAATAGAACAGAACAGAGGTCTCAGAGGCAACACAACATATCTACAACCATCTGATCTTTGACAAACCAGACAAAAACAAGCAATGGGGAAAGGATTCCCTGTTCAATAAATGGTGTTGGGAAAGCTGGCTAGCCATGTGCAGAAAGCAGAAACTGGACCCCTTCCTGACACCTTACACTAAAATTAACTCCAGATGGATTAAAGACTTAAACATAAGACCTAACACCATAAAAACCCTAGAAGAAAATCTAGGCAAAACCATTCAGGACGTAGGTGTAGGCAAGGACTTCATGACCAAAACACCAAAAGCATTGACAACAAAAGCCAAAATAGACAAATGGGACCTAATCAAACTCCACAGCTTCTGCACAGCAAAAGAAACAATGATTAGAGTGAATCGGCAACCAACAGAATGGGAAAAAAATTTTGCAGTTTACCCATCTGACAAAGGGCTGATATCCAAAATTTACAAAGAACTAAAGCAGATTTACAAGAAAAAAACTAACAAGCCCATTCAAAATTGGGCAAAGGATATGAACAGACACTTCACAAAAGAAGACATACGTGAGGCCAACAAACATATGAAAAAATGCTCATCATCACTGGTCATTAGAGAAATGCAAATCAAAACTACATTGAGATACCATCTCACGCTGGTTAGAATGGCGATCATTAAAAAATCTGGAGACAACAGATGCTGGGGAGGATGTGGAGAAATAGGAACACTTTTACACTGTTGGTGGGAGTGTAAATTAGTTCAACCATTGTGGAAGACAGTGTGGCGATTCCTCAAGGACATAGAAATAGAAATTCCATTTGACCCAGCAATCCCATTACTGGGTATATATCCAAAGGATTACAAATCGTTCTACTATAAGGACACGTGTACACGAATGTTCATTGCAGCACTGTTTACAATAGCAAAGACCTGGAACCAACCCCAATGCCCATCGACGATAGACTGGATAGGGAAAATGTGGCACATATACACCATGGAATATTATGCAGCCATCAAAAACAATGAGTTTGGGTCCTTTGTAGGGACATGGATGAACCTGGAAACCATCATTCTCAGCAAACTGACAGAAGAGCAGAAGATCAAACACCGCATGTTCTCACTCATAGGCGGGTGTTGAACAATGAGAACACATGGACACAGGGAGGGGAGCACTACACACTGGGGGCAGTTGGGGGGAAATAGGGGAGGGACGGTGGGGGGTGGGAAGCTGGGGAGAGATAGCAAGGGGAGAAATGCCAGATGTAGGTGATGGGGAGGAAGGCAGCAAATCACACTGCTATGTGTGTTCCTATGCAACAATTTTGCATGTTCTTCACATGTACCCCCAAACCTAAAATGCAATAAAATAAATAAATGGGGAAAAAAAAAAAGATAACAGTCCCCTTTTCAAAGAGTGATTGTGAGGATTGAGAACAGTCAAACACATAAAATACTCAGATTGGTGCTTGGCACATAGGAAATACTCAATAAATACTCATTTTATTAGGAATTTCCTTTTTGGTTATCTTCCTCATGAAAGCCCAAGCTTTTTGACATCTGTAACTTGAGCATTAGGAGAGGCCTCAGACCACATGGTTCTAATATTTACTTTGGAACTTAGCAGCTACATGACAGTGGACAAGTTGCTTAACCTTTCAGAGCCTCAATTTCCTCAGCTGCACAGTGGTGCAAAAATAGTGCCTGCCCGTGAGTTATGAAAATACATTGTAAAGAACTTAGATCCCTGGAATTTAGTAAGGCCTTGATGGAAAGATATTAGCTGTTAGTATTGCTTCTATTATTGCTGGTAATTTTTGTTTGGTTTTATATACTCAATGTTTTATAACATACATAACAGATGCCCAATAAATGTCTATTGAGTTGATATTAATTAGCCAGTACACTGGATCAAGTCTAAAAGTGACTCAGCTTTAGGAAATTCAGCTTCCTCTTTTCTATTTCCATTGCCATGGACAGCAGGCAATTGCTGAGGCTAACACTGCATTTCCCTGCTTCAATCCACAGAGAGGTTGACAGCATTTACCCCTCAGGAATTAGACTTGAAGGCAAAATAACTGATTCCTGGATGCTTGGAGATGGCTGGCTCCTGCAGGACAGAGGTCAACATGTAATCCCTAGTCACCATAATGACTCCATGCTCTGAACCACTCTTTTTAAAAAAGCTTCAGTAAAATGAATTAAGTTAAAGCTGCTACAGTCAAAGCTGTTCAGTCTGACATGAGAAAATAAACCCAGAGAGGCCTTAGAAATCTATCTTGGAAAGTTTGAAAAATGAGTTCCTTTTTACTAAAAAATGCTGCTCTTATCCCTCTGAAGCAATAGCCAATTTCACGTCTTTCTCAGTGCTGGACACTTCCAAAGAAGCAGCTTGGGAAGTTGTACTAACATTGCTTTGTGTGTGTGTACATGTGTGTGTATATGTGTGTGTGCACATGTACATGAGTGTGTACGTGTGGATGTTGTGAGAACAAGGAGAGAGAAATGTCAATGGACATCTCTTTCCCCCTACCCCTGGTGGTGATATGAACAGGAGACAGGGAAATACTAGGTAGAAGATGGTGGTTCCCCAGCAAAGGCCCCACCCTCAAGCCTGGAAACTCACAGCCCTAAATGGGAACAGGCATTGCTGTTTCACACCCAAAGGTTGACTTCAGACCCACCACACCCCCCTATCCTGCACCCATATAAACTCCAGACCCCAGGCTTCAGAAGCAGATGAGGAAGAGATGAACTGAAGAGCAGAAGAGCGGCAGAATGACATGGCAGAAGGAAGAGAAGGAGCTGAACGCTGAGAGTTCAGCTGGAAGTGGTCAGAGAGGAGATTAGCTGTTGGACAGCCCAACTCCAAGGGAAAGATCATCTTCCCACTCCATCCACTTTTCAGCTCCCCATCCATTTCACTGAGAGCCACCTCCACCACTCAATAAAACCCCAGCATTCATCCTTCAAGTCCATGTGTGACCTGATTTTTTCCTGGACACTGGACAAGAGCTCAGGATAAAGAAAGCTATCACACTGGCCCTCTGCCCTTGCAAAAAGACAGAGGGTCCACTGAACTGCCTAACACTTAAGCCATCCATGGATGGCAAGGGTAAAAGGGCACACTAACACACACTCATTTAGGCTTCAGGAATTGCAGACACCACCCCTGGATGCTGCCCCAGCTCCTGCACCTGCCTATCTGCATGCTCCCATCACATAAGGGGTTTGAGTGCATACAGTGGCCAAAAAGATGAGCCACACTTCTGTTGCATGTCCTGCTAGGGGCAGTCAGGAAACTCTCCCATTTCATTGGGATGTGTATTTTCTTCTTTATGCTTTACTATATTTTATTTCCTGCTATATAAATGTATTAATAAGCAAGAAATATTTTCAACTCCACTAGTGTACTAAACTCTTTCTACCTTTTGGCTTCTTTGAATGATTTCTGGGAAATTCTCATAATTTTCCACTACCTCTGAAAAATTTCTCCAAACCACTTTCTCATCCCTCTTATATTCTTTCATGACACCATTCATTTGGCTTCATGAGTCGCTCACAATTTGCATACAATTGTTATCTTTAGGGCTATGATTCTTTGGGAAGTATCTGTCTTCCCCTTTAGACCATGAGTTCTGATAGGCCAAATGCCAGCAGTCTTTCATACCCTGTAGCTCAGGCCTGGCACAGTGTGTGAATGAATAAACTTATCCTTGCATCTCCTGCATGGGACCACACAGGCATGGCATGAATGACCACTCACATCCCTGCTGCAGATGTTGCTGCTATGGCCATCAGGACACAGAAAGTACCCAGGCCTGAGTCAGAGGAGACCTTATAAGAAGCAAGATGTAAGAAGGGTTCAGGGTTTCAACAGATTTTAAGGCATGAAAATTAGGGTTTGGTTGGCGTAGCCAGTGTAGGGTAGCTAGGATAGATACAGCATTTGAGGCCGGTAACTTAGCTGCAGTCCTGCACCCTTACACTACAGTTCACAGTGTCCGACTTCTATCAGCCCTGAGCACCTGCCTGGTTTCACCTGAGGGCTCTCTCTGGCCACCAGAAGCAGCTCTGCCTATATACACCACAAAACAGAAAGACGGGGAGGTAATTCCCAGCTGATGGAAGCTGGTTTGTAAACAGTACGGCTCCCTCGTCCTTGGGTTGAATATTGCTGGGATATGTGCTCTGTACTGTCTCTCAGGTTTACTCCGTAAGGTTAAACACCAGGCTGTTGCCCTACACCAGTGTTGAAGAGGGACCTGTTAATCTCCAGGAATGGTGTCAACTCCCAGGAAAGCATCAGACCCAGGCACTTCTGCTAAAGAACTCAAAGTCTGGTGGCCATGACAAACTCAGAAATAGATCATTAAAATGTGATACTGGGTAGCAAGGGCAATGCCAAAGGTGTGTTCAGCAGGCTTGAAATCACAGGGGGTTCCAGGAAGAAGATGCTGAGTGCCTTAGGAGCAGGTACACAATGATTCTCCAGCTCACAGTGGACACTTCACAACCTCATTCTCAAAGGCACAAATTACCTGCCTGCTACAAAGAACTCAGGGTAGGAAAAGAACAAGCTGGGTTTGGCACTCTAAGATTCTTGGTGAAGATTTTAAAAGTCACTAGCTTAAAAACCTCACAAAGCTTCCTGGAGCAAGAGAGGTTCTTTTCAGGATCAGAAAATAGGCAAGTTTTATATTACACAATATAAACATCTACCTTCACTTTTTTGTTTACTCCACAGAGACAGCCGGCAGAATGCTTCCTCAGAATCAAAGCATAGGACTCCTCCTGAAATTGCACCTCTATAATCTAGCATCTTTAGAGTATATAAAAGGTTTTTGTGGTTCAAAAACTCAATGACAAAATCTAATTTGATACCGAGCAAATTAAATTTCTATTGAGGAATTTTAAGAAAAAGATGAAATGTTATTGTAACTTATAGCTACACAAAGCATAAGCTCTATATAAATATATCATGAAAAGGATTTTTCATGATTCAAACTACATGAAATACTTCTAAAAGCTATCTTGACATGTTGTAATTATTTCTAGATTCTATTAAGTTTTGAGGCTCCAAATGTTGTTCCCCTTTACAGTGTTTGTCACTACTTAAAAGGGGACTAAGGGCCAGGCGTGGTGGCTCATGCCTGTAATCCCAGCACTTTGGGAGTCCGAGGTGGGCAGATCATCTGAGGTCGGGAGTTCAAGACCAGACTGACCAACATGGAGAAATCCCATCTCTACTAAAATACAAAATTAGCCAAGCATGGTGGCGCATTCCTGTAATCCCAGCTACTTGGGTGGTTGAGGCAGAATTGCTAGAACCTGGAAGGTGGAGGTTGCAGTGAGCTGAGATCACATCATTGCACTCTAGCCTGGGCAGCAAGAACAAAATTCCATATCAAAATTTAAAAAAAAAAAATGGGGGAGACTAAGGGCATATACAGGAATAGGGCATGAGCTATATATATAGTAGCTGCTAATATGGTTTGTGACAGATTTTCTTTTTTAAATTTTATTTGACAAATCATAATTATACATACCCATGAAGTACATAATGGTGTTCCCATACATATGTATAGTGATCAGGTCAGTGTATATATCCATCTTCAAAGATTTGCCATTTCTTTGTGTTGGGAATGTTCAATATCCTCCTTCTAACCACTTGAAACTATATTATTGATAACTATAGTTATCCTACAGTGGTACAGAATGTGGGTCTACAACCCTGGGGCCACTGACTCACACAGGGCCGCATAGCAGGAGATGAGCAGCAGGCAAGCAAATGGAGCTTCCTCTGTATTTACAGCCACTTCCCACTGCTTGCATTACTGCCTGAACTGCACACCTGTCTGATCAGCAGTAGCATCGGATGTGAACTGCTCATGTGAGGGATCTGAGTTGTGCATTCCTTATGAAAATCTCATGCCTGATGATCTGTCCTTGTCTCCCATCACCCCCAGATGGGACTGTCTAGTTGCAGGAAAACAAGCTCAGGGCTCTCACTGATTCTACATTATAGTGAGTTGTATAAATATTTTATTATATATTACAATGCTATAATAACAGAAATAAAGTGCACAATAAATGTAGAGCACTTGAATCATCCTCACCATTCCCCCACCTCGCCCCTGGGTCCATGGAAAAACTGTCTTCCATGAAACTGGTCCCTTATGCCAAAAAGGTTGGGGACTGCTGGTATGGAGTACTAGAACTTGTTCCTTCTATTGAGCTGGAATTTTGTATCCTTTAACAAATCTCTCCCTATCCTTCCTTTATCTCTATCCTTTCCAGTCTCTAATATTTTCTTTTCTGCTTTTTACTTCTGTGTTATCAACTATTCTTAGCTTCCCACATGAGTGAGAATATGCAATATTTAACTTGTTGTGTATGGCTTATTTTACTTAACATAATGTCCTCCAGTGCCAACCATGTTGCCACGGATGACAGGATTTCAATCTTTCTATGACTGAATAGTATTCTATCATGTATATTTACCACATTTTCTTTATCCATTCATCTACTGTTGGACATCTAGGTTAATTCCATATCTTAGCTATTGTAAATACAGCTGCAATAAATAAGAGGCTGCCACCCTTTCTTTTAATACAATGATTTCCTTTCCTTTGGATAAATTCCCAATTGTAACATTGCTGGATTATATAGTATTTCTATTAGATTTTCATTTTTTGTGCCAAATTTGTTAATGTATACCCTTATTCGTTTAAGAGAAAAGGTAAATGTAAATTTCAGAGGAACATAAAACCATTCTCCAGAGCAACAATATCAAATATATAAGTTAGAGTATCAAGTCAAGTACTTGGGTAGCACCTTAAAGGGCCTCTCCAGCTATAAAGCACAAGGCTACCAAGAGAAGATCTGACAATTATTAAACCTGATATGACTTTTAATGTATTATAAGTAATAATTATCTACACTCAAAATGTGTTAATTGGGCAAGAATGCTTTCTAAAAAGCCCTTTTTATTTAGAAGTGGAACATAAAATTTATCTATTCTGTACTTGATTTTAAAATAAAAATTCATCATTTTGAAGATCAGTTTATAGAAGCAATTTAGGTCTTTTGTTGCTGCAACATATAGCTTTACATCCATAAATATTTTAGCATACATTATTTTTTCAACACAAAACAAAATGAATACTGTTCTAAAATTGATTTGTTAACAAATCACTTGTTCAAAAACATATTGTATACTATCATAAACTACATGTTACTTGTTAAATAGCAAAATTTATTCAAGTTTACATAATTTATTGATATAAAATTTAATCTCTGATAATCTTTATTTTATAAAGACTTTTAAAGATGGATTTTACAGTACAATACTAATATGCTGAACAAAAACAAATACTTTTACTTAAAATTACATCACAAATTATCCAAAGTTATAGGGGTAAAAGCAAATGGGATAGGATAAAGATTCAGGGTTTTTATATTATTTTGAACAATGTCATGAGTCAAAAATTGTATGGAACTTAAAAGGAATAAAAGATTATTTTTTTAAATGCTAATCTAACCAAGCCAACCTCCCTTAAAAGTCTCTGCAAGCCTCACATCCCCTGCAAGTGAGGTCCAACCTCCTTGGCAAGACAAGGAGAATGATATTCACCATCTTTCTGTTTGCTCTCTCTCTCAGTCCCCAGTTCCCATACCAGTACCTCACAAAACCCTGCACACATATTCTCCATCCTATTTCTATTTCAACTCTTTGGACTGAGAGTGCTGACATTTTTTACACCTCTATGTCGGACATTTTTGAGAACATATACATTGGGTATATGATTCCTATATCTGAAAACCCTAATATTCCTCATCCGCTCATTGAATCTTCCATATCCCACTCAAGCTTGACCTCCTCTGTTGAGCTTTTATGGATCTGTCCTTCTTGATCCATGATAAATTAATCCTCTCTCCTATGAGCAATGCTTGCTCCCTGTAAAGCACTCTACAGATGCAACTGCCCTCTACTGTGAATGTGCCCAGGCCTGTGTCTCCCTGAGGTCTGTGATTCATTGAGATTAAGGACTAAAGTCATTTTTCTCTTTTGGCTGAATGAATAAAGGCATAAATAATGAAACAAGTGTGCCTCAGGTATCTCCTCTGGAAGTCAGGAATGTCTTCCTTCCAAACTACATGACACTATGCTAAGAATGGGGGTAGATGGTACACATAGGAATGGCTACATTCCTATTACAAAAGATGGTCCTGGCCAGACAAGAATTGTTTGATGTGCCTGATGAATATTGATGTCTGATAAGAATGTTTTTGTAAGAAAAATTTTGTTGACCCCACTCTTTATTCTAACCAGCATATGCTTTGAAATTGTCACAGTCTAGCTAATCCCCACCAGTCATCCATAAACTTTTTCATGACAGTGAGCATCTGTCATGAGCTTCTCAGCATCACGGGTCCTGGGAATATAGTGCTCCATGCATCACAGAGATTGGAGTTCACGACAAGGTAAAAGAAACATGTCCTTACTCACGAGTTTATTTTATTTTCCAAAGTACATTTTTAAACAATTCTAATTGGAGCTTAATTATCAGTAATGAGTTGTATGGTGGGGGATTTGTAGTACATTCTGAACATCTGGTATTGTGTGCTAAATCTCAACTGGTTGTTTTGACAAACCAAACACAGGATTATGAGTATTCTTTTTATTCTGCTTTGCATTTGAATGTCTTTGGAGAATTGCACCAACAAAATTCCAAATTAAAAAATAAAATGGGACATTTAAATAGCTGGTAAAAAATAAAATACGCTTTTTAAATTTCTTTTTATTGGTTTTTTAATTCATTTGTGCCATAGAAATATTAGTAGTATGAAATAGACTATATATTTTTTAAATTTCTTAAATAGGCTGTAGTGCCAATTAGACCCATCCAGACCCGATGTCTGTGGTAGCATTTTATATAGATATTTAATGTAAATGGCTGAGTCTCAAGGCTGATGAGTTTTTCATTTGTTTCTAATGAGTAAGATGTGCTTAACATTTCACTGCACTCTAGCCCAGAGTTTTATAAAATCTGATTAAATGATTCGGTTACAGTGAAATAGACTAAAGGGTCAGACGAAGATCTTTTGAATCTGCCTCCAGCTATCTAATAAGAGATGTGGCAGATTGTTTCAGCTAAATGCGAAGCCATTGGAATTCTCAGCAAGTGTTTTAAATTCATATTTGACATTATAGATCATATGTCTATTAATTAATCATGTGTTGAAAGTCTAGGATTTTATCTCACCAACAGAAGAGATCATTCTTACACAATATCAATCCTAGTGTCTCTGAATGGAAACCCTACATATCAAATGCCTGGATAGTAGAGACAAACTCCCATGAGGGAGGAGAGCAGAAATTCCCACATCAATCCATATTTAGAAACAAGCTTCAAATCTCTATCTTTATGTAGCTGTTAACTGATGAATATATTCTAATCAGTGTCTCACTGTGCCTTTAAAATTTTAAAAACAGAGAGTAAGGGTGATATTTCATTTTTCAAAGATTGGCTATTGTTAAATGGCCTTGAATAGTTGTCTAATTGGTAAGATTATTTCTATGGCTGAAGGGTAAGCTTTCAATAAAAATAATAAAGAGTTTGTGGTAATTACAGGAGCCTATATTAGTACACAATTCTTTTTCCTTCCCCTGAAATACATTGTTCAATTATTTACATAGGAAGTGAAAGAAATGGTTATTAAACCTTTACCAAAGAGGTAACGGACAGGTTACGCTTCCAGTAAAAAGTGTAATGATTTTTAAACCAAGCAACCTTTAAAGTATGGTGACAAATCAGTAGACTAATGAGACCTCATAAGATGACTTATAGGCTGGTAACAAATGGTGTGTCCCACCAATCTCAAATGAATAACGCTTTAAATGTAAACACTCTTGATCCTGAAGAATTTATTTTAAACTGAGGCTTTCATACACACACTCTTTCATTGATTGAGTTCCAATTAAATGCTCAGCATCATTACCAACAGGGAAAAGAGCGAATTACGTTACCTTGCCTTTATACTCTGTACCATGTTTTGGAGATAAATAATTATTTGTGAATAAATCAGGACATACAAACTATGTGATAAAGGCAAAAGCTGTCATCAGTGAAAAAGGAATTAAAGGTGAAAAGTGGTTGTTGGTGAAAGCACAGGAAAACAAAGTTACTTTTGAGTCTAAAATGGAAAGATACATTAATCCTGTAAAAAATAAAATGGACAGTCCAGGTAAGAAAAGAAAATAAATGAGAAAAGTTTATACTCTGAGTTAAAGTGGTATATTTGAGAAAGCACAACAGAAGGAGGTGATTTACGCAGAGGGTAGAGGGTGGTAAAGCTGAATAGGTACAATGACATCACATTAGAGGGTACATTAAATGACAAGCTAATTTGTTATTAATTTTTTGTTATATAATTTTCCAGGGAAAAATGATCACAGTGATTCTATTATTAATCTGCATGACCATGTACAAGCATTTCAATATATCTGTGCCTCCATGTTTATCCTGTACACCTTGATTTACTGGCCTAAAGACCCTTTAATATATCAATTTTCTGCGAAAGTCAATGATCCTAAAATTTCAAAAACCCTACCAACTCAACATGATAGTAAATGGGACACAAAATCCAATATAATGCAGATAGTCACAGATGTACTTGATCTGTAAGAAGCCACTCACAGTATGAGAAAAAGGTGAAACTAACAGAAAGTTATGCATAAGTCAGCTCCCTTCCTTGGCTCCCAAGCTCTACCAAACACATGGACTCTTAATCTATGCCAAGAACCATTCTAGTCACTTTCTATGAAGTCAATGCTATACTCATTTTAGAAATAAGAAAACGGAGAGTCAGAGGGAGAAACACCAAAGTCATACAATAAGTAAGAATTCAACCTGTGATTCAAGCACAAGCCAATTCCATCTAAAGCCCTGCTTATTGGATATCCTTTAAAGTCCTTTAGTGAAGATCTATGGCTGTAAGCTTTCTCAGGTTTACATTTTAAACCTAAAAATTCTTAAATTTTACCCTTGTTCTTGACAGATTCGCTTGTTTTGCAATCTCTCTGTTGTTTACTTCTACCAAGAACCAAATAGCATTCTTTGCCCTGGGCCATGTTAGCTTCCTCAGTGGTCCTAGTTTTATTAGGTTGTATTAGATTCAGCTTCTCACCTGCCCTTGAATCCAAGACAGCCATTTCTTCTTGATTGCAGAAGTGAGCCTCCTCTGTCCTGAGCCCTGAAGTGTTCATTTACGACCATGCTTTCCTCCATTTTTCCCTTCTTACACTTACCTTCTCAGAGTCATTGTTGCCACCCTCAGCCTCCACATTTGTTCAGCTGTCAAACATTATCAACATTTCCTCATAAGAGGTTTTTCATTTGTCCTTGATGTTTTTTGTTGTTTAGAACCTGTTCCTCTCTTGCCACCCATATTTTCTCCTGTAATTCTCTGAAACTTGTCAATGGAAAAATCTTCTAGTTGATTTTCTTAAATTTGTGTATCCCTCTCTTTCTCCTCACTAAGACAACACCACCATATCACACTTCCCCAACACCCGTTTGTAAATGTATAGCTTACAAGCTTTTAATGTATTTCCATTAACTACAGCAGAAGTCAGCACAGTTTTATTAGAACACAGTCACACCTAGTCACAACCCTATGGTCTATGGTTGCCTTTTTACCATAACAACAGAATTGAGTGGTTGCCACAGGGATGGTAAGGTCCTCAAGTTCTAAAATACTATAATTTAAAGAAAAGGTCTTCTGATCCCTGAACTGCAGAGTAAATCCAAATCCTAATCTTAATAATTCAAGGATTCCAAAAAGCTTTTCAATCTTCTCTCCCACCAGTCTCCTAAAAGAATTAACCACTCAGTCAAATTACTGAATTAGGCACATACAACCCCAGGCCTTCTATGTGAAATGCACTCCCTCACCATGTTCTATCTCATCCATTCATCAAAAATCTGCAGTTCCTCCAAGGACCCACTTAAACATCTGTATCAGTCCACTTTCACACTGTTGATAAAGACATACCCAAAACTGGGTAATTAATAAAGAAAAAGAATGGGTTAATGGACTCACAGTTCCACATGGCTGGGGAGACCTCAAAATCATGGTGGAAGATAAAGGAAGAGCAAAGGGACTTCTTACATGCCAGGAGGCAGAGAGAATGAGAGCCAAGCGAAAGGGGTTTTCCCTTATAAAACCATTAGATCTTGTGAGACTTATTCACCACCAGGAGAACAACAGCATGGGGGAAACTGCCCCTATGATTCAGTTATCTCCCACTGGGTCCCTCCCACAACATGTGGGAATTATGGGAGTTATAATTCAAGATGGGATTTGGTTAGGGGCACAGCCAAACCATATTGACATGTTTCCCAGCAGAGCTTTTTCTCAACCATCTCAACCTGTAGCTTCACTCATATTGTAACTCACAAAGTATTGCCCTAGAACATTAGTCTAGATTGGCATTTTTCTTCTGATGTATATACTCCATTTCTCCAACAAGACTTTAGACTATAGCTTCAAATCATTTGCATGCTCAGCACCTAGGACAGTGCTATCACAGTATAGTGGAAATGCCGGGAGTGGGGAAAGGAGATTTTGAATTTAGACAGAGACTTGTTTAAAGCTATCTATTTCTTAGCTTCTCTGAGCCTCTTGGCTTATTCAATATCTGTCATCCACACAAAGTTTTATAAGCTCAGCGAAGGAGCAACCACAATTGACTTGTTCATTGAGGTATACTCAACTCTTGGCACAGGACCTGGAAAGATTTGCTGAAAGAATGAATAAATGAAAGCTCATTTTAGAAAGTTTGGTTGAAAACCTCTTTCCTTTTCACTTTCCTATACATTAGATGAAAAGAACTCAATAACTATGGTGATTTCATGCTGATTAGAATGCACAGAAACTGATATACAATTGATTTGTTAGATAACAAATTAATATAAATGCAAGGCAAAGATATTTAAATGTGTTAGATTTGTGAAAATTATGTGCTTCAGAGTCTAGGGAAGACAGAAAATTGTTACTCATAAAGATAAATATTTTAAAGAGCTTATCATCTGGAAATCATGAAAAGCTGCACATTTGACCTCAAAATAATAAGTGGAGTTTCATAAATTCTTGATATGTCAAGGGAAAAAGTTCATAATACCAAAATGAATTGCCTATGAACATCAAACATCCAAGGATTCCCAATCAAGTTTCCTTGGACTATTTCCCTGTAGCCTTTTTCTTTTTTTTTTTTTTGGTGCTTGGTTGTTATACAGCAAAGACAGATTGATAGATACATACATGCATACATACATGATACATACATAGATACATAGAGATATATAAATATATGAGGAGATTTTCCATGAATCCAATATTTACTTTCTCTTTGCACTGTTCTTGTCAGATATTTGAGTGGAAATTGTGATTTATAAGATTAGGCAGGGCTTTAGTAGGTAGGATTGACTGTGGTTAAACTCAGTTCAACACTAAAGAAATATCATACTGTAGGTCAAAAGCCAAGGACTCACCCCCACCTTGGAGTCCAACAGAGAGCTGAATGATCATGTGTTAAGTCATTTGACCTCTTTGGATTCTTCACCTGAAAAACAAATGGATTGATTGTGTGATCTCTCATGCTCCTCCTAGCATCAGACAAATCCATGAGCTTTTGCAAACACATGGAGCAATTTGGGTTTAAGAGTCATATTAGCTTTATGTTTGTTTCAAAAACACTGTACCTCTCTTCCCTTCACCAAAAAATCATAGAACATCTTTCACTAAAGAAAATCCAAGAGTGCAATGACTTACTTCCAGACAGATTTATTGAAGACAGAAAATCCCAAACACACATTGGCATCAAGAAATCAATACCATACCCTTCTAGGATTTTCAGGAGCTATTTATATCTCCTATCTTTAGGAAAGAGGGATGGGTAAAAAAAAAAGTCTGTGTGCTAATAATGCTGAACAATAAAGCAAATCCCCTCTTCAAGTGATTTTTCCCCTAATTTTCTACATAATTTTACAATAAACCATTCTTCTATGGATATTTCTGTCCGATGGCAGATTCTCTCCCCTGACTCTTTTGACAGCAAATTATTCCAAATCACAAATTTTCAATGTAATGTGGCCATAGCTGCCTTTTGTATCTCTTTTTCTCATTTCTAGCTTTGGCAGCAGTTTCTGTGCATTATTTAAAGTGATCTAGGTAATGTTATTCATAAATGCCTACACCCACCTCCTTTCTCTTCATCCCCCTCCCTTCACATGATCATATTGTGGCTGGGAAGGAGAAGTCAGGTGAAGCACAAAATAATTTATTATACTTTATAATTCCTCAAAGAGTATTTTATCTCTGCTTCCCTCCCACACACATTGTATACACACCACTGCCCTGTGGGTCACTTCAGACACTCAAAGCAGAGTCACACAAAACATATATTAACCATAAATTACCTCTGCAAACCATGTGAATCAGATAGCAGGAAGGCAAAGGGTACATCCAACGAAAAGGCTGAGCTCCATGATTAATGGATGGGACAAACAGGAGGCAAATAAAGAAGACAATTTTAATGAACCTCTGACCCAGCTCCAAGATTTGTGAGGAAGGGGTACCCCCATGCAGGGCTTGGAGGAAAGCAGGAGCCAGGCACAAAGGAAAATAGCAACTGTAAGAATTCCACACTGAGCAAGGTAGAGAAAATTAGGAGCAAAGCTGATTTTATCTTTGAAGCTGTATATTATGACGGTTATATCTCAAATGTTCACTTATTACCAGCCTGTGGGCACAAATGGCCACTGAAAAGCAACAGTAATTCAAATTTCACTGGACTATTGTCCCCACTAATGTAAAGCATTCTCTGTCTTACCACTCAGGCATGCCTATGTATCTAAGTGGATATTTTACATGTGTTCATGAACACTTCTAAGAATAGATTGAATGTTCCATCGCTTTGCCACATCCAATCATGCATTATTGCCTCACCTGCTACTTAGCTGGACTGCCTGTCCCTGACAGTGACAACCATCACTCCACTAGGTAACACTGTCCATGGAGACTCTTTCATGCCACCCAACAGGACATAGCATCTTCCTGTCACTGCCTGCCACTGACCCACTAGGCTAGAAATCCCCTGAACTGGTTGTTGGTCATTCACCACTCATTTATTCATTCATTCAACCAGTATTTTGCATCTATTATGTTGCAACTACTGTTTAGGTGCTTTGAATACAGTAGTGAACAAGTCAGATTGCTCTCAAATTTGGTGAAGTGAGAAGAAATTTAAAAGTAAGCAAAAGACAATCTCAACAATTGTTGAATATAACAAAGAAAAAACCTGGCACTGCAATGTCTGTGCATGGATGAGCAACAACGGAGGAAAAGCTTAGGTTAACACCATGGAACACTGAACCAGTTCATCCACCATGACCTCCTTTCATTGAAGTTCAACATAGATGATTTCTCTTTAGCCCCCACATCCAGTTAGCAGAGAAGGGAGCAGGAAAGAACAGGCACATTTCCACTACCTTTAAAGACAAATCCAAGAGCTTCTGTCATGAGTGGCACACGTAAGGCAATTCTATTGCTCTTCAAACAGAATCAACATGCAGAGATTTTGGAAGCATTTTTTTTTATTTGGGAAGCTGGTGATTGTTTGTCCCAGGGTTCTTACTTTTTAAATAAATTAATTAAATAAAAAGTAAAAGACACATATTCCAAGTAGAATATACCACTTCTTATATTCCACTGTCCATAATTTGATCACATAGTCACATGTTACTGGAAGGGAAGCCAGGAAATATAGCCTTTATTTCAGTACAAAATAAAACAAAGAATCTGGAGCTCAGCTACTGTAAAGGAAAGGAATAAGTAGGTTGGGCCAAGTAGCCATCTAACCCCATACTGGCAAAATGTAGTATTCTTATTTGCTAAATGAGAAAACTATATTGAAGGCAGGGATGACTTGCTCAAAGTTATGTAACTAATGTGAAGCAGAGACGGGATATGAACCTGAGGAAGTTGAGTCTCTCTTTTGGATACTGGAATTAATGTGCTTAAGTAAGTGAGTAAACAGGAAAGATGGAGAAGGGAAAGTGCGTTAGGAAAGAGGAGAAGGGAACCAGCTCAGACTTCTTTAATTTTCATACCCCCCAAAAAATACAAATATTTTTTATGAAAAACTTCTAACTTCAGAAATGAAAGTCATATCTACCTCATTCCTTCTTTGAGGATTAACCTCATTGAAAAATCTCAAATATGAATGAAATTAGACTGACAACAATGATAGAATGCAATCTTGAAAGTCATTTGGATGCAGAAAGAGGGTCATATGTGGGGAGGGACTATTTAGCATTACTAGTTTTCCAATTTAATACAGCATTAAAAACAAGAAAGCTAACTCTTGGTTAGCCAATGAGGCATGAGTATCTCCGCTGCTTTCTCAGTGGAATAAGCAGCAAACAGAAAAGCAGATGAACCCAAAAGGGCAGGGGTTGCATTCAAGCAAATTTGCACAGTGGTAATTCTACATTTTCACAATCACTAATAATCCTCCAAATTATGTTTATATTTTGTAGAAATGAAAGGACTCAAGAGGCTTCTGGTTCAGGTGGATTTATCAGAATTTGCCCTTTAGTCAATGCAAGACATGGCATTTTCAAGAACACAAGTGTATCAAGACATTCAATCAAGAATGTTGGACTGTGTTTCTCTCTGAGAGATTAGGCAGGTTTGGGGAACACAGGCTGTGGAGGTTGTGTAGAGGAGAAGGCTGTCAAGGAAAGGCTCTGAAGGAGGATGGTCACATGGAGAGCAATCACAATGCAACCTCTCGTTTCTCTATCACACAAGTCTTCTTAAAGCTATAAAATTAAGATAGTGCTGTCTTGGTAGTTTCTCATGAAAGCCAGCAAGGGGCTGATGGCTGGAGCTGACAGAATCCAAACAACCCTAAGAATACGAGGGAACCGCAAAGAAATGAGCTCAGAAATTTGAACTAATTCATGGGAAGCCCTTACAATAGCTGTGTAGTTTTCAACCAAATGTTTCTAAACCTTTGAGGGATAAAAAATATGCAAGTGAACTGTGAGTTGCACGAGAAAGAAAATCCCAGATCTACACTGATAATGAATTCAGATACTTTGGCACTTGGGAACTACCATTAATTGGTTAGTTAGGGGAGTTAGTGACTCCTACACACTATGTTTAGTAATAAAGAGAGATCATAAGAGAGATATGAAGGAAGTAAAGAAGAAGGGAGGGAACTAATATTGTTTACCACCTACTATGTGTTAAGTTGTGTGCATCCCATATTTTCTCTCATTTAGTTCTTACAACAACCCCTCTGAGGCAAGCATGGTCCCAATGTGGAAATGTTAAAGCTGAAACTTAAAGAAGATAAACACCTTACCAGATGTTACTCTGCTTGGAATGGAGGAGCTGTCTGAGAAGGGTAAATGTTGGCTTCTGACTCAGCACTCCAACAGATCTGTGGAAATGCTTACCCACTATCCAAGGCCCTTAGCAATCACTGGAGGTCAGACAATCAAGCAAAATGGCCAAGTGTCCAAAATGGTGCCATAAATCAAAACAATAGGATCAGGTTCACTCACAAATCGTCCTGCTTCCAGCCAAATCAAGAAGATTCAATCTTCTGGCACTAAAACATTGAAGAAGTTTTTCAAACTCAATTGAGACTTACCAGATTGTGTTCACCTTGTTCTTTCTACGAGGAATAAAATGTCAAGGCAGGGTAAAGCATTTATAGCCATGGCAATGGTGTGGCATCAAATCATCCACAGAACTCTTTCAGAATACTCAAGTCCAGACCCTCCCTTCTGGAAATTTGAATTCATTAGACTTTGGTCAGACCAGAAAAGACGCATTTCTAGAAAGATTCACGAGGCATGTTATGTACACATCATTGTGATTCTGACATAGGCAACACAGTTGAGCTCTACTTTAATAAAATTAACGATAGGAGAAGACATCCAATTTAATAAAAGAACCCAGGCAGTCTGATTCAAATGTTTTAAAATGGTTTAAATGTATTAAAAATGGTTTAAAACATTTTTAATAAAATTTACCTTAATTATCATGGAGACTGGTAAAGATGAAAACTATAAAGCAAGATTTCATCTCTAACTACCAAGAGATCAACAGGAGTTTGGAGAGCAGCCTCTGGATATGTGATCATCTCCAGATAAGCAATAATGCTCCTGGTAAGACTATTTTAGGAGACAGAACATTGGCAAGTATGATTTCCTTCCTTGCCAAGCCCTTTGGTAATGTGCAGCTCTTGTGCCTTGGGCAAGACTTGTTTATTTGTAGTTTTTCACCTTGAGCAGCTCCTGGAGTTCATGATCGCCACTAGAAACCCACTTGCTGGATGTATAGTCAATGATGTTTCACATTCAGCTGGCTTCTCCACTTCCATTGTCCAGCTCAATTTACAGTATCCTTACACTCACAAGCTACTTTACCATAACACACACTTTACATGGTGATTTGATTGGAAACTTTTTCCATATATGTTTCCCACATGTAATCCAAAACTATGTAAAGACACGTAATGAAAACATGACAGAATATTTTATGATTATCATTGAGTGTTTACTATGCACCAGGTAATTTAAGTGTGTTATGTCTATTAACTTACTTAATCATCACAGTAAATCCATGAAGTAAATAGTATCTATCCTTCACGCTACCAGTAAGGAAATCAAAGCAAAGAACAGTTACGTAAGATGACAAAAATCACAGTGCTAGAAAATGGCATAGGTAGGGTTTGAATTCAAACAGACTGATTCAAGATAGCCCACAAATCCTCTTAACCTCAGCATGTTGCTCTCTTTCCAGTTTGTTCTTCACCCTGGGTATTACCTCACCTTGGCATCAAGCTTCTGTTCAAATTACCAAATTCTCCTTATGTCCCATTTTGCATTGATTATATCACCTGCCATTGAGAGATCCAGTGGGGAGAATCTTTACTCCTTCTCAACCAGAAATACAAGATAGCCAATAATTGTACTAAAAAGGTGTAAATGGAAGTTTAGTATAAATATATGAGTATAATAATACAGAGAATATAATATGCAAGAATACATAATGGAACCCATGTACCCACTATTGGCCTTTGCTTACTAGTGTGCACATAGGGTTTCTTTCCCCTCTAAGTATTATAAATATTTTACTATGAAACAGTGGCTGAGTAGAAAATGTCTTGAATCAGACTGCCTGGGTTCAAAAATCGACTCCAGCAATTAGTGGCTATATGACACAGCCACTAGCTGTGGCCAGTTATTTAACCAATCTGGGATTCTGTTTCCTCCACTATAATAACAATAATAAGCATTACTATGGCTAGGCACCATACTAAGTGTTTTTCAGGTATTAATCCATTTAATCCCCTTTAGAAATTTATTGAGTAGCCACTAACCTAATAGTACAGTGACTGTCACGTAGAGTTCTCAATTGAACACACAATTGAGTATGTATGTATGTAAACAAACACGCAACACATACACACCTTAGTATACAATATGAAACTCAGTACAATTGTCTGTAGGTGACTACATTCATTTTAAGAACCTGATATTTTCCATTCAAACCTGAATTTTTAATCCCAGTGCTGGTGGAAGAAGCAGAGAAAACCTGAGGATCTCTCTCAGAATGAGACACTAAAAATGGTAGGAGTCAGGGATTCCCTGATTGTCTTAGAAGAACTTGTTACCCCTCGTCCCAACTCCAAGAATTGACAAATTGGTGGTTAATGGAGATATTGAAGGCCAGTGTCATATTTTTAAAAAGACAACAGTAAATTAAAATAAAAATGTATAGCACAAAACATAAACCAGTATTTATAATTTTTATAAAAGTTCTTTGTCATTAAGGGGACTACATTCAAAGAGGAGAAGGTGCTAGGTTAGCCAGAGAGCAAGAGAAACCCTAAATCTTGCCCCATGGCATGAGAGGAAACCTGTGATTTAGCTGTGCCTGCTGAAGAAGACCCCTTCTTTGCCTTTATTCATTACTTGCACCAACTTCACGCCAATGTGCCACTTTACACCTTGGGAATTGATCATTTTCTCTTCATCATTCCATTTCCTCTAAGGTTCTACATAAAACATTGCTATCTAAGGGCCCAACTATAGTAATTTTTGGGAAATCTGAGGCATCATTAGTGTGCAAGTAAGCAACCATCTCTTAATAACAGCTTATCTTTGATCATACAAAGACTAAACAAAAATTTTCTCAGGTCTTTACCATGATTGTTAAAAACATAAATTATTTATAATAGAGTACTTAATCCTGAAAACACTGAGCACAGTCATGAAAACTGCAACTCTATATGAGATGGAGTAAAACCAAACTTGTCACATAAATAAAACCTAAACCATTAACAGCACACTTGAAGTGATACTGCCATATCAATCTCAATCTCTCATATACCCAACAGAAACTGCATTCTTAGAAAAATATCAAGGCAAAAAGATAGATTAAAAAAGAGGAGGAATTGGGGGAGGAAAAAGAGAGGAGAAATAGAGCATAAAAAGAGAAGGAAGAATAAAAATAAAGAGAAGGAGAAAGACGAGAAGGATAGAATAAGGAGGCAAAGAAGAAAAATGAAAAGAGAAAGTATTATTATATATTATTGTTTACTTTTGCAAGTGTTCACCATTGAAACGTTGAAAGCCACTCTACTTTGAATTGTTATGTGGCAACATAAAATGTTGTTAGTTGAAAATAGTTGGAGAAACTATGGAAATAACTAAATGACCTTCTACTTTAAGTGTTAAGAAAGGTGACCTTTGTAAGGGAAATTGGCAGTATTAACAGTTTAAAGCATCTTTCTGACAGTACATTTATGGGCTAGTAATTCCATAACATGGCATCACTGATTTGATCTTGTCAGTCTGAGGGTAAACCATTTTTCCCCTTTGCTGTTTTGCTTTTTTGACAGATAAAATCTATTTCTGGAGCTTCTGCATACAAAATAATGCATGAAAAGAGCACTATCTCTCTGTTATTAATATCAAGCTTGTTTCATTGTGGGGTTTTTTTTTCCACTTTTTTGAAAGGATAAGCTTACCGAAAGAACATCCTTTGAAAGTGACTGACAAGTGGAGTGACGTCAGCAACATGGCAGAATAGAAAGCTCCTGACTCTTCCGCCACCCACAAATGCGCCAGATAAACACTGATTTATGAGTCAGTTTCCTCTGAGAGTGTCAGAGACCAGTAGGGAGACTTCTACCCACTGGGACACTGAGAAAACATCCACATTGAACAGGTTGGAAAGGCTGAGGCACATTCAGGCTTAGGCTCCAACCTGGGCGCTACACTATAAAATTAGAGAAAGAATCCCCAGTACCCGGCATCTCCCTGAGTGGGGAGAGAATTTGGGCCTCACAGGTAGTGCCCCAACTCTAAGGTTCCCCAAGGTTTGGTTCTTAATTCACTAGCTTTTGGAGTGAGGAGAATTAGACACATGGGAGTCTCTCCAGACCACAGGAAAAAAGTGGGTTCTTTTATATGGGTATGCAGGCACTGCCAAGGGCTTCATCCACCAGAAGTGATGCAGAGAAGGGGCTTAAAAAATGCAGGCCCTTATGTCTCCCTGGAAAAGGTTTAATGCATAGTATTCCAGTGCTGCTTGGCAGACTGGCTACTGACTAAGTTGCATCAAGAAGTTAAAGGGACAGGCAAGTAATAGCCCTCCGGCAGCCTAAGGAGAAGATCTGTACTTCTGATGCGCTCTCCACAGTTCACCCCAGCAATAACTGCAGGTCTCTTAATGCCTACCAGAAGGAGTTTGTTCATACATCAAAAGCACCCCAACTTTTACAGCTTCAACCTGAGGGACTGCATCCTAAACCTCCTAGCTCTCAGAGCAGAGGGGACTGAGTATATGTGAGTGTCTTTAGACTACAGAAAAAAATGGCAGTTTTATATGGGCACATAAGCACTTCCAGGGGCTTCATCTCCCAGGAGCAATACAAAGAAGGGGCTCTAAAAATGCAGCTTTCTGTTTCTCCTTAGAAGGGATTTATGCCTTGCACTGAGTGTCCCAACTTTTACAGCTATGTCCAAGGACTCCATCCAAAAACTAAGATCTGGAAACGTAAGGAAATAAGCATACATGAGTCTCCCTAGATCAAAGAACACAAAGGCACCCTTAAACAGGCAAGCAAACACCTACACGCTCTAGAGCAGTGCAGGAAAATGGTGGAAATATACAGCTTCACTTTTTGCTCTGAAAGGGGCTTATGGCATACACTTCCAGTGGCTCCTCGACGGCCTGGCTTCTAACAAACTTGTTTCAGACGCTAATGAGGAAAATCAGCTATGGTATAGCCCTCTGGCAGCCAGAGCAGATCTTGGCACGTTACAAGCCTTCCCTTCAGCTCACCCCAGTGACCTATCCGTGCTACCTGGAAGGAATCTGACCATGCATCAAGTGCCACCATGTTGTCTATAGCTCCCACCAGAAGGACTGTCTCATTAGCAATATACCTCTGGGAGTTGATGGGACTTTACATTTTTGAATGGTTCTAGATCCCAGAAAACAAAGAGTATGCATACCATGGTCCCACTCTCAGCACAATTTCCCAAGGATCAGAGGATGTAGCCTGAACATGAGTGGAGGCATTTGCCCTGGACCATCTCTCCAGCTCAGTTCAAAGACAGTGGGAGATAAACCTACATACACTGCTTCATTTGTTTATTTTTTTAAAATTTCACTCTGAGTTCTTGGATACATGTGCAGAATGTGCACATTTGTTACATAGGTATAGATGTGCCATGTGGTTTGCTGTACCTATTAACTTTATTAAGAAGATAGAAGGAATTAGATGCACATTCAACAACCCCAACCTTTCAAGCTACATTTGGAGAGTCTCGTTCCTACCTTATCAGTCTTGGGGTATTGAATGGATGTGGCACATTACAAGGTCCAGGTGGCTACCAAAAACAGAGGCAGTAATCTTGACTGACACAAAAAGTTGAGAAGTGCCTAAAAATCTCTGGCCTAAGAGATTGGTGAGATCCTTCTTTTACATGAGGCAGGTATGGCAAGACTAAGAGAGGTAGCTGTATTATCTAATGCACAGAAAGCAACATAGAGAGTCAAGAAAAATGAAGAAACAGGGATTATATTCCAAAAAGAAAAACGAAAAGAAGATAAATCTCCAGGGACTGACCAGAGGGAAGGGGAAATATGTGATTTAACTGAGAACAAAAACATAAAATGTGAGAGGAAGGGGAGTCAAAGTGTACAGTTTGTGTATGCAATCAAAATTAAGTTATTATCATCTTAAAATAGCCTGTTATAAGTGCAAGATGTTTTAGGAAAGTCACCATAAAAGTCTATAATAGATATACAAAAGATACAAACAAAAAAATCTAAAGCATACTACTATAGAAAGCAATTAGACTGCAAAGGAAGAAAGCAAGTGAATAAAGGAACAAATAATCCACGAACCAGCCAGAAAACAATGAACAAAATGTCATTAATAAGTTATTACCTAGGAATAATTACTTTAAATATAAATGTATTAAATTCCCCAACAAAAAGGCAGGGTAGCTGAATAAATATGAAAAATAAGACCCAACTATATGCTGTCTACAAGAGATGCATTTCACATTAAAGGATTTTCAAAGACTAAAAGTGAAGGGCTGGCTAGGCGAAGTGGCTGTAATCCCAGACACTTTGGGGGGCTTAGGTGGGCAGATCACCTAAGGTCAGGAGTTCAAGACCAGCCTGACCAACATGGAGAAACCCCATCTCCACTAAAAAATAAAAAATTAGCCAGGTGTAGTGGTGCATGCCTGTAATCCCAGCTACTTGGGAAACTGAGGCAAGAGAATAGCTTGAACCCGGGAGTCAGAGGTTGCAGTGAGCCAAGATCATGCCATTACACTCCAGCCTGGGCAACAAAAGTAAAACTCCATCTTAAAAAAAAATTAAAAAGAGAATGAAGGGCTAAATAAACACATTCTATACAAATGAATATTATAAAAGAATGAGAGTACCTATTCTTATTTTAGAGAAAATTGACTGGGTCAAAAACTGTAAAAAAAAAAAAAAAAAAAAAAAAAAAAAGTCATTATATAGTGATAAAGGGGAAAATACACCAGGAAAATATAACAATTGTAAATATATATGCACCAAACATCAAAGAACATAAATATATAAAGCCAACCTTAAGAGATCTGAAAGGAGATATAGACTCCAACACAATAATAGTATGGCATGTCAATACCCCACTCTTAATATTAGGCAGATTATCCAGACCGAAAATAAATAAGAAAACAGTGAATTTGAACTGCACTGTTAGACCAAATGGACCTAACAACATATACAGAAAATTCTATCCAACAGTAATGGAAAACACATTCTTCTCAAGCACACAGAACATTCTCCAGGATAGATAATATTGGCAAGTTTAAGATCGAAATAGTATCAACATATTTTCCATCTACAATATTATAAAACTATAAATTAATAACAGGAGAAATCAAAGAAGATTGAAAATATATGAAAAATAAAGCTCCTGAGCAACTATTGAGTCAAAGAAGAAATTAAAGGGAAAATTCAAAATATTGATAGACAACTGAAAATGGAGATGCAACATATCAAAACCTATGGAATGCAGCAAAAGCAGTGCTAAGAAGGAAGTTTATTGCAAATTGGACAATTTTCTAGAAGAAAAGTATAAATTTCTAGAAATATACAAGCTACCAAGACTGAATCACAAAGAAATGAAAAATCTGAACAGAACAATAAAAGGTAAAGATATTGAATAAGTAATTTAAAATATTCCATTTCAAAAAATCCAGGATCAAACGGCTTCACAGCTAAATTCTATAATGCATTTAAGGAATTAATACCAGTGCTTCTCAAATTCTTCCAAAAAACTGAAATCGAGGAAATCCTGCCAAATTTGTTTTATGAGGTCAGCATCATCCTCACAGCAAAGCCATTCAAAGGCATCATAACAGAAGTACAGGCCAATACCACAGGTGAAGAGAGATACAAAATCCTCAACAAAAAATAGCAAACAATATTCAACAGTATATTAAAAAGATTATTCACCATGATTATGTGGAATTTATCCCTGGGATGCAAGGTTGGTTTCACATACATAAATTAGTACTTGTGATTCACATACATTAACAGAATAAAAAAAGAAAAATTATATGATCATCACAATAGATGCAGAAAAGCATTTGACAAAACTAAACATTTTTTCATATTAAAAATTCTCAATCAATTGGCTATAAAAAGAATGTTCCTCAACACAATAAAGGCCATATGTAACAAGCCCACAGCTAATATATTCAACAAAGAACACTAGAAGGCTTTTCCTCTAAGATCAGAAATAAGACAAGAAAGTCATTCTCAACATTGCTGTTTACAACAGTACTGACAGTTCTAGCCAGAGTAATTAGACAAAAAAAACATAAACCAAAGATATTTGAATAGAAAGTATGAACTGAAATTTTCCATGATTACTAGTGGCATAATCTTAGATATAGAAAATTCTGAATATGCCATCAAAAAACCATTAGAACTGATATAAAAATTCAGTAAAATTGCAGAATACAAAATCAACCTACAAAAATAAATAATATTTCCATATAATAAAAATGAACTGTCTGAAAAAATCTCAAGCATCAAAATAATTAAAATAAAACACATAGCAGTGAATGTAACCAAGGAAGTGGAAGATCAATATATACTAAAAATACTAAAACATTGATGAGAGAAATTGAGGTTGGCATAAATAATGGAAATATATCATTTGTTTATGGATTGGAAGAATTAATATTGTTAAAATATCTATATTTCCCAAAGTGATCTACAGATTCAATACAATCCCTACATAAATTCCAATTTATTTCTTTACAGAAATAGAAAAAAAATCCCAAAATTTCCATGGAACCACAAAATATCCCAAATAGCCAAAGCAACCTTGAACAAAAAGAACAAAGCTGCAGGCATCACACCATCAGATTTCAAAATATATCACAAAGCTATAGTAATCAAAACAGCATGATATTGGCATAAATATAGACACATAGACCAATGGTACAGATTAGAGAACCCAGAAATGGACCCATACACCTATAGTCAATTGACGTTTTATTCTGTTTATTATGGCTATATAATAGTTGTACATATTTCTGGGGTACATTTTTTTTGATATAATAATAAAATGTGTAATGATCAGATCAGGGTAATTGGGAATTCTGCCACCTCAAGCATTTATCATTTGTTTGTGTTAGGAACATTTCAATTCTACTCTTTTAGATATTTTGAAATAAACGATAGATTATTGCAACCAGAGACGCTTTATTGTGCTACTGATCTTATATTTTCTATAGAACTATATATATATATTTTGAGATGGAGTTTCACTCTTGTAGCTCAGGCTGGAGTACCATGGCATGATCTCAGCCCACTGCAAACTCTGCCTTACAGGTTCAGGTACTGGGATTACAGGCACATGACACCACATCCAGCAAATTTTTGTATTTATAAATAAAAGTGGGTTTTCTACTTTTTGTATTTTTAATACAAAATTTGCAATACTTACAAAATTGCTTTTGTAAGTATTACAAAAAGTAGAGATAGGGTTTCACCACATTGGCCACGCTTCTGACCTCAGGTAATCCACTTGCAGCCTCCCAAAGTGCTGGGATTGCAGGTGTGAGCCAGTGCATGTGCCGGGGCTGTATTTTTGTACCCATAAATCATCTTATCTTCCCCTCTTTTACTCTCCTTCTTGCTGCTCTTCCCAGTTACTGGTAACCATGATTCTAATCATAAGTTCAATTTCTTTTAGCTTCTACATAGGAGTGAGAACATGCAAGATTTGTCTTTCTGTGCCTAGCTTATTTCACTTAACATAATGTCCTCCAGTTCCATTCATTCTGTTGCAAATCACAAAATTTTATTCTTTTTATGACAGTATAATATTCCATTGTGTATATCTACCACATTTCTTTATATATTTATTTGTTGATGGACACTTTGGCTGATTCCATATCTTAGCTTTGTGAATAGTGTGGCAATAAATATGGGAGTACATATATCAAGTATTTGAAAAATGTTCAGCATCACTAATTATCAGAGAAATACAAACCAAAGCTACAATGAGATATCATCTTGCCCCAGTTGAAGTGGCTTTTATGAAAATGATGGGTAGTAACAGATGCAGGCAAGGACGTGGAGAAAGGGGAACTCTCTTACGCTGTTGATGGGAATGTAAATTAGTACGGCCACTATGGAAAACAACATGGAGGTTCCTCAGAAAACTATAAATAGGACTACCATCTGATTCAGAATTCCATTGTTGGGCACATAACCAAAAGAAAGGAAAACAATCAATTTTTGACAAAGGTGCTGTGATAGTTAATGTTAAGTGTCAACTTTATTGGATTGAAGGATGCCTAGTTGGCTGGTAGAGTATTGTTTCTGGGTGTGTCTGTGAGGGTGTTTCCAGAGGATATTAACATTTGAGTCAGTGAATGGAGAGAGGAAGACCCACCCTCAGTGTGGGTGGATATGTCTAGTTTGCTGCCAGCTTGGCTAGAACAAAGCAGGTGGAAGAAGGTAGAACAAGCTGGCTTGTTTTGAGTCTTCGGCTTTCATCTTTCTCCCATGCTGGATGCTTCCACTTGTTCCTTCTGCTCTTGGACATCAGACTTCAGGTTCTTAAGCCTTTGGACTATTGCACTTACACCAGTGATTTGACAGGGACTCTTGAGCTGTAAGCCACAGACTAAAGGCTGCACTGTCAAATTCCCTACATTTGAGGCTTTTGGACTCAGAATGAGCCCTACTGCCTTCTTACTCAGCTTGGAGATGGCCTATAGTGGGAATTCACCTTGTGATCCTGTGAGCCAATTCTACTTAATAAACTCCTTTTCATGTATACATATATCCTATTAGTTCTGCCTTTCTAGAGAACTCTGACTAATACAGGTGCCAACAATACAATGGGAAAAGAACAGTTTCTTGGTGTTGCAAAAACTAAATATCCAGATAAAAAATAAATAAAAATGGACCCTTTTTTCGCCCCCCTACATAAGAATCAAATAAAAATGCATTAACAACATAAACATAAAACTGTAAAACCACTAGAAGAAAACGTAGAAGAAAATCTCCGTAACATTAGTCTGGGCAGAGGTTTCTTGGGTACGATCCCCAAAGCACAGACAATAAAAACAAAAACAGACAAATTGTATTGCATGAAACTAAAAAGCTTCTGTACAGCCAAGGAAACAATTAACAGAGTAAAGTGACAACTCATGGAGTGAGAGAAAATATTTATAAATCATACATCAGATAAGGGGCTACTATCCAAAATACACAACAACACAAACTACTCAGTAACGAGAAAAAAAATAAACCTACTAAATATGAGGAAAGAATGTGAAAAGCCATTTCTCAAAAAAATATAAATAGCTAATAGATATATTTTTAAATGCTCAAATTTCTAGTTATCAGAGAAATGCAATTAAAACCATAATAACATATCACCTCATACTTGTTAGATTTGCTATTATCAAAAAGATGAAAGATAACAGGTATTGGCAAGGATGTGAAGAAAAAGAAATCCTCATACACTTTTGATAGTATAGTAAATTACTGTACCCATTTTGAAGAACAGTATGGAGGTTCCTCACAACAACAACAAAATAGAATTACCATCTGATCCAGCAATCCCACTCCTGGTTATATACCAAAAGGAACCGAAATCAGTATGCTGAAGAGATGTCTGCATTCCCATTTCCATTGCAGCATTACTCATGACAGCCAAGATATAAAAACAGTCTGTGTACATCAATGAATGAATGGATATTAAAAATGTGGCAAATACTTGCAGTGGAATACTATTCAGCCTTTAAAAAATGAACAGAAAATTATATCATTTTCAATAACATGGATAAACCCAGAGGGCATTGTATGTTAGGTGAAATAAGGCAGGCACAGAGAGACAAATACTGTATAACCTCATTTATATGTGGAATCTAAAAATGTGGAACTCATAGAAGTAGAGAGTAGAATGATGGTTACCAGAGGCAGGGGGTTGAGGGGTGGACGGGGAAAATGGAGATATGTCACAAGCTTATACTTAGGAGAAACCATTTCTGTGTCCATTGCACAGTAAGGTGATTATAGTTAATAATAACAAATCATATATTTCAAAATTGCTAAAAGAGGGTTTTAAATGTCCTTGCCACAAAGAAATGGCAAGTATTTGAGGTGATGGCTATGCTAAGTACCCTAATTTGACCTTTCTACAATGCACATAGATATTTGCACATCACATTCTACCCCATAAATATACACAATTACTATTCGTCAATTAAAAATAAAATAATTAAAGACTTATAAAATTATTTAAATAAATAAAAATGAATGACACTGTACATTAAAAATTGGCATTGGCCAGGCACCGAAGCTCATGCCTGTAATCTCAACACTTTGGGAGGCCAAGGCAGGAAAATCATTTGAGGCCAGGAGGTTTGAGACCAGCCTGACCCACATAGTGGAACCCCATCTCTACTAAAAATACAAAAATTAGCCAAACGTGGCGGTGCACATCTATAATCCCAGCTACTCGGATGGCTGAGGCATGAGAATCACTTGAACCCAGGAGGTGGAGGTTGCAGTGGGCCTAGACTGCGCCACTGCATTCCATCCTGGGCAACAGAGTAAGACTCTTCCTCAAAAAAAAAAAAATTGTTTTATAAGTTTAAAAATAATTTAAAAAATTGACATTAAAACCTAGGCTTTCTCCTTATAGGAAATGACGTAAGATAACACGTAAATATCACGTAACTGGACTTGCCATCTTTGATTTCCAAGTATAACTTTTTCACTTTAATTAAGTATATGAATGAGGAATAGAAATTTTAGAGATTACTTCAGTTTTATTAGACAAAATTTATATATAAATAAATATGTTTCTATATATATGGTTCTATATAGGCACATATATTTATATATACATGTTTATGTAAGTATCTCACTATATATATGTGTACATATGGATGTATATTTGTATATCAATATATACGTCATACTAATAACATGACCTAAATTATTTAGAGTATTTTCTAATAGCTCCTGGGTGTTAGTCAGTGTTCTCCAGGGAGATAGAATCAATGGGATGTCTGTAGATATTGAAAGAGATTTATTATAATTAGCTCAGATGGTTATGGAGGTTACGTTTCACCATCTGCAGGGTGAGTAAGTAGGCAAGCTGGAGACACAGGAGACCTGATGGTTTAGTTCAAGTACAAAGGCAGAAAAAAGTTGGTGCACAGCTTGAAGGCAGTCAGGCAGGAAGGATTCTGTCTTACATGTGGGAGGGTCAGTCTTGTTCTATTCAGACCCCCAACTGATTGTAGGAGGCCCACCCACATTAGGGAGGGCAATCTTTTTTACTCAGTCTACCAATCCAAATGTCCCTCTCATCCACATACAACCTCACAGACACACCAGAGTCATATTTTACCAAATAGCTGGGCATCCTGTGGTCCAGTCAGACAGACACATAAAATTAATCATCGTAGTCCTAAATATCACCATGTAGGGGCATAAATTTTTAATTAGAAATTAGTGAGAATATTCACATCATAAAATTGCTGTGTGGGTTAAATTTTAAAATGAATGTAAAGCAGTTAACAAAATGTCTGAATCATGGTGAGATCCCAATACCTGTTAGCTAGAGTCACAGCCAAGAGTAGTGGCTTTAAAGGTGAACCCTGACATCAGACTCTCCCATCCCTATCCCCAGAGAAAGATCTTTGTTCTGTTCTTTGCTGGCTATGTGCTTTTGATCAAATCACTAAATACAACCCAGTCTCAGTTTTCTTGACTGCAAAGTACAACAATAACACCTGCTTTACTGGGTTGTGATGAGGATTAATTAAATTGAATCTTCGCCATCAATTTAGAACAATGCAGGCACATATTAAGAAAACAGATGTTGGGTAATCTTGGTATCACAAAAGCAAACATATTTTACTTTTCAAAGAGACTTTAATTTTCTTCTTATTTAAACCTCAAAATAAATCAGGAAGGTAGATACTATAATCATCACTGTTTTACAGAAGAACGAGAATCAGAGCGATTGAACAACTTGCCAGGGGACATTCAGTGATCAGTATTCCTCCCACATCTTGCTGACTTGTTCTTTTATTCCCCAAGCATATTAATGGCTTCCCATGATAATTAGGAATATTTAGAAGCGCTATGGGTCCTTGCCATCTTGTTTTGGGAAATCCAGGTATTCACTCAGTGCTATCAATTGAAGAACTATATGCTTTATTACTACAGATCAAGGGAAATTTGGCGGAAATGGTGTGAATTACAACGTCCTTCTCATTCCTCACTTTTGACTGATAAGCCCTCCCCCTCCCACAACACGTGCATACTCATCATCTAGCAAAAGGCAGCTCTTTTTCCTTGCGTATTATTGAATACTGACTGTGTTAGGCATTCTACTAAGCCCTTTACATATAATATCCTGTTTAGTCATAATAACACACTGTGATTTAGGAACTGCTGTTATTACCATTTTAAATATGAGGAAATGAGGCTTAAGAGGTTTCTCTGAGGTCACAATGAAAAGAAGTAGTAAGCTTTTTTCATTTCATCACACTGTCTCCAGAATGCTGTTTCCTAGGCAGCCATGCCTCCTCTTGTATTGATTTTTATTTTTTGTAGAGGCAGAGTCTCGCACTGTCTCCCAGGTTTGGAGTGCAGCGGTGAGATCTCGGCTCACTGCAACCTCTGCCTCCCGGGTTCAAGCAATTCTCCTGCCTCAGCCTGCATTGATTTAATTCAATCAATGTATATTTGTTGAGACACTGTGTTGCAGAATCAGGCTAGGCTCGGAGTGTTCAGAGGAGAAGGAAAGAAGCAAAGTCCTGGCTATCAGAGTTTACAGGGCAGTACATGTAATCCCAACAGCTGCCGTATTGTCATCCCCCAGGGGCTGAAAATTGGTTGTTGGCTGGGGGGGGTGGAGGGGGAACCTCTCTCTTTTTATGTATATGATACATAGACAGAATATCTGTGGTGGGAGATGACTGGGAAAAAAATGTCTAGAAAGACTCCTTGGGGGATGATGACTTTTAAGTTTGAAAAACACTGCTCTAACATGAGACACACACATATTAAATAATTGCAGAAATAAATATGTCTTTAAAATGCCACATGTACTGCGAATCAAAATAGAGAATGATATAAAGATGAAATTAGACTGGGTGCCATGGCTCATGCCTATAATCCTGGCACTTTGGGAGGTCGAGGCAGGCAGATCACCTGAGGTCAGGAGTTCGAGATCAGCTTGACCAATATGGTGAAACCCTATCTCTACTAAAAATACAAAAATTAACAAGGTGTGGTGGCATGTGCCTATGGTCCCAGCTATTTGGGAGGCTGAGACAGGAGAATTGCTTGAACCCAGGAAGCGGAGGTTGCAGTGAGCCAAGATTGTGCCACTGCACTACAGCCTGGGTGACAGAGTGAGATTCCATCTCAAAAAAGGTCAGGAAAAGTGTGTTTCTGAAAACTGATGTTCAAGCTGAAATCTGAGAGGTGGGGAGGAGTTAGCTAGAAGAGATTCCTGAGGTGGGAACAGCAGATGTGAAAGGCCCTGAGGGGTGTACAGGTCAAGGTTCTCCAGAGAAACAGAACCAATAGAATGTGCATAGAGAGGTATTTATTTTAAGGAACTGATTTATGTGATTGCACACTCAGTAAGTCTACAACCTGCAGAGTCGGCCAACAGTCTGGAGACCCAGGAAAGAGTTGCATGTCAAGCCCAAAGTCGGTCTATAGGCACAATTGCTTCTTGCTCAGGAGAAGTCAGCCTTTGTTCTATTCATGCCTTCCACTGATTGGATGACGCTTTCCCATATTATGGAGAGCAATCTGCTTTACTCTAATTCTACCAATTTAAATGTTAATCTTGTCCAAAAAAACACCTTCACAGAAACAGCCAGAATAATGCTTCATCGAACATCTGAGCACTGTGGCTCATCCAAGTTGACAGATAAAATTAACCATCACATTTACTATTAGCATTTTGGAAGGACAGAAAGAAAACAACTTGCTTGGGAAATGAGCAGGGAGGAACACAGAGCAGACCGAGAATGTACGGCAGCAGGGATAAGATTGCACAGGGCTTTGTAGGGATAACAGCCACACTGTTCTGAGAGTGACAGAAAGCCACTGAAGGATCACATGGAGGGTGAAGACCTGAGGCGTTTCGCTGTTGCTATAGTTAAGACTCATCTATGGAGGATGAGAAGAGTGCATCTGAAAGAGCAGAAGGAAAGTCTCCAGGGCAGAATGTACGGTGGCCTGGACCAGAACGGTGGGGTAAACATGGCAAAAAGTGCTCAGATCCATCCATATTTGGGGAGCAGGCTTGATGGGACTTGTTGATAGGACTGGATGTGTGGGTGAGAGAGGAAGAATCGAAAAAATCCCTCAGCCATCACTCTTTCAGTAAAGCTTTTCTTGTCTTTTTAAGACAGGTTTTGTGCAACTATTGCAGTGTTTGTACTTTTTAAACATCTTTCCCTTGTCTGTTTCCCCCGTTGGTGTATCACTGCCTCCGCTTATTCACTTTTGTATGATCGATTAGTACTGACACAGACTCACTGCATGCCAAATAAATGTGTGACCGAGGAAGACAGAATTAGGAATCCTAGTTTCATCTTTAATCCTTAGGAGACACCTAGTAATCATACAATTTCAGCTTGCCATCACTGAGCTTCTGTTTCTTCTCTTATTGAAAAAAAATGATACTTATCCAATGCAGCTTTTGTGGTTGCTTTATCACGTAAGCTTATATATGTGAAATGTACAAAGAGAAGTACCACTATATAGCTATAATCAATATTTCATCATTTAAAAAATAAACCAACATTAAGGATATATAGCAGTCATTTATTTCCACTCATTCTACAGATAAGCCATTAATTTCACACTTCACAAAGAATATACTTTACAATGTGTAAAAGTCATAGAGGAAAATGAAGATCAGAACCACTTGGGATTTTCAAAGAAATGAAATGCACATAAACACACAAAATCACAAAGCCAATAAATAAGGTTAAATATTTATCTTCATTAGGAACTGTTCTTTCTTCTCTAAATAAGTTGAAACACTGAAAACAAATGATAAATATTTTTTTCATGTACATCTTATGTTTTCAAAGCATTTGTCTTTTTTGATTTAGGTTATATATCATAAAGTGTGTAGAAATATACACATTTCTATTTTACATCTTAAAGGTTAGAAAGATTAAATAACCTTCATAAAGAAACAATATCAAGGTCAGGACTAGTGACTAATATTAATAACTTCCTATCTCAAAATTTGACCATAGCCACTATCCATAACAAAATTTGAAAAAACCTAATTGCCTAAAGTCTTCTCTATTTGAAAGTCAAATTACAGAAATGACTTAAGTATTGGACATTGAGGATAAAATGCAAGATCTTTCTGTTCATGTCTTTGCTCTTATCCATTAAAAAAACATCTAAATTGAGCATTTCTACATGTTCCCATTATGAACATGTCATGTATTACGTACTATATCTTTACACGTACATTTGGTGTATACTTGTATAACCTACTATTGATTTAGCATTTGCTTAAAAGTAAGCAATAAGGTACTGTGTATTGTTATAGACTAAAGAAAATCAATAAGCAATCCCAAGAGAAGAATATCCATTCTACTCCCTGAAAGCAACATATTGTCTCCATGGTCTATAAAATGTATTTATGTTTGGAATCTAAAACTTTAGATGACTGTCTTTTCAATGCTTTCTGAAAATTCTGTGTATTAAACTCCTACATATATCTCTCAACACATGTACATGCACACATAAATAGGCACACACAAAACATCCTATAAATAAAGGGAAAGATAATCATATAAGGAAACTCATTTTTAAATCCCCCAATATGTGCACTACCACTATCAAATTTGTGATTTGTTGAACTAGTTCTGAATTCAACAGGTAAGCAACCTACACTAATAGTCAGTCTTCAGAATAACTCTTAGCATTCAAAACTTTCCTAAAAATAAAATGATGAACAGATTCTTTGTTGTTCAAATCATGCTATTATTAGTCAAATCAGTTATACAATCTATTGGGTCATCTCATAGACAATTAACCTAAATATTTTTCACCCTCCAACCATCCAACTGAACAAAGCAATTAAAAGTATAGATATAGGATCAAAAATAAGACAATATTTTCCTATTCCTGATGTTCCTCTAACATATAGCCCACACTTTTCTAGTATTGTTTATATTATTGTTTATATATAATTGTTTATATATATAATATGTAAAATAAAAAATATACCATTAATAGAAAATTTAAATTATTTTTACTCTCATAAAATGAGAAATTGAGAATCTTGTAAAAACTTGGGGGAAGGGAACGTTTTATACCTTATTGAAATGAACAAGAATCCAGCTGTTTTGACAAATCCTAAAGGCTCACAATAGGCAATTATTCAATGGAATATCCTCTTCAAATTCTAGGTCACTTGACACCGCCTCCTTCTGTTAAAAATATACATATGAAGAAAAGTACTAGTGATCTATTGATATTGTTTAGCTGTGTCCCCACCCAAATCTCAAGTTAAATTATATCTTCCAGAATTCCCACGTGTTCTGGGAGGGACCCAGGGGAAGGTAACTGAATCATGGGGATAGGTATTTTCCATGCTACTCTCATGATAGTGAATAAGTCTCAGGAGATATGATTCGTTTATCAGAGGTTTCCACTTTTGCTTCTCTCTCATTTTCTCTTGCCACCACCATGTAAGAAGTGCTTTTCACCTCTCGCCATGATTCTGAGGCCTCCCCAGCCATGTGGAACTGTAAGTCCAATTAAACCTTTTTTTCTTCCCAGTCTCAATTGTGTCTTGGTTATCAGCATGAAAACAAACTAATACTATAAATTGGTACTAGTAGAGTGGGGCACTGGAGAAAAGTTATCCAAATGTGGAAGCAACTTTGGAACTGGGTAACAGGCAGAGGTTGAAAAAGTTCAGAGGACTCAGAAGACAGAAAAATGTGGGAAAATCTGGAACTTCCTAGAGACTTATTGAATATCTTTGCCCAAAATGCTGATAGTGATATGAAGAATAAGGTCCAAGCTGAGGTGGTCTCGGATGGAGATGAGGAACTTGTTGGGAACTGGAGTAAAGGTTATGTTTTAGCAAAGACCGGAGGCATTTTGCCCCAGCCCTAGAGATTTGTGGAACTTTGAACTTGAGAAAGATGATTTAGGTTATCTGGCAGAAGAAATTTCTAAGCAGCAAAGCATCAAGAGATGACCTGGGTACTGTTAAAGGCATTCAGTTTTAAAAGGGAAACAGAGCATAAAAGTTTAGAAATTTTGCAGCCTGACTATGAAATAGAAAAGAAAATCCCATTTTCTGGTGAGAAATTTAAGGAGGCTGCAGAAATTTGCATAAGTAGCCAGAAGACTAATGTGGATCTCTCAGACCATGGAGGAAATCCAGGCCATGTCAGAGACCTTCATGGCAGCCCCTCCCATCATAGGCCCAGAAGCCCAGGATTAAAAAGCGGTTTTGTAGGCTGGGCCCTGTGTCCCCATGTTTTGTACAGCCTAGGGACTTGGTGCCATTTGTTCCAGCCACTCCAGCTGTGGCTGAAAGGGGCCAATGTACTGTGGCTTCAGAGTGGGGAAGCCCCAAGCCTTGGCAGCTGCCAAGTGCTATTGAGCCTGTGGGTATACAGAGGTCAAGAATTGGGGTTTGAGAACCTCCACCTAGACTTCAGAAGTTGTATGGAAATGCCTGGATGCCCAGATAAAAGTTTGTCGCAGGGGTGGGGCCCTCATAGAGAACCTCTCCTAGGGCAGCATGGAAGGGAAATGTAGGGTTGGAGGCCCCATACAGAGTCTCTACTGGCACACTGCCTAGTGAAGCTGTGAGAAGAGGGCCGCCGTCCTCCAGTCCCCAGATGGCAGATCCACAGAAAGCTTGCACCATGCACCTGGAAAAGCCACAGACTCTCAATACCAGACCATGAAAGCAGCCAGGAGGGGAGCTGTACCTTGTGGAGCTGCCCCAAGACCTTGAGAACCCACTTCTTCCATCAGCATGACCTGGATGTGAAACCTGGCATCAAAGGAGATCATTTTGGAGCTTTAAAATTTGACTGGATCACTGGATTTCAAACTTGCATGGGCCCTTTATCCCCTTCATTTTGGCTGGTTTCTCCCATTTGGAACAGCTGTATGTACCCAATGCCTGTACCCTCATTGTATCTAGGAAGTAACCAGCTTGCTCTTGATTTTACAGGCTTACAGGCAAAAGGAACTTGCTTTGTCTCAGATAAAACTTTGGACTGCGGACTTCTGGGTTAATGTTGAAATGAGTGAAGACTTTGCGGACTGTTAGGAAGGCATGATTGGTTTTGAAATGTGAGGACACAAGATTTGGAGGGGCTAGGGGCAGAACGATATGGTTTGGCTGTGTCCCCACCCAAATCTCAACTTGGGTTGTATCTCCCAGAATTCCCGAGTGGTGTGGGAGGGACACAGGGGGAGGTAATGGAATCATGGGGACCGGTTTTCCCACTATCATTCTCATGATAGTGAATAAGTCTCAGTAGACCTGATGGGTTTCTCAGGGGTTTCTGCTTTTGCTTCTCTCTCATTTTCTCTTGCTGCCACCATGTAAGAAGTGCTTTCACCTCCTGCCATATTTCTGAGGCCTCCCCAGCCATGTGGAACTGTTAAGTCCAACTAAATCTCTTTTTCTTCCCAGTCTCAAGTGTGTCTTTATCAGCAGTGTGAAAACAACTAATAGATCTATCGTCTTTGGGCTAGGAGGGGGGTTAAAGACTCTGGCTAGTTTGCTAGGTTCCTGCATAGTGAATCTCAAAATCATAGCCCTGTAGCATTCTAAACACTCACTAGAAATTGTACCTTGTACCAAGTTAGAGTTATATTACGTCTGATGATCAAAATATGGTACACAAAAGCTCCTATGTTTGTATATCTATATATATATTTAAAATGTTCAGAGCAGCCTAGAAGAAAATTTTTTAAATTCAAAAATCCTTCATGAATAAGATATTTGATCAGTTATTTAACATCATGTCATTTAATTTCTGGAAGATCTGTCCTCTATTCAAGCTGAGGAACCACCACACTGAATATGTTTAGGGCCAGGAATTGATTAGAAAACTTAAATACTATTATCAATTCAAGGTTTTACTTCCAATTTTAGCTTAGAAAACCAGAATCAAACTCCCATTGACAGCAAAATTAATTCTTCTATATTCTCTTTAAGTGCAATTATAGTACTAATGCAGAAGAAAATTTTTTCTGAACATTTTCACAGCACAGTTTTCAAATTGCCTACAATATACATTCTATTTTTTTAAAGCCACAGTAGTACCGAGAAAATTAAAAGACTGTGTCTTTCTTTTTTGCATGGGGAGAGCAAATATTTCTGTCTTCTTGTTTGCAAACTTTACTTATTTTACTTAATAACTTGGAGAGACAGTCAACAACAAAATACTTGAAAATTAATTACATGGTTTCTGAAGTCATATTCAGCTGCACAAGCAAACTGTAGAGCCCTGGATCAAGGTAGATTTGACTCTCATTCTGTGTGAACTTTGTAACTAACCAATTAATCCCAAACCAACTTTCAAAGGGAAATGCTAAAATTTAAATAGAAAAATGTCTACCTCTGTATGCAACTGGAAAGTTGCTTTTGCATGTATCTGTAAGTGTGTGTGTTCTATATATTTTACTTATTTCTATCTATGCAAATATGTGTGCCTACATGTACAAGAATGTTCTGGATACAATTTTATTCATCCATTCATTTAGTGAATGTCTATTGAGTGATAAGTATTGAATTTTGGTATCATTGAGCTATTGCCACAAAAGTGCTACTCAATAAAATCCACAAGACATAGTGGTTTAAAACATAGTATTTTGCTATTATGGCTCATGTGTCTGGAGGTCACTGAGGGGTCTATTCATCTAGGCTGGGCTCAGCAGCCCTCAGTTGTCTTGCTCCTCTTTGTGAGCTGGTTTGCTCACTTCCACTTGTATGGGTAAACCAAAGGCTCATGACTACAGCAAAAAATACAAAATGGAAAGCAGGAATATGCAAAGACCTTCTGAAGTCTGTGCTCAGAACTACCATGCCATCGTTATGCCTTATTATTATTTTTATTATACTTTAAGTTTTGGGGTACATGTGCAGATTGTGCAGGATTGTTACATAGGTATACACATGCCATGGTGGTTTACTGCATCCTCCCCCTGTCATTTACATTAGGTATTTGTCCTAATGTTATCCCTTCCCAATCCCCCCCACCCCCCGCTATCCCTCTCCTAGCTCTCCCACCCCTCAACAGGCCCTGGTGTGTGATGTTTCACTCCCTGTGTCCATGTGTTCTCATTGTTCAACAGCCACTTATGAATGAGAATATGCAGTGTTTGGTTTTCTGTTTTCGTGTCAGTTTGCTGAGAATGATGGTTTCCAGCTTTATCCATGTCCCTGTAAAGGACATGAACTCATCCTTTTTAATGGCTGCATAGTATTTCATGGTGTATATGTGCCACATTGTCTTTATCCAGTCTATCATGATGGGCATTTGGGTTGGTTGTTGAAGCAAGTCACATGGTGGTATAGTTGGGATATTTGTCCCCACCCAAATCTCATGTTGAATTGAAATCCTTTGTGTTGGAGCTGGGGACTAGTAGGAGGTGCTTGGGTTATGGGGCAGATCCCTCATGAATGGATTGGGTCAAGCCTTTGGTGAAAAGTTTACCCTTGCTCTGAGTTCACGTGAGATCTGTTCTTTTAAAAGTGTGTGGCACTTCCCTGCACTCTTGCTCCCATTCTCATCACATAATATGCCTGCTCCCCTTTTGCCTCCTGCTATAATTGGAAGCTTCCTGAGGCCTCCTCAGAAACAGATGCTGCTCTGCATCTTGTATAGCCCACAGAGACATGAGCCAACGTAACCTCTTTTCTTTATAAATTACCCAGCCTCAGGTATTCCTTTATAGCAATACAAGAACAGCCTGATACACACAGGGTAGGGAATCAGATTCCACCTGTCTCTTAAGAGGAACTTTAAAATCACATAAGAAGAGAAGTGTATACAGAGATAGATAAAGATGCAATCTGCCACAAATCCAGGTGGAAGTCCTTAGCAGTAGCCAAAAGGATTATAATGATAAACTAGGGTAGACAACACTTTTAAATTTCTGTTTCAATATCCACTTATCAAGACGTATTTCCTGATCAAACACAGCGGATAAGTTCTCATGTGTTTATAGGTAAAAATATGTATTCTCTTAATGCACAACATTGGGAGGAAAAGGATTTCGTTTCCTTTCTTGCTTACGATGAGTCCTGCAGAACATCACAAAACAGGGCATTTGGAAACAGGCAAAACTTGTGTTCGGGGACACCTCCCCCACCTGTTACTCAATATTTACATCCATTTGGGGTGTTAGAAATATTTGCTGGAAATTCTGTCAATGTTGCTTCCTTTAAATTTGCAAAAATTCTGATCCCACATAGAGAAGTCTCATGGAGTGACTGCAAAGATCTTTATCTATGTTAGGAACTTGACAGCTGAAATAACAGAATGTAAATCCAAATTCTTACAGCATGAAACTCATGACACTTTTAAGTCCTCATTTCTCTCCTTCTGCTTAAACTGAGCTCCACTAGGAAAAGCCCCTGGGGAACACCAGTTCCTGACTTACTTGCCTTAGTTTGAAAACTGCCAGATGCCACCCAGGATACTGCATTAGGATCCTGCCATAAAACTTCACTTTGTGCTGACTCAATTTCAAATGAGCCATGAAGTATTACATTCTTGAGAAGTGGAAGAACTTTCACTTGGGCTTTGCGGCAGCACATCAGCTGAAGTCATAGAAGAAATAGCAAAATAGGTCATAATGGATTCAGGGCTGTGCTTATAACCTGGAAAACAACTGTCACTTTGTGTTTGGGGAATTGTTCCAGAATACGAAAACTGAATGTTAAGATGTTGAACTGTGAGAGGTTGTCACAGGAATAGGCAAGTGATTTCCTGACCAGAGCACAAAGGAGCTGTGACCAACGAAAACAACCCCAGTGCCTCACCACGAGTAGAGTTGTTTAATTGATGATTGGATGTTCACTTGTGAGTTGGCCAAAAATGGGTCTCTTGCTTACTATTTGTTTGCATCTTTTCAGCACTGGCTGTTTGGTGTGTGTTTTAATATCTAAATTTAAAGATGCGTATGGCACTTAACTCACAGTGGAAAATGCTTTCCAGCTGGCCCTAGCCATCAAATGCAAATATGAAAATTCAGCTCAGCACACTTCTGATATGATAATTGGCATGTATAGAAAATGAATTCCCACATAAAGTTATCATTTGTGGCTCCAAAAGAAGCTGATAAAATACTTAATAGACTTTTAATAGAGCTTCTGAGACCCAGATCATGAAAAAGTAAGCATGCCATGCCATTCATTCTAACTTTCCATTGGCAGTGTGAGGCTTTCCAAAAAAAAAAAAAAAGAAAGATTCACAGAGGTTTTTTCTGTGGAGTTCACTTATAGATTGGATGAAAGGCTCATGCAGCTGACAGCTTTTGTTAATAACGTTCCTCAGTAGCGAGGCAGGGTCACCAACAAGAGCTACAGGGAATCTTGCAAAAGCAGGCAAGATGCTAAAAAGTGGGCTGGTATAGAAAGCGTTTTAATGGCAAAAAAAAAAAAAAAAACCGTATTAAGTCCTGAATTCTGCTAAGAATTAAGGAGCAAGGCAAATTTTAACTAAACCTGGACTTTAGAATTAGGTTTAATTTCTCCGGAGGCCTCTCTCATTAGCCTACAGACGGCCGCCTTCTTGCTGTATCCTCACATGGCTTTTCCTCTGAGTACACATGCATCCCTAGTGTCTCTTTCTCTTCTTGTAAGTCATATTGATCTAAGAATCCACCATTAACAGCCTCATTAACTACCTTCTTAAAGACTTTATCTCTAAATATGGTTTCATTTTTAGGTACTGAGAGTAGTGACTTCACCATGAATTTTGGGGAACCTATTCAGCACATACCATAGACGAAACAAGAGTGTCATGAACCAAGGAATGTAGGTGGCCTGAAGAAGTTGGAAAAGGCAAGGAAATGGACTTTTCCCTACAACCTCCAGAAGGGAAAGCAGCCCTGCTTTCCCTTAGTTTTAACCCAGTGAAAACCATGTATAACTTCTAACCTACAGAACTGTACAAAAATCAATTTATGTTGTCGTAAGCCACTAAACTTGTGAATTTTTATCATGCTAGTAACAGAAAGCTAATGGGATGTCAAAACTTAATGACCGAATAAATACATCTCGAGACCCCACACTGTATCCATCTATTATTATGGACAATAATCTACCTCAAAAGGCTAGTGTCAGTTTCTACTTGGTCCATAAAAGAAATACCCCAAAACACAGTAGCTGAAAATATCACTCATTTATTTTGGGTCAAATGTCTTAGTGAGCTGGGGTTAGACTCTTCAAGGCCAGGTAGTTTTGGGGGCTGGTGAGGCTCTACTTCTCCTTACAGGTGTGTGAGTTAGCTGAGGTGGCTTTGCTCTGCGTATCTCATTAATCTAGGACCAGCCAGCTGCCGGATGTGTTCTTCTTATCATAATGACAGAGACTCAAGAGAACAAGCCTATATACCTCTTAAAGTCTAATCTTAGACTGAGGTACTATGACTTCCAACCACAGTGCCTTTGGCCAAATATTGCCACATGGCCAAGTCCAAAATCAAAGGGCAGAGAAATATACTTGGCTCATAACGATTACCCATAAGAACATGGATGCAGAGAGAGGTGAGAATCTGGGATCATAATGCATTCTACCCAGGGATGCTGGTCCAATAGCAAGGAGACCACTAATAAATATGAGACAACAAATGTGAATTTGTATAATAGAGGGTGAAAGTATTGATGTACTAGAAAGTATAAACTAAAAGATTATTATCATATTGTCTGTTCTTTTGCTTGTATCTAAAATGTATCTGCTCTGTCTTGCACATATATGAAAAATATTTCACCATGTTCATATTTTAAAAATGGGGAATATAACAAGGAATTTAGTGGTCTTAAATTGAAATTGAGTTGAATATTTGTTTTCAGAAGAGAAACAAATGTTCTTCAACAAATAATAATCATACAAAATATCTGAAGTTTTGTTTGAATGGGAGAGAATAAGCTTGGAAAATTCTGACTCAAAATATTAAATTACTTTCTGTATTAAATTGCAAAGCGGCCACAAAATTATCCCACCCTTATTTGCATGCTCCATTGCAATATGACTTTGCAGCTCCTTCAGTCAGAAAAATGGAGTCTGTGTTTCCAGCTCCAAAATCTGGGCATGGCCAAGTGATTTGCCTTAGCCCTAGAGACATTAGCAAATGTGAAGCAATTAGAAGCTTCAAAAGCTCTTGAACATTGGGTCTATTTCTTTCTTGCTGTGGGACTCCTTCCACAACTAGGTGAACCAGCATGGCTATCCTCCTAGAGGTGGCTGGAAAAGCATGTAGAGAGAAGTCTCAGCCATTCCAGATGTCCAGTTGTTCCATCTGAGGGTGCAGACATACAACTGAGATCATCCTAGACTACTGAGCCCCAACCAAGCTTGACCAAACCAGAAGAACCAATAAGCAATCCATAGATGCATGAGAAATAATGTTTGTTCCATTAAACCACTAAATGTTGGGATAGTTTGTTACTCAAAAAAAGCTTACTGATAAACCCCCGTGGTAAGTGAAGTCTTGTTGCTGACAAGTGTAAAAAGACATGGAATTCAAACCCAAAACATTTCAGTCCCAACCTGGGGACTGACTGCTCATAAAACGTGGCAGAATTCATGTGCACAGCTCTGTAATACACATGTACACCATGCATTGTCGGTAATAATATTGACAATATTAATAATATGTATCACATTCTTGCTATGGGTCTAGAAGTGTGTTAATGGTGTGCCTGGATTATTTCTTTTTACCCTAAGCACAAACCTAGGTGCTGGGTCTTATGATCTATTTTACAGATCAGGAAATTCTCAGAGGTAGAATCTTGTCTTGTGTTACCCAACCGGTCGCCTGACGCTTGAGCACACACACTTAAAAAATATCCCTCACTAAGTAAATGTGCATTAGTGTGCTTGTGTGTAAATATACTACTATTTCTTAAATGTGCATAGATTGCAATGTGATGCATAAAATACAAAGAAATGTAATGATACTCCTAGTTGTAAAATAACGTTTAAATGCTGTTTTATTTTTACATTAAAATGGCAATAGTATATTCAAATAACTTGCAGATCAATTGATCTGTTTTTCTCATACCAATACACAGAGCCTCATAAGGTTCACTAATTCATATATCTATATATTTCTTTAACAGATAATTATTAATCCTCTTCTATGCAAAATTATCTTTATAGAAATAGATATTTTTGTAGATTTTTGAATTTCCCTTTCCCCCTCATTTTGTAAATTTTTTGATAGTCTCAAAGTACATGTTAGTAAACATACAAATACAAAATATCTTTACAGTAATATCTAATTTTTTTTTAAGGTGGAGTCTCACTCTGTCACCCAGGCTGGACTGCAGTGGTATGATCTCAGCTCACTGTGACCTCCACTTCCCAGGTTCAAGTGATTCTCCTGCCTTAGCCTCCTGAGTAGCTGGGAGTACAGGCATGTGCCACCACATAATTTATAATTTTTTTTTTAGTAGAGACAGGGTTTCACCATGTTGACCAGGCAGGCTGGTCTTGAACTCCTGACCTCAAGTGATCTGCTCGCCTCAGCCTCTGCAAGCGCTGGGATCGCAGGCGAGAGCCACCACGCCTGGCCAATATCTATTTAATGAGCACTTTCGGTGTATTGACTACTCAACATATGAATGGGTAATGCACAGTGCTAAGCATTTTAAATGTGTTACCACCTTTGTCCCTCCAAATAACCCATGAGGTACTAGTTATAGCCATGTTTTACCAATGAGAAAATTGAGCCACCAAAATGTTAAGTACTCATTGTCGTACATTTAATAAGAGATGGAAGTGGAAGACATACACGTCCAGAAATCTGGTGCCATGTTCCCCAATATGGCCTCTCAAATTTCACCACTGTTCTGAATACCTGCTGCAATCCATCAGTGCCTAGATTAGCCTATAAATGTACCAGTAGCATCTTGTTAGAAAAATGGTGTATTATTTTACTATCTTTATTTTTATTAATGGAGAATAATAATAAAAATTTCTGAGTATCCTACCATGAGAAGTCTTACAGGCATTTAGTGGAACTGAGTTGTGCATTGGATCTGCTCTTTGGTTTTCCCACCTATGTATTAAGTTTGGAAAAGATTTTTTTGATTCTTCCAGATACTTGAAGCTAGATTGGTATCCCAAATGAAACATTCAGCAGCACCTTCACTGCATTTAGAGAGTGCTAAACTAGACTGCTGTGTTCTCCACACATACGTTCACCCCGTATTTTCACTTTCTGGCTGAATTTTATCTGTTAAGCCAGTCAAGACTTGCTTAATGGGTTTGCAGGTATCTCTACTTGCAGAAATTTTAACTCTTCACCCAACCTTGTTACCCGAGAACAAGCAGAAAGAACAGAAAGAGGCAAACTCAATTGAGATAATTTCTTTGATTTTAAAAAAATTCTAAGCACATCATTAGCCTTTCCATTTTAAAATCATTAACCTTATGCTGATACAATAATTACATTACTGTTGCCTTTTCAAAAGCCACATTATTAACTCTAATTTGTTACTGCTGGCCAGGGGTAAAAGGGTTAGAGCTAATGGGGGCAACTGAAGACTTTTCAAGAAGAAAACCTTATCTGCATATATTGTTAAACTGAGCTGATGGGATTTGTCTCCTGCTCCAGATGTTTTGAAAATAACTTTTCTTTCCAAATGTTTTCTCCATGCACTCTTCCTGATTTGGTCTGGCGATGGACTGCAGCTTGTAAAATTGATGAATGTCTCCCTTTTTCCATTCTCTCACCAGATACACTGGCCAAACATAAGAGCTTTGAGAAATTGATATATTTTATTGTTCAGATAAAAAGGGGATCTTCTCGTCAAATTCTTTTGCCATAGTAATTCCTTCCAGGATGAGATCATTGTCTGTATTTATCTCAATCAGTCCTCTAGTTTAGTAGGTAAATTTGATAGTAAATTAAATATAATGACAGAGTTCTGTCATTCACAATGTGTCCTTCACACTCCAATGTACTTGGGAAAATAAAGATCTGGGATATATAACCCCTCAAAATTCCTGTTGATTGAGTGTTACAGCAGATTCCATGGGCATTATCCATATGATTAAAGAGTCTTGCCACACTCAAAACACCATGAACTCTATCCTTCTGCTTGGAAACAAGGTCAAGGATCCTCATTCCTAAGAAGTAAATCTTTTCTAACCTTCAAATGCCCTCAAATGTGTCCACTGATCTCCTCTTTTCTTCTTAGACTTTTTAAATGAATGAATGATACATTCTTAAAAAACAAACAAACAAACAAAAAAAAAAACACTACCCCAAACCTCTAGACTTATGTCTCTCTTACTCTGCTAAATTTCACTCTCAAGTGTTACAAACAGCAAATACAATAACTCTTTCAGCAGCAAATGCTTCTCCTTTCATAAAGACAGCAATTGAAAACCACCAGCGTCAGGCAGGTGACGTGGGGCAGGGGACTTGCATGAGGGCGGCAAGTCTGGAGGAAAACCCAGGCCCTGTGTAGAGAAATACCAGTGTGTCTATGGCCATACCACCCTGAACGTGCCTGATCTCGTCTGATTTTTGGAAGCTAAGCAGGGTCGGGCCTGGTTAGTACTTGGATGGCAGAAATACCAGTGCTCAGCCACAGCCAGCACTGCTAGGTGAGCACTGAAATAAAGCATGAAAAAAAAAATGAATATTAACTTTTACAGGAAGGATCATGATTTTTTGATACTTGGCTTAAATTTTAAACATTCTGTAATCCATACACATACCAAAAAATTCCTGTGGTGGAAATGTGTTGTCTCTGTGTGGCTTGTCAGTCTGATTTTCTGATGACCTCTCCTCACCCCAGTATTCCTTCCCTCTCCTGAATTCTCATAACACTTTAAACCTCCCTTATTGTGTTTCCCATACTCTGCCCTACTGTGGCAGTAAATGTACTTTTTATCTCTATGCCCCTGCATTCGTAAGAAAGCATTCGGCCAATAGTTGGCTTGAGTATCAGGATATTTAGCATGCACCATAACAGATATTCCATGGTAGGATACCTCCGGTTTGGATCGTTTGAACAATTTAAAGGTAGCATCAGATTATTTCCACACTTTTGCTACCCTGTTGGCTTATCTGAAGGCAAGCTCTCCTCTGGAGACCAAATGAATATTCCATTTCCAGACATACAATTCAAAAATGAAAATCCCTTTCATTTCTCTGTGTCTCTTTAGTTCAATGAGGAAACATTTCCCAGAAGCCTCTGCAGCCAACTTCACTGATGTGTTCTATGCCAGCCAAGGAAATATGACCCTCTGCAAACCAATCACTCATTTACCAGCATGCATTTAGACTCTTCTAAGTCAAGTGATAAAGGAAGAGCCATCAGAACAAAACTGGCATCTTCCGACAGAGAAGGAAATTAATGCCGGCATGGAATTTAACCAACAGTTTCTGTGACATTCTCTTAGCAGACGGTACATTTCCTGGGAATAAGTATTAGGGTCATGAGTGCAATAGTTCAAGACAGCGTGGTAAGATCTTGAAGTAAAGCAGTCGGATGGTGACTGTGGATTAATTTATTGCCACTGCACTTTAGCACATAATGCAACATATAATAAAGACAAATAAATATTAGATTGAACACATTTGAGAGTTCTCTAAATGGAAGTATATCCAGGGCACTATAAGAAAGAGAGGAAGAAAGAGGTCACTGTCTGGGTCCAGGAAGTCTTTACCATGGAAGTAATGCACCAGAACCAACAGTTATCCAGACTGGCATCTATTGCTAAATGAATCTATTAATCTTCCACCATTATTGCCAGGTGGCATTATTAACAGGCATGTCAGGTGTACTGCAAGGTCACAGCAAGAATTTACTATTCTTCTATTGATCTTCACTAGGCTCACAAAATTTCAACATATCTATTGCTTTGAAATCATTTTAATAACAGGAAAGCAATGCCACAGCCTACCTGTGTTCCAAAGAGTAATGTCTTATGACCTTTGCCTGTTACAAAAAGGTAAATCCATAAGCCTGGAATATGCTTGATATTCCTTAAATACCTGCTCATCTCTGAATGGAAACGTGTTGAAATCCAGTTTTGCTGTTGGTTTTTCTTTCTTGGCCTTCAGAGTGCAGACATTTTTCATTCCTCGCCTCCAGCTTTCCTCACACTCTCCATTTTCTCCCAGATTGATATGAATAAAGATTGCCACTTCACTTCAGCCTTGCATTTTTCTTCTGAATGATACTAGGATTAGGTAATCAGATCAATTTATTGTTAATCTGAAGGAATTTTCTTTCCCATGAGACTTGTCAGATACATTAGCGTCCTTTGAAATTACTGTAATTGACCCAGCAGAGGTAAAATGGGAAACGGCACCTGTCTGCTCACAGGGAAGGCAATCAGTGACAAAACAGGCACTACAGAAAGCAGAAATCATGGCTCCTTTCCCCTCTCAGAGTGCTCCTACAGTGGCAGATGCAGGTAGAACCCTAGAAGCCTCCCTAACTTGGGTGCCAACTGGTAAAGGCATCCCCAGGAAACAGTCTATGGATAACCAGTAAGGAGGAGAAGGAGTGGCACACAGACAAGAAGCAAAGCCACTGCCAACAGGCCCATCTGAGCACCAGGCTGGCAGCCAGCACTAACTGCTAGTCATCCAGTGGAGGACCTTTTGAAGCTCCCAGCCATCCCAGGCATCTCACTACATGAGATGGAGGAAGTGCCTGGTCAAGAATCAAGAGAAATCAGACATTTGTGTTGCTTGAAACCAATATTTTTGGGGGTAGTTGATTACAGAACAACAGGTAGCTGAAACACAGAGACCCTGGGAGAGAAACTGTAAGGGGCCCAGGGCTGATACAGAGACAGCCACTGGTCCCAGGTGCAGCCTCTCTTGCCTCAGATTCCCAAGGCCTTCCTTTTCTAATTCCAGGATTTGCTGAGTCTCACACCGTGAGGACGAAATGTGTATATGCCCCAAAAGTTGTATGTTAAAACCCCAGTCATCAATACGATATTTGGAAGTTGGGCCTTTAGATGGTCATTGGAGTTAGATTAAGTCCTAAGAATCAAGCCCTCGTGGTGAATTTAGCAGCCCTATATTATAAAAAGAGGAGGAGGCTGGGTTTGGTGCTCACCTCTGTAATCCCAGCACTTTGGGAGGCCGGGACAGGCCAATCATTCGAGGTCAGGAGTTCGAGACCAGCCTGAGCAACATGGTTGAAACCCTGTCTCTACTGAAAATACAGAAATGTGCCAGGCGTGGTGGCAGGTGCCTATAATCCCAGCTACTCGAGGTGGTTGGGACAGGAGAATCACCTAAACCTGGGAAGCAGAGGTTGCAGTGAGCTGAGCTCACACTACTGCACTCCAGCCTGGTTGACAGAGTGAGTGAGACTCCATCAAAAAAAAAAAGAAAGAAAAGAAAAGAGGAGAAACAGGATTTGTTTTCCTCTTTCTATCATGTGATGGAACAACAAGAATTTGACCATCTGCAACCTGGAAGAGGGCCCTCCCCAGAGCCCAATCATGCTGTAGGCATAAGCTAAGACTTTCCAGCCTCCAAAACCATGAGAAACAGATTTCTGTTGTTTATAAGTCTATGGTACATTTTTATAACAGCCCTCACTGACTAAGACACACAGTAAGTCTTTTTTTTTTTCCTTTCTCAACATGGCCTCTGTTTTTTTTGTTGTTGTTGTTATTGTTTTACTATTATTTTTCTAATTAAGCAACATGAGGAAATAACAGGGTAATAACAGGTAAGTAAGCTCAGCTCTGGGTACTGGTTATAATCACTGGGGCTGCAAGAGTAGAGCAGGCTCCATCCTGGAAGGGTCCAGGATACTGAGTCCAAGCCAGAAGGGAGCTGAGGAGCAGAACAGAAGCCCACAGCAGCTCTAGGAGCGGCAGGCAGACAATGCCAAATCCAAAAAATTAGGCAGCAGCTGCTCAGATCTCCCAGACCTTAATTCCTGCCACTGGGGAGCAGTGCTGAAGCTATACTTGGAGATGAAATGATCCCGATAGTGCCAGCACGACAGATAGACAGCTCCAGAGGCAGACAGGGATGGACACAGACCAAGTCCTGCTTTGCTTCAGCCCCATTTCCTCCCTGGGGAAATACATGTGCTTGATGAGTCTGAGCAGAAAGTGAAACAGAACGAGAGGCGGGAAATGAAAGGAAAGTAGAACTGAAGGATCTCACAACCACCTTTCCCAGCATGGGTTTTATTTTATGTCTATGTATTATAATTCCACATACAAGTTTGAGCAGCTTAGAGTCCAAGAACGTTAAGTGGCAAGAGAGAACAAAGTAAGCTTTGATCTGACAGAAGCACCAGCTTGTGGCTGTCCTCTACCCATCTGACAACCCACTGCAAAGACAGAGTAAGTTCACAGGAAGTGAAGATCCACATGGGTTAATGGCATTGATGGCAGGTGAAGAGAACTGTAACTCAGAGCTAGAATTGAGAGAGAAGCCCTGTAGCAATTAGGAAGAGCTAGATTATGCTATCATAACAAATAACTCAAAAATCTCTTGGCTTAGAATGGTAGGGTTTACCTCTCACTCACACGATGTCTATCGTAGGGAACAATAAATCTCTGCTCATCACAGTCACTCAGGGACTCAGGCCTTGGGAAGATCGATTCTGCCATGGCTCTGCAGTTGGAAAAGCCTCTGTAGTTAGAGGCTCTGCCTAGCTGTGACACACCAGTTTTGCTTCTGTTGCACCAGCTAAAGTAAATCACATGGCCATGGATGCATTAAACAAAGTAGGGCTGTATAATCCTTTTACAGAGGGGGATTCTAACATGAGTGAGAATAAAAGCCAATGACATGGCCCAGCCTAGAGGAAAGACCCTAGACACGTAAAAGCGAAGGTGCTGAGCATATTGTCATGTCAATGATTCCAGTGTGTGAAGGGGTCAGACATGTGATTGTGTCTATGGTGTGAGGGCCACAGAAAACAGGTGAAAACAATTCATGAAGCCAAAATTAAATAATAGCAACAATAGTAATAACAGCTGCCATCTATTGATTCTGTTTTTGAACCAGACTCTTCACGTGCATTATTTTATCCTCATCATACATCACACATACATCAATGTATCTTCACAAGAATTCTACTGGGAGTCAGAAAGATTACATCACTTGATCAAGGTCAAAGTGCTAGAGAATGACAGAGCCAGGAGTTGGCCAACTCTGGTGACCTCCAGAGCCCATGACATTTCTGCTCCTTCCATAGTACCATTCCACCTGTCTTGCCCAACGGCAGTCAGGACCAACAACAAGCCGCACGTGACCTGACCTGACAAATCAGTGGCCTGACATCTTTTGCAAAGATGTTCATATCAGAATCTTCAGTCTGTTGTGAGCGTACAATATTGCACATGAGACAGGGAGGGCCCAGAGGAAGAGCTTAAAATCAAGTTTGCTCTCCAAATGAAAACCCACCACCCACTCCTGATACCTATATCAAGATCTACATGCAACAGAAACCAGCATCTAAGGAGTTATTTGTTACAATCAGTTTCAAACTTTTCTCTTTCATTCCTCATGTAGAGTCCAGTGAGCCTTATAACAACAAAAAAAATCCCCAGGTCACATTGCACGACAGAGGAGCAGCTGTGAACCTTCTGTCACACATAGATTACCATATTCTCGGGCTTCACTGATGAGCCGAGGGGATTTCACTTTCCTAGACTCTTTCAGATTCACTTAGAGCATCATTTCTGCTGAACTGAATACCCATAATGAAGATCATCACTCTTCTCCTTCATGTCTGCTTGTACTTGTTCATTTAATGTAAGTCTCTTGCCTTATACAGTTCAAATTAAAATGCTATTTGTCATTAAGCATTAAATATAGTCTCATATTCTGAGAAATAGTAGTTTCATCTGGAGATCATTGAGTGGCTCCTGGTTCCCCAGCTAAAGAAATCAAGCTCCACAGAGAGCACACACATCACTTTGGCACATGCCCTAGGCATTCTCAGAGCTCATCTGAAATGTGGACTTTTTGTTATATAATACAAGCCAATAAAAGTCTTCTTGGAAGAAGACTTTGGTCACCTCTTGAGATGTATCTCTCGGGGAGTTCAAGGAATTTTCAGGAAAATGCAACATCTCACTGAACGACCCAGAAACATTCAGCAACATTAAACAAGCATTTACTGAGCTCTCTGTACCACATATTATGCTGTCATCTGCTCAGCATTAGATAAACAAAAGTGGATGAGACATTATGCTTGCCCTCAAAGGTTCTGTTTGGAGGGGTTGTAAACAAACACTGTGCTGCAGAAATAATACAAGGTCCAAAAAGACACTCTAGGAAACACCAATGTCTGTAGTTTACTTTTCCTTCTTTATAAAATGTGTAAGCCAAAATTAAAATGACCACTTTTAAATAAAACAGGGGATTTTTGACTACGCAATGCCAGACAATTAGATATCTATATTCAATGAAGGGAGGCATGATCTGATTGTTGGGTGGACTGAGCTGCTGCTGCATTGGATGTGCTTTTTAAATGCTGCTAAACATTTCCCTAATAATAAGTTAATTAAAAATAACACAGTAGGCCAGACACAGTGGCTCATGCCTGTAATCCCAGCACTTTAGGACTCCAAGGTAGGCAGATTACTTGAGGTCAGGAGTTCAAGACCAACCTGGCCAACATGGTGAAACCCTGTCTCTACTAAAATATACAAAAATTAGCTGGGTGTGGTGGCATGTTCCTGTAATCCCAGCTACTTGGGAGGCTGAGGCAGGAGAATCACTTAAACCTGGGAGGCGGAGGTTGCAGTGAGCCAAGATTGTGCCACTGCACTCCAGCCTGGGTGATAAAGTAAGACTCTGTCTCAAAACACACACACACACACACACACACACACACACACACACACACACACACACAC
>NW_022436960.1:15632091-15645792 GCF_009761245.1 Sapajus apella | reverse complement strand
CACACACACACACACACACACACACACACACACACACACACACACACTATATCAGTTTCAGTTTGGACACATAGAGAGCTAGAATGAGCATCCAAACTTAGAACACTGGAAAAGGTGCCAAATTACCAACTCCTCTTAAGCCCATCAGAAACGTTTAGATGGTAGGAAATACAGACAAGGTGACATCTAAACAGAGACTTGAACTGCAGGGGAAAAAACGGGAACCAAGGTTTTGTTTTAAAAAGAAAATAGTTTTAGGCAAAAATAGTAACAATATTCTTCCTGTTTATAGCACATATAAAAGGAAGATACATGGCAACAGTAGCACAAAGGATGGACATGGAGGGGGTGGGAGATAAGCGTCATTCTAAACATACACCCATGCCTCCACCCAAGGTTCCACACCCCAAACCTCAGAACATATGAATATAATGAGATGTTGCTTCTGTGACTGTTACCTTGTATGGATAGTGGACCTTTACCAGCTTCTGCTCATTATTCAGGTGTAGCTGATCTAATCACATAAGCCCTTAAAAGCAGAGCGCATACTCAGACTGGGAAGGAAAGTTAGAGGCATTTAATGAGTGAGAAGGACCCGACATGCCATTGCTCCTTTGAAGATGGAAAGGACGCATGAGAAGGAGTGCTAGTGGTCTTGAGGAGTTGAGGACAGCTCCAGATGACAGCCAGCCAGAAAACAAGGGCCTCAGATCCACAGCCAGAGGGAACTGGATTCTACCAACAGCCTGAATGCGCCTGGAAGCAGATTCCTCCCTGGAACCACTAGAGAGAAGTTCAGCCCAGGCAAGACTTTGGGTGTGTGATTGTTAGCAGAGAACCCAGGGAAACGCATCCAGACTTCTGATTTACAGAACAATGAGATCATAAACAGGTATAGTTTCATGTTTCTATGCTTGTGGCAATGTTTTACAGAAAAACAGAAAAATACAGCAGACAAAGAAGAAACGAGGTTAAAAAGTAAACGGAGAAGTTTTCCAAAAAAAAATCATCTAAGGAAAAAGAAAAATTTTTGAGCTGTAGGGGATATTGCTGTGGCAAGCTGGGAACAGCAATAAGGAAGGACATGCATGTTAGCCAAGGGGCAGGGTCCCCACTTATTTCTTTCTACCACAATCAATAGGTGAGAACAATCCAGTTGCACATCTGTTGTGTGGCTTCCTTCCTATTTCCAATAATCAACAGAGTCTCTGTTCTGTGAAAGGTGTTCCCACACTCAAAAGAATAAGGCTGGTTTGAAAAGGAAACCATGGAGTTGAGAACTGAGCTCTGATTTTTTTCCTTCTTGCCCAAATTCCCATCTAAGTGTTCTGGGGTCTGGTTATGTGCTACAAACCATAAATTCTCATCAGATTGGCTTTATTTAACCCTATATATTGTGACTTACTTTCCAGTCTGACGCTAGCATAGCATCACGTGACAAAGAAGAAAGTCAAAATATTTTACCCCAGAACATGTTTCTTTGCCATGTTTTGAAATGGTCCTGCAAAGCTGTCCTTTGTGGTTGGACATGTGTGCCTGTAAAGAATCTCTATTAACATAGCCTGATCTTTTACTTCCAGGCCCCCCAATCCTGAAAATATTAAGTAAGAGTCTAGCACCTTTAAAAGATCTGAATAGGAAACACTGTTATCTATTATTTCTAAGAGCAGCCACTATAAGACTTTAAAAGGACCCTGGTATCCACAGTATTTTATAACCTGAACATTTTGTTTCTAATCAATCCCAGGTATTTAGGTAAATTCAATCAATCGTCAATCAGAAAATGTTTTAATTCACCTATACTCTGGAAGCACCCCCTCCTCCCCGCCCTGAGTTGTCCCACCTTACTGAACAAAATCAATGTATTTCTTAAATGTATACTTGATTGATGTCCCATGCCTCTCTAAAATATGTAAAACCAAGCTATCCCCTTAGCACCTTGGGCACTTGTTCTCAGGACCTCCTGAGGGCTGTGTCGCTGGCCATGGTAACTCATATTTGGCTCAGAATAAATCTCTTAGGCTATTTTACAGAGTTTAACTCTCTTCATCGATAGAGTGTTTGAATTTAACTTTTTTTTAAAACATGAACTTTTTAATAGAAAAGAAATAGCTACTCCATAAATGATTTTGAAACTTTTATTCCAGTATTGATAGAGGTAAAATTTCCCTCCAATTGTGTTGAATCTAGGTACAACCCACACAGGCTACGGCTACCATGCCACCTAGGATTTTTTCCCAATAAAATCAATGTCATGGTTTCTGAAGCGCAAATAATTCACTGCCACAAAGATCTCGGCCCCTCAGAAAGGTAGCTGGTGCTATTTCCAAGCTAATTGGTGACTGGTTTTAGATGATACGGTGAAATTAATTATTTGAAAACAATGTTCTGTGTGATACTGTAACGGTGGATACATGACATTATGCAGTTGTCAAAATCCAGAGAAGATACAACACAATAAGTAAATCCTGATGTACACTATGGATTTTAGTTTGTAATAATGTGTTATAATTGACTCACCGATAGTAAGAAATACAACCACAGTAATCCAAAGTGCTAATAATAGGAGAAGGAAGAAGAGGAGCAGGGAGTGTTTAGGAACTCTCTGTACTTTCTGCTCATTTTTCTGTTAATCTAAAACTTCTCTAATAATATAGTCTATTAATATTTTTAAGGCCCAGATTAAGATAATCGCTCCAATCTTCTTCAGTGACCCATTAAAGCTCCCTTCTCCCTGCATGTAGGCACACACACGGAAGCAAGAAAATACGAGGCACAGTGCAATGTCGCTTCTATGACTGTCCCGCCTTGCTGGTCAGAAGAAACAGATTGACAGCCAGACACCTCACTGGAATCATCAAAGAACGGCCCTGGGTTTTGCTGATTCTAGTCAAAACTCTCCTCATATTTTCAGTGGCTTCAAAAATGTGGCAGGAAAGCACACAGCTAATGAAGAGGTGAAAAGCTGCACAATGAAGAAACGCCAAAGAGCAAACACCATTAAGCTAATCAGAGAATGTTCCTGACAGGAAGCCATTTTCCAGTAGTCCTACTTCTGTTCCTGCCTAAGCTAACAAGAAAATTATTCAATGTAAAATTTGCCCTTTTCCTTGGAATAAAATTGTGGCACACTTGGCTTTACAGAAAAGCAGAGAAAATCACCAGTAATACGGAAAGAATAAACAGACCACAGAAGGTGACTACTCTGCATTTTCAGGGCAAATGTTTCCTTTTGAGAAATATTTCTTCCAAGAAAAAAATATTATCAGAGAAAAATTTCTGATCCATTTCATAAACCAATTTCAAGAGAGATTTACATATATGAAGCAGAACAAAATTTAAACGTTGAAAGACATGAACAGCAGAATCTAAAACGTTTTTGGTGCAATGAACAATAGATTGTATGAGGCAGAAAACAAAATACATTATTTAAAATATTAACTCAAGAAATCTCCCCAGAACATAAAGGTATACGAAAAAGTAATAATGAAAAAAAAAAAAAAAGAAAACTAAGAGTATAACAAAGGATCAATTCATGAGATGTAAAACATAACCCTGGAATTCCAGAAGAGAACAGAGCAGTGGGAGAATAAGCAATAAATCATGTAAAAACATTGCTTAGGAGGAAGCAATTTTTAGACTCACAGGGTCCACTGACAACCAAGCAAAACAAAATAAAATGTGCACAAGTAGGAATATATGTTAATTTCTTAGTTTCTAAGTAAAAAAATATTTTATAAGCACTCAAGAAGACAGATAAAAAGAAAAAACAAAACTGCAATAAAACAATTACTCAAACACAAAAAAGCGAAACTTGTTTTGACACCAAAACTGCAGTAATATTAAATGACCTTATATCTGAGTTTAGCAGATGACTTTCATAGATTAGATTCAGTCAGCAAATTTATGTTGTGGAAAAATTCCAAGCTCTTTGAAAAATGAAAAGTTCTGAAACAAGCTTACGTTCCCTGTGATAACGTTGGCAAACCCGGGACCGAACAATGAAAAAGAGCCATCTAGAAATTGTACTTATCCCTCTTCAAAATTTTGTCATTAATCAATCATGTGGGGTTTCATTATGTATTTTTTTATTTATCAACTTTTAGGTTCAGGGGTACATGTGCAGATTTGTTACATAGGTAGACTATGTGCCACAGGGGTTTGGTGTGCAAATGATTTTGACACCCAGATAATAAGCTTAGTACCCAACAGTTATTTCTGAAGTCTCCAAAGACAATACAGATGGGCTGGGTGCAGTGGTTCATGCCTGTAATCCCAGCATTTTGGGAGGCCAAGGCAGGCAGGTCCCCTGAGTTCAGGAGTTTGAGACCAACCTGGCCAACATGGCCAAAGCCTGTCTCTACCAAAAATACAAAAATTAGCCAGGCATGGTGGTGCATGCCTGTAATTTCAGTACTCAGGGGGCTAAGGCAAGAGAATTGCTTGAACCCAGGAGGCAGAGGTTGCAGTTAGCTGAGATTGCACCATTGCACTCCATTCTGGACTACAGAGTAAGACTCTGTTTAAAAAACAACAAAGAAAGAAAGGAAAGAGAAAGAGAGAGGGAGGGAGGGAGGGAGGGAGGGAGGGAGGGAGGGAAGGAAGGAAGGAAGGAAGGAAGGAAGGGAGGGAGGGAGGGAGGGAGGGAGGGAGGGAGGGAGGAAACAATTAATGCAGCTGTCTATAGAAGAAATGATATGAGACACTTTACAAAATCCTGGATTTGGAGTCAAAAATCTACCGACAAGTCCAAACCTGCCTTTTCTGCCTACCAGTGATGTGACTTCTAGTAAATTACTTTTTGTCTGGTGACTTTGATTTCCTCTACTATCATGTGAGCATTATGACGTGTTCAGTGGTCCATGCCGTGCCCCAGCAATGCACTTCTATTAGGATGCATTAAGAGAAAAAAACTGCTAACAGATCCAAAAAAGTGACAAGGGATTAGAAGGCTATTTTCTAATTAAACTTAGAGGGTATTCTCAGCCTGTTTAGACTGCTATAACACAATATCATAAACTAGGTGGCTTACACACAACAGACATTCATTTCTCACAGCTCTGGAGGGTGGGAAGTCTAAGATGAAAGTCCCAGCAGATTCACTGCCTGTTGAGGACCTGCTTGCTGGTTCATAGACAGCTGTCTTTTCATCGCTCTGGTTCATAGATGACAGCTCCCTATGATGTGCTCACAGCAAGCTAGTGTGAGAGATCTCTCTGGAGACTTTTATAATAAGGGCACAAATCCCACTTATGAAGGCTCTGCCTCATGACCTAAGCACTTCCCAATGGAGCCACCTCCTGATCTATCATCTTGGAAGTTAAAATTTCAATGTGAACTTCGGTGGGACACAAATATTCTGACCCTAGCAGGGTTAATCATGGAATCTAGATATTGAAAGGATCCACAAGATACTTTACTAAGTGCTGATTTAAAAAAGAATCATTATATTGCCCTATATATTCATTAACTTGATCAATAAATGTTAATAAGATGCTTATTGCATGCTTAAAATTAATCTTGTCTCTGAAGTTTACAAAAAAAATATATATATATATGGCATGACCACTACCTTACAAGTGCTTATAAATTCTAGTGGGAAAAAAAGAAGAAAAAATTTTAAAAAATCTACTGGAAAGATACACACATCTCAATAGATAATATGCCAGAGCAATATGGACTATGTAGATTTAAAGAACTGAATAATATGCACTATCGGTACATAGAAGAAGACTTTTCCCAGCCTGAGGCACATAGGGATTTAGTTGGATTCTGGAGGATGGATGAGGCAGAGACTGGCTAAAGATTTACTTTAATCATTTTCTCCTCTTCCTATGCAAAAAGATGGCATTTCTTAGGCTCTCTTGCAGCTAGACATGGCCATGTGACTGAGCTGAGATAAATATTATGCAGGTAGAAGTGACATGCTACCCTCCATGCCTGGACATAGAAGATGCTACCCATTACTCCATGTCTTGGCTTTTTCTTCATTGGAAGCTTGGAATCAGGGGTCTGGTGAAGAATTATGTGAACCTTGGAGATAAAAAAGCCACTAGATGGAATGCCTCTGACTGCAAAATGACTGCATGGGAAAGACTGCCCCCTCCCAGCCCAGCCAGCTCAGTTCACCATACACTGAGATGAGAAATAGTTTATCTCATTAAGCTCCTGAGATTCAGGGTTATTTTTTGTAAAGATGCCTACCTTGAATAATATATTTTGTGGAGTAGGGCAAAAATAAAAACAGAGCAATAATCAAAGCCTAGAATGTTCAATACTTTTGCTTCTCATAGTCTCAAAACTATGAGTATTCATAGTCTTGCATGTGAATATTCATGGAGTTTGGTAAAATGCAGGTTCTGATTTAGCAGGTTTGGGATAGGACTGAGGTTCTGCACTACCAAACTTCCAGGGGATGTAGATGCTTCTGGTCCACAGAGGACCTTTTTTTTTTTTTTCTCTTAAGACAGAGACTTGCTCTATTACCCAGGCTAAAGTGCAGTGGCACACTCAGAGCTCACTACAGTCTTGACCTCTCTTACTTGACCACATCAATACCCCCAAGTAACTGTGACTACAGCCATGGGCCACCTTGCCCAGCTAATTTTTTCTTTTTTAATTTCAGTAGAGACAAGATCTGGCTATGTTGCCCTGTCTGGTCTCGAACTCCTGAGCTCAAGCAATCCTCCTGCCTCAGCCTCCCAAAGTGCAAGAATTACAGGCATGAGCCACCATGCCAGGCATCACAGAGGCTATTTTGAGTAGAAAAGATCTTCAGAAAGCCAATATTGGAAGAATAGCTTCTAATGAAGATATAGGAAACAAAAAAATAAAAACCAAATAGTGTTTTTCATGCTCTGACTCTCTCCCAGTCATTCAACACAGAGCACTTCTGACACCAGATAGGGAGAGCTTTTTCTACACACCAAACAATTCTCCAGCAGACGCCAGTTTTTTAACCAGTTTTTCACCAGAGTTCATTCAACCCTTGCACCATCTACCTGGAGACAGCATCAGATCTGACCCACAAAACTCTCCCCCTTCAGATGCCACACGCAAGCACAGGCTGTCACCTGGGCTTCTGATTGAGTATATATGGTCAATTAGCTATATATCAGGGTTCCCATGACAATCCCCATGGGTTTTATTAATTTGTTCTAGTGTCTCACAGAACTCAGGGAAATGCTGACTTATGTCTACCAGTTTATGATAAAGGATATTACAAAGGATACAAATGAACAGCCAGATGGGAAGACAGGCATAGAGAAAAGTATGGGAAAGAGCTCAGTGCTTCCATGCCCTCTCCAATGGTGCCAGTCTCCAGAGGCCTCCACATATCCAGCTGTCTGGAAGTTCTCTGAACCCCTCCTTTTGGGTTTCTATGGTGTCTTCATTATGTAGATATGGTTGATTAAATCATTGTCCATTGGTGATCAAGTCGACCTTTGGCCCATTTTCTTTCCCCAAAGATGAGGGCTTGGGGCTGAAAGTTCCAGCCCCCTAAACGTATCTTATTCTTTCCAGTGACCAACTTCCATTGTGAAGCGATTTAGGGGCCCCTAACTGCCAATCATCTTATTAGCATACAAAAACCAACTCGACAAGTCACAGTAGCTTACGCCTGTCATCCCAGTACTTTGGGAATTTGAGGCGGGTAGATCACCTCAGGTCAGGAGTTCGAGACCAGCCTGGCCAACATGGTAAACCCCGTAGCTACTAAAAATACAAAAATTAGCTGGGCACGGTGGTGGGCACCTGTAATTTCAGCTACTCGGGAGTCTGAGATGGGAGAATCACTTGAACCAGGGAGGCAGAGGTTGCAGTAAGCCACTGCACTCCAGCCTGGGCAACAAGAGCAAAACTCAGTCTCAAAAAAAAAAAAAAACTCTTATCCCTCCAGAGATCACAAGGCACTAATGCCAGGAAGTGGAAAGAACCAAATATATATTTCCCACTATCATAGCCTCCCTCCTCAGTAAGCCATTTTAGGGCCATATGTGGGTCCATGCTTCATTCCGCAACTGATCTCTACATATTTTGGTTGTGTCAATGATGATACAAATGTCAAAGAAAGTTTGCTGAATGATGAAATATTTGTTGTGTGCCCAGGATTAAGTGGATTTGGAGGCAGCAAATTTCTTTTAAAAAAAAAAATCAGGCCAGGTATGGTGGCTCACACCTGTAATACCAGCACTGTGGGAGGTAAAAGCAGGAGAATCACTTGAGGTCAGGAGTTCAAGACCAGCCTGGGCAACATAGCAAGATCCCATCTCTTAAAAAAAAAAAATTAAAAATTAGCTGGGCATTGTGGCATACACCTATAGTCCTAGCTACTTTAGAGCTATGATTGCACCACTGCACTTTACCCTGGGTGACAGAGTAAGACCCTGTCTCTAAAATAATAACATAAAATTGTAAATGATAACAGTCATGAGCAGAAATAATTGCCAGTTTTCTTTTTGTTTATACTAACAGAACATTTAAAAAACCTCATTTTGCAAAACTGTAACAAAATAATACACATCTAAATATAGGTACTGAGAGTAAAGCAAAACTTGCGAAATTAGTTAATCTTAAAGGGAAAAAGTTTACGTAGGCTTTGGGGTGTTTTCTATTAGAAAGCTACTTTGGCAAAAGACTGGGTGAGAACCCACACACAACTATTAACATTCAGAGTAACAAGGAAATTAAGTTGCCTTTTACACTTTTCTATTATTGCTTTTCCATTGCTATTTAATCATTACATCTTTTCCTCAATGAGTAGGAGAAAAAGGTAAAAATGAAAAGGGAAAGAAAGAAAATCTCCACCCAAGTCATTTCTAGGAACTGGGTATAGCAGTTTTAAATTTGCATTGTAATTATATATAAAGGGAAATTTAATTCATTTGCTTCTCATAACTCATTTTTCAGATATAATTAAAATGACCCCAGGAAGTGGGTTAAAATAGCAGAGTCAATTTGTACAGAGGAGATTCTAGACTTTTCAGTCTTGAGTTCTTATGAGTTATGGTTCATGAGAATCAGAAAGAATGTTCTTGTCATTCTCGTCTACGTAAGCACAGTTTAAGTTTGGCTTTTTTTTTCCTGAAATTATCTGGTCAAAAAGGGGCTTTTGCCCCTCAAAGTAGGTTATCATGTTGAAGGCATGGAAAAGACTGAGACTTTAAAATATCCCTGCACATTTCCTACTTGGGGTGCCTAAACTCTACACACCTTTATGCCTGACTTTCTCAGGAATTATGAGACTCCTTTGGAAATTTAACCTGATGAGTAATTTCTACAGTATCAGTGAGTTTAACAGATCATTTTTCAGAGCTGGCATTGGTCGAGCGAAAGTTGTGCGAACACTGAAATTTTGGAACGTGGATGCAGAAGGGAGGCACAACGCAACAGAAGGGGGTGTATCTGAGGCTATGGGAACCTCTACTCAATTTCATCTAGGTATCCCCTCATGGGCTCTATATCCTAAAAGTGGGAATGATGAGGAGGAAGTAGGGACACATGGACTTGGTAAACCTGTCATTTCTCATGAGGTCACTGGGGACAACATCACCTTAAAACTGTACAAGCAGCTTCAAGGATCCCTGAGAATTACGGCACTTCTTTTCCAAGGTGGCGACACAGGCAGACAAGGTGGAGGTTCTCTATTGCTGTATCTCTGTATCCATATAGCTCAGAAATGTCCTCATGCGTGTGCCCAAAAGCACTCTTATGTTCTGCTATGGTACAAATGGTTTCCCCTCTGACTCACATTGAAACCTATTCCCCAGTGTGACAGCCTTGAGAGGTGGGGTCTTTAAGAGATGATTGGGTTATGGAGGCTCTGTCCTTATGAGTGGGTTATCATGGACGTGATACTGGCGATTTTGTAACAGAAGGTAAAGACTTGAACTAGAATGCTCGTCTCCCTCTCCAGGTGATGCCCTGAGCTACCTCAGACCCCTGGAAAGAGACCCCACCAGCAAGAGGGCCCTTACCTGATGTGGTCCCTCAACTTGGATTTCTGTTTCCACAACTGTCAGAAACAAATTCCTTTTCTTTATAAATTACCCAATTTTTGGTATTCTGTTTTAAGCAACAGAAAATAGACTAAGACATATTCCCTTGTGATTTCCCAGATGCTCCTGCAATTAGCTGTGGCTACCAGGAGCACCTGGCATGCCTCTTCTCATTTTAGTTTTTCAAAGAAAAATGCTCCCTGGGGTGGGGGGACTGTCAAAGAGAAAAGTCAGTGATTATTCACTATGTTCAGCCATAGTCATAGAAAGCTCTGTGCTCTCCTGAAGTCTGACATCCCAATGAGGCAAGTAGGGACAATGCAAGTTACCTAAATTTCCTAGATTGTGCCTGAAGGTGAATTATGCTCAATTCTGATCACTGCTTGGTCACCAAAATAATCCTGTAATCCAAAGTACAGCATAAGACAGAAGTTAGTAGTCATTAAGTCATTCTATTAGCCAATTATACCTTACCTGCAGGAATTTTTTTTTCTACCCACCACCTAAAATACTTTTAAATGGCTACTTTCTGTTTTTAGAAAAATCAACATTCTTAGACAAAAGTTACTTATCATGGCATGTACTTCTTCCCATTCTCTGGTGTTCTATATTATGGCCATAGTGAAATACTTTGATTTTCCTAAACTGGCTCTATTCTCTCATGTTTGCTACTATACATACCCCTTTTCTAAAATGTCTTTAACTTTTTTAGAATAGACCCATTTTCTCATTCATCAATCAATAAACATATTCTGCAAACATATATTGAAGATCTTAATACCCAATAAATTACTCCCTACTGAATATTCAAAGTGCTGGGGATTCAAAGCCAAATAAGATCTTCGGTTAGCAAATATGTATCATAGTACTATGTGCCAGGCACAGTCTCTGCACCAAAAGAACTTAGATCTGCCAATGCCCTCAGCCAAAGACCACCAGGAAGATAATCGAAAATTGGGTTTATCTACTTGTTACATCAAGAAAGAGCATATTTATGGGAAACCATGGAGGAGTACAGTTAAGGGGTGCTGGGAGGGACTTGTCATTGGATTTGGGCTTCTGTTTTGTGGGGAGAGTTCAAGGAAGTCGGGCTTTGCTCTGAATTGGATGTTGTCAGAAAGTGAGGATAATCTGATATTTAATATTTTAATCATTCTTATCTACAAAACAGGAGGAACAAATCAAGGCTAGAGCTGAGTTTGGTATCAATTTAAAAAAAGCAGTCACGTAGCCAAGGCATGTGAATCATTTGCGGTCAAGAGTTCAACACTAGTCTGGCCAACATGGTGAAATGCTGTCTCTACTAAAAATACAAAAATTAGCCAGACGGTAGTGGTCCATGCCTGTAATCCCAGCTACTTGGGAGGCTGAGACAGGAGAAGTGCTTGAACCTAGAAAGTGAAGGTTTTGGTGAGCCGAGATTGCGCCACTGCACTCCAGTCTGGGTGACGGAGTAAGACCTTGCCCACCCCATAAAAAAAAGCAGTCATATTCATTATCCAAGTTACAGTGGTATTTGGTCATTTTATAGTTTGGACAACATTCTTATTTTTCTCTAGCTATAGACATGCATGATTACAGAGTGGCCTTTTTTAAATCTATCTATCACAGTCATCGGGGCCTTGTCTGATGTTGATGTTCCTCAGACCAACACAATATACTGATATTTTCCTATTGAATAAAATCAGGAACAAGCTGCCAAGTCAGTTATTATCAACACCAGGGCCCCGCTGAGAGTGCCAGGCCACCTCCTTAACATTCAACACCAGACTGGGAAAGATGCCTTTGCTAGAAGCTTTCATAGCACCTGAGATTAAAGCTGTGATCTACACTTACATCCCCCTTCAGATATAAGTGGGATCAAACGCATTACCCTGGGTGCTTGGGGTGCTGCCAGCCATCAGCTGTTGAACCCATTCAGGGATTCACCTGAAGACAGCGGCTTTACCCAAGGTCATGCCCATTTCCTGAGGAGACTGTCATCAAATGACTGGTGACTGTGGGTGTACAAAGGCCCTGCTCTCTTGCCCTAACTCAAAACAGCTCTGCTGGGTTATCTTGTCAGATCATGCCATCTGGTTACTTGAGGTTTTCAGTGAGAGTCCATCACAACTTGTCTCCCGTCTCTGCCTACTCCTATTTCCATCCCTTCCCTTGCACAGGTGTTGATCCCCAAATCCCTCCCTAAACCTCTCACACTCTAATCTGTATCTCAGAATTAGTCTTCTGGCAAACCGAGCCTGCAACAGGACCTCTTACATATCTCTATCACCAACCTCGTAATTCTTTGAAACAATCATCTGTTACTAGATGTGAACTCCTCACCACCTAACATAGCATCTATTTTGTAGTTCTCAATGTAGTATGAGTAAACAAAATCCTAGGGAAAAGAACTAGAAAGAGGTGCATTCAACAGGATACCACAGGAGGAAGGAAAATGAGGATGGGTAAACATGAAACAGAAAGACTTAAAAAGATCAGCGTGGTGGGTAGAACAAGCCCCACCATACACACACTGACACAAGTAAATCTCTGTAAATATGGTAGGTTACATGGCAAAGAGGAATTAAGGTTGAAGATAGAATTAAGTTTACTAATCAGCTGAGTCTAAGGTAGGGAGATTATACTAGATTATCTGAGTTGGTTCCATGTAATCACTAGGGCCCTTGAATGTAGAAGAGAGGCAGAAGAACAGACAGAGGCAGGGAAATAAATAATAACAGAAACAGGATCAGACACTGGCCTCTTTGCTGGCTTTAAAGATGATGAAATGGCACCATGAACCAAGAAATACATGTGGCCTCTAGAAGCTATGAGAGACAAAGAAGTGGATTTTCTCCTAGAATCTTCAGAAAAAGAATGCAGCCCTGAGGCTTACAGAAGGGATTTTATCCCAGTAACCCTCAGATTGGATTCCTGATACATAGAGCCATAAGGTAATAAGTGTGTGTGGTTTAAACCACTGCTTGCAGTAAACTGTTATGAAAGAAATCAAAGACTATTGGAAGCGGGATGCATAGCTTCAAATATTTGCAGCAATGTATGCTTCAGCATTTTTATAGATGTGGGGTTAAGGGGCTGTGGTCTAATGGAGGAAATTTCTCTAGAAGTAGAGTGTGCGAAGTCACATTTGGGATACCTTGAAACTGCTTTCAGACAGCATGAACACTTACATTTAAACCAAGAATGTATGTTTATTTGAGACATGGAGTGTTTTGATGATAATCATAAGAAGGCTACCGCCCTTCTCCAAGCTACGTCTTAATGTTTCCCAATTATTTTATTGTTTTCCTCAGGAGAAGGAGGATTAGGTAGAATGAACAGTGTTACTCTAAGACCTCACATATAAGTAGTGCTTTATAGTTCACAAAACATTCTCCCCACTCCGTGACTTAGAAGGACAGAATTAGGACAAAAAGGTCAAAGTTATAAGGTTGCAGATTACAGATAGATAGATAGATAGATAGATAGATAGATAGATAAATAGATAGATAGACAGATCTTTTGCTAATCTCATTTTGCTAGTGAATATAATTTTTATGCTCCTTACAACTCTCAAGATTTATTGAGTGAATGACAGAAAATACAAGTATTCTAGAGAATATAAAAGCTTAATGAGAGCCATATATATATGTATATGTGTGTGTGTGCGTATGTGTGTATATATATGTGTGTGTGTGTATATATATATATATATATATAT